>NC_081418.1:103705422-104334945 GCF_949786415.1 Peromyscus eremicus | reverse complement strand
TCTCAGGTGAAGTCTTCCTTAGATGGACATGGCAGTGTTGTTTGTATTATTTCATCCTTTGGCTGAAAATCTGAATGGACCCTCAGCTTCCTTCTATCTCCTGAATGTCCTTTTCATTGACATTTTGGATATCCCTTGTGTCCTTGACAGAGTCTCACCTATAAATATCCCAAATCCTTAGTCTCCAAAAGTTAGTAATCTTCCCTTGACCTTAGCTTTGTCCTAGTGCATAGAGTAGAAAGTCAGTTATTTTTTCCAGCTCGTTCCACATTCTCTTCAGACTATCCGAGCAAGAATGAAAAACAGATGCCAGGAGTAATTGCCCGTTTTTTGACTTTTGAAGCACTCTTCCAACGAAAAATAAAACACCAAGTACTTCCCAGAGATGAAGTGAGTTAGTTGGGTTTGACCTTCATGAAATTATCTCTATTCAAAGATTGTAAATCCTTTTTGTTTCCATTTTCATGCTCATTGCTTATGCATTAAGCATTGGATTAAATGAAGGCCCTGAGAGACATTTTTGACCAGTCTGTGATTCAAGATCTGGTCCCCAGTTATGAACTTTGTAACAAAATCTTGCAATTTTCGTAATGTGTATCAAACTCACAGTTAAGTATTTATTAGTATCATGATTGGCTTAATATTTCGCTCCCCTCACTTGGCTTTAACTCTTGGGTGAGCAGAGACCTTGCCTGTTTGGTTCTTTAGGGACCCACCCCAACTCTAGCCTACAGCACAGTTCCTGATAGACCATAGGCACCAAGCGAGAAGTGAAGAGTCAGGCCGACAAGTGTTCCCTGCAGAAGGAAAATGATCATGGAGTCGTCACATCAAAAAGATGACATTTGTTTTGTTCTGTTTTCCCTAAATGAGAGATTGTTCCTTATCACCACTTTCCATTCCCTGTGCTTCCCCTGAATACGTACACTCTAAGCGGATTTCCTAGCCATCTTAATCACACTAAGCGTTTGTTAGGCTACACAAAGGCAGGAGAGGGAGCACGCTGGACGGCCTCTGCTCTAGTGCAGACCTGAATCAGCACTGCGGGCTCCAAGATCAGGGTCTGGAGCGGTGGGGGAGGAGCCAAGGGCTGGCAGCGGATCGCTGTTTCCCAACCAAGGCACCGTCTGTGTCTGAGTCAAAGTCTCTGGAGCTGCAAAGCCATGGCCTGCAAACCCAGCAGCCCATCCCAGGAGGGGGTCTAGCCTCTGAAGTCAGGCCCATCTGGACTACCGACAGGTCACATTCTGACCTCAGAAAAGTGCTTCAGCTCCCAGGAGCCTCTGTCCCCTCTTGAGGAGGACAGTGGCGATAGCAATGCTATTTGGCTTTCAGGACAGGCTTGTGTGCTCACCACCATTCTTTGCGGGCCTGTGTATGTGTGTGCATATGTTCATGTATGTGGGTGCACATGTGTGTGGAGGTCAAAGGACAACCTTGGGGGTCAATCCTCAGATGTGATCCACCATGTCTTTTGGGTTTGTTTCCTTTTGTTTTACAGTCTCTTGCTAGCCTGGAGCTTGTTAAATAGGCTAGGCTGGCTGAGCAGCAACCCCTAGGGATCCACCTGTCTCTGCTTTCCCATTGCTCAGTTCTAAGCACCTGCCACCATATGCCTTCTCACAGTGCATTTTGGGATTTGAACTCAGGTCCTCTTGCTTGCAGAACAAGCACTTCACTGACGGAGCTATCTCTCTAGACTTTACCACCATTTAAACAGTATCACGTTTTAGATTTTTGCACAAGTATCTATTAAATGTTGAGCACAGTCCCCAGCCATCCTCTCTTTTCTTGCCTTTCCCTCATCCTGATAGTTCTCTTTGTCTCCTGGACTGTTTCACTTCTGTTCTCATGTCTTACGATTGTATGCACCTATCTAAAACCTAGGAACCATTAAATGAGAGAAAACATGTAATAGTTATCTTCTGGGGGCTGATTTAATTTTATTATCTCCAGTTCCAACCATCTTCCTGCAAATGACATAACTTTGTTGTTCTTTATGGCTAAAAGAATCCCATTTTGTATATATAATATACCCCATTTTCTTTATCTGTTCCTCTACTGTAGGATAAATAGGTTGGCTCCATAACACAGCGATTGCAAACAGTACAAAGATCTCCGTGCTGTGCTGACTTGGAGTCCTTTGCAAGTCACCGCCATTTTTTAAGCAACCTTATTTTGTCTCCATTGTAGAAGTGAGTAAACCAAGGCTCAGAGAAGTTAGATAACTTGCAGATAGCCAGCCCCCGAACCAACATGTTCAGACTTGTCGGTTCCAGGACTAGCCTGGCTCTGAATGAAGACTTATGAACATAGATATTGCTCAATCAAATAGTTGCTTCTTTGCCACCCTTCTTGGAAGATGGTATCAACTAAATGACTACTCCTGCTCTGAGTTGGAGGCAAAAGTAATGCTAGGCTGTCCAGGAAAGAGGAAAGTTAGATGGGGATGTAGGAGAGGGAATAGCATAGATTTTATAGAAATCCTGGGTTCCAATTTCTTCTCGGCTTTCTCAGAAGCTGTGTAGCTCAGCGTCCCTCTGGAGTATACCACAAGCCTGACTCACAAGGGCTTTAATGGAAAACTTTCAAGTCCTCCCAGCACAGGACTCTCCTCAGATGCTCTGTCTGAGGTTGGTTTGAAAGTACTGATGCCATCAGACTGAGGTCATCTAGCGCTGCAAGAATGGATTCTTTCTCTCTAGTCAGTTAGAGAATAAAAGGCAGGAAAAAGCAAGGTCTCAGCACTCAGCCAGATTTTACTGAAAGCAAAAGTAAAAGTGTGTGTGCATGCACACACACACACACACACACACACACACACACACACACACACACAAGCTCACCAAGAGACAAGTTCCGCAAGGTGAAGAGATGACCCAGAGCTGATGTCTGCATCTGCTTGAAGGGTCAGGATTGTTTCGTTGTGTTTTGTTTTGTTATGTTTGGGAGTTAGATGAATTCTCTTTCTCCTGCAGAATAGGAAGCCCACCAGGTCTTTGTTTTGAAGGAGAAGAGTCAGAAAGCTGACCATCTTATTAAATGTTTAAAGTATATTAATCTACCTTAAAGCCTCTTTTCCCTGACTACCTGCCAGGGATCCGTCTGTCTCCTGTGACTGTACAACTTAATGCTAATCATCTTTTCTGACCCCTACTCTGCCTGAGCTGCTTGGACAAGGACCCAGGCAGAGCCACCTGAGTCCGGATTATCCGGTGCCTCAAGCAAGTTTCAGGACCGTCTACTTAAGAAATGAAAACTGCTGTACACCTTTCTTGGTGCTTATGGTCTTGGCTTCACACCCTTGAAGCCTGGAGAAGCCAGTCCCAGTAGGCTACTAGGAAGTCTTCCCACCAAGAAGAGTATTTACATACCTTTCTGGGTGGAGAGAAAATCAACAGGTCAGCAGGAGGCATCTGAACTGGATACCTTTCTGGGTGGAGAGAAAAATCAACAGGTCAGCAGGAGGCATCTGAACTGGTCCCTTATTTACCCAGTGACACCTGTGTCGTTAACGGCTGGGCAGTGAGCTCATTGGGACCTTTTCACTCAGTTTTTCTCCCTACTGAATGTGTAAAGAATATGTGGAAACATATGCTAGAAAATAATGTAGAAAAGGAATAGCTATCAGGCTTTTTGCTTATTAATTTATTTCTTCAGCAGATATTTATTATGTGTTAACTCTATCTCAGCCATTGTTTAGGCACTGTGGATAAAACAATTAAAAAGATAAAGTCCCTACCGTACTATAGCTGTAAGGATGATGAAGGGAAATTAAGAAACAAATATATGATCAAAATTGCTCCAGATTACTAGTTTTTAAGAAAGTGTGGTGATATTCATAATCATGAATAATAGCGTCGGACAATGCCACATGTTTCACACCTCGTATCTCATTCCAACTATATAAGACTGGGTACTGATTTCACTGTCGTGAATATGGCCCTAAAGAACAACTGTCACATGCTAGATTTGTAGCAGATGAATACTTACCCTATCGCCGCCCTGCTTTCTAAAGTACGAACCTGCTATAGGGAGCCCTACATTTTCTTCTTCATCACTAGAAGCTCAAAGCCCAATAATTTCAGGTGCGTGTTTACCACCAACAACCTGATGTTGCATGAACAAACTGTGGTACTTAATCCCCGCCCCCTTGTAAATGTTGAGATTCGGAGGTGATCAGCAAATAGATCAAGAAGCTGGCAGGCCCAGAGCAGGATCTGCAATCTCTATCTGTCTCATTCCAGGGGCCACTGGGCTTCCCTCCTCCACTCTGCCTCTCCCTGGGTGCTACACCCAGGATATCAGACACAGTGAAAGAGTAGAGTGGTCTGTTTCCCTCAGCTGTGGGCTAGAAATTTCCCCTGGTGTTGGGTTGGCCTTGGTGACGAAAGAATTTCCCCATCAGTACAGGAAGCAGCGCCGCCCTGCCTTCCAAGACTCGTCCCTGCTGTCAACTTCTTGTTTATCTCTGGCTCTTCACCATCTCTCATCCCGTCCTTACTCCATTCAGGCTCTCCTGTTCCTGGTACAGTGTCATACATCTGGGCATCAGCAGTGATAACTCATTCATCTAGGGCACACGTGCTGAGGGCCAGCCACCTTCCCAGCACTTCGCTAGAGGAAGGCATGGGCGAAGACACAGTGTCTCTACCCTAATGCAGGGGACAGTCCACTGGACAGTACAGACAGATTAGACCTCTGTAAAAAACTGTCGTTAGACTTGCCATCTGTTTCCAGAATGGTGTTTTCCTCTCCTATTCCAGCAGCACATGCTGAGCTCCAGATGAAATTCCATGGCTGCGTTGAGCTGCAGGCTTCTGCAGCTGAATGGATAGATTCTGTTCCCCCAAAGCTGGAGTTCCCACTTAGGCTTCACTGTCATGCCCCCCAATGTTTTCCATGTGATTCGAGAGGTGAGTGGGCAAGGGAGGCCTCCAAGCAATCTCCTCCCTGCTTCTCCGGAAATTAGTCACATGAACAGTGTGTGTTTATCTTGGCTCGAGAGAGGCCCTTGATGTCATTGGATGGAGATGGGAAATATGCATGTATGTGCAGCATTCAATACAACAGCCTGTTAATAAACTTGTTTTCAACAGACTCGTCAGGGCTGGGGCTAGAACCTGGGTTCCCAGGCCTAGGAGCCTCTGCCAGATGAAGTCAGCAACAATGTGGCCAGATTCCGCCAGCAGGGACTTGTCAAGGCTCATGTAGAGAATGTGAGGCCCAGGGGATCCAAGAAGCATTTGCAAGGGCAGGATGGAGCCTGCTGTTAGAGTTCTCACTCTCAATACAAATAGCTCTAGCCTTCTCCCAGAATATGTCCTCAGGTGCTAAAGAGTGGGTGTGGGCCCCTGGAGTTGGACTTCCCATGTGAATTTACAGCTGCACACAGTCTTTGCTAACTGGGCAGTCTGTCCTGTCTGCTTGGGTGAGAGCTGGCTTAGTCTCAAGGTGATCTGCTCAGTCTTAGGGCTTGTGGGATATTTTTAGTAACTGTGGGATGGCTAGATGAATTTACCATCAAATCATTAGATAACTAACTTCCTTCCTCATCTTTCGGGGTCTTGCTGTTGTTGTTTTTTGTTTTGTTTTGTTTTGTTTGAGACAGGGTTTCTCTGTGTAGCCCTGACAGTCCAGGAACTTACTTTGTAGACCAGGCTGGCCTCAAACTCAGGGATCCTCCTGCCTCTTCCTCCAGAGTGCTGGGATTAAAGGCGTGCACCACCACTGCCCGACCTTTCCTCATCTTTCTAACTGTTCACCTATCCATCTATTCATCCACTCTCACATTTAACTATTTATTCCTCCAGTAGTTGTTTATTAAGTACACATTATATGTGAGCCATTGGCCTCGGCGGTTCCTTTCCAGATGCAGTGTTACACCCCCCAGTCTTCTGATTTTACTTGATGTACCATAGTGAATTGCTGCCTCACAGGGAGAGAGAGAGGGCTCCTGCTCATGAAAGATCCACACTGAATTTAATCTTTGGTTTTATCTTCTGTGGTTTCTAACTTTTAAGTGTCTGTCCTTCCGGGCTGAGCTGGGATCCCTCTAGGCTCATAGCTTTGATGTTTGTTTTGCTCTGTGTTCAAATCCTGACTCTGCTACTGTCTTACATTGGCTAATTTACCTTCATAGACTTTGAACTCATCTTTGGAAAGTAAGAATACCATCACCTAACTATAGCACAGTTATAAGGATTCAGAGAGACAATGTCTTACAGACTGATGCTTTTAAAATGACTGCTGTCTCCAACAGCAAAAAGTGGGAAATCACTTAGATGTCTGTCAACAAATGACCGGATAAACAAGTGTTACATTTGTAGAGGATGCTACTGTTTGCGATAAGCGGGAGCAAAACTTTGATGTATAAAGCAATGTGAATGGATCTCTTATCATTATGCCAAATAAAAAGACAAAAAGGTACATGCAGTGTGATCCTATACATCTAAAACTCTGGATAATGTAAATTTACAGTGACAGCAGACAGTGGTCACTTGTGGGTCAGCTGGTTTGGGAAGTAGATAGAAAAAAAAAGAGAATGAAAAGTCCAACCTTCTCAAGGTGATAGGTGGGTTTGCCGTCTTGGATATGCTAATACTAGTATGAGGGTGTACCTATGTCAATCAAATTGTATCTGTACTTTAAATATGTATAGTTTGTTATATGTCAAATACCCTAGCAAGTGAGGAAAAATTGCTTTTCAGCAAACAGGAAGGCATACCAGTGGAGTCTTCCTAAGGTTTGATGACTTGCCTTGGGACGTCATTGAGCCTTCTGGCCAATTACTGTCAGATGACCCACTCAATATTAATTATGCACAATAAAAAGAGGAATTGGAGGCAGAGATTCAACAAAATCCAAGTGGATGGTACCAGAAACTCAGTTCCACAAACTTGCTTATGTCATCATCTGTGAATTCCCGAGGGTAGTGTGTAATATGTAGTTGGCACTCGGTAACTAATGGTTCTAGCTGTTAAGGGATGGAAGTTAGGGAGAGTGATTAAGACTCGGCAGTCAGATCTTGCTCAGGAAAGCTGATTATTCTAGAAGTTTCTCAAACAAAAGAGTGAATCCATAGCCTGGGCATTTGAGTGAGGTCGGGTCTGCCACACTATAGGTATACAGTCCGTGCATTGTACAAAAGTGCCTGGGCGAAGGAGCTATGAGAAACCAATACTCACTTGGGCTGTGGTGGCTTCGGGGAGAAGTGCATTATTTAACAGATGACACCTCACAGCTTTACCTGACTCTGCTGCCGGGCTCCTTCTGCCTTCATTGGGCGTTTCCTTTTTCTCACTTGTAGTTGGGAGGCTCTATATCTCAACCTTACGTAAGAGCCTAGCAGGAGCTTAGAACATTGACTTCCCTACCACCTTGGGGTCCCTGGGAAACTCATTTTCAGCACTGGCCAAAGAATCCTACAGAGAGAGAAAGAGAGAGAGAGAGAGAGAGAGAGAGAGAGAGAGAGAGAGAGAGAGAGAGAGAGAGAGATATTGAGATATGAAGCCTCCATCCTTACTGGTGTCTCTCAAGGAGTTCATGATTTCCTCCAGAATTGATAGCTTAGACTGAACACACAAGGGCATTTTTAGTCTCTGTCTCATGTTCCATCTTTCGGCAAAATGCTGTAGGCATCACAGCCCAGAAGAGAGAGGCATTTGAGGAAGGACCTGAATGCCTACCAGCTAATTTCCCCAACCATCTAGCAACTCTGTGGAGTTTTTTTTTTTTTTTTTTTTTTTTTTTTGGAGGGATCAAACAATGTGGGTCAATTTGGGGTTAGGCTGTACAGGGCTTTGAAACCTCCATCTCCTCCTGGATGCCATTACTGTGTGTGTCCAGTCAAGAGTTCATCTTGATGATGGATGGGCTGTAAGAAACTGCTCCGCCGAGATCCAGCCATTGGACAGTCCTTCTGAAACAGGTCGGCTGTAAAACATGGTTTCGGACCAGCCACATTGGGAGCCTCCCACAGTTCCGCAGCTCTTGCTCTGCACAGGATTTATGATTCGAGGAAGTTAGTTTTTCCCTTCTAATCTATAAAATGAAATGAGAAAGGAGTCTTGCTTAATGGAATAACTAACTGATATCTGGCATTTCAAGGACCACTAGAATTATTATGGCTTGGAAATGGTCAGCAGTTGATATGAAAACATTTTTCTAGGCAAGGCCTAACTGAGGAAATAAAACTAAGATTAAAGTCTCAAATTCTTGTCCAGAGGTAGCAGAGCAAGAACAATAGAATTCAAGGATATAAGTAGAGCAGAAAGTACGTAGCCCAAGCCTTGCATCTGACAGTCAAGATAGCCTCCAAGAAAGTACAAAACATGCTGTCAGGCCGTCAGAGGTAAGGGACAGATAACTCACGCTGCTACTCTTCTTGTGACGTCAGGGGAAAGTCTTCCAGTTTCCAATGGCCACTTGCACTGGGAGGATATGAAATAGATTTTTCCTATTCGTTGTAAAGCAAGAATAAACAAGGCCTTGTTTCCAGTTTAGAACATAACAGTGGTAAGAGATCATGAAAAATAATTACTGCTGTCACAGCATGTTCCATAACCTTGGTGACGTTTGTCCTTTTGACAAACCAGGGCCACGAAGAGACATTTTACAGTGGTTATAGATGTGTATCTCTGTGTATTTCAGCTTTTCCTCTGTGGAGCTATTTTGGGGATGCTTGAAAGTTTATGATTACATTACATATTAAACAGATTGTTACTCTTATTTTGGAACAACTATGTTTTTTTCTTTTTCTTTTTTGGCAGTAGTGAAGATTGAACCCAGGGCTTCAGGCATGCGAGGCAAACTCTCTTCCAATGAGCTATGGCCTTTGTGTGTGTGTGTGTGTGTGTGTGTGTGTGTGTGTGTGTGTGTGTTTGCATTTGACTTATTTTAACATAAAATTTATTTTATTTTTTTTTCAAGACAGAGTTTCTTTGTGTAGCTTTGGCTGTCCTGAAACTCACTTTGTAGACCAGGCTGGCTTCAAACTCATGGAGATCCACCTACCTCTGCCTCCCAAGTTCTAGGATTAAAGGTGTATACCACTGCTGCCCAGCCATAAAAATAATTTTTATAATTTAAAAAATATTTATGCCGGGCGGTGGTGGCGCACGCCTTTAATCCCAGCACTCGGGAGGCAGAGCCAGGCGGATCTCTGTGAGTTCGAGGCCAGCCTGGGCTACCAAGTGAGTTCCAGGAAAGGCGCAAAGCTACACAGAGAAACCCTGTCTCGAAAAACCAAAATAAATAAATAAATAAATAAATAAATAAATAAATAAATAAATAAAATAAAAAAATAAAAAAAAATAAAAAATATTTATGGACACATACATTAGGAATTCTTCCTGAATGCTGGCAGCTATTACAAAGTAATTGGCAAGTTGTATTACTTTTAGTTTTTTAATGGCCAAAGATCTCCTAATTAGTATGACATTCTTTTTTATGTATCCCAGTTATATTTGCTTAAATTCTGTTTTGCACAGTGTTAACACGGCAACCATCTTTCCTTGGGTGAAAAATTATAAGACTACACTTTGTTGATCCTTCATTTTCTGTCTCTTAAATGGAACTCTTAGGCAGCACATAATAGATACTGCATTTTGATTTCAAATGAAATCTGGATACCTATCATTCAAATGTTTTTAGACATTATATATTTTTGTTTATTGTGATAATGTATATAATAAGTGCTTCCAGCTTATATTGTTTTTTCTCACACCCCCACCCCTTTATTTTCTTGACTTTTTTTTTTTGAGGTCTTCCCATGTTTCTCATTTCCTTTGCCTGACACAAAATTGTAATATGTATTTGTATTCTTGACGTGATTATCCCACAGTTGTTGATGTCCAGCCGTAGTGGATTCCTTGCTACTTGTTCTAGTCTGAGCTCCTGTAAAAGAACCCTGGCTGTGCAATATATAAAACGGAAGTTCATTCTCTTGCAGTTGAAACCTCACGTATTGCTACCACACCACAGTGGCATGCTATTTTGCACTTGATTACGAATTCACCGTTTCCAGTGAGCTTTTGACTTCTGTCTGTTTTTTTGGAGCCTGGCAACTTCAGGATGTTGACACTGACTGGCATCCAGTGGGAGATTTTTTTGCTGCCTCCTCACATGACAGAAGGCAAGAGAAGGGATGAACACAGTAGTCCCGAGTGGCAAGAGAGCAGAGGATAGCAGTCTCCCTCTCCTCAGCCTGTCTTACAACAGCATTAATCAGGGCCTGAGAATCTCCCACCAGCTCTACCGCCATCATTGTTCCCTTGGATACTTTGTTTCTGATGGATCAATCTGGAGACAACCCTGGTTCTACAGTGTCGCCTTTGAAGTACTCAAACCCCCTTCAACCCCGGCACTTCGCACCTGCTGCACTTAATGATGGCTGTGTCCGTACTTATTTTACCAGCTATCCTGCTACTCAGAATGCTTGTTTCCAGGTGGGATGGTAACCTTATGACCTTGACTGTGACGACTTTAGAGTTCCCATAGAAGACTTTTTTCCTCACATCTTAAGTACCCCAAATCTCAATATGCTTCTGAACAGCCTCACTTGGTTTGAGTTTGTATTTGCTTAAGCCTGTGCCTGATGCAGTTCTGGAAAGTTTTTCTCTGCCCACCCACTCTCTAGCTCTTTCTCTGGTTTTTGAAACACAGTTTCAGTATGCAACCCAGACTGAATTCTGTCTTGCAATCCTCCTGCCTCTGCTTCTCCAGTGTTGAGATTACAGGTGTGCACACCAAACTCAGTGTTAGTTTCTCTTAACATTTGGAGGGGGAGGGGCAGACAGATAGATATACACACACACACACACACACACACACACACACACGCACGCACGCACGCACAGAGAGAGAGAGAGAGAGAGAGAGAGAACCCACATCCATGGACATGTACCCCATGCAAGTGTGGGTACCTGCAGAGGCCAGAAGAAGGTTTTTAGATTCCTTGGATTTGGAATTACAAGTGGTTGTGAGCCGCCCAGTGTGGGTGCTAACAACCAAAGTCAGTCCTCCAAAAGAACAGCAAGTGCTGTTAACCACCTAGCCATCTTTCCAACTCTTTGCTCCCCTCATTGGACACAGATTAAAAACTGATTCTTGGGCTTTCCATTCATGGATCTCCTTCCTTTAAAAAAAAAAAGAGAGAGAGAGAAAAAAAAAGAAAAGTATGATTGAAGTTTTTTGTTTTCCTTTCTTACCTATTTCCTAACAACATCCAAATAGGGTTTAGGAGAACTTTCAGTGAAGTAGCTACGAAGTTAAAGAGTGCTGCAGGCAAGGAGAGGAAAGGAGCGGGGGGGGGGGGGGGGGGGGGGGGGGCCGGTAATGGTGAAGGGGGGGGGTGCAGGGGGTCGGTAATGGTGAAGCAACGCCAGAGGGCACTGCTGCAGCTTGTCCCATCAACGGCCTAGTGCGCCACAGGGGGAGCAAGGTTTGAGGTGAGAAGTGGGGCATGCTGGGGTGCTGAGAACCTCCCTCCCCGAGAGCCACCCCTACTGAGTGACCTTTGTTTATCATGAGTGTCCTCAGCATCAGGTTGCTTCTCCTGCATCCCCTGAGCAATAGGAAGAAGATCCTGAGCTGTAACAGGAATTCTGTGATCAGTAAAATGTAGCATCGATGGCCCTAGAGTAGAATGTTCCAGAGAGAGAAGTGACCCAGTATCCACAGCGGCTTGTCTCCATGGAGACACAGCAGGCACCACTGAGTCCTCCCATCCTCTTTTGTTGCGGCTCTCCTGCCTGTGATATTCAGTTGTCTTAGTGAAAACAGGAGGAAAGTTGTGTATAGTACTTAAATGTCAGTGTGGATGTATTGTCTGACTCATCTTTTTCCCCTACTGATTCTTCACCATAATTCCAGAGAAGTGTTACCAAAGGAGAACATTTGGTCCCAACCTGTAATGAAAATCACTCTCAAATTGTCAAATTTGTTGAGACACAGTGGAGAACAGTGGAACTGGGGGCTGGGGAGGGAGAAGGGAGTTATTCAGTGGGTGTGGGGTTTCTGTGTGGGGAGATGGATGATTCTGGCGATGATGGCGTGGGAATGACTGGACAGCAGTATTGAGGTACTTCATGCCGCTGAACTGTGCACTTTAACATAGAAACTGGTAACTTTTGTTATGTGCATTTTGCCACAAAATAAATAAATGTGAAATAACACAAAAGATAAAATCACTGTGAAGAATTGAATCTGTCACCTCAAAGATCCCATGATTTCTGTTGGGAGTGAACCAGGGCACATAAACTTCTCTCCCTGTGACTCCAGTGGAGAACTTTTGTCAAGTCCAAGTTGGTATACATATTTTTCACAGCAAGATGTATGTGCACACTTTCAAATATATATATATATAAAACCAAGCCACACACACTTAATTTCCACCTTTGGAATTCAAGGTTTCACGATTAGGACTCTAAGCCGCTCTGTTTCATATTCACAGTTTTAGCAAGAGTTGTAAGCTCAAAGAATTAATGATGACTGCATTGCTTATAATCCATCAAGTATACAGGGCAGAGTATAATCCTGACACATCCATGGAGGTAATGAGAAGAATGAGCTTTGAAATCAGCGTAGATTTAAATCCTGGATCCACCTTTACTCTAGAACATGGCGGACAGTGTGTGGTTTAATTGAGCCTCGTTATTTATAGTCACAAATTTGCCTCCTCACCAACATATCGTCGCAATCCTCAAATCAGCATACACAGTATTTTCATGGCCATTAACAGACATACATAGAGAGACAAAAACCAAGGTAGTATTTGGCCTTCATACCATACTTGAGATCACACCACATGGTCTAATTAGTACTACATTTTCACATTTGGTGCTTTTTTGCTGGTGCTTTCACTGTTCAAAGCGGTGTCAACAGTTGTGATGTTCCTCTTTTCCCAAGGGCAGGAGGGCCGCTGTTTATTTTATGGAGAAAATATATATATATATATATAGCTACTCTAGTCAGGTATGCCTTGAGTTCAGTGGGTTAGTGAATCCATGATACATATTTTTAAAGTGTTCTGAGACAGAAATCCCCATGAACCAGGGTAATGGACCAATCAGCGGATGACATGTCAGCAGAAGGTTGTGGGATGCTGGTTTTTTCCCGCTACTCGTTCATTCAGCATTTGCTACAGTGTTTTCAGAGCTTAGCTTCTGTGAAGGAAGAGAATCCACTGCACTTTACTTTGCCAAAAATACCCTCTTACTTACAAGCACACTTGTCTGTCTTTGCTGTGGCAGGGTGCATGGATGTTTAATGATTGGCCCCCTATTTTCCATAGATGGGGAAGGAATGCATTTTATTATGGCCCCATTAAAGCTAGACATGCGCATGTGACATAATACAACTAGTGAAATGTAAACAGGAGCCATACACATCACATACAGGTAGAAGCCTTTTAAGAAGGTTTATCTCAAATCTCCCTCTCCTCTCCTGCCAGCCCCAGGTAGGCACATGTCCATATAGCTCCTCCCTCACCTGGCTTCCGGCCTGCCTGTGTAAGAGATGCTTTATGAATGAAGAATAAGACTGGGGTGTGTATAGTGGTTCAATATCCAAAATATATAAAGAAAAAGACAGCTGAAGGGAAAATGGGGAAGGGATCAAAGTACACACTTGTCCAGAGAAGACATACGGACTTTCCGTAACTGAAAAGATGATCATTCGTCATTAGAGCGGCACAAATCCAAACCTCAGAGTGATCCTACCATCCTACCTTACACACTCGATGAACTACCTATGATCTTTTTTTTTACAAACAGGGTTTCTCTGTGCAGCTTTTGGAGCCTGTCCTGGAACTCACTCTGTAGACCAGGCTGGCCTCGAACTCACAGAGATTCACCTGCCTCTGCCTCCCGAGTGCTGGGATTAAAGGCGTGCGCCACCACTGCCCGGCTAGGTATGATCTTTTGAAAGTGGAATAAATCGAGTGTTGGCAAAGCTGTGGAGGAATTGGAACCTTTGTAAGAAGGAAAATGGTGCAGCCGCTGTGGAGCAGTCTGGTTGCTCCTTAGACAGTTTCAGAGAAACGCCAGGTAATCTAGAAAGTCCACCTCAAGGTCTATAGCTCAAAAAGCTGGACGCAGACATCCAAGCAGATACACAACAGAATGCACTGAAACATTCAAAGGTAAAAACAGCCCAGCTTCCCTCAGCAGGCGACCATGTGGCAAAATGGATGTTTGTGTATGTCTGTGTATTTATGTACCTAGAATTCTTCCACAGACCCTGAGTATGACTGCTACTCCAGCAGCCATTCTGCAGTTGTGAGAATAGATGCCAGAAGATCCCTTTTACTAGGTACTGACCCACCCTAAACCACTCCCCTCAGGCCATCACTAACAGCCCAGTGCAATTGTCATCTCCAGGGTGGTCACTTTCAATAATAGCAACAGCTGATTGGACATTTACACAGCCTTGCAGTTCTCAGTGTCTTTTCATTCTCTGCTAACCTTCAGTCAGCACGATCACTTACTGTGGTTTTAGAGGAGACACTGAAATGCAGAGGTGCAGGTAGCATGGCCTTGAAGCTGAAGGCTTAGCCTCTGTCGGAATCAAGACTCAACATTAAACGTCAATGCAGTTCTCTTCTCCCGCACTCTAGTGGAGCACCAACCTTGACTGTTCTTGAGTAGCTCTCCCCAAAGTGGAGGCTGTTTTCCCCCTTCAAGGGAGAGCCACTGACCACCCCCAATACAGACTGATAATCACGTGCAGCTTAGAAACAGAACTTACATTAAGGCTTGGGGAGTTGTTCTTACTCATGAAGGCATACAATGTTCCACTTACTTTTCTTTGACTTTGGGAGACCAAGCAGCTGGCAGTACACAGTAATTTTAAGCATTCTTGTCTTCTATATTTTGTCAGGGGATTTAGAAAGGAAACAGGAGAGGAGAAAAGAAAAAGACAGGAAGGGACACTTCTGGGGACATGGGACATAGGTCCTGTGAGCCAGACTCAGAGACCAAAGATGCGCATGAGGTCACATGGGGCCTTGTGCATGAGCTTGTCTGACCGTGTGATCTGTGGGGACCATGGAATTCAGTTAATGGGCCACTTGTTATCATAGCCCTTGAAGGACGCTTTAGCAGTTCAGATCCTTTATCCTTCCGCTCACCCACTATTTTTGTTTTTTCAAGTTTGCCAAGCAAACTGTCCACAGATGTTTCTTTTTATTTTCATTTAAAACTTTTCGTACAGTATATTTTGGTCATATTCTTCCCTCTCCCACAAGTCCTCCCAGATCCTCTCCACCTCCCTTCCCACCCAACTTCGTGTTCACTCACAGCCCTGTCCCGTCAAAAAGACTCACAGGGAAAAAACAAACAAAAACAAGAATCAAAACAAACTATAACAGATAAAATTGATAAGACAAAAATAAGTGCCAAGAAGTTGCTGGTGATGAAAGTCCTAGAACCAGCCTCCTATACTGCCTGGCAAGTGCCAAGTAGTTAAATTTTAGGAATTGTGCAAATACTGTGTGAATCTGTTAAATCAAGTCATTAGAAAACTTTAGTCTTATCAACTGATAGTTAAATGAGTCATATTAAGAGCAGAGGAGATAAATGGTCCAAACTCCCTTCCTGGGTACTTTAGCAAGTTGCCCATGAGGGGAGTTTCACTGTGTGAGGTGGGCAGACATGGCCTGCACAGTGTGTGCCTAAACATTCCTCCTCCTTCCCTCAGCGGGGAGGGCACTGGGAGCTGGGAAGTGCTACCCTGAGTTCTTACCTCCTTGGGGCTTTGTAACATTTTAAAGATTTATTTTATTTCACGTGTATGAATGTTTGCTTACGCACTACATGGCCTGTGGAGGCCAGAAGAGGGAATCAGATCCCTTGGAACTGGATTTATAGACAGCTGTGGGCTGCCACATGGGTGCAAACCCATGTCTTCTTCAGGAGCAGCCCCATACTCCTACCCACTGAGCCATCTCTCCAGCCCGCCCTGTAGTGTTTCAGTCAGCCCCTTTGGGGCTTTGGCTTTATTCTAGCTTTGTATTTGGATACTCATCTGCTTTTGTCAAATGCTCTCCCAGAGTGGAGCCTCCTCAGCTTTTGTTCATTACATGTCCTCCACCCCACTCCTCCGTCAATTTCTCTCATAGAGTAGCACTTGTGTTTGTCTACTTGGTTTCCATCACACAATACCACAGATTTGGTGGCTTAACCACCGTTCATTGGTTTTTCACAGTTCTGGATTTCAACAGTGCGAGATCAGGTTCCAGGAGGGTCAGCTGGTCCTGGTAAGGCCTGTTGCAAATGGGGTCACCCTCTCACAGTCCCATGAGTTATCTATAACGTGGCCTTTTCTATGTACATGCGTACCTGGGGTCTCTTTTATAAGGGCTCTGTTTTCCTTAACTGTTACCCGTCTTTATGACCTCAGGTAACATCAAATACACCGTTAAAGATCCTGTCTCAAATACACTCTCACAGGGCCTTGGGGAGGCAGGGTATGAGTATTGAAGGAGATATTATTTTGCCCGTAACATAGACAGTTATGAATCGGGCATGACATTGCCTCAAGCTAAAGCCTGATCCCTCCCCATGTTGGTTGCTGTGTTAATCACTTTTCTGTTACTGTGATAAGACACCATGACTAAGGCAACTTATGGAAGAAACCCTTTATTTGGGTTTACAGCTTGTGCTATCTAGTTGTATGTCAACTTGACACAAGCTAGAGTCATTTGGGAAGAGGGAACCTCAATTGAGAAAATGCTCCTACCAGATCGGCCTGTGGGCAAGCTTGTGGTGCATTTTCTCTTCTTTCTTTCTTTCTTTCTTTCTTTCTTTCTTTCTTTCTTTCTTTCTTTCTTTCTTCCTTTCTTTCTTTGAGACAGGGTTTCTCTGTGTAGCTTTGGAACCTGTCCTAGAACTCACTCTGTAGACCAGGTTGACCTCGAACTCACAGAGAGCTACCTGCCTCTGCTTCCAGAGTACTGGGATTAAAGGCGTGTGCCACCACCACCCAGCTTGTGGTGCACTTCCTTAATTAGTAATTGATGTGAGAGAGCCCAGATGACTGTGGCTGGTACCACCCTTGGGCTGGTGGTCCTGGGTGCTATATGAAGGCAGGCTAGATAAGCCATGAGAATAAGACAGGAAGCAGCCCCCCTCCATGGCCTCTGCATCAGTTCCTGCCTCCAGGTTCCTGCCTCGAGTTCCTGCCCTGATGATGGACTCTGATGTGGAACTGTAAACTGAAGTAAACCCTTTCCTCCTCAAGTTGCTTTTGGTCATGGTGTTTCATCACAGCAATAGAAACCCTGACTAAGACCCTGTTCCAGAAGGATAAGAGCCCGTTGTGGGGGGAAGCAGCAGGCATGGCAATGTGAATAGGATGCTGAGAGCTCATCTCTTGAACTACAAGCAGGAGAGAGAGAGAGAGAGAGAGAGAGAGAGAGAGAGAGAGAGAGAGAGAGAGAGAGAGAGAGAGAGAGAGAATGAATATGAGGGAGCCCTGGGAATGGCATGAGGCTTTTGAAATCTCAAAGCTCTCCCCAAGGGTTTCCTTTATCAAGGCCACAGGGTCCTAAGCCTACCCAAAAGGGCCACCAGCTGGGAACCAAGTGTTCAAATGCTCAACACTATGGGGGACATTTCTCATTCAAATCACTGCAGTTGCTCTGTATCACCCTATAGCAATGCTTCAAGGAAAAAGATTGTCCCTATCTTAACACTGAGGTACTGATTCTCTAAGAGAGAAACAAACTTCCCTGGCTATATAGAGATGGTGTTAAGTCCAGCATCTGCATACAAACCAACCAACCTGAGCCCAGAAACTCAGCCATTGTCAGAAGCTGCCATTTTGATTTTCCTATTTGCACGAACGTGAATTTTGTCTGAAGACAGTATTGAAACTTTTGCCCAAAGTGGAGAGGCATGTACACAACTGTGTAAACATTCACTAGACTATTTTATTTAAGAATCTCTTCCGGGTCTTTGACCTCTTCTAGTCTCTTCTCTCCAGTAGTGGGATTCTTGCAGGCCCTCTGCTGTTGAACCACATCCCCAATCTCATCTTTCTGCTTTGTATTTTCATGACAAGGTTTCACTGAGTTCTCAGAATTGGCCTTAAACTCACTCTTTAGTTCAGCAGCCCTTGAACTAGACATCTTCTGGCCTCAGCCTCTGAAGTAGTTGGGATTATGGGACTGTTTCACCAGACTTGGCCCTGAACCTTTCCATTAGGATAATAAATAGCTGACAGATAATGGTCTTAGTGGACTGGAAAGTATTTTCTAACTAAACATTTAGTCCAATATTATACATTTTAAAATAGCAAGAGTTGAACTGAGAAGGAGAATAGAAGAGCTAACAAAAACAGAGTAACTTGAGGGGTCAGTCTCTGTGCAGATGGTGTCACTAAAAGACAGGGAACGTGAGAAGCGCCAACACCTCCTGTGGCTGTTTGAGCAAACCTGAGTCTCTGGAACACTAGCTGACTCATAATGGGGTCCCAGCTAACTGGAGCCCCTCCAGTTTTGCACCAAAGCATTGCCTGCTTCCTGCCCTTTGTCTGCAGACACACTGCCTGGGCATACTGTCCCCCTCCTACACCCCTGTACACCCTCACATAACGTGGTTTTTGTGCCATTCCAACTCACTGGACAGTAACTCAATATGACCTTAGCTCACTGGATAATGTATGCATATATGCCAGTGAACATACACACTAAACCAGATCTACACGATGATGCTGGTCTCTGGAGTCTGCTTCCCAGGAAACTCGTCATGACTCACTCCCCACACCCCCACCGAGCTGCCAATGAGAGGGAGAAAAACCACACAGCCACTTGTGTGATTGAAGTCATAGTACCTGCTAAGGAGTAACCCAATTATTTTCCTTAATTTCTTCAAACGCTTGGGCTCAGCAGTTAAGAATACTTAACTGCTCCTGTGGAGGACCCAAGTTCAGTTCCCAGCACCCATGTCAAGCAGCTCACAACTGCCTGTAACTTGGGCTTCAGGGAATCTGACACTCTCTTCTGGCCTCTACATGTACCTGCGCGCGCGCGCGCGCGCGCGCACACACACACACACACACACACACACACACACTGTACATAAACTTACACATACACACCTAAATGAAAAAATAAATCTTTAAGATTTTTTTCTTCAAATGCTATCTTAGAGTCTGGAGAGATGGCTCAGAGGCAAGAACACTGGTTTCTCTTCTAATGCGCTTAGGTTCTGTTCCCTGAACCCACATTGTGGCTCATAATCATCTATACTTCTAGTTCCAGGAGATCCAATACCCTCTTCTGGCCTCTGTGGACATTGGGTACGACTTGATGCACAGACATTCATGTAGGCAAAGCATTCATGCACATAAAATGAAAAAAAAATTAAAGCTAACAAAAATTTCTGGCTTCAAATATAAGCATTTTTGTCTCATTCTCTTGAAGCAGGATGTTGGTAGTTATCCTGTACATCCTTAATCTAGGATCCACCCACTTCAGCCATTAGTCTTTGCAGAAAACACAACTGCTTGGATGGATGAAAGGGAAGCTTGCTGTCCTTTTCCAGATCCCCTTAGAGCCTCCTCAAGGTTTTCTGTCACTACACACGTCTGTCTGGAGCCATTGATCAGATAGCAAGACAAATGAGGTTTGAACACGGTATGCATTTACTCAACAATGTAAGGCAGCCAGACTTTCTTCCAGGGATGTAAACAGAGTCTTAGATGCTGGAGAAGAAACAGTGGGCAGGGGAGTCAGCTTCACAGTCAACTGTAAATTTCTTTAAAGCAACATAGGCCAAGAGCTTACTGGTTTTGTGAGGGGTTTTTTTTTTTTGTTGTTGTTGTTGTTGCTGTTGTAATATACGAGTGTGTGCACCTGAATGTGTGAGTAGACGTGCTGTACATGGATGCAGGCCAGAGGTCAGACTTCGATGTCTTCCTCCAGTCATCTCTATTTTATTCTTTTGAGACAACCTCTCTTCATTGAACTGGAGCTTACCAATTGGCTAGACTGGGTGGCCAGGAAGTCATGTGGATCCTCCTGTCTCTGCCTCCCAGTGCTAAGAGTATAGGCATACAGAGCCATGCCCAGGTTTTGAACGGGGGTACTAGAGATCCAAACTCAAGCCCTTGTATTTGTGCAGCAAGCAATTCACCTACGGAGTCATCTCCTCAGCCCCAGTGTTGATTTTTTTTTTTTTCTTCTTAGATTTACTTATTTTTTACTTGGGAGTGGTTTGTCTGTATGCCTGTCTGTGCACCACTCGCATGCACTACCTACAAAGGCCAGAAGATGGCACTGGATCTCCCGGAACTGGATTTATAAGTGGTTGTGAGATGCCGGAGGGTTCTGAGAGCTGAAGCTGGGTCCGCTTGGAGGGCAGCAAGTGCTCTTAAACACTGAGGCATCTCTCCGGCCCCCCAAATTGATGTGTTGATGGAAGCAGTCTCTGCTGCAGGTGTGACCTCAACATTACAGGAAATTTAGCAGCATCCTTGGTCTCCACTCAGTGAATGGCCCCCACTGGCCCCTCCCCCAGCTGTGACAGCCAAAAAGTGTCTATAGACATTGTGAGATATCTGGGGGTATGGGGGGGTGGTCCCAACTTAGAACCAGTGGACTAGACACTATAGAAAAGCATGGTGCTGACTAATTAGGAAAGTGAAGGCAAGTCCCTCTTAGCATGTCCCATGTCCGAGCAAAGAGTAAAGGAGGGAAGGTTGTGTCCCATGGAGAGGAAAGGCCCTGAAATGGAAGGGAAAATGGCATCCTGAACAGACTTGGACCTGAGGAGTCCAATAGGCGTGTGAGAGAAAGGACTGCGGAGCTACAGCGAACACTGTGGCCTTGTATTTGCAGGGAGAGGGCGTTCTGATAGGCTCGGGTGCACAGGTACCTGCCCCAGTTTTTATGTAGACAACATGGTTCTCCCATTGAATAGGAATCGAGGACAGAGGCTCAAAGGTAAGAGAAGAGTCCAAAAGCGGTTGTACCCACCGCCGAGGAGCCAAGCTGGCCTGGGAGGGGGGGCTGCTCAGGCGGGAGTAAATGTCCTGAAAGCATGCTCTCTGTCTTCAGAACCTACATGTCAGGATTTGTTGTTTGAACTTTAGCACTGGCACAAGCAATAAATGAGATTCCTTGTTGAAAATATCTCAGATGAGCTTTTCCTTCTAAATTTGATTCCAGTCCTGCAGGAGTCTGAGCATGATGGAGATGTTTGGGGATCGCTCTGCTGTTTCCCCAGTTGGGTTCTGAGCAAACCAATTAAAGTTGTAATGTGCACCTCCAGGGGAGAAGAGACAAGCAAGGATGGTGGGTTTCTCCTCAGACACGGCTTTACAACACTTTCTCTTACTGCTTGGTTGATGAAGATCTGGCAAATAGGAGCAAAATAAGCTATGGGGCACCCAGAAGCACTTTGTCCCCATAGCTGTAAGGGAACCTAGTTGTCCTCTACGTCCCCACCTGAGAGCCAGTGTATACTTATCATGAATCCTGCTACATCCCCCAATGTCTGGCCACATCTTCCCTGTCTACCCAGCCTGCCTATCATGAGGCTCCTGTGGGTTACAGATCTGACCTCCCTAGGTCAAGAGTGAGCCAAGACTCTCTGCTTCTCAGAGAATGGGAAGCAAGAGCCCTGGGCCTTGGTGAGTCCTGGGTGAGGAGGAGCTTTCCCCAAGCCTTTGAAATGCTGGCTCACGTCGGTGACTTCAGAGATTACGATGATTTCAGAGATTACAATTTAGGCATTTCTGCCTGTGCCTACCAGAGTTGTTTTTACTTTCTTCTTAAACCTGTCTATCCCCCAGTGTAGTGTAAATTATTTGATCAGACTTACATGCTTCTTTTTCTAACTCAGAGGGACAAAAGTAGCCATGGTGGTCAGTAAAGTTGTCAGATGATCCTGAAGTATGCTAATGTTGAAAAAATACTGCTATCTCAGGAAGGGTTTATACTCAATCCTATTATTAGACACCTTAAAAAAGGAAGCCATTTTTTTTCACTGGCAGAAGAAATCCAGCCAATTCAAGGGTCAGTGTTATCATTTTATTATTTTTATTATCATTATCCTTATTTTTTGTTTGGTTTGGGTTTTTTTGTGTTTTTTTGTTTTTTTTGTTTTGTTTTGTTTTTTTTTTGAGACTGTGTTCCTCTATGTGAAGAACAATGATTCTGAGGCCGGCCAAGTGTATGTGGCTTGCTTTTGTTGGGTTCCCGCTATAAACAGATCTGGATATAAAAGTGTTCCCATCTTAAATCATGAGCACTTTGCCCCTCCATGGACTTGGAGTCTCCCTGACGAATCATTCGCCCAGAAAGAGGAGATTTCTGAAAAACTGGATGGGGTTAAACAAATTCTTCCTTCTTTAGAAACTTCTGGATCTCCTGGAGGAAATAGGAAGCCTGTTGTGATTGTGAGAGGAAGCAGTGGATAGCTGTAAGACTGTTGGAGCGCGGACAGTGGGCCAACAGCACGCTCTGAATGGTTATAAATGCACATGACAGGGCCCCATGCCTGCCGAGTTAGAAATCAGGGGCTTCACAAGCTTCCCAGGTGATTCCAATGCTGCAACCTGCTGCACTAAGCCAAGCATTTCACAGCAGCAATGGTGGCTGCAGCAATGGTGGCTGCAGTCATGGCTGCTTCTGTCACGGCTGCTCTTGCCAGCACTCTTTTAACAGTGCATGCTTTTTTCTCAAATGCAGTCCTCGATGCTAGCTGCCACCTCCACCCGGGCAGAAATGCTGTCATGTGTGCAATTCCATCTAACAAGCCCAGTCTTCGCAGCTGGGCGAGGCCTCGCTTTGTAGAATGAGTTGTACATCGGATAAAGTTCTTCCCATCCATCTGACACCAACTGAAGCTGTTGCCAAGCTGCCTAGACTGGGAGTGACATCTTAAATGAAAGTTTCCGGCGGCTTAATTTTCTAAGCCAGTTGACTGTGTTCCCATTGCTTTTGTGCAGGGGACAGTGAACCAAGTGTGACTTCACCCAGGGCAGAATCACAGGACACACTTCTCTGGAAGCACCTAAGCAGAGCAAAGCTTCTAGCACATTCAGCAGGCTCACTTTTAAAGAACAACACAATTAGCAGCACTATCAACATGCTAATTGATTAATAGCCTGGTAATGATCATTACTGATAAAACTCTATTAGGTTTGTTTATTTACTTATAAAATGAACAAGTGAACATGTTTGGGCTAAATTAATCCATGTGTGGGTTTTCATGAGGTAGTGCCAAGTTGAATTTTGGTAGTGTTGAAAAGTAGACGCCATAGTTTCTCATTTCCATTGGTTTGGTTGATGTTTATTTGGGGGCTGTCCTGTTATTTTATGGCAGGGGATGCTAGGAGAGAAGGCATGCAGGCTCCATTGACTGGGGACTCACAAGAGCTGTCCCTTGCCCTAGCTGATGACCACCTTTGCCCCTGCCCCTATCCTGTTAGAACTTCAGGCACCCAAACCTCAAGAGCTGGAGAAGCCAATATGGCAGGCGCTCAACAGGCTTTGGTGACAATTAGAAGTCAATAAAGGACAACTCATCTTCCTCCTCAGAGCACACCAGGTCACCTACTTCGGGGTAGATGGTGACTTGGTTATTTGACTTGGTTGTTGGTTATTACATTGGTCATTGTTATTGACATGAGGTGATTTGTTTTGAGAACAGTCAACTTGCTGAGTAAAACATTAAGTTCACCTTCAAATTGTTCGTGACCTCGAAGAAAGTATTTTAGAGTTTTGTGAGGACTTATTGGGATACTGGTAGAAAGGATGGATTTCAGTGGTGGTCATGAGGTGTGAATCATAACAGGTGATGCTGTTTGTCCAAAAAAGAAAGAGCTGTTACCAGAAAGCATCCACTGCCTCTGTTGACTCAAGAATGCTGTCTTTAGGATGGACCTCAGCAGTCTGATATGGTTTGCATCTGAAAATGTCCCTGCAAGACCATATCTAAAGGTTTGGTCATCGGCGTGTGACCCTAATGTCAAGTGGTAGAATCCTGAGGAAGTGGAGCCTAGTGGAAGGAAGTGATGGCAGTGTGGGCATGCCCTGAAACAGGATATTGGAGCCCAGCCTCTTCTTCCTGTTTCACTTCCTGGCGGCTGTTACATCAATGGTTTGCTGGACCACACACCTTTGCCACATTCTTAGCCTTACCACAGCCCAGAGTGACAAGGCCAAGAAACTATGAACCAAAAGTTCTGGAACCATCAGCTAAATCTGTCCTCCTTTTACGTAACTGGTCTCAAATGTTTTTGTCCCAACAACAGGAAGCTAATGTACACACCAAGGCAAGTGTTTACTCCTAAATGTCTCCTGAACTCTCCATCGGTGCTGGCCCCGCCTTCACCCAGTTCTGAGGTGAATCGTGGAAGTCCTTTGTCCTCCACTCTTCAGCTGTGTGGAGCTCCTCACATCCATCTCCCAGTGTAGACCCAGCCCGAGATGGGTACCCAGGACCCTCCTCTGAGGGATTTAGAGTTGAGAAAAGCTAGTCAGTCTGGGACAGACTGTTGAACTGAAGCAGTGCTGGGGGAACCTTCAGCTCTAAGGAGGTTCTATAAAGAATAGAGCAGAGGCGAGAGGAATCTGATGAGAAAGAAGAAGAAAACATCACGCCTTTCTAATAATCAGACATCTTTCTCTTTAGAAACCGAATTCATTTTAATAGTACTACATTCCTTATACTGTATTTTTCTTGCTTAGGCTAAGAGAGGAAGTTCCCAGATTTGGTCTCACTCTCTACACACCACCACTCTCGCTACAATTCCTAACATGAAAGAAAGGCCATTGTATTAGTCAGGGTTCTCAAAATGAACAAAAATGATAGAATGAATGGTGTGTGTGTGAGAGAGAGAGAGTGTGTGTGAGTGAGTGTGTGTGTGTGTGTGTGTGTGTGTGTGTGTGTGTGTGTGAAGAGAGGGGGGATTTATTAGAATTATAAATTCTGAGTAGTCCAACCTTGACTATCTCATAATGAAAAGGCCAAGAATTCAGTAGTTGTTCAGTCCATGAGACTGTATGTCTCAGCTGTCCCAATCTGATGCTGGAGTCCTAGGGAATTTTTAGAGGGCTGCTGGTTTTCAGTCCACATTGGAATCCCAAAGAAGTAGGTCTGAATACCAGCCCAGCAAAAGGATGCCTCAGCAACAGAGAAGATGAACTTGTCAGAGAGAGTGAGGACAAGCAGGCAAAAGCTACCCTCTTCCAAGTCCTTTTGTGTGAGGTGCCACCAGAAGGTGTGACCTAGATTTAGGGTAGGTCTTCCTACCTCAAATAATTCAATCAGGAAAATCTCTGATGGGCCTGCCTAGCTGCTTGGGTTTTAGTTGACTCCAAATGTGGTCGAGTGGACAACCGAGATGAGCCATCATGGCTGTGAAGTATCTGTAGTATTCCATCTTGATTAGGTCAGGCTGGGGGGCTCATCATTATGCATTTATGTTATATGTATCCTCTCTCATTTAGTCCTTGTGATCTTATGATGAATCTCAGCACTATGTAACTTGCTTGGGACCCTTACAGAAGGGAAATGAGAGAGCCGTCTCTAGAGGTTCGTACCCATCTGCCATGTTGTGGAGTATACAGAAAGGATTCCACCCTGGGTGATGTGGACAGCAGCACAGTAGTTTGGTTCAATGGACCACTAAAGAAGGGCGCTCGGGGATGACTGCTGTGAAGATAATGAGCAGTGATTGACAGGAGAGTCAGGCAAGCTCCGGTTGTCTATATTATCAAGGGATTCATCTCATGTTAGCAATTTCTGCCGATGTTTCACAATTATGAAAATATTAAGAATGGGTAGAGAGAAGCTGCCCTTTCCTCTTCATCTTCAACTCTCTCTCTTTCTTCCTCTTTTTCTTCTATTATTGTTGAGACAGGTTTTTACTATATCGCTGAGGCTAGTCAGGCTCACAATCATCCTGCCTCAGCCTCGAAAATTCAAAGATTACAAGGATTACATTTTAGAAAACCTTCTTCAAGCAGTGTTATGACACAGGGGCAAAGTTCAAGTGCTAAACTACAGAAACTGGGCCCTTTTCCTTACACCTGGCCGATGTCCAGTGAGGCATATGGTTCTAGGACTCTCAGAAGACATTCCCAGAATAGTGTGGTAGTCAGATGGCCAGCTACTAATCTCAAGCTAATTTGTGATGAGGGGCCACTTCTCAGTAGTGCTGGCCGTCTGTGACCTGCCTACAAAACTCATAGGCATTCCTTCCACCCAGGACATGGCTTCCTGCCAGACACCTCTAAGGAGGGATTATAGCAACCCAGACTTTCTTCCAAAAGCCAGCGAGTCAGCAACGCGAAGTCCGTGGTTGCCTTCAGAACTAGATTCAGAGGGTGGTAGGCACATCACGGTGAATGGTTCCCATTATTTTAAAAATAAGGATGGCTTTCACATTTCTTAAAGCCTTGTCATCTGCTTGTCCCTCTAATACTCATAACTTGGTTTCTAGAGATCAAAGTAGACAGGGTTTTTACAACTCTTCACCCAGCATTCCCGGAACATTTGTTCATATCCACCACTCCTAATGCAAAGGATTTAGAGGGAGCACGTGGAGGACAATATGGAGTGGCAGCTTATGATGGCATTAGAGGCCCAGTCTCCAACTCCAGCCTGTTGAATAAGTGTCTTGTTTCAGGAGAGCTGCTTATACTGCTCTGTGGGAGATCTTGAAAACCTCTTCCATAGTGTCTGAGCCTATGGGGATTTTTTTATTTGCCTCTTCTATAAAATAGTATACTTTTGCTTATTAGCATCCTGTCTATTTGTCTTCATTTGTTTGTCTTTATTAGCATCCTGTCTGACTGTTTCTTTGTGTGTCTTTTCATATGTTCCTGTTTGTGTGGCTATGTACACATATTTGCATATGGAGGCCAGAGGTCAACATGGGTATCTTTTTTCACTCACGGTCCACCTTATATTTGAAGACAGGGTCTCCCACTGAACCTGGAACTTGCAAATCGCTAGGCTAGCTGGCCAGTGAGATCCAGATATCTACCCACCTCCCTACCCCTGCTCTGGGTCATAGACACATGGGACTCCACCAGCTTTTTACACTGATGCAGGGGATCCAGACTCAGGTCCCTGTGTGTACACAGTGGGTGCTTTACTGGCTAAGCCGTCCTCCAAGCCCTTCCTGTCAGTTTTTACTTCTGTTACTTCTTCGTGTGACCTGATAGTGGTGATACCAGCCAGAAGGTAGGTTCTTTTTCTCCATCAGTTAAGGAATTAAAATACAGGAAAACAGTACTGTGCAGAAGTATTTGTTGGCAAGCAAGCATTACAGACTTCTCAGGTAGCCAAGGGTTCGCACCTGGTGATTCTCCTCTTCTGTTTCTATTGGTCTAAAGGTGTCTGTGTGTCACTTCTGTAGTAAGGACTGGGTCTTTGTCTCTGTCCATGAACAAGAACCAAGGACCAGGGAGTTAGCTGTGAGATTGTCTCCTAGGATGGCAGAAGCTACGTCCATAAAGCCTCACCAGCACGACTGCCCTCTACCCTCTGTGGGTACCTGTAAGCACTGGTACACATAAACTCACAGGAGCACACATACATACACATAAATAGATAACAAATTTTTTTTTTTTTTTTTTTTTTTTTGGTTTTTCGAGACAGGGTTTCTCTGTGTAGCTTTGCGCCTTTCCTGGAACTCACTTGGTAGCCCAGGCTGGCCTCGAACTCACAGAGATCCGCCTGGCTCTGCCTCCCGAGTGCTGGGATTAAAGGCGTGCGCCACCACCGCCCGGCAACAAATAAATATTTTAATTAAAATATAATAACACCATTTTCTTCCTTCTCTTTTCTTCCTCATATATATATATATATATATATATATATATATATATTTTTTTTTTTTTAAGTCCACAAATAATTATAAACTTACTGCTGCTGGGAGAAAAAAAACTCTTAAACTGGGTCTGTTATGTTCCTCCTTCTATATCCTAAGGGGCCCATAGCCTCAGTAGAATGGCTGCCTTCTTTTCTTAGGCAGAATTGGATGTTTGGTACTTTCCCTGGCGTTTAAAACTGAGTGAGCCTCAGAAATTGCAGGAATGCCTCAGTCATAAAGAGCAGCGCTACAGGAGATGCAAAGATCGTTGCACTGTTGCTGCCGTTGAGTTAACGTGTGCCGCGACCAGCATCCAGGCTCCCTTCAGTGTCTGTTGGTGCCGCCTGCCTTGCAAATGGCTCAAAACCTGGAGGGCTTTTGACGTAGGTGGAGGCTGAGACACTCGGGAACCTACAGAGTGCCAGAGAAAGGGTTGAGAGCAGTATTTAGGCAGGCACCGACACATCCCTTGGCTAGAGAGGTGCCTCCCATGGGACATCAGCACAGAAAATGGTAAAGCAACACTTCGGGAGTCGGCTGGGAGAGCCTTGCCCTCTGGCTCTACCTGTGCATTTGCTGAATTCTCCTTTGATGGGGAGTTTCTTAGACTTGTCCCCTTCCAGAGACGGACAGCCCCCAAGTGAGGGGCAATTCCCTGGGCTCTGTCTTTTTGGGTGCTCCTCTGTGTGGATGGTAGAAAAGGCAGCAGTTGACTGTCCTGAGGGGCGGCGGGAGCAATGGAAGCAGCCGATGTCCCACTCTGCACCTTCCTCAGGGGGGTGAGGGGTGGTGACACTTGTGAGGTGAGTAACGGGCCAGTGTTCTGCGTTCTGTCCCTCAGGTGCACCAGTACTACAGCTGCCTTCCGGAAGAGAAAGTCCCTTATGTCAACAGTCCTGGAGAGAAATTGAGGATCAAGCAGCTGCTGCACCAGCTCCCTCCCCATGACAATGAGGTAAGGTGTTTGGAGGGAGCTTCTGGTAGGTTGCCCCTTTTCCTAATCATTGTGATCAGTAAGATTGCTGAAGGGGAAAAAAAAAACCTTCTGACAATTAATATTAAATTTTAGCTTCCTTAATTAGAATCTTAAGAAACTGGCTGGTATTTTTGGAGAGCATTTCTCATCCCACTCCCCAAAGAAAACCAGTCGCACCCTGGACTGGGTTAGACTCCAAGCCTGGCATGACTGACTAGTACAGAAAACAGGGAGCCACTGTTGGAAAGCGTGGGCCAGGGTTTTCTGACTGGAGTTTGTTCTTCCAGTTGTTGTGGGAGTTGGGAGCATGACTAAGAGCCACTTCCTACCCAGAAGAAGCACTGTGAGTCTCTCAGGTTTTCAGGATTGTTTCCTAAGAAGTGAGTATGCAGGTTCTTCAGGTCGAGGGCAGCCAAAGGTTCAGGTCTAGACTGGCAGCTTTCACCAGGATGCTTGTCAAGCCAGAGTCCACCTTGTTAGTCAACCATCTGTATTTTGAAAGTAGTGTGGATGTGGACATTCCGTTTTTTCTAATTCCAGAAACACAGCTCGGTAAGGAAGCATTTATTTATTTGATTCTGAGTTTGAGTTTTCGAGACTGGCTTTCACTTCAGCCAGGATAACTTGAAATGCTCTCAGTAGCTCAGTGAACTCTCAGACCTCCTCTTCCCAAGTGCTGGGTGTAGCTGACTGTTACATCTACAGCTGGGCTACAGATGAGCTACCATGCCTGACCAGCATTGCTTATTATTGAAATCACATTGATCCTAAAGAAGAAATCTGTAAGCAAACTTTTAAAAGATCATGTGGGAGGAAAATAGGTTTCTAAGCTGGAAATTAATTTGGAGGTATCTGGTTTCAAAATCAAAAATCCTACAGACTTGCACTATTTAGCTCCATATTTAAAACAAAAGCATAATTTTTAAATTGAAAGAAAAAAAGTATCCCTGCAGAGAGCTGGACACTAGTTCCTACCAACCCATCACATACATGGGCTGAGTCTCAGATGACGTATTTACATAAAAGGGATTTTTTTTTTTACATTTTTATGGTGTATGTGTATACTGTGTGTGTGTGTGTGTGTGTGTGTGTGTGTGTGTGTGTGTGTAAAACGCTCAGATACCACAGCATGTATGTGAAGGTCAGAGAACAGCTTGTGGGAATTGGTTTTCTCTTTCCTCCATGTGGGTTCTGAGGATCAAACTCAAGTTCAGACTATCATGTTTTGCAGCAAGCACCTCTACCTCCTGAGCCGTTTTGCTGGCCCAAATGGAGACAATTTGAGCTGCTAATGCTGAGAAACTGAGAATGTAGATCCTGGTCCAGCCCTTGTCTAGCATGTGCCAAGCTCTGGGTTTAATCCTCAGTACTGCAAAACTAAACATATGAATCTGAATAAGTGAGACAACGTCTCAAAAGCTGAAGCAGCTACCTAGAAAGCTATTCTTCTTTCTCCTACTGCTTATTTCAGAGTTCATAAAACAAATACAAAAGTTGACTCCTTTAAAGATGAAAGCAAGCATTGTAACCAGATGCCTGGATAACTAATCTGGGGGGTGAAAATGCAAGTTTTTACAAGCAGGAGGGGTGTGCCTGTTTTTAAAAGCATGCCCATAAAATGTCATCGGTGCAACCATGTTTTCTGGGCTGTTAGATTTCTGGAACATTCCCCTGAAGACTTTTTTTTTTTAACTATCACTTGAGGGAGGGAAATGATCAGCCCTATGCTTGTAGTGGTTCACTTTGTTTATGGTTAACTGTGCTTTCATTAAATGGACACCATTTGGATTATGACTCCATGTTGGTAGAATGTGATACCTGAAAGCCAGTGGGCAAGATTTGCTCATTTGACGTGGTGACATGGCCTCTTTTGAAGGCAGAGGTTGACTCTAAAGCAGATACTTAATTGTTGTCTTTTCATTGAGATAGCACAATTTGAATAGACACAGTTGCTCTGACTTTCGGATTAGCACACAACAGCCCTAGTTGAAAGCTTTTCTTGGTATTTTCTTTATGGAAAGTTGTCTGAGCAATGCAGTCAACAGTTCTGATATCTGGATAACTCCAGAAGAAATCATGAGCTGCATGGAACCACATTTTTCAAAGAAAGATAAAAGTATGGCTTGGGGTGGAATGTGAACGTGGCAATAAATGAAATGGACTCTGTAATAAGAGCTTATTTCCTTTTAAATCACATTACGTCTTTGTGCTGGGACAAGGAGGAAGTCTTAGCCTGGTCCTGAAGGGTATCCTAACACCCCTGCAGGCCGTTCTGTTCTCCCATTGACAGTAAGCACATCAGTTTTAGCATCTCCTGAAGATACAGTGGTCGGCTGGGATCTAACAGTATGGTTTTGTTCTGTTTGAGAGTTACCTTCCCATCTTTGCAGGTGACTGACTCTTCTTTATGTAGTCATAACCTGTCTTCCTTTTAAATAAATGCATCCAAGTTTCTTAAAGTGAGTCACATTTAAAACTAGCATTAATAAATAATAGTTCAGGATCATGGCACCATCACCAAAGTGCAGAAATAATGGAACAGAGCGGCAGATCCTGGATGCAGATGCCTTTCCTGTCCCTCCCTTCATTCTTTGACACTTGTGTTTTAAAAAGAAGGAAGTCTCTTTCTCATATTGTCCCATTAGCAGGAGTCCAGACGAGTATCTGCCTATGCTCACTTCCCAAAGCAGGATGGAGGACAGATGATGTGTACATGCAGACAGATAGATTGGGGCCATTCTTGGTACAGGGCTCATTCACATAGACACGGACACACGAAACCTGCAGCTCCTGACAGTTTGTAAGGAGAACGTTCCAGGAAGTTGCCAGCTCTGAGCCACTCTTGGTGACTTAGATCTGAGTGTGGGGACAGTGTGAAGGGTGAGGAGCAGTTCTAGAGTGTCTCTCCCTCCTGAGGCGTGGACTCCAGAGTTCACAACCTATAGCAATCCCCTTTGCTTAGCACCCATCTTGGTGCTGGCTCTCCTTAGGTACCTCCAGGCTGTGAGTGGGGACTTCAGTATTTCCCCTGGAGTAACGGAGCCTCCTCCCTGCTTTCCTCTGTGTGTTCAGGTTCGATACTGCAACTCCCTGGATGAGGAAGAGAAGAGGGAGCTGAAGCTATTCAGCAACCAGAGGAAACGTGAGAACTTGGGCCGAGGAAATGTCAGGCCCTTCCCTGTTACCATGACAGGAGCGATTTGTGAACAGGTGAGGATGGACTGGGGCAGGGAAGAAGTTCATTCTACAGTCATTGTATTAAATGCCGGTTGTGTGCTCAGCCCTCTTTTAGGCCTTGAAGATACAGCAGTGAGCCAAAGACATGAAAACTTAGTCTTTTTCATGTAAAGAACTGTGCACCAGGAGAAGTCATACAATAAATCAAATCAGTAAAACTGCAGCAGAGGCGGGGGAGGGGGGGGGCTAGGAAAGACTAGGAAGATGTGATGGCTGCAGTCTTAAGGGTCATAGAAGACACCACTGAGAAGGTGGCATCTGGAGCAAAGGTATGTAGAGATGTGCAGAAGAGGCATGCAGATCTTGAACATGAGAAACAGCTAGCATGGAGGCCTTAAGGCAGAAGGGTAGCTCCTGGGGACAAAAGAAAATCAGCGGCCTGTGGCTGCATCAGGAGGATTAAAGGGCAGAGATGTACAGATGTGGCAGAGTTCATGGAGAGCTACATAAATGACTGGAAGGACCAGACAGTGTCACAGCTTCATCCTTTGGAAGGCTCCCTTTGAAAATAGAGTTATCTGGGCCATGGATCAGTCTCTCATCCAGGATCATTCCAACATGGATGACCTTCAAAGGGATGGTGTGAGGGAGGACACCTGAATTTATTCTGAGTTTGAGGGTTCTTTTGCAAAGTCTGAGAGACCCTATGCCACCTCCTTGGGACCTCATTGAGTTGAAGGATCTAGATTTACCTTTTGCCTGCTCTGCTGTAGCATGCTTAGGGTGTGATAGAGGAAGGTGCCTAAGCAGGACAGGTATGTCACCTGCCTGGGCCAACATCACCTCATTCCTGCTCTCCAGAGAAGACCACCACGTCTCACCCTTCTCTAAATCTTCCCAGGCTTTGTGCCACTCCGTCTCACTCAAGCTCTGGGTGGCAGGCCCGCCGGGGCGGGAAGAGGAAGCTGGAGACTAGTTGAGAGGGGCAGGTAGTTTTTAAAGCCTCGTTTTGAGATTTCAACAGGAACAACTGGCAGAATCTGGTAGATGGGGAGCGAAGTGACTTGACCCAAGAGGGGCAGTGGGTCATCATTCCCGGAAAGAATCCTGGAGACCAAGTCCTGAGATGCGAGTGATTGGTGTTTGTGGTCTGAGATTGACCGCTCAATTCAGTGCTCACCCACTCTCAGATCAGCCCCCTCATGAATAAGGATTGCCTAAAAGGGAAGAAAAGCTGGGCCCACATCTGTACAGAACAATGTCAGGAGTGTTGAAGCAGAAAGGCGTTCTATAACAAACCTTGTGACACCATTGGGAGGGGGATTAAATATGATTATTGTGTGGATACTTTAGCCGTTCTTTCATAATCATGGAGGGTGAGTTGGTACCTTTTATATTGTGATCTCACACACACAAGCTACCAGAAACCTTGCCTCAAGTCTGGGCCCTCATTCTGTGGGCCCTCATATTAATTCCCACAAAACCCACACCGGGGGGTGGGGGGGGGGGGTGGGGGGGTGGGGAGGGTTTGGAGCCTCTTTTGTTACTCATTAGTACTTGTCTGTGGAGCTCATCCACCTGTGAGGGCCATTCTGCTAGACACAGGTCATGACCTCATGGCCAATGCCGTGGTGAACAGAGAGCAACCCTCAGAACATAACTCTGTATTCTAACCCCAGCTGTAAGCATCTGTGACTTCGGCCTTGTATATCCTGGGCTTAAAAAGTGGTACCTTTTAATCAAGATTATATGAAGAGATGTTGTAGAGAGCTAAAAAGCACGCCTGAAAGGCGTAGGGAAGAGGAAGAAGCCATTTAAGACTGAGTTGATTTTATGTGCCCACTCTCCTCCCACTCAGTAGTGCAGGCCCCCACCCCAGCCAAGCCCTATCTCTGTAGCCTTTCCTGCTGGTGTTAACATGATACCTCTACATGAACTTTGGGATATGTAGGAGATGATTAGGCCTTTTTCCCTCCATGCTCTACATGTTGGTTTGGTGCCTGTAGATCCCACCCTGTATACTCCCATACTGAGAAACCATCCCACACCTTTATGTTTCTCATTCTCTGTTGTTTAAATTGTCTTACTTAGGCCCTGGGGTGGGGGCTCCTGGGAAGAATGAAATATATCTGCCCTATGAGGTATGTAAAGCGGAAGACACAGTAACTAGTGTGCATATAATGCCCTAGTAACTAGCTGTTGGTAGCAGCTAGATGTCGTCCTTTTACAGTTGTGAGAGCTACAACTGATGTTGGTGCTGTTTCTGTTTGCCTCACAGTGCGGAGGACAGATTAAGGGTGGGGACATCGCTGTGTTCGCATCACGTGCTGGCCATGGCATCTGCTGGCATCCACCCTGCTTTATATGCACTGTCTGCAATGAGCTTTTGGTTGACTTGATCTACTTTTACCAAGATGGGAAGATCTACTGTGGTAGGCACCATGCTGAGTGCCTGAAGCCGCGCTGTGCAGCCTGTGACGAGGTCAGAACCCCATTTATGTGTGAATACTTTAACTTTTCTGGTATATTCATGGAAGGTAGGGGTGGCACCTTCAGCGTCATGATGTCTCTGCCTCTCTCTCTCTCTCTCTCTATCTATCTATCTATCTATCTATCTATCTATCTATCTATCTCTCCGTGTGTGTGTGTGTGTGTTTCTCTTTAAGTGTCTGTCTGTCTCTGTCTCTGTCTCTCTCTCTCTCTCTCTGTCTCTCTCTCTCTCTCTCTCTCTCTCACACACACACACACACAGAGTCTCCCATAGACTATTCCCAGTATCCTTACCCTGCCTCACCATCCCTCTGTTGCACCAAAGCATGACATATGCCTTTAGCTTCCCATATGGGGAAACAGCCATATGTGACTCTACCCTCTTATGCTAACCCTTTCCAGAGAAAAACATCACCTGTGTCCCAATCATGGTGGATCTGGCAACTGGCACATGACCTACCATACTCATCATGGTGAATTAAGAGTCTCCCGTGTAGGAATAGGGTGAGGAACCACACACTACAACCACAAAAATTCTCAAATGGCATGCAGCTAGTACTAGGCCTCTTATAGTTAAACATATACATACACACACACATATACATACACACACACACACACACACACACACACACACACACAAATAAATAAAAATGTAAAGTAAAGAAGCCATTGAGCAACTGTAGATTCCAACTAGAAATCTGGAAAGCCCACATCAGAAATAGAGCTCCACTTCTAGAAGATTCTCTGGAACAATTGGTTAGAGAGGGGGAAAAATGGGTAGTGAGTGGTGTTTGGTTTCCCCCCCCCCTCCCTCACAAGTTTTAGAGGTCCGTGGATAGCTATCTGGATGTTTCCACCCCTGGCATGACAGGTGTTTGAAATCATTATGGTAAGAAATCAGAATAGCATAAAGGCCCTTGATGGCCATTTTCCCCCACCAGAAGCATACCCAAGTTATATGTGACCATTTCACCAAAGAGTAGAAAGCTTGCCTTCACTGTGGAGGCTGAGAGCAGAAAGAAGTGTGTTCTAAACCTGACTCCTTATAGGAATCATTTAGGGCAGTGGTTCTCAACCTTCCTAATGCTGCAACCCTTTAATACAGTTCCTCATGTTGTGGGAACCTCCCTCCCCCCATAACCATAAAATTATTTTATTGCTATTTCATAACTGTAATTTTGTTAGTTACAAATCAATAATCTGATATGCGATGGCTAAGGGACTGTGACCCACAGGTTGAGAACCACTGATTTAGGGGCCAGTCTTAAAAGGAATACCAATTCCCAGAGTAGCTCTGTGCTTCTGTCTGAACTTATAGACAGCAGTCTGGAGGCAGCACTCTGTCTGCCAAATCCACCAGGACAAGGCCATTTGTCCCTTCAAACTGCCTGAGGGTTCCACTTTTTATAGAGACTGGGTGAGCCTTCACTAATGTGGATTCTGATAGTAACATTGAGATGCTTGACCCTCTGGCCCTTGCTGAAAAACTGAATACGGGTCAAACTCTGGGTCTCTAGGCAGCCTCTTCGCCTTCTGCCTCAGGTACACAAGTGCACATTCACAAAGTTGAACAAGCGTCACTACTCCCCGACCCCAAGTCTTGTTCAGCAACCAAAAATCAGTACCCTACTCCACTCGATGCTCTTCTCTTCCATTAAGCCCTCCTCCCAGCCTTGCCCCTGTCTCTGGATTCACGAGGGCTAACATCTCACATGAATCAAGTCATATAATGTTTCCTTTTGTCTCTGGCGTCTTCCACCCAGCACGATGGTTTCAAAGTCAATTTCTGTTGTCATAAATATTAGCACTTCATTCCTTTTCATGGCTGAGCATGAATTATATAACTCTATATGAACAGTTTTATGTGTATATCACATTTGGTTTTGCCGTTTACCAATTGATGGGCATTTGTTTCTACTTTTAACTGTGATGAACAATGCTACTTATGAATATTGATATGTAAGTTTCTAGGTACACATAAATTTTAAATTTTGAATGTTTTTCATGGTAATTCTAAGCCTAACTTTTGAAGGAAGGCCAAAGTATCTTCTAAAACAGCTGCCTCACTTTCCATGCTTATTGTCAAGGTAAGACAATTCCAGCTCTCACGCATTCTCTTTAATTCTTACAATTGTATTCTTTTTTATTATAGCCAACCTAATAGGTATAAAATAATACCACAGTGATATTTTAATTCATAATTTTCTAACCACTAATAATGTTGAGTACCTTTTAAATACTTTTGTCTACTTGTTTATTAATTTTGGGGGGAGAATTGTGGGTTGAAAGCCTTTGCTCATTTTTCACAGTTGGACTAGATTTTTTTCTACTTGTGAGGGTCACTCATATGATCTGGACATGAGTCCATTGTCAGATACATGGTTCACATATATGGTTTCCCATTCTCGGTTTGTATTTTTACTTTCTTCTTGATATCCTTCAAAGCATAAACGTTTTTAATTTTGACGTCCTTACAATCTATTATTTACATGTTGTTATACACATTTGTGTTGCCATGTCTTCGAAACCATTGCATAGACTAGGGTCAAGAAGATTGACAACTATAGTTTCTTTTAAGAACTTCATCACTTTTTTCCCATTAGGTCGTTGATCCCCTTTCAGTTCATTCTTGTTTATGGTGAGAGGTGGGGATTCAACTGATAGTTTTACATGAGACTTCCAATTGTCCCAGCCCTATTTGTTAGAGACTATTCTTGTACCATAGTATACTCTTAGCACCACCTTTGACAAGCAAATGCCATACATATACACATTCTCTCTCTCTCTCTCTCTCTCTCTCTCTCTCTCTCTCTCTCTCTCTCTCTCTCTCTCTCTCAATTCCTGGACTCTCAATTCAGAGAATTCGTCTATATGTTAATTTTTATGGCAGTACCACACTAAACTGATTATTATAGCATCATAATAATTTTTGGAGTCTATGCTTTGAAGTTTGAAACAACTCTGGTAGGTCAGAACATAAAACACTTCCCAGGGCCAGGAAGGCATTAGATGTGAAGATGACCAGTTCTGCACACTGAGAAGTGTTAAAGAGCATGGCCAGCTGGCCAACTGGCCACTCATCTGGAAGCAGCAGTCACTTTTCTTAGCTGAAGATTATTATCATACATCCATGCATTCCAAGCATTGCCCAATTTTATGTTTTCAAGAAGAAAAAGGAGAGAGTTCCAAGGATTCAAACGACATTCCCCCATTTTAGAAAACACAGTGCCTCAGCCAGATGACGCTGCTGTGTGGAAGCTATTCTTTATCTTGCTTTATGTTCCCCAAGGTAGGACATTCGCTCTCCACTGAAATGTGGCACCCATATTTTAATTGTGCTTCAGACAGATGACGTGGTGGAGCCTTGTGGATATGTGGAATAAGCCTATGTATATATGCAAAGTTGTTTGGCAGTTTGGGGGTCACACCTGCCTTCTTACCTGTGTAGTTTGGGGCTCTCACTTCTCCAGCATGTCGTCATAGTGAGTCTTGGACACTAACCCCACGGCTTCCTGTCTCCAGATCATCTTTGCAGACGAGTGCACGGAAGCTGAGGGGCGCCACTGGCACATGCGACATTTCTGCTGCTTCGAGTGTGAGACCGTGCTGGGCGGCCAGCGCTACATCATGAAGGAGGGCAGGCCCTACTGCTGCCACTGCTTCGAGTCCCTGTACGCGGAGTATTGCGACACCTGTGCCCAACATATAGGTAAGGCCGTGCGCGGTACTCCGCTTGATCCTCCCGAGATGGGCCCCACCCTGTGTCTGGCATAGCTAGAATCCCTTTGGTTACAGCTAACAAACTAACTCCTACCAGCTTCAGGGAAAAGGAATTTCTTGGCTCGTTTTATTAGAAAAGCCAAAGAGTATTTGGCTTCAGGTAGAGTAGATGAACGGTTAAAAAAAAAAAAAAAAAAGTCTGTTGTTTTGTTTTTCTCTGTGTCAGCTCAGTTTGCCTTGTATTGGCATCTTTTTGGGAGCAAACGAGCTTCACATGGTGGTTGAAAAGTCCCTCCAGCCACACCTAGTCTTAACATGTGTGTTCTCAAAAGGAGGAAGAAACTGACACACCAATTTCCAAGTCAGTTCCTCTGGATGGAATCTTATCAGTTCTGAGTTGGCTGTGGATCTGCCTTCAAGTGGGACTTTGTGGTATGGTTTTCCACCACCAGGGAAAAGTGTGAAGCCCCAAAAGGAAAATATGGGGGAAATGAACATATCCCTGGATGACATTTTAGACAAAATCAGGAATGGGCAAGGGGAAGAATGGGGGCGGGGTCCTTTGGTAATGAGGGATGGTCACTGGCTTCCAGCGAGTGTGTCTTCTAGAGACTCAACAGCCATGAGCCTAGCCAAAGGCAGAGCAAAACAGTCTATGAGCTGTGTGCTCCCAGTTCGTAGCAGATTGGAGGCGAAGAGAGTCATCCCCTTTTGTTCAGCCCTTCTGCTTCAGTGGCCCGGCTTTTGCCTTCCTTGCTTCTGCTGGTGCCTTGAGAATGAGCAACATTGTTTGAGAAATGGTGACAATGGACAAATGTCTATGGCCTTTCTGGGGTCACAAAACTCCAAGACACCTGTTTAGGAGCTGCCAATGTCACACTTGCAGTGAGGAGATGTGGAGACCCTCCATTCATGACTCCATTTTGCTCCATGGAGCTTTTGTAAGGATGCAAAAGAAGCAGTTTTTTCCCTGGGCTTCATCAGAAATGAAAGATTTAACATTGCCTTCTGGACTTAGGTGATGGCAAAACCCTTTCCCCAAAGCACCCTTCCCTCTCACCAAATGCCACCTTGACCAGGTGCCCAGAAACCTTTCTGTTTACAGGATTGTCCCATTCAGACATGCTGATGTGCTTTGGTGCTTTGAATTAGGAAATAGGGAACTGAATTGTAACTGGGTGTGTCAGACGGGGAAGTGGGTGGGACCAGAGCAGAGACACTGGTGCATTGTATTGACTCCAGGCTGTGACTGGGTAGGTTTAAGACTGCTCGTCAGTGCTTACTCAGGTGGGAGAGACTGAGCGTTAGAAACTTAACCCACAGCAGCAACACCACCTTCTGATAGCTTTTCTGTGCCCTTTCCCTTTCCACAGCGGCCACAAGCCTAGCCACAAATGACTACTTAGAGTTTTCTCCCAGAAGCTTGGGAGAGAAAACTCTGTTTATGACTAGCTCATGTGTACCTCAAACGGCCCCTCCGTCTTCTGTCTTCTTCCAGCTGTCCACAGCTTTTATTGGCATCCTCCTCTCCTCTTGAATCCATAAAAGGCATCCATCCATATTTTACTAGAAAAGGTGACTGCTGTGGTCTGCAGTCTGTCTGCTGCTATAGTTAAGTTGCTATCCCTGATTTTTTTTTTTTAAAGTCTACTTCTCTGCAAAATGTAATTTCCCTAGGACCAAGAGATCCTGCTGCGTGTATCATGTATACCCCAGCCATCAATGCCACACCTCTGCCCATACTATACAAATATTCCATATTTATGCAGCTGCTCAGAGCGGATCCTACATCAGGCAACCGTTACCAAGGCAACAGGACTCTTGCTTATGCATAGCAGAGTAAACAGTCTTATAAACAGATGAGGCTGTGGTGGCAGCAGATGCATGCTCCTTTAGAGAAGAGCTTAAAGGCCTTAGAGGGGTTTTTTTTTTTTTTAAAGGCATGCTTAGATGTTGAACACAGAGCCCTTCTCCAGATGTTTGGAGTTCAGGAGCAGTTCAGAGGGCCATCTGACATCGATGATGTTTATCAGAGGCAGTGTTCAGTGGCCTGCCTGGCTGCTTTGTGATTTGCCTCCCCTTCACCCCCCCCCCCCCCTGCTTCTCCACCCTGTCCTCTGAAGGCCCGATCCAGAAAGCTTGGCCTTCCTCTGACACCTCTGAGCACATTCCCTTGAGACACGGTGGTGGACAGGGCAGAAGACCCACCCTTCCAAGTTCTCTGGTGGAGAGTGGGCAGAGATACAGCTGTGGGATACCACACCAAATAACTGCGTGTCGTCAATGATCCTGGGCAGCCGAAGATACCCAAATGAGCTCTAGAGACTCTTGACACAGAGGGAACAAAAACTGCAGAGGAGGAAAGAGAAGCCGTATGGTCTCAGGGGTTGCTTTTGGACAGCATCTAGGCAGTGGCCCTCTGCAAAGAGAAAACTAGGATTTCAGACCTAGTAAAACTGAAGGAAAGATGGTTTCAATAGCTAGCAAGCTGGGACTAAGCCCTCTCCATAGTCACTCACCACAGCCTAGTTTCATCTCTGTGCTTGTGCTGGGGAAAGCAAGGCCTAGAGTTGAAGCCTCTTACCTGGACCCATACTGACGGAAGAGTCAAACCCAGCAGAGGGGCTCTAGTGACTTTACAGCCCCCTGGAAGTGGCAAAGCTGGATGGGCTTCACTCTCATTTCTCTGCGTCCCTGTACAGCCCATTGCTTCCCCCAAAGGCCTGGGCAGAAGCACTAGCTTAGACATGTCCATTTCCAGCCTCACCCCAGCTTCCCATCCCCAATCTCCCTGGGGATGCTGGTGGTCATGGGGGCAGAGTCGAGTCACACAGTGGCCTTCTCAAATGCGGTGGCCATGTAACAGCTCTTGTCCTCGTGAAGTTTCCCTCTTTGTGGTCCCTGGGGATTAGTGCCTAAGTGAAGAGACACTTCCTGCCCCAGTGTGGAGAACATCTAGTAAGAGAAGAATTTGCCTCCTACCTACCTGTCCTTGGGATCTAGTAACAAAAGCCAACAGAGCCGGCTAAGAACAAGCTGCTTCCTACAGCACTTGGGTCCCAGCAATCACTGCCTTCTAGTTCTTGGCTGACCCGTCTCTAGACAGGTGTCTGGAAGTCACACCTTGAAAATCCAGGCTGTGGAACTCTGGATAAAGTGGAGGTTCATTTTAGTGCTGTTTTCCTGGGGAGACCTTTATCATCACGTACTGGCAGTCTTATGAGGTCTGTTCCTGCCCATGGGAATCCTGAGGATCTATATTCTAATAGGCTGTCCCCAGGGCAGGGACTCCAACTGCATGCTTATCACCTATTATATCACTCTTCAAAGCCCCAGGTAACCCTGTCATTGCCCTGTTACTGGTTATGAGCCATCCCTAGACCAGACCCCAGGACTAGGAGACACTGTGAACTACTTAGCCAAGATTCGTGCCAAGGGTGGTTTCAGTGTCCCAAGTTAATGACTTGGCATAGAGATGGCATCCTCAAGGATAGTACCCTCTTTCCATCAAAAGAGGGCAGAGGAACTACTAAGAAGCAAGAGCAGAATGAAGGGATGTTCCCTAGCACACAGGACCGTGACAGCAGAGTCCTACCATGGAGGAACTGTGCCTCCTCCTCTCCTGATGACATTGGGTACAGGTTGTGTGCAATGGAATGACAATGTGTTTTACAAACATACCCATAGTTTTTCCTTACCAACAGCAAGCAGGGTTTCCCCCACTGAGAGTTGAAGTCCCCTTCTTGCCTTTCCACTGACTTAGTCTATTCAGAACCATAGGCTGGGCAGTTTCTAAACAGTGTATACATTCCTCACAGTTCTGGAGGATATGAAGGCCATGGTCAAGGACCTGACAGATTTGGTGTCTGGGAAGATCCACTTTCGGGCTCAGAGCTGACATCTTTCCATGTCCCCACATGGCAGAGGGGATGAGCAAACTTTTTGGGTCTCTTTTGCAAGGGTATTGATTCCTTCATATAGACAGAACCTTCATGATCTAAGTAGATCCCACTTCCTAATACTAGTGTGGTGGGTATTAGGAATTGAGCATAGAGTTTGAGAGAGAAACAGATACTCACACTATGGCATCCAACAAGCAGCTGCTGTAACTGCCCTGTGGTTGACCATGAGTGGTTATACAGGTCATCTATCCATCTATCAAAGTAGGAAGAACTATCAAACAGGCCCTGGAGACACCATGAAAACTTCTGACCCTGTCTCCATAAAGCACCACTTTCTGTGAAACCTGTAAGTGCAGACAATGGCATGATGGAAAGTATTGATAGTATAATTAAAGTGGAGAAGCAACCAAGGCTACCCTTGGCAGTGGACAAGAAGGCTCTTGAGACAGCTCAGCAGGTTCCTGAATAGAGTAAAGAGGACAGGACTCTTAGGATAGTTCAGAGCAAGACTTCTGAGTACAGCTCTGGTCTCTGATGCCTAATTATATTACTTTAGGCAAGTCATTAGCCTTCTGTGTCTGCATTTCCTCATCTGGAAAACGAAACACTGGTAGAAACTCACCTCAAACAGTCAAATGCTTTATCAGGCTAGTACTATCACAGATTGAATATCCCTTAGCTGAGAGCGGAATTAGTTCAGCCTTTAGAACCATGCATGTCTATAATGAGATACTTGAGGGATAGGATACAAGTCTAAACATGGAACTCTTTTATATTTCCTATAGAGCTTATGCATATAATCTCAAGATGCTTTTATATGACACCTTAAATACTTTTATGTACGAAGCAATTTTATTATACAGAATTTTCTGCTTGCAGCATTTTGTTGACACCAAAATTTTGGCTTTTGAAGCATTTTGAGTTTGGATTTTTCGATTAAGGATGCTCAACTTCGGTTGCTATTTGGGGAAAGTGTGTCTCTGGCAGAATTCATGGCTAAGCTGTTCTGATCTACATTCTCCATGCTGCTAGCAAGGGAAGTTGAGAAGTCCGCTGACTAGTAGAATAAGTTGTAACAGGGTGTGGGCACTGACTGCACAGCGCCTGATCATGGAGCGACTGATATAATGTTTTTTTGTTTTTGTTTTTGTTGTTGTTTTTGCTGTGATGTTTCATGTGGTGGTGTAGGGCTCCGTACAGCTCCTCAGCTTCCTTTCTGTCTCTTGCTTCCCAGGGATCGACCAAGGTCAGATGACCTATGACGGCCAACACTGGCATGCTACAGAGACCTGTTTCTGCTGCGCTCATTGTAAGAAGTCCCTCTTGGGGCGACCGTTCCTCCCAAAGCAGGGCCAGATATTCTGCTCACGGGCCTGCAGTGCCGGGGAGGACCCCAATGGCTCTGACTCCTCTGATTCGGCCTTCCAGAATGCCAGAGCCAAAGAGTCTCGCCGCAGTGCCAAAATCGGCAAGAACAAAGGCAAAACAGAGGAGGCCATGCTGAGCCCACACAACCAGCTGCAGGTGAGTTCTAACCGGCTCTCAGCTGATGTGGACCCCCTGTCAGTGCAGATGGATCTCCTCAGCCTATCTAGCCAGACGCCCAGCCTCAACCGGGACCCCATTTGGAGAAGCCGGGATGAGCCCTTCCATTATGGGAACAAGATGGAGCAGAACCAATCCCAGAGTCCTTTGCAGCTCCTCAGCCAGTGCAACATCAGAACTTCCTACGGTCCAGGGGGGCAGGGAGCAGGAGCCCAGCCTGACGTGTGGGCCAAGCACTTCAGCAACCCCAAGAGAAGCTCGTCAATGGCCATGAAGGGGCATGGTGGCAGCTTTATCCAGGAATGCCGTGAGGACTATTACCCGGGGAGGCTGATGTCCCAGGAGAGCTACAGTGATATGTCCAGCCAAAGCTTTAGTGAAACCCGAGGCAGCATCCCAGTTCCCAAGTATGAGGAGGAGGAGGAGGAGGAGGAAGAAGAAGGTGGCATATCCACGCAGCAGTGCCGGCCCCGACGTCCACTCAGTTCCCTGAAATACACAGAGGACATGACGCCCACAGAACAGACTCCTCGTGGCTCTATGGAATCACTGGCCCTGTCGAATGCAACAGGTAGGTTGGTCCTAGGTAATACAGTGTTTTTCTATACAATGCCCTCCTCCAGCTGGCTGCTGAGGAAAGCTAATCCAAGTGTCAGATAGCTTCGCTCTTTGATGGAATATAGAGAAAGCCTGAGTCCAAAGTCTGGATGCCTATGATACATGTGAAGTTTAGGGGTGGGCAGATACTTGAGGAGTCAAGTCAGGAATGGCATCTCCTCTGGGGTTTAGCTTCAGCTTGTCCCATGGGGCTCTGGAGATTCTGTGGCAGGTCGATTTCTTCTGGTGACATTCAGACTGATGTGTCAGCCTACCATGCCCACCTATTATTGCCTTTGGCTGCTAAAGAGCGGGATTGTGTGTATATGTGGGGGGAGTATGACAAAGTTGGAGGGTTGGCCACAGGTAAGGCATCATATTGGCCACCAGCATTATTGAGAAAGAATAGTTATAAGGTGGCGGTATTTACCACACACCTGGGATGCAAGTGCCCCAGCCTAGTGTTGCTTGAGGAACCCAGTTTCCAGGGGTTTTCTGAACCCCAGTATTTTGAAATATACAAATAAACATGTAAGATAGATTTTATATATATATATATATACACACACAGAGAGAGATGAGGAGGAAAGCTGACTAAAATGGACAGGATGTAGGCAGACCATCTCAGGGTACTGTCTCTAACAGCTTTCCAGCTGGCTGTAGAGATAAGATAGTTGCCTAAGATGACCATGGCTTTAATATCCACGTGCACGTTCTATGTGCTTGTCTTACTGATCAGGGTATGTAAACCAGCCAGAGTGCTGCTTAAGACTCGACCCGTGAGTCATGTGTTAGGAGTGTTTCAGTCAAGCTCAGCAGAGCCCCATGTTAGTCTACCCCTTGGTAAGAATGCTCCAGGATGTACTCAGTGTCTGTCTCTAGTAGCAGAGAATCAGAGTCACAGGTGTACCTTCATAGCAGGTCCCACAGTCAAAGATGTGTCTGAGACCTACAGCATTTTGACATTGAAGCATGCTTGGACTGTGAATAGAGGTGGTAAACTCTGTTAGTCCCATCTGATGGGCTCAGCTGCTGCTCAGCCCCAGCCACCAGTTATCATAAACATGAATATTTTAGCTAATGCATACGGTTCTTACCACATGCCAACCCTACCACATGTCAACCATTGTTCTGGGCACAATACAAATATTAGCTATTAACTAAGTTGTCACAACACTGCAAGGGAAACATATCATTATTCTTATTTCTGAGTAGGAAAATCAGAACCAGAAAGTTTGAGAATTACCCAGCTTTTTTAAATTAATTAAATTTGCCCTTTGACAATTTCGTAAATGTGCATAGTGTATTCTGATTACTCTCCTGCCCCAACCTCTCTTCTCCCTCCATACCTGTTCACTTCCCCTCTTCCCAGTAGGTCCCTTTTCCACATTTGTGTCTTTTTGTTTTGTTTTGAGACCCACTGAGTTTTATCCAGGACTGTCTGAGTGACCATGAGCACGGGACCATCCAATGGAGTTTGGGGGGCACACATGCAAAGACAATGACTCCCCATCCTTCCAAAACCATCAGTAGCTAATAGCTGAGCAGGGAGGAGTAGGGCCTGCATGACCCCTGCCACCCAAGCTTGTCTATTGACCCAAGTGTTTCAGGGATGAACAAGGAGGTGCCTTATTGACTCCAGTGCCATGCTTTTGCTTAATCCAGCAGCTGCTGCCGTCGTATGAGCCCCCACTTGATTAGATCTTTCACAGCAGTTAAAAACACAAGTTTTTAAAGATGTGGAATCCACTTAAACTCTCTCCTCAACAAACAAAAGCCTGAGTCATAGGGTGTCTGTTACAATGAGTTTTTACCTTTTATCTCTCTTCAAATGCTTTTTACTAACTGTGTTCCCACTTGTCCCGGAAGACAAAGCTCAGCTATTCTTACCCCCATGTTTCAGATGGGGAAAAAAATAATGAGACTTTGGTGAATAAGCATCTTCCCTGACATTGTAGAAATAAGCAATCGGTGCAGTGAGAACTGCCTGGGAGCATTCATGTGCTGTAATTATTTAAGAGGACAACAGATAAATATGTACTTCAGCCTCTGAAGCTGGTTTCTCAGGCAAGACCACTTGCCCTTGGGACCTGTGATAGATGTGAGCTCCTCAGCCTCCTTCCCAGGCCTCTGCAGCACAGCTCAAGAGAAGCGGAGCCCAGGAGTCTAGCTCCTTGCTGTTCTGATGTGTGTCATTGTCTTAAAACAGATGTTCTGGCTTTGTCTGCTGTGACAATAACATTAGGAGGCCTTATGAGGAAATCAGGGGCCTCAAGCAGGAGTCTGGGAAAGGCCAGGAAAGAACATACAGCCTCCACTTCTAAGGAAGAGATGAGGGGGTGTTTACCCCCAGTCTTCCAGAGAATCACTAGTGGACAGTGTCCCTCTACCTCTGATTTCTGAAAGGAAACACAGAGCCGCCATGTGTGATGAGGCTGAGAGAAAAAAGATTCCAAAGATCAGCACTGTTCAATATGGTAGCTAGTAGCCATATGTAACTATGAAAATTAGATTAATTAAGATTAAGTGTAATGGACATCACAGGCCGTTGGTCTACAATTAAGATGTAAGTGCTGTATCAGTCAGGGTTCTCTAAAGGAACAGAACTCACACACACACACACACACACACACACACACACACACACACACACACACACGGTGGGGGGCGGGGTGCCTGGAGGTATTAGCCTAGCTTACGGGATGTGGTTGAGTTACTCCAACAATGGTTGTCTCACAGTGGAGAGGCCGAGAATCCAGTTCAGTCCATAAGGCTGGATGTCTGAGCGGTCCCAGTCTAGTGCTGAAGGCCTGGAGAACTCCTGGAGAGCTGCTGGTCTTCAGTCCGTGTTGGAATCCCAAAGAAACTGGTCCTAACACTGTCCAAGGAATGGCACAGAGACGGGATAGAAGAACTGGCCAGCAAGAGTCAGGGCAAGCAGGCAGAATAGCGAAGCTTCCTTCTTCCATGTCCTTTTGCCTGGGCCTCTGCCAAAAGATGCCACCCAGATTTAGAGTGAGCCTTCCTGCTTCAAATAGCCTGATCAAGAACTCTGTCACTGGAGTGCCCAGCAGCTCGGGTGTCAGCTACTTCCAGGTGCAGTCAAGCCACAGCCACAATGAGCTGTCACCAGTGCAGCAGCAATGGACTGAAATTTAAATTTCCCTTTCATTAATTTAAATTGCATTAGCCGCATGAAGCTAATGGCAGCTCCGCCAGACGGGAGAACAGAGTAAGTGTGTGGTGTGTGTACAGGGTTAACGCCACCGTCAGTCCTCGGAGCGCTAATACAAGCCTCCGTTTTATGGACTTTCAGCCACTGGTTAAAAAAATAATAGGCTGGGAGTTACGGTTCCGATGTTAATTTACTTAAAATAGTTATTTATTTATTTTAGACAGGGTCTAAAACTCATTATACAGCTGAGAATGACCTTCAACTTCTGATTCTCTTGTCCCCCAGTGCCGTGACGTTCCCAGGAGCATGTTCCCACGCCCAGTTTATGAGCTGCTGGGGGTTGACCCTAGGCTTTGGGGAAAGCGCTCTACCCAGCTACGTCTCTTATGGTCTCTGGGTTCAGATCTTCCCTTTATCTGTTTTTTAACGTGTAACTAGGGATTAAACCCAGAACCTCATGCCTCCTCTGCCACCGAGCTGTACCCCCATTTCCTCTTCCTTTCATGGTTTGTTTTGAAGCTAAGTCTCACTCAATTACCCAGGCAGGCCTTAATTCATGATCCTTCTTATTCGGCCTCCTGAGCAGCTGGGATTGCAGGCCTCTGCTACCAGGCCCAGCTCCACTTTGTTGCTAAGGACTCCTGTGGCTTTAAACAAGTCACCAAATTCTCAAAGACTCAGTTTTCTAGAAATCAGGATTTAATGACTATTAATACTTCCTTTGTAGGCGTTTTGTGAAAATTCAGTGATAGGTGCAATTAACTTCAAGAGATACATCTGACCCTCGGTAATGGTTTCTGGACACTGTATTGTGTCAGTTCCTTTTCCTCCAAAACACACTGTACGATGACTGAGCTGCACCCCTCTCTTGGTGCTCACCAATGTATGGCTTTGCTGTGTGTAGAAATGCCCCGGTGGCCTCCTCTTTGCCCAAGCAGCAAAGGGCCGTACCTAAAGCAGGAAAGTGAAGAAAGTAGTTTTGTGCCCTTGATTTTCCATGGGATGACCAGACAGGACAGCAAGGTAGAAAAAATGATGGCTACAAGCACAGCTTCTGGTCATCCTTGTAGCACGACATAAGTGACTTTTTACATTCTACCTCACATAGTCCTGCACTGAAGATACGCTTTGAAAGACGTAGAAAGCTGCTCCTCTCGTTTCTGATCCTCAGGGATGCATTTGAAGTCTGCCAGAACATTTAGTAGCCTTTTGAGGAGACAATAATCTGAACCATCCATGCATTTTTAAGCCTTAGAATCATAGACTGAGTTACAGATCTAATTTACTAACCCCTTGATCATGCCTCTAAAGCTTAGTGCAAGAAAATGGATTTATTTTTCCTTCTGAGGTAGGTAACTTAGGCTATTGGGTAAGTTTAGTGTTTAATCTAGCAGACAGCAAGGTCCTTTGTGGACAGCATTGTTCTTTTTTAACAGAGCTTAATAAAAGCACAACTCAGCCACTTGCCAGCGTCTGATCTGGGCCCTGGCACTGCCCAGATTGTTTAGAACTGGGAGTGTGCAAGCTCTTCTCCACGGCCCATGCCTTCTGCTACCACTGAGTGACTCAGGAAGGCACAGTTACCACTGTGTAAACGCCAATGGGAGAGTGTTGTGAAGCTCCTTAACCCTGCTCTTCCCAAATGTCGTGTGAAGCTGCATGATAATGGTGATTGTAGCAGACCACTGATCATGTGCCAACATGCTGACACCTTTACATGCATCACATTTTGTACTTATCACAGCCTTCAGAGATAAGCCACTATCACAGCCATTTCACAGATGAGAACACTAATGTTCATAGCAGTTGTCCATGCTGACATCATGCCGCAGATAAATAGAAGTTCCTACTTCTTATCTAAGTGCTAACAAATAGCAAAGACTTGAACTCAGGTGTGGCAGACTGCAAAGCCCATGCTCTTAACTGTCCCGATACGTGTCCTCACAAGAAGGGCCATGATCGGGGCTGGAGAGATGGCTCAGCGGTTAAGAGCACTTCCTGATCTCCCAGAGGTCCTGAGTTCAGTTCCTGGCAACCACATGGTGACTCACAACCACGGATAATGAGATCTGATGCCCTCTTCTGTCATGCAGGCATACATGCAAATAAAGTACTCATATGCATAAAGAAGGGCCGTGATCATGGCCAGGGGATTTGCGCAGTGATTTTATATGAAGAAACGAGGTCTCCTTTCCCTGCAATAGCTGGTTTGTGTGTGTCAGTCTGACTCTGGTGGTGAAGCAGATGAGCACAAGTATGCAGTAAAGCCAAGGGCAAGAGGCAGAGGGGCCAGTCAGGTATGATAGGCCAAGACTGGCCAGCCTTAGGAAGACAAGGGAGACGAGGACACATAGTCCAGGGGGTGGTACCCAAGCAAGTGAGATAACGGAATAAGGCCATCGCTGCAAGTGAGGCATCAAGGATTAAGTTCTACATTTGGCCCCGGTGTGGGGCAGTGATGGGACTGGAGGCCTCTGGCAGAAGCCATTACCACTGAAGAGCTATAGATTATGAGATGGTCCCAATTGAAGAATTGAGGCTCATCCTCCAGGAACAGCTGCTTTCTGTAGGAGGTAGTTAGAGCAGCAAGAGCCAAGACCAGTAGGATGCGACTTGAGCGCCTGCTCAGTGAATTACAGCTGGCTGAATGAGGGCACAGGCTGTAAACAGCCTGCTGAAGTCATAGGCTGGCTGACCTATTCCTGCTTCGGTGTCCTCATCTTTAAATTGTAATGTCAAGGTTGCTATGAGAATTGAGTTAATTCCTATAAAGAATTTAGAACAGTGCCCAGCACCCTGCAAGGACCCACAGGACATCAGTGGCTGCTGGCATTAGTAGGGACAACTGCCTATGCATGCTGCTGAGGATGTGCTACTGAGCTAAAGTGAGCCTGGCCCTTCTCTGCTTGTATCTAGAATCTAGTGGAGCTGACAGTAACCATTCAAATGAGCAATATAAAATTGCAGATGGTAAGGATGGTATACTGAAGAGGTATACAGAGAAGGAATATTGGTGCAGGTGGGCAATCAGGGAGGGCTTCCTGAAAAAGAGAAACAAGAAGGGAAGGACTATGAGAAGTATGAACAATAGCATGTGCAAAGGCCCTATGGTAGAAGGGTATGGAAAGGATGAACTGAAGAAAATCCTCATGGCTGGATGGAGGATAGCCATAAGCCTGGTGAAGAAGGAAAGACCTCCAAGGGCTGTGAAAAGCTTTTAAAATGTCATGCAAGAAGGGAGCAAGGTGATATCATCTGATTCACATTTCGATGAGATGGCCAGAGCAGTTTTATGGGCATGTAACTAGCAAAGGGCCAGTGTGGCTTCATGGGAAGTCCTAGGGGGCAGTCCAGAGTACAGTGTCCAGGATATAAACAGGTTAGTTCAAAATAAGAGGAAGGCCAAGACAACATGTTAGGAGAAGAAATGGGCAGAGGTCTGCAGTGACGCAGGGAATGGGTCCTAGAGGAAGATTGACTTGTGAAATACTGGCACTGGGTGGGATTTTCAGCTTCATCACTGCTGACTTGTGCCAGCATCAGCAGAAACCGACCCCATGGTTGGCCTGGCTCCAAGGAGACATCTGAAGGGTTCCCACCTTTCATCACATCCATAGTACATTTATCATTTGTACCTATGGACAGGCCTCTTCTCCCTACCAGGAGAAGGGACAGCTCAGTTGTTCAATGTGAAGCCATTGGTAGCTGCAGGGTGGGAGGTGGAGCTGTTTTTTCAGCATTTCTGGCAAACTGTTGCAAACAACAGTGTCAGTCTGAAGCAGCCACTGGCCTGGCTCCCTCTCCCAGGAATGTCTGAAATGCTCTTTAATCCTTATAACGCAAACTAGTTCCATAAGCACTTGGGTGGAACGGGTCTTCTGTTCTGTGTAACTGGGCTGTTCATTCTCTAGCCCAGTTCCTTTAGTTAAACAGTTAAGCAGAACCTCCTTAACCACTTGGCACCATTTGAGGGGCCACGCCTCAGACATGCTCAGGAAGTGTCTGGCCCTGATCTTTTCGTTAATTTTTGTGTTAATGACTTGTCTTGTCATCATGACAGAAGCAACTTAAGGAAGGAAGGTGTCCCCTTGACTCACAGTGGCAGAGCATTATCCAGCATGGCTGGGACATCATGGCAGCAGGACCGCACGATAGCCGTGGTCTGGCCCATGGGAGCTGACCACATTGCATCCACAGGCAGGAAACAGAGAAAGATGAATATCGGTGTTTGGTTTGCTTTCTCCTTTTTGTTCAGTCTAGGGCCCAAGCCCGGGCGATGGTGTTTGGAGCTGTGCATTTGAAAGCCTAGAACCCACCTGAGTCCTACCCATTGACCCCCGTCCAGGGTCAGCCTGGGAAGGACTTGGGAAATGCTTCGGGACTGTCATTACACTGGCATACAGACTCTTGTTGGCAAGTGTAACCAGTGGTCAAGGTCTGTGCCATGTGTTTCCAAGTTCTTGGCCTCCTACTCAAGAATGGAATAACAGTCCGTACAGATTATAAAGCAAAGATTGAAAAGCAAAGCCATAGTATGGATTAGAAGGGGAGAAATACACCGTCAAGACTGATGGTGGGCCACATGAGTGAGGAGACTCAAGGTGCCTGATTATTGTCTGGGGCTTCTCTCTATGGGGTTCGAGAGATAGAGGTATTAGGTTACTAGGGGTATAATTTGGGTGGTTCTCTATTTTGATTAAGAGGCTTGGACTATATAATTTTTGCTCACTCCTCATATCCTTTCCCATAATGCATCTGATTTTAATCATATGCATGCCAGTTATGCCGAGGTATAAGATGGTAATTAGGGGACCCTTCACTCAAAGACCTCATTGCCCTTATTGTCATGCACCCAGACCTGATCAGGCTAGATGGGTCCCTTGCCCATAGTTCCTGGATGTGTTTGAATAGAAACAGGATGTTTTCAAGGCATTTGCTATGAGAGTAACTTGTTTCTGCTGTTTAAAGTGGGTATGAGACTATGCAGGTGGGGCCCAGTTGCCAACAGGTTGCTAGGTGCTTTGGAGAGGGGTGTGGGCACAGCCCAAGCCAGGTTGCTAAGTTACGTAAGATGCTGTTATGTAAGGTAGCTGTCAGCAGCCCTATCCCTTAGTAGCCAATAAAGAAGAAAGAGATGGCTTCTTTTCGGTAGTCCATCCCCAAAGTCCAGAATTCAATCTCATTGGCCTGGCTAGGATTACTTCACAGTTCTTAAATTAACCTCCATGGCCAGAAGGAATGAATCACATGCCCAGCCCAGGACTAGGCAGTGAAGTCAACCTTTCATTACTGTGGGAGGTGGAGGGTTATACTAGCTACTTTTCTCTTAATATGACATACTACCATGGCCAAAGCATCTTCTAGAAGAGGATTTATCTGGGCTTACAGTCCCAGAGAGATAGAGTCCATCATGGTGGGGAGGTGTGTTAACATAGCAGAAGAAGCAGGGATCTGCCTGAGCACATTTTTATCCACATACTGGAAGCAGACCAGGGGGAGGGGAGGGGAGGGGAGGGGGGGCAGGGACAGGAAGTGAAACAGGGCTAAACCCTCAAAGCCCACCCCCAGTGACATTATTCCTCTTCCTAAAGGTTCCATAACCTCCCCAAATAGCGCCACTAACTGGGAATGAAGTGTTCAAATACCAGGGGAGACATTTCTTATTTACACTACCTCAAGGCTTCTCAGGAGGAAATCAGGTCATATATTTCAAGGAAAAGGTGAAACCAGAGGTTTCTAATCTGTTGTGTGTGTCCCTCCCATCTGCCCTTTTAACCTGATCCCACCCTCTAGGAGCCCTACAATCTGAATTTGACACCAAATGCTTACTTTGTATGATAGTGTTTTTTTTCTAGAGAGAGAGAGATAAAAAACAAAAAAAGGGGTCCTGGTTTGAAAAAGATGATAGACAGTGACAGTTGGGTAGGATGGATCGGAGGAGCCCGACCTTCTCAGATTCAGTGTTTGGGGCATGCCTTCATCTGAGGTTCCTTCTTGTCAGTCCTCAAAGAGGCTGAGTTGTCTTGCGTCCGTCTCAGGCTCTGAACTCACCCCTGCTCACATACATTGCCAGGCGACAATGAGCAGAATGAAAACCACGGGAGGATCTGTTGACTTTCCTTTCCAGGTCAATTTCCCGGTACAGGGGGAAGTAGAGGACATTCTCAGAGAGAGGAAGGCAGCAAGGGGTAGATAGGATAGACCCCAGTCCAGAGGGGCCAGTACACCTCTGCCACATGCCATGCATGGTCTTGCTGACATTCTTCGGGTCCAGGGAAGTTTTTCCAGGGCTTCAGTGTTTGTTAATTGTTTGGGGGGCATATCTATATCTATAACTTCTTTGGGGTCTAGACAGTCAAAGGAGCGACACTGGAAAATTGATTCAACAAAACTGTGTCTTGGCACCTTCCCTTTTCTTGTAAAAACGAGCCAGCCTTAAAGAGAAGCCGTCAACCATCTCTAGGCCTGCACAGTGCCGACCTTCCCATGATCACCTGCGGTATCCGTTACATTCATTCTGGTGTTAGCACAAGCCCTTCCAGTGGGTCTGGACCAAGCTTCACCCATCTGCACTCCCCTCCTTCACCTTATAGGATGTTCCTCCCAGAGCAATGGGATTCTGATGTGATTCAAACCGAGACCCAGCTTTAAGGACTGTATTTCTCTTTCTGTGTGTGGAGAGGTGTCTATGTGGGTATTCATGTGAGTGTGTGCTAGAGACTGACAGAATGTCTTCTACCTTATTGTTGGAGACACAGTCACTCCCTGAGTCTGGAACTCTTCCATTCAATGAGGCTGGCTGGCTATGGTCCCCAGAGACCATCCTGTCTCCAACGCCCGCCCGCCTGCCCGCCCACCCAGTGCTGATGTTACAGACGTGCACTGCCTTACCTGGCTCTTATATTGGTAGTGGGCATCTGAATTCAGATCCACAGACCTGCATGGCAAGTGCTTGACTGGTTGGACCATTTCCCAGCCCTTTGGAGAATGTGTTTCTCCGTGTTAATAACCAGTCATTTACTTCATCCTTCTGAGTAGTCCAGGGATCCATTTGCATTGTATTTATCTGGATGTTTGTCTGTCATGCGAACTCTGGGCATCACCTAAAACTCACAAACAGAAGCTCTCAGGGATCCGATGGGGAAGTAGCATCTTAGCTCTGTGTCCCAGAGAACCCCTGGGGCCACTGAGTTAATGGCCTACCGAGTTGTAGAAACTCAAACATCATTTCCCATGCAGGTGAATGGCCCTACTTGCTGGCTGATCTGGGATTAGAACTTCCATCTTTGCTGCAGTGCCCCCTTTGCCCAGAGTCCAGCAGCCTGTTGAGACAAAAGAAAAATTAAAGTATGTCTCATCTCAGAACTTCTGAATGTTGGCTGGGGCTCAGTTAACGAAGTACTGACCACCACAAGCATGAAGACCTGATTGTGGTCTATGAGCCATGTGCCAGCAGAGTGTGGTAGCATGCAGCTGTGATCCCAGCAGTAGGAAAAGTGGAGACAGGAGTCTGGACCTCGCTGACCAATTAGTCTAGCCAATCAAGAAGCTCCAGATTCAGTGAGAGGCACTGTGTAAACAAATTAGAGAAAGAAGCTGGACATTGACTGCCTTCACATGGATGTTCATGCACATACAAACTCATAAACACAGACACACCAAAATAAAAACCGTCTACATGTGTCCAACTTCAAATCATTCTTGGTATAGTAAATAGTGTCTCAATAAGTAAAGCAAACATTCATTGTCTATCATAAATGAGTGACATGTTTCTTAAATACAATATATAGATAATTATAAAAGAGAATAGTAACATGCCAGGAACATTTGACAATGTTGATACCCCCAAACGAACACAACAGAAAAAGTGGACAGCACTTGTAATGGGGTCTGCTTTGGTCCTAGAATCCAAGTGAAGAGTATACAAGATGAGAGGTCTAGAAGAATTGAAAGATGATTAGTGTGGGGTGGGTTAATGGAGAGAAAGGGTTTGGGGAGATCTCTCAGCTGGTAAAGTGCTCGAAGGCATAAGGGCCTGAGTTTGATCCCCAAAGCCCACATTAAAAGGGCAAGGCAGTCATGGTGGCATGTACTTGTAATTCCAGTGCTAAAGAGACCTAGGGGATCCCCTAGGCTCATGGACTACCTAACATAGCCAACTGGTGAGATCCAGACCACCTGAAGAGTGAAATCTGAGCTTGTCACGTTCACATGTGTACATGCACACCTACAGACACACACACACACACCACCACCACCACCACCACCACACATACACACCACACACCAGGATGGAGGGGTAAATTCCCTTTATTGGAGATACACCCTCTTCCATAAGCACTGGCCTGGTAGGAGCACTATGGCCTACGTTGGAGGATGTCAGAGGGAAGGCAAGTTTAGAGACACAATGGGTATCACTCCTGGGTGCTTCTGGCTTCTAGTGGAGGCTGGAGAGACTTCCGAGCATCTTACAGTGCCCAGAACAGCAGCCAGCCTCCACCTGCTGCTCAAAAGCATTTTCTGGCACCACAAAAAATGCCAAGACACAGAGACTAGACTAGCTATGAGGAATTCCAGTGAACATCCTCAGCCTTCCTCTAAGTCATTCTGGACCAACTCAGAGGATGGCATGATGGCCAATGGCAAGAGCTGCATCTCCTCCATCTGCTCCAGCAGGAGCACAGCTTAGCTTGAGCTTAGCAGAGTGAGACTGGCCTCCTTGGTATCTCCTCCTCTCCAGCTCTGTGTTCAATGTCTTCAGGCCTGCAGCTCACTGGCCAAGGATACATTCTGACACATAAAGGTACAGGGAGGCATGAGGTGATATGTCTGAAGCCTTTCATTGCTCATCTGGCACCTGACAACTTCACTACTCAATTCAGTACCTCAGTTACTTTGGTGGTTAAGCACCAAAGTGTCCATCTCCTGGCCCCTTCCCTTAATATGTTTAAGAAGAGAAGGGAACGTGAATGGAATTTAGGAATCAACTGTAACAGAAAGGCTAGAAGGTAAGTGTCAGAATTAGTGAGTGCGTGTGAGGTTTGGTTATGTGGAACTGTCAGTTACCCAGACCTGTGTGAGCTCTCATACAAGGCAGCCCTGCTGTTTGGGGGGTGGGGGTGGAATGCTCTTTAGCCCAAGAGATGAGCCTTTTCTTACTGGATCTGTTTTCCTCTCTTTCCTGCACAGAAAAGGTTACCAGAACCCATGGCTTAATTATGCCCCACCAGCCTCCCAGTGAGGGTGGCTGTTACCTCAAAGCTCTGACCACCACCACCACTACACCACCTCCACCCCCCCACCAATGTCAATTAACTTTTCAGAGAATTCTCATCTGGTACAGCTTAGAGAAATGAGTTTGCTCTCTGAGTCTGTGGATGGAAAACTGGCCTGGCTAAGGGCTGGGAACTAGGAAGGCGATGGAGACATCCCAGCAGTAGAGGTTTTCCTTGGAGATCATTTTCAGCTCTAGAAATGAGCCTAGCATGGCCCCGGGCAATGGATCTGTTTCAGTCACTGCACCATCTGTAGGGAGACAAAGGCACCAAAGCCCCACTCCAGCTCCCTTAACAGAACTCCGGTTTCGCCATGCCTAAGTCACTCAGCGCCTGGGATAAGCAGAACTTCTGCCCCGGGAGCATCGCTGAGTCTGGTGCTTTTTCTCTTCTCGGGAGTTAGGACTTCCCAAGAAGCAGGTGGCTTCCACTGTCTTTACTGTCTTCTGAAGCTGTTTGTTGTAAGGATCATTTGATGGCTAGGCATCTGTGTGACACACTTCTATCTGGCTATCTTGGATGAAGCATATGAGGGAAGGGAACATATTTTATCCCATAGTTTATTCTTCTGAACCCTAGAACTTCTAGAAAAGAAGAATTTTCAACCCCTGTAGTGGACTCAAAGAATGCCAGCACCAGCCATCCCCATTGTCTTCCTCAGCTAAGCTCAGGGGCCTCTTTTTCATTTGTAGATATTTGTTCCCAACCCAGTCCCTAATATCATGTATCTATCATGTGGCCTAAGATGCCACGCCCTCCCACACAGCACCCTCCCTCCCCAAATCTATTCTAAGGGGCTAGATTTCTAGAGTGCTTTGCTGGTGAGTCTGCCCACTAAACTGTATTCTTAGCGGCCCTGCTTTATCTACTTTCCAAACCAAAATTTGGTTCAAGATGCTTTTGGAAGGAGAAAAATTAAGAGAGAGTGAAAAGATATCTTCAGGAATTATGATGTTGATTTGTTTTATTTTCATTCATTCGACAAATATTTATTGAGTGCCTACCATGTGTCAGGCACCCTGCTAGTTGCCAAGTGCACATTGATGAATAAGTCTGATATTCTCCCTGTATGGGTCAGGGCCCCAGCAGGAAACAGCTGCTAGACTCAAGAGGTAATTAAAGAAAGCCAAATGAGGAAGCAGCCTCTGGATTACAAAGCCAGTCTTGAGTAGAGAATGACAGCCACCCTGTAGCCTAGCAGGAAGGAGCCGGACCAGCAGGTCCCCCATTGATCAAACTTACCTGGGAGCCAGAGAGCACAGGGAACCACCATGCTGCTCTCAGGGCAGAGTGCAGCCGAGAACTGGTCTGGAATCTAACAGGGATGCGTAAGCTCAGAGAGAAGCAGCGTGTGGTAAGTGCAAAGAAAGAGATGAGGCAGACCAGAGAAGAAATAGGTTCAGCTTCACACCACACACAGAATGGTCAAGGAAGAGGGAAATGGTCTTGCAAGGGAGGAGGGAAAGAGGAAGATGGTTACAGATAACATGTGCAAAGGCCCTGGGCAAGAGAGCACTTGCCTAGTTCCAGGAGCTCCCAGGAGTCCAGTGTGATAAGAGTGCATTGGGAAAGAAAGCTTAAAACACATCTCAGCCTCCTGGTTCACACTCAGCCTCCCGGGGTGCCTCTGGCAGCGCTGCCCTGCATTAAAGTGGAAAAAGTCAGATGACTTTCATGGAAGGCTGAGAAAGCATATTTAGGACCATAAGGAAGCGAGGATCAAAAATAGCACTTTTGCTGGGTGAGGGAGAAGTTGCTATTTAAAGTGGAAACAAGAATAAAAAAAAAAATCTATGCACTCCTTCTGTGGGTATTTGTATTGAATTGATCAAATTTACCTTTCTTTTTCTTTTTTTTTTTTTAAGAACTGCTTTCTGCCCTGGGTTAGATCTGGATTTCATACACAGTTTATTCCCATCTTATCCCAGATACCACCTTAACCAAACAACTGGTTTATAAATCTGACGAGAGCAAAAGCCTCCCTTCAGATGAGCTGTAAGCTTTGAAAGCATAGCTAAACAGAAGTATGATTCACACAGTCCCACTATTTATCTTCTTCTCTTGTACAAACAAGCCAGCATCAGCGATGGACAGCCAGCTCCAAGTGCCTTGGACCTGTCTGTTTGTCTTTAAGGAGAAGGATGAAAGAGTTGGCATTTTCCCTGTATATGAGCGTTGCCATGGTTACAAGGCTTTCATCCATCTTTCAAAGTTCTGCATCTTTCTGCTTGTCTTGGTTTCTTTTCTTGTTGCTATGATAAAAAAAAAAAAAAAAAAAAAAAATTACCCTGACAAAAGCAACTTAAGGGAGAAAGACCTTATTTTGGTTGAAGGTACAGCCTGTCTGTCAGTGGGGAGGTCACACCAGCAGGAGTTTGAAGGGACCGATTTCATGGAATCCATGATCAGGAAGGAAGGGGGGGGGGTGTGCACGGATGCGAGCATTCAGCTTGCTTTCTCCACTCCTCGAGTCTCATTTTTTAACAGCTAAGCATGAGATTCTCACATCCCCATCCTTCCTGGGTTTCTGCTTCTTTCCACTCCCACTCCCTTGTCCACAGTCTCGCTTCTGTACATTCCCAAGGCAACCAAGATCTCCTGTCATAAATGGAGCTAACAGCTGGCAAGCCTTCTAAGTAGGACGCAGTGTTAACTCCTACTGGGTAATTATCCCAGTTCATTTTTGTAGTGATGCCATGCAGTGTATGTACACAGAACAGTCCCACAAGAAGTGTCCAGCCCCAAATGTCAATAGAGATGAGTAGTGCACCCCTTTAATCCCAGCATTCGGGAGACAGAGATAGGTGGGTCTCTGTGAGTGCAAGCCAGCTTGGTTTGTACAGCACGTTCCAGGCTAGCAAGGGTTATATAATAAGACTCTTCTCGCAAAACAAAAACCTGCCACAAAAACTGTCTTTTGTGGGGAGGTTGTCTTGTGAAAACAGTCATTTTTCCTGTAAAAGGTAATATGGCATTATAATATCAGATAGGCTTTTTGGAGTAGCCCTGGCTTGCCCTTCACTTGGCAGTTCTCTGGTTTCATATGGAGAAGGATCCACAAACACAAAAGTAGCCATCTTTTGGGTTTATTTAGAAAACATCAAATAGAAATAAAAGAAGAAAACAGCAAGCAGCAGAAAGACAGGAGAACTCCAGGTCAGACACTTACTCTGTCACAGAGCTGAGTGGGGAAGCCCCAGGACCGAAGGTGCCAGCTGGAACAGAATGGCTTCTCGCTGGTGAGGTTCCCGATTAGCCGTTCCCGCCAAGGGTGTCTGCATCCCGTGGCAACTGGAGCTGAGTCTTTTGCTTTGGGAAGGTGCCTGGGAACGATTTACCTCCCAGCTGTGTTCAAGGACACAATACTTTCAGGCTAACAGTTCACTCTCAAGGGTATGGCATACTCACTCTTGGACTGTTTTGCTGGTCTCCTTTTCCTTCTCATAGTATGGAGCGAGGTACATCCTGGACAAGGGATCTTGGAGGACACTCTAAACATGCTTGGGTCTGAAATGTGTCAACCCACTTCTAGAACCAGCGTCTCAGTGAACTTGAGCAACACACAACAGTTTGCTAACATGATGTATTAGACCCACCTCTGGTAGGGAACGGCTTGGTCATTCCACACCTCACTTAGTGAATCCTGACATTTGGCTTCCCTGTATCCACAGCAGAGATGGACCCTGGCTTCAGAAGTGTCTCTTTGCCAGAATAGGTGTTTCCAGGTCTGCTTTGTACCAGCAGCAACTGTGGGTGTGGATCAGGCAAGCGTGGGCTCATGCCGCTGTTAAATCTATCGCAAGTGCTCTCAGATCAGGCTAGCCCTTTCTACAGCTCAAGGGCCGCTTTTCTCTTCCTCCACCACCTTGCTGTTAGCAGACTGTGAGCTCTTCTCCCTATGGTAGGAAACCTGCTGCTGTGAAAAAGAGAAAAGTGAACTTTCATAATCCTCGGAAACTGTCTAGGATTATCCCCCTGCTTGGCCTTGGCTGTTACTCTGTCCTACCATCTCCCAGGCTCTTTCCCATTAAATCAGTGGTTGATGCCCTCCTCCTGAAGGGAACCTCAACTAAGAGGGGCAGCTGAACAGTATGTGGTGGCACAACTTATAGTCCTGGCACTCAGGAGGCTGAAACAGGAGGATAATGTTTGAGGTTGTCCTTGGCTCTATGATGAGATCCTGTGTCAATTTAAAAGGATGAGGATGAGGAGGAGGAGGAGGAGGAGGAGGAGGAGGAGGAGGAGGAGGAGGAAGAGGAGCAGCAGCTGAGGCTGTTTGATTTGGAGAGCTAAAATCATAAACTAGGACCAAGAGAGAAAAGACATTAAGTCTTTTCTTAACTTTTCTAGAATAGCTTACCAAGCAGAGAGGAGTGATAGAGGACACCACAGGCTGACCACTGAGGTCTCAGGAAGAGCAGGACTAGCTCCACGTTGGGCACTTGGTAACATCATGCCTGGAGGGTCGCTGGTTATGGAAGCCTTCATCCCCATTAACCAGGATTTGAATACACCCTGTTGCTCTCCCTGGGTTGCTTTCAGACTCTCGTAGACTCGGGGTGCTCTTTTGAAAATTAAAAATAGCAGGATCTACTACTCAAGATTCAGAATAGGTTAGAAGTGGGAAATCACCTGACCCATAAAAATATCAACAGTGGTAGGTCTTGTCAAATGCCATGGGAGAAAACCTTACGAGTGGGGCTGCTGGACTGCTGCAGGTGGGCATAGAAGTTGTGAGAGGGACTGGTCCTAGTCCCTCTGAGAGGGATGGTCTGTGTCAGGACACTGTGCATCCTCTGCGGACAGTAACTCTTACTTCCCAAGTGCAACCCCCATAACCTACCCCCTCTCTCTTCTGCCCTGATGTGTTGTTTTCTCTAGAATGTCTATAAAATTTGACCTCATAGATTTTACTTGTGACGCACTATTGTGGTTTAACCCCCGCCCCCTGCCATGGAATCACATGTTTGAACCCTTGGTCCCCAGCGGGTAGCGCTGTTTGGGAAGGTGGTGGAACATTTAGGAGATGGGGACTTCCTGGAGAGCAAGCCTTGAGGCTTTGTAGCTAGCCTGACTCCTGCCCACTGTCTGCTTTATGAGTGTGGATACCAGCCTCCTGTTCTGCCACCATGCTGTCCTTGCCTGCGGCCATGTCCTCTTCACCATGGCAGATTTTGTCTTCCTGAAACTGTGAACCAAGTTACACCCTGCCTCCCTTAAGCTGCCTTTGTCCATGTATTTTATCATAGCAATGATAAAGTAAGAGAAAAGGAATTATATCTGGTTTTTTTTTCTTTTCTTTTCTTTTCTTTTTTTTTTTTTTTTTTTGCTTCTGCTGCTCCAGTAGCTGGAGCAATGATACACAATGGACACTTAATAAAACTGGCCCTTGTTGGTGTTCGTAAACTGTGTTAAATTAACTGTCTCTTTTTTACAGAGACATAAACGGGCTTAGAGAGGCTGAGAGATCTGCCTATGATCACATGACTAAGAAAAGGAGCCTTTAGTCGCTATAGTAAACTCAGCTTGCATTGTTTCACCAATAGCAATGACCCCACAACTCCTTCAAACTAGCTGCAGAGACACTGGGTCCCTTCTTAGAGTTCAGAGCGATGAGGTTGAAGTGTAGGTACAGTTAGAATGGCTTGAGATGCTGACAAGATCTGAAACCACCTGGCCTCTCCTAACTCCCCATGAATCCAGATATGTTTAGTTGTAAAAACAACAACAACAACAACAACAAATGGTCCTAATATCATTACCCAAGGCTCAGAGAATGAGTGAGTCGGGAGGGGGATTTACTTTTGCCGAACCTCGCAGCTATCTTGGAAGTGACAGACCTGGTCCCAAACGAATATGCTCGTCCTCTATTCAGGGTCAACCCCAGAGAGAGAGCTCCTGTTCTCTTAGGAAGTAGGTCAAGGCAAAAGGGATAGGCTTCCCAACTGCTTTACATACCATTTTATTATTTTCCTGAATAACAAAAACATTGTTCGTAAACATATGTTTTATAAATTAAAATGGTCCCATAATCACCCTTCCCTGACCTACTGTTCCTTTGGCATCTGTTTCTAGGCATACACTCACAGATGTATAACCAGAAACAATAAAAAGGTCCTAACACTTTCAGTTTGTGGGTTTCTTTTAAGCAGCCTGTACTTTGTCAATGCACAGGCTCTAAGTCATTTGAGACTGTTTAGTATTTCATTGCTCCTTGCTCTTTTCTTTACATTTTATTTAGTGTTTTGGCAGCATTTATGTCTGTGTTCAATGTGTATGCAGTATGCAAAGATTCCAGAAGTAGGCATCAGATCCCCTGGAGCTGGAGTCATAGATTCCGTTGTTAGCCACCACACGGATGCTAAGAATAGAACCCAGGTCCTCTGGAAGAACAGCCATTGCTCTTAGCCTCTGAGCCATCTCTCCAGTCCCTGTCCCTAGTTCTTTTAACCCATCCCATATTGCTGGACTTTTAGATTTTGTTCCCAGCTTTTCACTGTGTTGAAATATACTTCTGACTTGTATTTACATGCTTGCAAAAATGTTTCCATGCTATAAATTCCTAGAGGTGGGGTTGCTGAACTAAGGCACATATACATCATAAATTTGTATGAATATAAGATAACCAAGCCATCCTTCTAGATACTGTATCCATTGCTTATACATTGAAAAAATAGGAGCTCAAAGTTGCGTGCTTGGTGGAACCAATCCTTGCTTTAGGATTGGAATGGCACTAGCTGAGTGGACTAGTATTTTCAGATCCTAAGCACTCATCAGGGAAGAGCCCTGACAGCCCATGCTGGAGGCAGATCAACTCAAATCCCTCTCTTTGCCAGATCTCTAAAACCCTAGTGGGGCACCAGCCATCTGAATGGTTTCCAGGGAACTGGGTTGCCATCTACTCTGCTGAGCCCATTCTTGGTAGGTTGGTGCACAGACCACATTTAGGGATGGGAGCAGGGAAATTAAGTCATCAGTCCTCACCAGCCAGGATCTGGCAGGAGCGGAGGCACAAACTGTCCTGGAAATGCTGCCTCCCATAGCAGCCCTTGGGTTTGCCCGCTACAGAATCGTCATACCTTGCTGAGTGCCAGCAAGCCAGAGTGACCTAACAGGCAGCTTTCCCAGCTCTGAAACACAAAGTTGCCCACAAGTACAGCACCTGGTTCTGCGACCCTGGATATTTCTTCATATCCACATGGTATGGAAGCAGTAGTTTTTATGGTTAAGAGCATAAGAATCAACTGGAGAACTTGTAGAAGCTACAGATGATTGAGTGACACTCCCAGAAATTCTGACTGTGGATTTGGGCCCCAGAACCCATATGAGGATGCACCCCTGTGCTGCTGACACTGACCATGGAGTATGTATGTATACATTGTAAAAGCAAAGTATAGGCACCACACCCACATGTGATTTGGTAATAGGTTTGGACTGATGAAAAAAAATGAAGTAAATAAATTCTCTCTCACACACCCCATTATTCCCTCTCCCCTTCCCCTCTCAAACATTTTCTAGCTGTCCGGGCACCTCCTAAAGGTTTTTTGTGCCTTCCTTCCCTGGTGGCTACCATACTCACCTTTCTCTCTTGTCAAGACAGACTGCCATCTGCCTTTTGCTCTGGTGGGGTGGGGGAGGGGTAATACCTTACAAAGCTCCTTCAGTAGTAATCCACACTGGCCTGGAGGAGGGCAGGATCCTCAGTTTAGAAACATCAGCTAATAGAAATCCCTTGCTGTCAGCGAGGAGAAGCCATGAGTAACTCTGATAAAAAATTCAGGAAAGCAAGCCAGGCTTGGTGGGGGAGGAATTCATTTGGGGACTCATTCATGGTTGTCTGCAGCAGAGTAACCTGCTTTCCAAGCCAGGTGCTTTTCCACTACCCTAGGGAGCCCAGCAAACAGTAAACAGACGACACAGGAAAGTGTACAAATACAAAGCAAAGACTTAGGTGAGTATAATCAACTAACTGGGTGAGTCGACAGGGAGTCCCTGTGACAGAGACATGCAAAACTCTCAGCAATCATGTAAAAGAGCATTCAAAGGCAAACTTTTAACAATCAAGATTTGTGACCAAAAGAAAAAATCCATGATTTAATAAAATAGGTAATGAGGTTTTGGTTGTGAGCCTCACCTTTGACAGCTCAGCCGTTTCTCCAGCCCAGGAAGGAGGCTGCAGAGCCGGGCCCTACTTCCTGTTCTCTGTGTCCAGACCCCAGATGCAGGCCGACCAGCCTGCCCCTGCTTCTCCTCACACAACTCCCTCACCTGGGTGGTAGTCCCTCGAATTGTAAATGGAAATAAACCTTTAATCCCTGAAGTTGCTCCTGGTCACAGACAAGAAAAGTAACAAGTACACCAGTGTTGGAGAGGTCCCCTGAAAACTCCACAACTTCCTTGCTGTCACAAAAACCCTTTTCAACGTGATCCAGAGAAGATGCGTGGAAAGGTTTCCTTAACTCACAAGCTGTGTCCATGGGAAGGTTTTCAAGGAGGGAGACGAAGGATTTGAGGGTCTGGGGAATGCTGTGGGTACACAGCTCCTACCAGTGAGCAGCTGCTGACTCCATCTGTGTACCAAGCCAGGCAAGCGGTACAGGCCACTGTTAGGGAGCTGGAGAATGAGAGTGGCCCAGCTTGACATCCTTGCGCCGTTCTAGGAACCCAGTCCTGGCTTCCTTGTGTCTCAGCAGAAGTGGGGTGCTGGGTGGGCAACAGGTCCACATTCATCAATGAGAAGAGGGAAACAGGGCAGAGCAAAGCCCTGCTCTAGAGCTCCGTTTATATGGCTCCCTGGCTCCCTAACCAGAAGCCCAGAGAAAGAATACACAAGCTTCTTAGAAGTGATACTTGACTTTTGTTTTATACTCATACTCTTGCATTTCCAAATGTGGTCCATGGGGCTATCAAGATGGCTGAGCAGACGCCGGGCGGTGGTGGCACACGCCTTTAATCCCAGCACTCGGGAGGCAGAGCCAGGCGGATCTCTGTGAGTTCGAGGCCAGCCTGGGCTACCAAGTGAGTCCCAGGAAAGGCGCAAAACTACACAGAGAAACCCTGTCTCGAAAAACAAAAAAAAAAAAAAAAAAGATGGCTGAGCAGACAAAGGTACTTGCTGCTAACCTTAGTTTAATCTTTAGAACCCATGTGGTAGAAGGAGAGAATCAGCTCTTGCAAGTTGTCCTCTGACCTCCACATTCTAATACACACACACATACACACACACACACACACACACCCTGATACATACATACATACATGTAAAAAAATTAAAAAAATAAAACCCACTCTGGTCCATGGAACAACTCTATTAGCATCTTCTAGGAGATTGTTAGAAATTCAGAATCTTGGATCCAGCTTAGACTTAGTGAACCTGGATCATGTTTTTAAGACGGTTCTTGGATGATTAGCATGTCTGCTGAAGCTAGAAAATGGGCTGTCTTAGAAAACCAGTCCCTGCCGCTATCATTGACTCCCATCCTCACCCATGACCTTGGGCAGCCTACTCATCTGTTTCTATTTTCAGTTCCTAGTCTGTCTAGGGAAAGTACTACTCTTGGCATCTCCTGAATCACAGTATGCTATATGCCCTCAGAAAGGATAAGCTCTGAAAAGCTTAATCCTTTTCCTGTAATTATATGCTATAGCTTGTATTTTATAAAAGTTTGACATGTCTGAAGAAAACTCAGCCATGACTCTCCTGTACCTGCTTCCCTTCTGCATCCATTCACCTATTAACTCATCCCGACTTTTTGTAATTGGCTCATCCCCTTCATTCTAGCTACCTATCTGTTCTTTAAAATACGCCATCCAGACCTGTCCATTGTATCCCAGAGTCTGTCCTTCAGCCAGTCTAGTAAAATAGCTTCATCATGAGTGACACTCTGTCAGTCTGTAACTCTGGAGAAGTAGGGTCATGGAGGCAAAGATCCAAAGCTTACCTTACATGTTGTCTCTTAGGTCTCTAAACTGCTCTCATCCAAACATCTTCTCTCCTTTATCCAACTGGCATTACACAAGAAAAGGCATGTGCCCAGCCGAGAAGGAAATAGAGTGCGCAGGCAGGTACGAATATGAGTTTGACCAGGCATCAAACCGTTGATGCTGAAGGCCCCTGGGCATGCCAACTTAAAGCAAAAAGAGAATGTCATATAGTTTGGTGGATGAGAAGTTCTTAGTTTGTATGAAACCCTGGCTTTTATTTCCAGCACTGCAAGAAGTGTATTGGCCACCAATTTGAGTCACGTGACAGAAAGATGCCCTTGAAAAAGTGTGTTGGGAGGGGGGAGTTCTCCAATTTACATTTAACATTGTCATAACTAAATCCCCGACTTTTGGTGGGGTAGGTGATATTTAGTAATCATAGATATATGCGAACAGAAACATGTAGGCCGCATGCGAAACTCAGTGAATTATTATGCTCCTGCTGCTGTGTCCACAGTCAAGAGCACACGAGCACCCAAAGCTGTTCTGTGCCTCTCCCTGCTGCACCCCTTCCCAACACCTGAGCACAGGCCCCTTTGAAGTTACAGTTCTCCAGAAATGGAATCAGACTGTGTGTTCTTTTATAACTGGCCACACTGACTTCACTGTATTTGTGAGATTTCCCCACGTCACGAGGAGCAGCAGTTTGTATTTGTACATAAAATGTACATTAATGAAAAGGATTATTTTCATCACTGCTGCTACTGAGTTACAGGGGGATTAGCAAATGTCTGCTGCTCTCTTTGCCATCTGTCTATCCTGTTGCTGAATGCTGGTGTCCAGGCCACATCCCTTTTGTGTTCTCAATACTGAAAAGCAGGCACACAGACAACTTGTGGAGTAGCTGCTGAGCAGATCATCCCAGTTCTTCATTACCTACCTTCATTACCTACTCAAAAAAAAAAAAAAAATGGAGCTATGATGACACCTGTAAAAATTCCTTCACACCACAAACATGGGGGTTGGGCAGTAAGAGACTTAGCATGTGTCTGATCTTAGTGCACCAGCAGTGTTTGAAGTCCTCTGCATTAACCCAGCTGGTGCCTTTATCCTTAGATTCTATAGTTACTCCCATTTTACAAAGGTATCTGGATTCTTTTTCTTTACATTTATTTAGTGCGTGCATGTGTATGTGTGTGTATATGTGTACGCACACATACCTTAACCCACGTAGAGGTCAGAGGATGACTTGTGGGAGTTGGTCCTCTCCTTGCACCATGCTGGTCTCAGGGATTAGGCTCAACCACAAGTACCTTCACCGGAAGAGACATCCCACCAGTCCCCAAATCTTAACTGAGTGCCATGAAAGGTAAAATCCAAAGTCAGTGCCCTTCACCACGCCCCTTGCTGTCCCTCAGAGGTCTTTATTGATCCTACCGGCAGGCACACAGGACCTCTTCCTCAGGCTCCTGTTTATGTCCTCAGCCTCATCTTGTCACTCTCTTCCTTGCGCAGAATCCTCCAGGTACATGACCCTTCTACCGCTTCCTAGAACACAAGCTGTCTCCGTCACAGAATGTTCTTTTCCCTCTGCCTGGAACACTTTCCTCTGCCCTTGGCTTGGCTGTCACCTCATCCTGTAGGTCTCGCCCTAATTAGCACTAACATGGAATTCTTGGCCAACACGGTCAGGATTCATACAGCATGTTTTCTACCCAAGTCTCCCTTCTGTTTCCTTGTTGAATTGTTCCCTGTGCATTGCTCTGTTGTCTTGGTTATGGCTTTTCCTATACAGTGTAGTACACTGGTAGGGTGTCATCCCAATGCATCCTGTTCACAGTTGTGCGTACAATGCCTGGCAATATCAGGGTTTGGTTGACATCTTGGAGGAAACTACATGACCTCCAAGCCCTTGTCCCCCCGCTCTCCATCACTGGAAGCCAGTGTACTACTACTGTCTCCCGATATCTGTTGTGCCTGAGCCAACGTTCCAGTGTGGTCTGCTTGTTGGCTACCCGTGTCTGGAAAGCAGTATGGTGTCACTGTGAGCCCCGAGCATACTCTTGGACACTCTTCAGTTGGCTGGAAGGTTTTGTACACCCTTTTAGTTAGCAGTAGGCACTATGACGACAGAACCAGAATTCCCCAAGCAGTCCTCCCTAATATTGGCTCCTTGTGACTAAAATTAGCACTACTTATTAGCAAGAGATGTCCCTTTTTAAGCTCCACTCCATTTTTAAAAGACTGCTTTTTATTGAGTATTTCTTCTTAAATGCTTTATTTTGTGTTTAATTGTTTCATATAATATATTTTGATCATATTCTTTCCCTTCCCCTAACTCTTCCCAGAGTCTCCCCAACTCCCCTCACTCAAGTTCATGCTAGCTCTTGCAGTTCCTCTCTCTCAAACAAAACAAAAAGTAGAAAACAAGAATTAAAACAAAAAGACAAACAAGAACCACAAACACACACACACACACACACACACACACACACACACACGGATTTATGTTGACCAACTACTCCTGGGCATGGGGTCTGCCAAGGAGTGTGGTTGATACAGAACTACCTTTATTGGGACAGACAACTGGTTTATTAGAAAATTAAAGGAATGAACAAGTCAAGGGTTAAAAGGTAGGAGACCTGACCAGGGGTAGCTTGGTAATCTACTGGCTCTGTTCCATTCTGGTGGCTCGGCAGCTGGCAGGCTCAGGTCTCATGCCTGTCTTTGGTACCAGCTGGCCATAAAGAAGACAGCTAATTTGTTTTAGTCTTCCAGAGTGTGCCAGAGATGCTCAGATGGCCTTTCCCAAGTGAGGGGGGCAGGGAAAGGCTGGAGAAGGGGGAGCTGTGAAGTCAGGAATGCACAGCTCCTACCATGCTGCCTTGGCGGTCGCTGACAACGTAAGTGTTCTGAGATGTGCCAGCACTTTTCACCACAGGAGCAGGTGACAGTGTATACCATCACCTGCCAGGACCTGCTGGTCCCTGGGAACCCGAACATGGGCTGATGACCACAGTTAGGAGTTGAGAAAGATTCCCTAAGGGCTGGGAACCCAGGAAATAAGACAACAGACAGAACCCTTCACCACAAGGAACTCTTGAAAGCCACAACAGAGATATGTGCGTTTACCAGCAGTTACACAGATAACAAGCTGGCTGTTCCACACCGAGCCTAGTGGAACACGAGGGTTGGTGTTCCTGTGCCTCATAGAGATTGGGTTTCCTTATGGATACATCCTGCGGCCACTCTTGGAGAGACTCCCTGTAGACTCTGGTCAGATGGCAGCTGCCTAACTGTATTCTTTAGAGCTGTGGTTCTTTTCATGGTGATTTTTGCCCTCTTTGGGCATCTGGGGGCATTTTGAGCTCTCATAGTCAGAAGGGAAGACTGCTGGGGTAGGCTAGAAATGTGGCCACACATCCTAAATGCACAGGGCTGCCCCCCTAAGGCCTATGTAATCTGAGGTGTGGATACTATTCCTCTTGAGAAACCTTGAATTGGGGTGTGTGAGGGCATGAAGGCAGGCTTCCTAGGACAGGGGTATCTTCTTGCAAAGAAATTCTCTTGAATTGTTCTTTTCCAGGGTGGGCCTGAGAGTCACCAGGAGGTCCTGTTTGAACATAGATTGGGGTTCTGCAATTCTGGGTAGAGTCTGAGAGGCTCCTGGACATGCCCCTGTCCACAGATCCCATCTGAGTACCAAGGACTGCGTGTGTGTACACATCCCACCGGTCCCCAGCCTTCCCCGTTACACTCATTTTGAACCATTCCAGGGCTTGTCAGCTACAAACATGTGCTGGTATTTAAACCCCACTGCCTAGATGACGGCGCCTCAGCAGCTGTTGCTTGTGTGAAGTTCAGGGTGCTGATGAAATCAATGGACACACACACACACACACACACACACACACACACACCAATCTTGAACCTCAAGATCTTTCTCACATGGTCTGAGACACACTGACGCAAGCAAATTGCTACAACACAGTCATTTCTGTAAAGGACCAGAAAGTAAGTATTTTGAGCTTTATAGGTCATGTAGTCTTTATAAACACTAGAAAACAAATGGATTCTGGGAAATAGTTGTAGGTAATGTGCAAATAAATGTGACTGTATTCTAATAAAGTCTTATTTACAAAAACAGGCAGGGAGGTGGCTTAGGCCCCAGACAGTAGCTTGCAAACCCTGTTCTAAGTACTGTAATTTTTTTCATGTCTCCGGCTCTTACATGTAGTCTGTGGATTTTTATCTAAAATAATTCCTATGTCTTCATCAGCAGAGACAAAAATCACGCAGGGAAAGCCTTGCTGAAAGGGAGCTAACTCATCCCTTTGAGAAGCGAATGTCTAGAGGACAAAGGGAGCTGCTTCTATTTCTTTTACTGCATAATAATGTGAAATGCAAACGCGTCTTTTAAGTTGGCACAGTCATAATTCTCTGTCTTCTCATGCCAGTTTTTTTTTCAAGGAGTAGGACAAGACAGGGTGACAAATAAGGAACAGAACATTGTGCCCACAGGCTGCCTTTAAATTTAAGTCTGTTTTCTTCTTAAGCATGCATCTTCTGCTCCTAAGACCCACGGGGGAGAGGAACACAGCAAAGATTGCGTTTCTCTGCCATCTGACCGTGGACACTCCTTGAAACATCGATTTGTTTTCTCACCGATGCCAGTTTCTACAGAAGCCTTCTTTTTGCAGAGGGTGAGGGTATTGCTCACGTGAGAATGCTGGTGTCACGGCATCCAAGCTGTACTAATGGGTGAGACTGCAGAGATCCACAAGCTCAGTTCCATCGTGACCTCCTTTTGGTGGAGCGAGGCCTAAGGGTGTTGAGAGAATCCCATATATGCCCCTGTGAGACATAGACTTTTGTATCTCTTGAGGCACAGACCCCTGGAGAAAAGATAAAGCCCTTCAGCCCCACCGTCCCTGTCTTAGTTAGGGTTTTTATTGCTGTGAAGAGACACCATGACTATAGCAACTCCTACAAAGAGAACATTCAACTGGGGTGGCTCTCTTATGGTTTCAGAGGTTCTGTCCATTATCATCATGATGGGGAGCATGGAGGTGTGCAGGAAGACGTGGTGCTGGAGCTGAGAGTGCTACATCTTGCAGGCAACAGGAAGCCAACTGAGACACTGGGTGGTATCCTGAGCATAGGAAACCTCAAAGCCCGCCCCCACAGGGACACACTTCCTCCAGCCATACCTACTCCAACAAAGCCACACTTCCTAATAGTGCCACTTCCTATGAGATTATGAACCAATTACATTCAAATTACCACAGTCCCCATCAGATACCTCTCACAAAGCCTGTGTCATTGGAAGAAGAAAAACACTGTCTACTGATAAAACAGTTCTACTTGAGAGAAGAGGGCCTGGCATCTTTGTCTCTGTGATGGTAGATTCTCTACCCATGTCCTCCAGCACCAGAACACCCTATCGTGCCAGCTCTAAATGTGGGGTCAAACTTCTCTGATACATTTTTTCCACAATATGTATCACTCTTTCCATATATGTACTTGTACATAGGTATGCATTGCATACATACATATACAGAAATAGATATACACACTTATGCGCACATACACACAAACAGAGACCAATGCTCTAGTGGCAAGAAAAGTACGTGTGTTTCAGGAACATGGCGGGACATCAGAGGAACCTCATTATTTGATCCATTATATTGATTTTCCATATTTTGACAATGAGTCTTTCTGCACAAAGTAAAGAATTAGACATCAACAATATAAGCAAGAAGTCCCAGACATCACCAGAGAGTCAAATTATTCTTAATAGTTGCCAGTAGTCTAGGGAGCGTTACAGTGTGTCAGACAGAACACGGGTTGTAGTTCACAGACTCATTCATTCACATAAAAACCACATTTGACCCATGTGGGTTTTTTGTTTGTTCGTTTGTTTTCTGGGTATCAAATCCTTGGGGCATAATTTCTTTCACTGGGGACCTTCAGGCCTTGCTTTCTCTATTGCTCCCCATCCTGATGACAAGTGAGGTGAAGTAGCTAACAAGAATACATAGCCCCACCCTCTTGGGATTTAGCCGAACCAGAAAGATTGCTGAGACAAAAACTCACAAATGTATTAATATTGTGATATATTTTAAACAGAAAGTTCACTCTTCCTCCCCTGAGTATCACTGCCACTTTCATACCCAGATATTATCGTGCCCATTTTCATTATGCAGCTCATTGGGTTTTAAAAGTGGCACAGCCAGAAGGTGGCTATCTTGCTATGCATAGTGTAAAAAGGGGAAATGTTTATCAATGGGAATATGAGCTGTGAGGGTATAATTCTGTCTCGGGGACTTGAGAACCACTAACTTGAACCAACCTCCAGAGCTGTGATCAATAAGGTAAAAACATTTTCCCAGTTCAGGGAGCTAATTATAAATCATATGTTCCTCAGCCTTAAAATCAGGAACGCCCTGATGCTGAGCTACACACAGTGGTTTGCCAGAGACCAATAAGCCTGATTGTAGTATTTTGTTCCAGGTGTTTACAACTCTGCACATTGGAATTGCATCCTGGCCCATACCAGGTCAAAGGTGATCACTTTACTTGAGCTGTGGGCTGCATGGAGATTCACTTGCCTTTATTCTGAACTTTTGTATGGAGGGCCCACAAGGCTCTGGATCCTGTTAGTTCTGTGAGAATACAGGAAACAGAGAACAGGATTGCTGCTCCCTTGCAGAGCTATTTCAGCTACAAATTTATGCACAGATTTTTAAAAACTGAACATGGTGGGCAGCTTAAATAATAATAGTCAAGTGAAAGAGCGGTTGACTGCTCATGGGCAAAACCACCTTTCAAGGAATGGCCCCCAACACGGGGCAGTTGCCATCTGTGTGTAGAATTGAGTGAATAGAATTCAGCCACACATAGGAGAGAGTTTCTCCCAGGACAGCATGAGCAGGTTGGTGCGCTGAAGGAAGAAGGGGCCTGGAGTCACAGCCGAGGTAGAGTACCAGAGAAGTGTTGCCTTGATGACATTCGTATAGAGAGGTAGGGAGCCAAGTAGAGCAGGACGTTGAAGTTTGCATAAAAACTCTGGATTCCCCAATAAGGAAATTAACCACAGAACCACCCTCTTCAGAGACAAGGACACTTGCATTGCTCCTCTCTGAGCTGCCCTTGCATGTAAGGAGACCCTAAAAGGGCAATGGTGATTCTGTGAGTCACAAGAGAAGCTTCTCTCAAGAGCAGCAGGTGGAGCTAGTAATCTCATCTCAGGTCCCCCAGCGAAGTAACTTCCGTTTGGCAGAATTACTAACGGACCCCGGGCCTGAACATGGATAATCTCTGCTCTCAGCAGAGTACTTTTAGTCTCAAGGGCGTGGTGCCGGACAGCCACAGGACACCTTGGACATGTGAGCTTGAAGAAGTCCAACTCTTCCCTGCTTCTCCACTAGAGCAGAGTAGAAACTACTTTTCCCTCAGCATGGAACTAGGAACCTGTCCACATTGCATCTTAGAAATGTTTTACTGCCAGGCTAGTTGGCGAGAAGCTTTCCTGAGAATTTATGGTATTTGCTAGGTTGTTGAAGCTGACCTTCATCCCACTAAATAACTTACCCAGAAAGTTCTGCAAAGATAATGGTGCCCCCTGGGTAACTTTTGGAAGTTTCTCTTTTCTTCCTTGGGAGAGTTCATCTGCTCAGATCACTCATTCATCATCTTAGCGTGTCAGGGTCCCCTCTCCATCTTCAGGTAGACAAGGCTCTGAAAGTGACTAAATGGTTGTGGGTCAGTTTTTGTGATTTATATACCAGTGATAAACAGCAAGAAAAGTGGGGAGTGTAGCACCCAGCTCCTCTTTCTCTGACAGCTATCAGTGATGAAATTATTTTCAAAATTACTGGAGAGTATAATACAGAACACAATTGGTGCTTTGTATGGATTCCACACCTGTGGGTTCAGCCAGCCCCTGGTGGGAATTCAGGTAGCTTTAATGGCTGCATCTCTATGAAACTGTGGACAGCTTGTTATCTTTTTCCCTACACAGTACAGAACAGCAACTACTTACATTGAATATATGTTGTATTCAGGATTGTAAGTAATGTAGAGGCATTTTGAAGTGTATCCTACATCCTGTTCCATAGAGACTTGAGTACCCTTGGTGCATTCAGGAGGAAACATGAGATGAAGGATGCCATATTGAGAAAAATAAGGACAGCATTCTTGAGGGGAAAATGCAGTATAGAAGACAAAACCAAACACAGGCTGAGAGACTATTCTACATGGCTCACTGAAATGTTTGCCAAAGGCTCATGTGTTACTGTACTCTCTTACTAGGTGTTTACTCCCTAAATGTGGTCACTTTAAGTACCTTTAAATACCAGTGGTTGCAAAGTGACTGTAAACATCTGGCTAGCTGGCCCCTCCCTCTTTGTAGACTCACCTCGCTGTGAGACAATGAGCAGCACTCTGCTGTGCACAAGTATCCCACTCAGCCCCCTAGTTATTGACTCACTGATGTTCCTCTTGTCATAGTATGAAATTAAAAACTCCCGTTTGTTTCAGTGGTTTATAAGTAACTACTTTCCATACATATTTTAATATTCAAACTGCCCAGAATGGCCATTGGGAACCTCTTTCAAGTGGGACCATGGTCTTCCAACAAACTCTCATCACATTTTATTTTTAACATCTTTTTTTGTACAAGATGCTCTGGGCTCATCTTTTTGCTTTCCTACTCTATCCTGAAATCCGTTTCTTCAACAAGCCCAGGTAACTTTTAGTGAGTAACAGCAAACAGAATCGCAATGTATCTATCCACTTTTGCATTGGGTGGCACTTAAATGATTTCCAGTTCCAAGCTTTTATAAGAAAGCTCCGCTGTCTAAATACATCTGCATATTTTGGAAGGTATTTACTAACTTATGCTGGGTATATAACTAGGAATGGCAATGTAAAATTGAGCCCACTCCACTTGGGGTTATATGCATAGGAAAAATGATACCAGAAGCCCCCCACAAAATGGTTTTATTCATAATTCATGTATGTTTATATATGTGTACCTAGCTTTAGATATTGCCACATTCTCAAAGGCTTGCAACATTGATTTAGGTCTATCAGAGAGAGGATATCTCGGATCCCACTGGGAGGTCAAGATAATCAGTGGCAGGGGTAATGGTGGCTTATTGCTGTCAGTGACCAGAAATGGCAAAATGGCCAAACTACGGAGATGAGCATCTCTGCAGAGTACTGTTTTAAGATATGCAAAAGCAAATTCCCATAGTACACATTTCCCACTATCTTTGGGGTTGTTTCTGTCTCGGCCCTGACAATGTGGAAACACTTCAGGAATGGAGACCCATTTCTTGGGTACCAGCTCTTCCATAGTGATTAAGGCCACTGCTTCATTTTTAAAGGAACCTCCCTAGGGGATAGAGGAATAACGTAGGCACAATTCATATCTTCTGGCTGCTAGAGATTCATTTATAATCCTAGGGCAATCAATCCCTGACCAAGCCAAGAGAATAAGTATCTCTTTTTCTCCATCTTGGGAGTCCCTTAGTGTCCCAGCCATTTGGGATGGATGGCTACCTGCCATTTAGGGAATCAGGCCAAGCAGGAAACTGCTTTGGGCCAGCAAAGTAAACTAGTCCAGGACTTTAGAATTAGATTCTAAGCTTACTGTGGTAAGTAAGAAACAGCTTAGGCCTGGCCAGTCACTGACCAGATGGCTATCATCTGTCCTACAAAGCTAATAGAACATGGTTAGAATTGAAGATGCAACAGAAGTATTTGGTGGTGTGAAATTCTAAATAGAGGAAAAGTACATAGGACATACGTACAGAGAGCCTTGGTGTACTACACAGCCACAGTTATGCCACACCCTGAAGAGACCCCAGACTGAGAGTAATGGTGACACCCCCACCCCATTGCTGTACTGGTGTATTAACTGCAGTGGTGCTCTTCTCTCCTGTCCCCGCCCCCAGGTCTGTCTGCCGAAGGTGGTGCCAAGCGCCAGGAGCACCTATCTCGGTTTTCCATGCCTGACCTCAGCAAAGACTCTGGAATGAATGTCTCAGAAAAGCTGAGCAACATGGGCACTCTCAACTCCTCCATGCAATTCAGGAGCGCCGAGTCTGTCCGCAGCCTGCTGTCCGCACAACAGTACCAGGAGATGGAGGGGAACCTTCACCAGCTCAGCAACCCCCTAGGGTACAGGGACCTGCAGTCCCATGGAAGGATGCACCAGAGCTTTGATTTTGATGGCGGCATAGCGAGCAGCAAGCTGCCGGGGCAGGAAGGTGTGCGCATCCAGCCCATGAGTGAGCGCACCCGGAGGAGAACTACTTCCAGGGATGACAACCGCCGCTTCCGCCCTCACAGGTCCCGAAGGTCCCGACGCTCACGCTCAGACAACGCCCTGCACCTAGCCAGCGAGAGGGAGGTCATCGCTCGGTTGAAGGAAAGGCCCCCTCTGAGAGCCAGGGAGGACTATGACCAGTTCATGCGTCAACGGAGCTTCCAGGAGAGCCTGGGGCAGGGGTCCCGGCGGGATCTGTACAGCCAGTGTCCCAGGACTGTGTCAGACCTGGCTTTGCAGAATGCCTTTGGGGATCGATGGGGACCCTACTTCACGGAGTATGATTGGTGCTCCACCTGCTCCTCCTCTTCAGAATCTGACAATGAGGGCTACTTCCTAGGAGAACCCATTCCCCAGCCAGCCCGCCTGAGATATGTCACAAGTGATGAGCTGTTGCACAAGTACAGCTCTTACGGTGTCCCCAAATCCTCCACCTTAAGTGGCAGAGGACAGTTGCACAGCAGGAAAAGACAGAAGAGCAAAAACTGTATCATTTCATAATGTGATTGGGATCGGGGAATGGGGGAAGTTGGAAGCGAAGAATGTAGCCGCAGAAGCGTGCACTGTTGGGAATTCTCAAGTGCTCTTGGGGACGGTTCATAGGGGAAAGATGGAGAATGCTCTCAGTTGAGGGAGGCAAGACTGCAGGTTGACTTGGTAGATGCACTTGATGTCACAGTTTTGGGCATGTTAAATATGATTTGCACCTTCCACTTTGGCAAACACCGGCAGTGGAGGCCAGGGTAGGCCATGTCCTTCCAAGGTGGAGTGGCCATTTACCAGATGACACATTGTAACCTGCTCACTTAGATTCTTTCTGGTTCTCTTCCTTTTAGGACCCCTTTTCCAGTAAATACTTTATTAGCCAGGACCCCCAACTAAGTTATTTACATGTCCATTGTAAATGCAATGTAAATGAGAGTTCTGATAAAATATTTTTGTATTTTGTAATAACAAAAGAATTTCTATATCGTAGGATCAGTGGGGACTTGCATGCATGTCCACCATTATCTTTGAGTGATAGTACCTGGTGGCCCAGGAACACCTGGCTTTTGTTGTTGGTTTTGGTTTGGTTTGGTTTTCTTTCTATACAAATCTGTTACATGTCAGTGAGACTATTTTCAGAGAAATAGCATTCAATTTGGCTTTTTGTGGCTGAAAAAAAAAATTAACTATTCTACCCAAAGCATTTTATGCTCTAGTCCATTGAAAGGAGCCGTCTTTAAGTCTGTTCCCACTCTTAGTAGAATTTATTCTCTACAAAGTAAGTAGGTTGTTTTTTTAATTGCAAATGTTGCTTTTGCTGATTAGAGATATCAACCAGTGTCAGTCCAGTTCTGTGAGAAATGCCATCCCTGTTTGGAACCTTGAAGTTGCTTAATGTCGATCTGTCCCTTGGGGGGAATCAAAGTGACTGTGAGTGGTGCCAATGTGTGCTGTCAGCATGGCGTTGTTTTGAATGTGGAATTATTGTTTGGTGCTCATGTGTCCTGGATTGTATTTTCTGCTTTCTACTTCCCAGGCAGACAGAGCTGCTGCCTTAGCCTGACAACTGTTAGTCCTCATAGCACGTGAGCTTCGGCGTTTGGCACTGAAGGACGGAAGGATGCTGCAGAAGGGCTCTGGGTACGGCAGTGTGGTGCACATTACACTTGGGTAGGGAACAAGGAGATTTGAAAACACAAAGCAGGTAGATGTTGAAAGGGGGGAATATGAAGGAAAGTCAAGGGGAAAGAACTTTAGAGAGAAAGAAGAGAGGTGACAGTCACCTTAACTAGTCCCCACTGCCTTAGAGAGAATTTGACAAGCTTGGTCACCACAGGAGCTGGCTTATTACCCAGGAGGGTCAAGCTGCTGAGTGGTAGGGTAAGAACATGGGAAAACAGACCTTGTGGCAAGAGAGATTTCCATTTTGAACTTTGAGGACTGTTGTTCAGACAGAAAGGCTCAAGAGTGAGTTTGCTTAAAGAAGACATTTCACTGCCAGTAGAGTAAATATAGAGTGAAATAAAACTTCTTGCCTCGCTTCAGTTTAAAAACAAAAACAAAAACGAAGCACTTGCTCTTGGTCCATTCTCTTCCTCTCTTCAGTGGATTGTGGCAAAAATCCACTGGAGGACCCACCTTTTGTGAGATGTGCTGTCCCCGTAATGCACAGTGTGTCTCCGTGGCCATTTGCCATGATAAGGCGAGCATGGTCTCTCTTCAGTATAGTACTTAACATTTTCTAGGGTTTTTTGGTTTTTTTTTTTTTTTTAATGGAGAGAATGTGAAAAGGGGCTTCTCAGACGCCATCCTAAATGGGTCTGGGGAAACAAAGACTGAAAGGGATGTGATGATGATACTCCAGGATGTATTAAAATGATTTGCTTTTTTAGGTATTAATATGACATTTGTCATTGTCACTGATTTTTTTAAAAGAGCAATGCAAATGTTGGTTGTGGCTGTTTTCCGCATGCTATCTTCATATCTAAATGTTTCATTAATTATCCAAGCCTCTGGAGAATTAACTCTATTACGTTTGTATAGTAAGTTAATAAACTGCTTGGCAAACTGTTTAGGAGACAAATAGGCAGCAGCGAGCCACTGAAGTGGCTGGTTTCCTGTAGACATTGGGTGAGTCCAGCCACTGAAGTGGCTGGTTTCCGGTAGACATTGAGTGAGTCCAGCCACTGAAGTGGCTGGTTTCTGGTAGACACTGGGTGAGTCCAGTTTGGAGCTTTGAGTTTGTTGATTGGTGAGAACCAAAAGGTATTATTGGGCAAGGAGAAGAGAGGGAAGTAGGTCATCTAGCCAATGGCTGGAACCATGTGTCCTCTCTGGCCCCAAATCCAATGAAAGAAATTCTCCCGTTGAAAGTTATTTCCTTACTCTGTCCTTGGCAGAGTACCTCTTACATTTCCCAGAGACAATTTGAGTCACCCTCAGCCTGAAGAAGAGAACAACCTAGAAACTGCTTCAGGAACGTCAAGATCATTCTGGTCAAAACTGAGCATATAATGAGATACAAGCTTCAGGGTCCAACTGTTCACCAGCAAGACCACCTCCTTCGATTTCTTTCCATTCTAAATGCAGCCAGGCGCCTTACAGAGAAGGTCATTTGAAGAAGGCCAATTCCTCACAATGGTAGTGGGCCCTTCAAGTGACTGCCCAGTAATGGGCAGAATGTCACTGAACTAGAATTTCTTTAGCTTTAGGTAATAACTTTGCTTAGAGCTATAGCTCTACAGTTGAGTTCATCTCATCCTGCTGCTACCAGATCCAACACCAGCTAAGCCAGCGCTCTTCTCCAGTCCAAGGAGTGTGTAAGTGATGCTAAGTTTCCTGAGTGGTCTTGCTAGGGCATCCCACCTTTGGTACTGTGAAAGGTTCCATGCTGACGCGGTAGCATTGAGTGTGGCCTTCGGGGGCCCTCCCTTCCTTCTGTCTTACACAGTTCTGGACACTCTGTGTGTGACGGTGAATGAGGTGAGGAAAATCAGACCTCACTTCCTGGCTTTTAACATGTACAAAGGAGAATTGCTGGTGTTGGTTGTCTGAACCCCTCTTTCCACATTCTGTACTCCATCCTTCACTCTCCCAGCAGCTGTGTGAGCAGTCTGGATTTTTCTAATATGGAAAGTCAGTTTTTTTCCTATAGAATGCTCCTACAGAGCTGTAACAAGATGGCGTTTCCTACTCCTCTTCTGAAAGTTTCTGCTCCTTATGGCCTATTAGCCATTTTTACCTTCAGGTGGAGCCAGTGGTGGCGTGAATGTAGTGCTTGCTCTGCTCTCCTTGCCACCTCAGCAGATGATAGGCAATGGATTAGTACAGACTTTCCAAGGAAAGTAGATTCTCATCCCAGGCATCTTTACAACTAGTCGGACAGGCCTAGCTGACTGGAGCTGGTCTTCTCTGTCTTCTAACACATCTTATTCATGAGCTGATTTTTCCCTGGGTCCCTGGGAAAGAAGCAGTACACCAGACATCTAGGAAGCATCCATCATTAACAATGGGGAGACTCCATTTCCTCTTCCTCCCACACTGTGGAAGCAAAAGGAAGCTGACCTCTTAGGCCAAACAAGGCCCTCTCTGGCCCACTTTTTCATGCTCAGGGTCTTTGCCAGTTTTGTGGGCAGCTGCTGCTCACTTTGCTGAGGTCAGATATGAATCCTTCTGTTTCCTCATCTGACCCCTCCTTATAGGGACCTAGGACACTTACATTCCAAAGGGCAGTGTCCTTTGCACACTCCTAAAGAGACCAGACGCTGTGCTCCACCAAGATCCAACTACGACCAAGGAAAGAGGAAAATTGAACCAGTGGCCCAAATGTCACATGCAAGCAGAGTCGTTACCGGCCCCCGTGTGGTATCTCCAGGCTCTGTACATCAAGTTCCACAGGTTTCCACTACTGATCTCGAAGGCAGTTGCAGATTAGCACCTTTTGAAAAGTTCATCTCTTTGAGCATAAGGCAAGTGGGAATGAACCCTTTGCCTTCTCCTCAGTGGTTTGTCCTAGGGTTTGTCTGTATGACTGTCTAGAAGCCATGAAGGTCAGGCTGGAGGAAGGATTGGTTTCTTTTTCTATTTTCTCCTGTTAGGAGTCCAGTCATCACAAGCCCCCTATGGAGCATGACTCACCGTTGGAAGCTATTGCTGTTATATAAATTCATTTCCTGCTTCCAGAACCAGCCTCCCTCGGGGGAATAAAAAGGAGACTGGAAAGGTCACATGCTGTTAGCAGACATTTCTATGGTTCAAATGTGATGAACTCACAAGACAGATGTCTAGTTCTATCTTGCACATTTTCTAAGGAAACCTTTATGGTCTGGGCATTTGGCCATGGCATGTTCAATAGGTCACTGATCAAACATTTCTAAATTTTGGGAGGTTGCTTGCCAATAAGACCTCCTCTTGAGTCTATCTACCTGATTTCCATAGTTTTCAATAAAGTATTCTGGTTTAATTCTGACCCTGAGTTAACAACCTAAGACCTATGACTCCTCTGTATTCTTCAGCAAACTAGGCCAACATCTATTCTCTTAAACTCATTCCTTCCTGCACAGAGTTGCTTTGCCCAGATCCTATTTAATTCCACATGCGTAAACAAAACCTCAGAGGGCCCGAGAAGGTAAAGCAGGCTGGAGTCTGTGTTATCTGTAAGTGTCAAGCTGTTTGTTAGGAAGGCCTGTCACAGGCCTTTGCAAAAGCGTGGGCTCTGCCAGAGACTGTTCTGAACACTTTGCTTGAGATCCGTGCCCTGTAAAGTGGATATGATGTTTTACTGATTCTGTAATACATTTGTAAACTTCCAATAAAATTTGAATAAAAGAAATGATGTCACTCTTCTCAATTCTTGCTCACTTTCCAGATTTCAAGAGCGGTCTTGGCCTTTGGGAATCTTAAAGAAGAGGAAAAGCATGTGTGTCAGAGAGTGATATTTACAGCAGGAACTTGAGCCTAATTTAACAACAGAAAAATATCAATAACAGGTTCTACCTAGGACCTCCCCCGTCATGGGCTTTTGACCAGGATTACAGTAGCAGGCATAAAATTGCTTCCATTGAGACTCAATCTAATTAGAAATTGGTTGGTTACTCCATAACAAGCACTATTGCACCGCTGGGCAAATCTTGCCTGGCAGGTTGGTTTTGCAGCATGCTGGGTAAGCATGCTGGTCCAGCACTGGGTGAGCAAGACCACTGGTGTCTTTCCTCTCCCTGTACTCTGGGGAGCACCTCCTGGCACTCTGAAAGCCAGCCAGCAGAGGGGACATTCCCTCTGAGGGAATTCTGAGATTGACTTCTCTATGTCCTTCACCCAAAATATGTTGTGTCTTCAGCAACAGGATCTTATCATGTGGTTATTGTGGGTAACCAAGGGTGATGGAAATAGCCTGACTTGTTTTGAAACCCTCTCAGACACTGTTCTAGGTTGTGTTTTGCAATTAGCTTTCTAGCTAGTTTCCATGTGACTTTTTCATAGATCCTCTTTTTAATAACTCACCCACTCTCTTCCATATCCCTCCTTTATTTTCATAACTGTTCTACCCCTTCACTTACACTTTTTAAGTTGGGGTGTGAGATGGTAGACTTCTATATGGCTTTTCATACTCGGTTCTTTGGGTTATCCCTCCTCTTCACCCCATGATTTCCTCATACTCCCATACCCTCCTTAATCCTTTTCACCATCAACATTCTACCTCACTACTTCCATTTTACCTAAAACTTACTACCCCTTCCCCTTAATATGCTTCCCAAAAGGCACCTTTCTTGTTTCCTGGATTCCACTTGTATTTCAAATTAAACACCAAATAAAAGATTTGAGGCTAGGATCTATATGAGAGAAGACATATGATGTTTATCTTTCTGGGTCTGAGTTACATCACTCAGTATACTTTTTCCAGTTCCGTCTATTTACCTATGAATTTAATGATTTCATTTTTTCTTTAGCTGAGTAGTATTCCACTGTGCATATGTACCACATGTTTCTTATCCGTTCATCTGCAGTGTATATCTAAATTCATTCCATTTTCTGGCTATTATAAATAGAGCAACAGTGAACATGGATGTGTGAGTGTCTCTGCAGTAGGATATAAAGTCGTTGGGTAGATGCCCTGGGGTGGCAGGTCTATTTCTAGTTTTTTGTTTTTTTTTTTTGAGAAAGCTCCAGACTGATACCCAGAGTAGTTACACTAGTTTGCACTCCCACCAACAGCGCCCAGGAGTTCCCCTTTGCCACATCCCCAGGAGCATGTGTTGTCCTTTGTATTCCTGATGGTGGCCATTGTGACTGGAATGAGACAGGATCTTAAGGTAGATTTATTTTTTATTTCCCTGATGGCTAAGGATGCCAAGTATTTTTTTTAAAGTGTTTCCTAGCCATTTTTCATTTCTTCTTTTGAAAATGTTGTTCAGTTGTTAAGCCCATTTTAATTGGGTTTTTATTCCTTAAGCTTTAGTGTTTTCTGACTTCTAATTCCAGTGACCATCTGATAGAGATTTCCTTCCGTTGTGTCCGATGCCTGTTCACAGTTTCCTTGGCTCTGCAGCAACTTTAGTTTCATGAAGTCCTGCTGTTGATCCGTGGCCTTATTTCCTGTGCTACTGGAGTCTTATTTGGGAAGTCCTTACCTGTGCCTATAAGGTGAACCGTGCTACCTGCTTTCAGCTCTAGGAGTTTCAGGTTCTTATTTGGAGGTCCCTGTTCTATTTAGAGTTGAGTTTTGTGCATGGTAAGAGATAAGGATCTAGCTTTATTTTCCCACATGTTAAAATCCAGTTTCTCCAGCATTTTTAAAGATGCTATTTTTTCCAGTATAAAATTTTGTGTATCTTTCTCCAAAATCAGGTAAATATAGTTATATGGACTTATAACTAGGTCCTCAACTCTCTTCCATAGAACCATGTGTCTGTTTCTGTACTAATGCCATGCTGTTATTGTTACTATGGCTCTGTAGTATAATCTGAAATCAGTCATGGTGACACAACCCACAATGTTCTTTTTCTTTGGGACTGGCCTTGCTTTTGATGACTCCATGTAAATTCTTGGAGTGTTTTTCCCAAGTCTGTAAAAAAAAAATGGCTCTGGAATTTCGGTGGAATCTGTAGATTGCTTTTAGAAGGATGGTCATATTCACATGTTAACTCTTCCAATCCATGAACATAGGAAGCTTTTCCATCTTCTAGTCTCTTCTTCAACTTCTTTCTTCATTGTCTTAAAATTGTCATTGTACAAGTCTTTCTTTTTCCTCGTTAAGTTTATTCCTGGTGGGGTGGATGGAGGAGGGACTTTTGTGTTTGTTTGATAGGACAGCTGATTTTTTTTCTTTTATTTTGTGTATGTGTACCCCCCTATTGTGTGTTTGTGGTGTGTGTGTGTGTGTGTGTGTGTGTGTGTGAGACTATTGTGAATTATACTGTTTCCCTGATTTCTTTTTCAACCTGTTCGTTATTGGCCCATAGGAAGTCTAGCTAAATAACAGTGTTTTCCAATTTAAAGGAGTAATAGTGCCTTAGACTCCTTAATGAAGCCATTGGCATTTCAAGTGCTATCAACTGCACATACAGAAAGCAAAAATCAAGAGTTCATGGCCCTGAATTATAATCAGATGATTTATAATATAATGAAAGAACCATCATTAAGGAAGTGGAGATTTAAGAATAATCAAATCCATATGGATTGGGAAAATGTTACTGAGAAATAAGTTTATATTAGCAAATGGAATAAATTATCATATTTTAACATACTTCCTTCATGGGCCTAGTGCTAATTACAGTGTCATTGTTTATTGGAAAATGTGCCTAAGCAAGCAAGGACAAAATCAGGGCACACTTAGTGGGTAATAGGACTCTGTACTGAATTGGAAGTAGACTGCATGCTACACACAGTTAATAAAGCTCCAATGGCAGAAAGCACAGAGTCGGGGAATAACAACGATGCTTTCTATCCAATAACAAAAATATTCTAGAAAAGAGCAAATGGTATTCTGGAAAATGCTGCCACCCAAAGTTCTGAAGACAGTAAGGCTGTCCATTTGTCCTGGAGACAGTAAGGCTGTCCATTTGTCCTGACATCTAGAATCTTTTATCTCTCTTATCAAGTGGAAAACAGATCTTTTTACCTGAAAATAAACACCGTAAGATTGCCTTGGGGGAGAGGGGAGGATGTCAAAGAAATATGGATACAAACCTAAGTCAATAGTAAATTTGCCTGGTATAGAAAGAAAAGGAATTATTGTCCTTTTCTTTCAAAATTATTGCCAAAGGCCCAGAAACTGAATTGGTCCATTTATTTATAAGTCCTACCTATCAACTTTTCTAGGTTGTTTCTCTGTTCTTGAAAAAAAATGAGGATTTGAAGAATTTTGTATGCTGGACATGTTTTTGCCCACCAAATACCCATGTGTCCCAACTCTCATACCCAAGTTTTGCCCCCTTACAGTCTGGCAGGATTGTGTGATTGGTAAAGTAAGGCAGTGTTCAGCCTCTCTCTCTCTCTCTCTCTCTCTCTCTCTCTCTCTCTCTCTCTCTCTCTCTCTCTCTCTCTCTCACACACACACACACACACACACACACACACACCACACCTCTGGCCATACTGAACTAAACGTCCATGTTGAGATGTTCGATCATTGCATAGAAGCAGGTGGATCCCTGAGTCACATAAAAGAATTGCTTTAAAAAAAATAAATCCTTCATCATGTTAAACTGAAAAAATTCCAGAGGAAACTTTGTATTCTAGTATAATCCAGCCTGCTGTGGCCAATACATGGAGATCAGTACCTAATGGTCTCCCAGGTTTCTTTCAAATCTAGAAGATATGGCTAGGAGTATCATCTGATGATCAGAAGTTCTGAATGCTGATGGAACCAGCATTTTGGATACTTTTCTTTTTTTTTTGGGGGGGGGGTTACTTAGTTGCTTTGATTTGGATAAAAATTACCCTTTAATTAGAGCCTGCAGCTGTGCTGTTGGCCCTGCAAAAATACAACCTGGAGACTAGAAGCCACAAGGAGGTGCTCACCATTGTACTCACAAGTAAGTGCTCAATAAACATTTGATGAATCCAAGGTGTGAAAGAACTAAACAATTAGGATGCAAAGATTATAAAAAGTGTGTTGAATCCTTAAGTCACCCTTAGGCTAGTCTTGAAAGATGAAGGAAGACCTCTCCCTCCATAAAATGGCAGAGGCTATGGAAGAAAATCTCTGAGCTGAGTTCAGTAGACGGCATACTCACTACTTGGGTAATTATCGAGTCCCCGCTGTGGACTTTACTCTAAGGCTATGGAGAGGGAAAAACAGCAAATCAGATGAATTACCAGTCTCACTGGGGGGTCTGCTCTGCTTATGCTAGATCTTATTCCCAGATCTAGAATTTGCTTCATGACAATAATAATAATAATAATAATAATAATAATAATAACAATAATAATAATAATAATAATAATAATAATAACTTCACTTATCTGATTATTTGAGTTATCTGATTAAAAAAATTAACTCATAGAAGAAGAGCAATATGCCCACTTAACAAACCACTCCTGTTTGGAACCATGACTCCTAACCTGCCTGCCTTTGGATCTCTTAGGAAACCCTCTCCTCCCTAGGTGTTCTGTGAATTGAGTCCATGGCTCCTATCCTCCAGCCTCATCCTAAGAACCTCCAACCACATGCTAATGAAGGGTGCTTCCTTCTTCAATTGTTTGGCCAATGCCTGGGTCTATTTCTTGTTGTTTCTATAACCACGCCCCCAGCCAAGAGTCCAGAAGAATGGGTGTTTTCAAGAGGGTGTCTGTCCCCAGAGAAATGCTCTAGTCATCCTAACTGAAATTTTCACTGTGACGGCCAAAAGACCCTAGGAAATTAGGGGATTCCTCCCAGGGCCGCTCCTGATGGTGTCATCTGAGATCACTGGGAGCAGCAAAGCTCCTTGGAGCTGTCTTACGTGAAGTTTCTCCTCTTCCCCTCACGGCAGGGTCTCCACACAGCTGTAAACGAGCTGTAAATGTGAACTGGCTACCCTTGAAGAGCTGGGGTGGAGGGGGACTTCCCAGAAGTCACTGAGTATTTTGAAAAAACTCAGCTTTGCCCAGAAGACATGCCTGCAAAGCATGTTTTTGTAACAACAGGCTTCATCAGAGCAGCCTTCTTCCTCTTCCTCCTCCTCCTCTTCCTGCTCTTTATTCTAAAAAATTAATGCCATGCAAAGTATTTTATAAATAATTTGTTTTTACTGTTGAGGCCAAGTGTGGGACATAATAGCTCCAAGCAGCTACAGGTTTCAACCTCACATGCTGACATCTGCACATAAAGCCCTTTGAGTGGGCAGTGAGCTGCTTTGAAGAGGACAAACTGTAGAGGAAGCCTGAAAAGAAATAGGACCCTGGGGAGCAGCAGCGCCAGGGATCACTGGGTCTTACTCTGCCTCCTTCATGGAGTCTGCTTCTGCTCCTTGCTTCCATCCCACCTCTGAATGTGTGCCTATGGCCTGTGGTGGTATTGAAAGCTTCTTGCTTCAGGTAAAGAACAAGCACAGTATGAGAGCAGCCACATCCAAGATGATAACCAATACAAAGGAGCCTTTGTACATCTTTACCCAGAGTTCCCCTGCTGAGCCAGGAAGCTCTGGACCTGTGGTGGGTGGGGAAGTCACACAGGCTCCTCCACTTTCTAGCTTTGTGGTTCTCCAAATCCAAAATCAGAGCAGAGCCCTATTGTGGAATGTTATTTTAAGGTGTATTACATTTGTGGAACATTTGTTTTAATGATGAAAAAAGTGTTGCATTCTTTTATGTTGCATTTGTTTAACTCTGTGAAGCTGTGTTACTTTGCCTGTCTAAAACACCTGATGGTCTAATAAAGAACTGAACTGAAAGGCCAATAGCAAGGCAGGAGAAAGGGTAGGTAGGGCTGGCAGCAGAGAGAATAAATAGAAGGAGAAAGAGAGAGAAAAGGAAGAAGGAATGAGGGGGAAAAAAGGAGAGGAGGACTCCAGGAGCCAGCCACACAGCCACACAGCAAGCCATGGAGTAAGAAACAATAAAAGCATACAGAAATAGAGAAAGGTAAAAGCCCAAAGGCAAAAGATAGACAGGCTGATTTAAGTTAAGAAAAGCTGGCAAGAAACAAGCCAAGCTAAGTTCAGGCATTTGTAGTTAAAGAAGAAGCCTCCGTGTGTGATTTATTTGGGAGTTGGGTGGTGGGCCCTCCAAAGAGCTAAGAGCAAAGGACTAAAGAAAACAACCAACAACAGCACACACCTCTCTGATTCTCCCTGATTGGTTTTTGTCCACAATGATAGCAGCAGCAGAGAAAACCCCATCCCAAGAATAGACGGAGAATATTTGATAAGCTTCTCAGGTGAATATTAAACTTCAAAGCAGTAAGCATTGCAAATTTGTCTAGGGATTTTGCTAGTGAAGTAACTCAGTAAATTATCTATATTTTGTGCCAGCTAACCAATTCTATCTCAGGATATTTTTATTGTTTTAATTATAGGGAGGGGGCAGTTCATGTGAGTACATATGCCCACAGAGGCTAGAGAGGGCATTGAGTTTATAGGACCTTTTGGGCTTCACAGCATGGGTGCTAGGAATCCAACTCAGGTCCTTTTCAAGAACAGTATCCACTTCTAACTGCAGAGTTCTCTCTCCAGTCATTGTGACATGCTGACTATTATTTCGTGATTCCCTTCCTCCTTTCTCTGAGACTACACCATGAAGCACTGGTTATATAAACTGACCTTCTTTCCTTCGTATCTATCATCTGCTGTCATAAAGGAAAGTGATTCATCACACCTGTGTTCCAATGGCTTCACATTCAGCAGCACCTGGATCCTGGGAATTTAACCCAGGGCCTGACTCCATGTAAGTAAAGAGTGGTATAGCATTTTTCATACAGGTATGTGTACACGCTATAGGTTCATAGAGATCTGCTTTTCCAGCAATTATTCTGTCTGGCAAAGCAGGCCCGAGTTAGTGTACTGCATTAAGTCTATCAAAGATAGTTTGGTCATAAGTGCTGGTGACAAAGTTTTATGGAAATTCCATCCATTTATTATTTCTTAGAAGCCTGTTGATGGAATGAGAGTATGTGGGAAGCAAAGCCCAAAGACCAGTGAGAAAAAGCAAGTGTGGCGAGACTCTGAGATGAACAGTGCAGTCGGGATGTACCCAGCACTGGAGTAATTCATAGCCACTGACAATTGTGCATGGAACGTTTTGTCATTTCCTACTTATCTGCTTATCTTCCTTACGACACTCTGAGCTTTCTTTCTTCCCCGTATTTATCTACTGGTTTAGGATGGGATGTCATGTCTACAAGGCTGGTCTTGAAACTGCTATGTTGTCACAGATGATCCCAAGCTTCTCAGTCTCCTGTCTCCACCTCCCGAGTCCTGGATTCCAGGCATACGTCACCATGCCCTGTTTAATGTGGTACTGAGTATTGTTAGTCAGCACTCTATCACTGTGACAAAGTACCTGAAATGAACAACTTACTATATGATGAGGAAATATTTTGGTTTGTGGTTTCAGGAGTTTCTGTCCATCGTTGCTTGACCCTACTGTTTTGACTCAGTGATAACACAGTCCATCATGGCAGAAACACATAGTGAAGATCTGTTCACTTCCTGGTGGCTGGGAACCAAAGAGAGACAGGAAGAGGCTAGAGTCACAGTATCCCCTGTTCCAGTGACCTAGCTGCTTCTCACAAGCCACACAAATTCCTGAAGTTTCTACCACCTCCCGATAGTATTGGTGACTGATGATCAGACCTTCAGCATTTGGGGACACTTATAAAACCACAGCATGGTGTTTGTTGCTCTGTGCTGAGCACAAGACCTTTGGGGTGTCTTTCAGCATGTGATAATTTTAGTTGTTAAGATTAGAAGTTCTTGGGGCTGGAGAAATGGCTCAGTGGTTAAGAGCACTGGCTGCTCTTTCAAAAGACCCAGGTTCAATTCCCAGCACCCACATGGCAGCTCATAACTTTCCATAACTTCTATTCCAGGGGATCTGACACCCTCACACAGACATGCATGCAGGAAAAACATTGATGTACATAAAATACAAATAAATAAATAAATAAATAAATAAATAAATAAATAAATAAAGACTAGAAGTTCTCAACAAACAGAAATGAAAGTGAACTTGACCAAATCTGGATGGTCTTTACAGCAGGTGACTTTTTTAAAATATTTATTTATTTATTATGTGTACAGTATTCTGCCTGCATGTATGCCTGCACACCAGAAGAGGGCGCCAGATCTCATTACAGATGATTGTGAGCCACCATGTGGTTGCTGGGAATTGAACTCAGGACCTCTGGAAGAGCAGCCAGGGCTCTTAACCTCTGAGCCATCTTTCCAGCCCCAGCAGGTGACTTTTACAGCATTAAGAAAGAGCATCTGTGGGCACAGGTAGGCAGAGAGGCTGCCGACCCCATCCTCTCCTATTGCTCACTTCTTACAAGCACACACAATAGTTGTCCAACCTGGACTCTGTGCTCAAGAAAACTGCAATACCTTATCCAAACAGGGACAGACTTATCCCTGCGCTTGTGCATTTTACATAGAGCATTGGGGAGAATAGTCTTGTTCTAATTAGGGTAGGGCTTTCAACAGAGGTCACGTGTTTATAAGGCATCTGGATATAAACTGATTAGCCTCAGGTGTGAGGCTGCAAAATGATGTCTCCTGAGTAACCCAAGGAGAAGGAAGGGCATAATGTGTATGCTTGGTCCATCCTGGGGTTGACATCTGCCACTGTCCTGGTATCTGGGCCTCCCACTCATTTTGTTAAAGTTCAACAGGACAGTGTTCCCTAAACTCTAGGATCCCACTCTGGTAAGAAGAAGGAGGAGGAGGAGGAGGAGGAGGAGGAGGAGGAGGAGGAGGAGGAGGAGGAGGAGGAGGAGGAGAAGGAGAAGAAGAAGAAGAAGAAGAAGAAGAAGAAGAAGAAGAAGAAGAAGAAGAAGAAGAAGAAGAAGAACCCACCAGTGTCCACAGTGAGAATCCTCCAGTCTTCTCTGCCTCCCTGTACACACACCAGAGCAGACCTGAAATGCCACATGCACATCTCAGGAAGCGAAAGCCCAGTAACTGATAAGCCTCTTGCTGCATCCTCTGCCAGTGGCTCTGGCTCTTCAATGTGCATGGACCACACTCATCTTCAGTTTGCACCTTCAGGATTATACACTACAAACCCAAGAGTGACTTCCTCATCTTAAGATTTGATTCTTGCCCAGGAAGGAGGAGTTTGAGCTTTTTATTTCCATATTCGAGGCAGAGGTTTAAAAGAAAATATTTTATGATTGTATTTGGTTTTGTTTTACAGCACAAGAGCTAGCTTCCCATATTCTCCCCCTGTGCCATTAAATGCTTCATTTTTCATGTTTGATTTATGAACCTGACTCACTGAATGTTGAAGAAACAGTCACTTGACATTTATTTCCCAGCATAGAACAGCTGAGCTTAGAAGACTTGGAAAGGCTATTCTGTATAAGAAGAAAGAAAACATGTACCATTGTGAATAGTACTAAATGACTGCCTGGCATGATATAACAGAATCCCAGGTTCATGACTCTGTGCCAGGTTGGGATAGAGAGAGTTATACACATTGAGTGAGTTTCCAATCCTTTAGACTTGTTCAAGTTCAAATCTCTTAGGGCCAAACGAAAGCATTCAATTTAGAGACTCCGGCAATGACAACTTAGAGTGCCTGCCATCTCTTGGGAATTGAGTTGATTGTCCAGCATAGAAAAGAGTATGTCTGTCCTGGCCAAAGGTATATATGGGAAGACGAGCCATCAGGAATTCTGGACCACACACATCAGCATGGTGTCCTATCCTATGGAGAAGTCAGAAATGAGAATGGAGTGCCCAAGAGGGGCGGAATTGGGAAGGTTTTGGTTGAGATGTCAGGTGACGTCATTCTGGAGATGTAATATGACAGCTGACACACAGAGAAATCATTCTGTTAGGGGCAGAGTTCAAAGTGAAAGAGCTGTATGAGGAAGAGCACTCATAGCATCCAAGCAGGGGAAAGGATGCCAACGTGGGTAGAGCAAGGATAGCACAGTGTGGGGATAGTGTAGGAGCCCACCAGGTAGGGAGAGCCCAGGAGAACAGCACCAGTGTGAGCAGAGCAGAAGAGAACACGGTGGGTGGGTAGAACAAGAAGAGTGCTGTTGGGAGAGCTGAGAAGAGCACTAGTATGGTACTAAGAGGAGCACTCCATTGTGAGCAAGGTGGAGCTCTGCAATATGGGTAGAGTGAGAAGGGGGAATGCCAGTGTGGGTACAGTGAGGACGGGAGCACCAGTGTGGGTACAGGGAGGACGGGAGCACCAGTGTGGGTACAGGGAGGACGGGAGCACCAGTGTGGGTACAATCAGTGAGGATGGGAGCACCAGTGTGTGTACAGTGAGGATGGGAGCACCAGTGTGGGTACAGTGAGGACGGGAGCACCAGCGTGTGTACAGTGAGGATGGGAGCACCAGTATGGGTACAGAGAGGACGGGAGCACCAGTGTGTGTACAGTGAGGACGGGAGCACCAGTGTGGGTACAGTGAGGATGGGCCATCGATTTGAGGAGTGAGGGGAGCGTGGGGAGCATCTGCACAAACAGATGTTTAAAACAGTGTCACTCATATGGGCCTTTGGGATTGGCTGATCAATTATGTTTCCTGAGCTGGGGGATGGATAAGAAGCCTACTTGGTTTTGTTTGATCTACATATACAGGAAACCTCTAGAATAAATTTTCTAAAAGCCTGGGTTGTGTTGCAATAACAGGGAATCACAGCTCATCAACCAATTTCCACATCTGAGTCAATTCCCAGATTAAAAACCCTTTGAATGAAGGGAAAGCCAAGTTCTCCTGAGGAAAGACCATGCTACAGAATAAAAGAGTTACTGTTAACCTTTCTCCTATTCTCCCCCATAAGGATCTGTGGCCTTTTACTAGGGAAACTGTGCATTGAAGAAAAGGAGATAATATTTAGGGAGGGAACTTTTGGATACTGGTTCTTAACTGGAAGTGATCTGGGCGATCCCAGAAAGCATTGTGAGTCTCCAGGTAAAGTAGGGGCTTATGGAGTCCAGTTGGTTGATGGAGCTTTGGCTAGCTTCTCACTCACAGTGGAGCCAATGGGACCTTCAACTCATGTGGTTATTTCCCTAGTTCTAGAATGTATAATTAGGATAGATACTTAGAAGGTGACAGAATCCCTGCATTGGTTCCCTGACCTGTTGAAGGCTTGTTATGGTTGGAAAAGCCAAATAGACGCCTTTGGTGTTACCTTTAATGGGTAAAATAGCGAACCCAAACCACCACCTCATCCCTGAAGGGATTAGAGAAATTAGCACCACCATTAAGGACTTAGGGGTGATAGTTCTCACCACATCTCCCTTTACTTCTCCTATTTGCCCTGTGTAGAAGCCAGATGGATCAAGGAGAATGATAGTTGACTATCCACAAACTTAACCAAGTAGCGAGTCCGGTTGCAGCTGCTGTGCCAGATGTGGTTTCTTTACTTGAGCAGATGAATACTTCTCCTGGTATTGGTATATGACCATTTTTCTGGCAAATGCTCTTTTTTCCCCTGTACTTTTCATAAGGACCACCAGAAGCAATTTGCTTTCAGCTGGCAGGGCCAGCAGTATAACTTATAGTTTTCCCTCAAGGGTATATTAATTCTTCAGCCCTGTGTCATAACTTAGTTTGAAGGGATCTTGATCACTTGTCTCCTCCACAAGGTATTACACTGGCCCACTATATTGATGGGAAATAAATCCAACCCAAATTCAAGGACCTTCTACCTCAATGACATTCTTAGGAATCCAGTGGTGTGGAGCATGCAGAGATATTCCTTCCAAGGTGAAGGATAAATTACTGCACCTGGCCCCTCCCACCATCAAGAAAGAAGCGCATTGCTTGGTGGGACTATTTGGATTCTGGAGGCAGCACATTCCTCACTTGGGTGTGTTACCCCGGCCCATATACTAAGGGGTCTGAAAAAGGAGAAGGATCTTCAACAGGTCCAGGTTGCTGTGCAGACTGCTCTGTCACTTGGGCCATCTGATCCAGCAGGCCCAATGGTACCAATGGTACTTGAGGTGCCAGTGGCAGACAAGGATGCTATTTGCAGCATGGGTGGGTCCCCACAGATAGACCACAGCAGAGGCCCTTAGAATTTGGAGCAAAACCTTACTGTCATCTACAGGCAATTATTTTCATTTTGAGAGACAGCTCTTGTGCATTAGTGGAAATCAAATCTTTGGCAATGGGCTACCAGGTTATCATTTGACCTGACACCCTTTATGAGCAGTATTATCTGACCCACCAACCCATCAAGTTGAACATGCACAGCAGCAATCTATAATCCAGGATTATTTCCATGAATCTGCATGAGAAGGGAGAAGGCAGAGAAAATATCACGTTCCTTTCTTGCCCAGAAAAGAATGCTGACATCAGCTCTGCTCCCACTGGTGATAACATTTGCTTTCTTTTCTGAAATGCAAAGTCTAAATTGGGCTTTTCAGTGGCAAACTAAAAGACCCAGGAGGGCAGTCATGTTCTCAGTGCTCACATTTGCTGCAGGCTGGCACAGGGATGGAGCCAGCTGGCCATACCTCTGGGGAAGTCCATGAGGTCAAGAGGATACCAAACATGTCTATAGACCATTAATTAAGATGCAGTGCCCTTGTTTCTGGACATTATCCCCCTACTAAAGTCATTCACACAGCAAAGGCTTGAGGTTACTAATTAACCCAAGTAAAACATCATCAGGGTGGTAAATCCAGAAGGAGCAGTCTGGCTGGCCTCTTTTATGACAGTTAATAAAAAACAGTGTCTGATCATACTGTCCACAAGAATCTCATACAACGCCAGTCAACATTTCAATGCCACCCTTCATTAACATAGAAAACAAAACGCTAAAGTTTAGACGAAAGCCCAAAACACTCTAGCACCTACCTACCTAGAGTCTAGGTAAACAAAGCAATCTGGAGCAATAAGAACAATGGTGGAGGTTTTACCAGACCTGATTTCAAGTTACACTACAAAATGACAGAGGGGGGAGCAAACACATAGATCCAGGGAATAGGATGGAGGACCCAGAATGAAGCCTGCATAGCAACTGTCTCCTGGTTTTGTTGTTGTTGTTGTTGGCTTTTTTGGTTTTTGGTTTGTTTATTTTGTTTTTTATGAAAATACCAGAAACATACACTGGAGAAAAGACAGCCCCTAAAACAAATAGCGTTGGACAAACTGTATTATCCACACACTAAAGAATGAAACTAGATAATGACTTCAAATGTGTCCCTCACTCTGTCCACAAGTCAACTCAACATGGGTCAAAGACCCTGATGTCAGACCTGAAACTTACAGGAAAACATAGAGAAAACATTTCAGCATGTGGGCATATGCAAGGAATTCCTGAAAAAGACTAGTGGCTCAGGAAATAGAACTCGATTGACAAATGGTATTGCATGAAATTAACAAGCTTTGGCATAGCAAAGGAAAAAAGGGAGTGAAGAAAAAGCCCGAAGGAGAAAAAATCTTTGCTCTCTTTACATCTGGTAGAGGATTGATGTATAGAATTTATAAACAACTTTCAAAGCCAAACAACTCATTCAATAAATAAGCTAATGAAATAGACAGATGGTTCTCAAAGGATAAATACTAATGACTAATAAAGGAAAAAAATGTTCAGCACCTTACCTATCTGTAGCTGAAAGTTTTCCTGTGTCCTGCCCAGCCCTGAGGTCCCACAGCTGCTTATAAAATAGTCATTCAGAGGCTTAATACTAATTGCAAATTATATGGCCTATAGCCCAGGCTTCTTACTAGCTAGTTCTTCTAACTTAAGTCAACCCATAACTACTAATCCATATATTGCCACATGTTCTGTGGCTTTATCTGCGGCCCATTACATGTTGCTCCTTGGACAGCAGTTTGGCATCTCTCCCCACTCTCCTTTTCTCCTCTCACTATCTCTCCTGGATTTTCCTGCCTGGCTCCATCCTGCGCTGCCATAGGCCCATGCAGCTTTATTTTTTAGCCAATGGAAGTAACACATATTCACAGAGTACCAAAAGACATCTCATAACACTATCATTAAAGGAAAAAACCCACAAATGCTGGAGGGGATTGGGATAAAAAATAGAAAGCAAAATGCAGTAAATACAATATGGGCATACAAACTATCTAGGTAAATATCAGTTCTAATAATAGCTGTGTATCGATTAGAAAGTATTTATATCGTGTGTGTGTGTGTGTGTGTGTGTGTGTGTGTGTGTGTGTGTGTTAGCTTTTCCACCTTGGCCTTTAAAAGCAGAGTTAAATATTATTCTCTCTCTGGTTCAAAGAAATGATCGATTATTTGGTCCCTAGAAACATCAGTCCTGTTTAAAGGGCCCTCGGTACTAAGAATAGAGGGGAAACTTGTGTGTCATTTGATCACACCATGATGAAGGAGAAGAATTTTGGAGACAAATGATGAGAGCAAGAAAAGAGGGTGTTAATTCACCAATTCATCTCGCTTTAGGGACACCACAAGATATTAATACCTGGCAGGCCCCATATTCATAGTCCTCCCTTCTGCCCTGTCTCTACCCGTCTTGGTCATATTTTCTCTGTAGAACAAGATCAGGACTCTCCCAGAGCTTGTGGGAACCAAGAAGAGTGTGAACTTATACACTGTATGAGATTTTATTCCATTTCCATGTGAGAGTCCCACCTGGCTCACTTAGAGTGCTGTGAGATTCAAAATACTCCTTACAGAATGACTTCAAATGTGTCCACACTCTTTGGTATTCCCTTTAGCTTATGTATGGCAATTCCCATTTCCATGACCTTAAGTTCAATTTAATGACTCACTTCTAATTAATAAAATGTGACAGAACTGACAATTAGAGAGTGTGATATAAGTCATCAGAGGCATTAAGGTTTCCTCCTTGCTTCCTCTTGAATAGTTCAGCCTTGAAGAAGCCAGTTACCATGTTGTGAAGACACTCAAGCAGATTTGTGAAGATTTCTGTTGGAAGGGGGGAATCTTCTGCCAACAGCCAATAAGCAACTGAGACCTTCTGCTAATGGCTACAAAAATCAAAATTTCAGCTGATTGCAACCTTTCACAGTCTCAATGCTATTTTAAAGTCCAAAGTCTCCACAGAGACTCAAGACAATCTCTTAACTATAACCTCCTATAAAATCAAAACTAAAATTACATATTCCCAAAACACAATGGCCCAGGATATACATTACCACTCTAAAATAATAGAGGTATAGTGAGAAAACTTGACCAAGGCAAGTGTTTAAGTTGGAAGCTCCGCCCCTGCCTCACTCTTCCCCCATTCCAAACCCCGCTCCCTCTCAGAAAGTCCACCAAGCTACAGCTCTTCCCACGGAGCTACTTAAGACCACTCCTACAGGGTATTTAAACTTCCTCTTAGAGAGCATCCACATGGCTTTTCCTGTCTCCTCTCCCTGTCTCACCTCTGGGGGCTGGGAAAAAAATCACCCCCGAGAATGTTTTGCCCAATAAACTTGGTCTGTTATTCTTAATTTGGTTTGATTTGGCTTACTGCATCAATGGACTTAATATGAGGGGTACAGAAACCTTTCAGCAAGACCGAAACCCAAAGGGCAAACTCCAAATTCTGTAGCTGTCTTGACCTTTCCAGTTTTGCTCCCTGCAACATAGTTTCTTGGGCTGGTTCCACTCACTATAAGCAAATATCCTTAGCAAATATCTAAAATCTCTCCTTAGCAACTATATCATGGCCCTGGCACCGCTAACATCTTGGGGGGCGCCACAACAATCCAGGCTTCACTTTCACAACTTCATGCTGTGGCCTCTCAGAGCTTCTTGCCCTCTCAGGGCCTTCTGCCACCTACTGCCTAGCCTCAGAAGCTCTCCTTAACCACAGAGGAAGACTCCACTTCCCATGAAGTATCCCTTATAACTCGGAGCCACATGGATGACACTGCCAGGTCTGCTGCCTGCTTTGGGACAGAGCCTGGCCCCTTTGGATCACATTTGCAGCCACTTGTCTTTGTTGTTGCTTTCTGGGGACAGAAAATTTCCTAGGCCTTTTTCTTTCACCAGTTGCCGGATTAGCCAGAGGCAGTTTTGCCTCAGGGTGCCCCTCCCTTCATCCCAAGGCAGAGCAGATCTTCTTAGCTCTTTCAGCACAAGTCTCGCTCCAACATTAACTTCCCGCTGTTTTTTCTCTCTTCAAACCATACATTTTGTACTTCTTTTTGCCCCACTTGCTCTTTTTCATTGTAGACCTGCAGAAGACTTATTACTAATAATCAAGTGACAGAGTCAATATTAGGTTGTCTTCAGATCTCCTCTACCAAAGGATCAATCCATTACTTTTAGCCTCAGGCAAATTCTCAGGACAAGGACAGAAAGCAGCCACATTCTTGGCCAAAATATCACAAGCACTGTCTCTACCCAAGTGACTAATATTAGTCCACCATTCTGAAACCTCTTGAGCTGGGCCTCCACCATCCAAATCACTCTCAGCACTACCATCTTCCCAGCTCCTCTAGGATGGCCCATGAATCTCAGCTTATCTTCAGTGTTCATCTGCTTTTCTGGTTCAAAGTTTTCTACATTCATCCAAAAAACATGATCAGGTCTGTCATAGCAATAACTCACTTCTTGGTAACAACTTCTGTCTTAATTACTTTGCAGTTTCAGTGACAAAATACTATGGCCAAGGCAACTTGTAGCCAGAAGTTTCTCCAGTCCAGCCTGGCCCTGCAGGCTGGACAAATCTCTCCCACCCACGGTTCTGCAGCCACTTATAAAATGATTACTCAAGGCAGACAGAGGTGGCACATGCCTTTAATCCCAGCACTTGAGGCCAGCCTGGGCTACAGAGTGAGTTCCAGGAAAGGCACAAAGCTACACAGAGAAATCCTGTCTCAAAAAACATATATATAGTCAAAGTCTAATATTAATTACAAATTATATGTGATGGTAAGTGGTGCTGGTGGTGGTGCTGGTTACCACGTGAAAGGGTCATGGTCACAACAGAACCTAATGTTAGTTTTAGAGCTTTATTAGGAGGGAAAGGCAGGGGGAAGAAAGAGAAGAGAGCCAGGCCTGAGGGGAGGGAGCAGAGCAGAGAGCAGGGATCAGAGAGGGAACAGAGAGAGAGCAGAGAGAGAGAGGGTGGGGGTCCATGTCCAGCTTTTTAAGGTGGGTACACAGTCGTCAGCGCCTGCTGATGATGTAAGACACAAGAACCTGAGCTGCACATGTGCGGGAATGAGGGCAGGATCCTAACAGTATGGCCTATGGCTCAGGCTCATTATGAACTAGCTCTTATAACTTAATTCAATCCATTTCTATTAATCTATGTTTTGCCACATGGCTTCATGGTTTAACAGTACTTTCACATCTTTCTTCTCATGGCAGCTGCTCACAGCATCTCTCCCTCACTCTCCTTTCTTCTCCTGTATCTTCAGTTTGACTGTACCACTTAAGCTTATTCTGCCTCGCCATTGGCCAAACAGCTTGCTTTATCAACCAATCAGAGCAACACATATTCACAGCATACAGAAAGACATCCCACAGTAGCAACTTATATAAAAGAAAGAATTTAAGTGGGCTTACAGTTTCAGAGAGTTAGAGTCCAGGATGGCAAAACAAAGGCATGGCCACTGAGAGTCCACATCTTGATCCATAACCATGGTGCAGAGAGAGACACTGGGAATGAAAGAAGGCTTCTGAAGCTTCAAAGTCTGCCTTGAAGACATACCTCCTCTAACAAGGCCACACCTTTCCAAACAGTTCCACCAATGGTGACCAAGTGTTTAAACATATGAGCCCATGGGGACCAGTCATATTCAAACCACCACAGATTCCCTTGGGTAACTGGGAAATGATACTTTGTGCAGCCTGTCACTAGATAAGCCAATGAAGAGAGATAGAATTGAACATTTAACATGTGTTGGCTCTCTAGGAAACCAGAAGACTGTCCTTTCAAATCTGCCTTCCCCTGGGACAGTTCCAGCTAGTTTATTTTATGTGGAGTCAGAGCAAAGGCAATTAGTAATTCTGAAGTTTACAGCTGTCCCTCTGGTCAAATGGGCATCCTTGTTTCTGAGATTCATTGTGTCTGTTCTCTTGCTGTCGCCTCCAACATTTACCCTCATTATCATCTGTGTATAGTAGAAGGATTTGTGTCACCAAAGTCCACTGAGTCCCTCTTCCTTCTGAGTTTCTTTTTCAGCTACATCTAAGTTAAAGGTTAACTCAGAACAAACCATTATCAGTATCTACTTGCTAGGATATTTACGACATGTATGTGCAGGTTTATAATTTGACATATGAATGTGTTCTTATAGAATATAACATGACCGTATCTGTGCCCCATCATTTGCTTAAGAACACTTGTCCCACTTTCCTGCCTTCTCCTTCTCTCTTGTGTCCTGTGTACCCTAATCAACCACTGCTACAAACTCAGAGAGCCCATCATACCCTCCTCTGGCCTCCCATTTCTGTTGCTGCCTTCTACTCTTTATGGTTTGCATGTTTTTCACAACACAAATCCTGCACACTAATTTTTCATCGCCTCTTCAATCTGAACTGTGTGCCTCACTCAAACCAAAGAAATCTAATTCCAGCAAAGCTGCAAATTGGCCCTCTTGCATATTCTTCTGCCTTTCCTCTCCCACTTTGAGTCTTGTACAGATGTTCTCATTTTAGCTGCCCCTGTTCTTCCCTCCCTTCTCTTTAAGGTTCATCGGCTTCCTCCCCATCCTACCCTCAGATTCTCCCAACTGTCCAAAAGCTATGATTTTTTCCACTTTCATCTTTAAAATCATCTGTTGTTGTATTGCCCACACATCTGTTCTATTTTCATGCTGTTTCCTAAAATATAGAGCCCCTTTCTCTTTTTTAAGATGCTCTTTGTGCCCAACATAGTGTGATGGGTGCATCTAGCGCTGGGTAAGCATTGGTCAATGTTTCTGATTCTGTAATGGTCACAATCAGAAGAACCAAAATTGCAGCAAGTAACCATGAAGCAAAATAAAGTGTAAGTATTGTGTTCGCTTAGCCTCTGCAGTAACACTGCCCCCGAGTCTGCTGCATACCAGCTGAGTCATCAAAGGCGTCTAATCAACCTCAGAGCCTTGGGAATAATGACTGTGCCTGCCTCATAGAGCTGGAATGGAGATAAAATGTGTTCAGTCACGTGAGATTCTTCCTGTTTGCAAGTGCTCAAACCATATTAGCTGTTACCATTGGCTGGGTCATGAATTTGAAATCCCAGGGTGTATGTGGTGCAAAGACACACATGCAGGCAAAACACCCATACACACAAAAATAAAAAAAAACATTTTTGAAAAATTAAAACCACATGAGATGATCAGTGTGTCTAAAGACCATTGCTTTTGCAAACACAACTTAGCAGTGTCCACACTGTTGAGGATCCTGAAGGATTTTATGTAGCTGTTTTAAGATGTACTTGAGGTTTATTGTAGTCAGATGTGGTAAGATGACAGACACGGAGCGTTTGAAAAAAGAAATTGTCACAACTCCCAAGAGGAGAACACAGTGCTGGGTAGCAGCCGAAGGAGCAGGAGGAGTATGGACAGAAGCCTTGATAGTTATAGTGGTAAAGGATGCTTAGGTGGGGATGTTCCTACTTCACCGGAAGTGAAACTGATGTTGGGATTTATAGTCATAGACTTTGTAACATGATTTCCATGTGCACTGGGAATGCAATGCATGTAATTGACCTTGGCTATTAGTTTGGTCCAGGATTTCAAGATGTCAAGTAACCAATTACAGAATATCAAGAATGATATATTAGTATTCCAAGAAAATTCTTCACTGTGGAGTCAGAAGAACAGGTAAGAGGCCCACCTGCACTCAGAACCTTCCCACACATCAGATCCCAAAGACCCACCCTGCTGCCACCCTTTCCCACCCCACTGCCTACCTCTCCACTGCCCTGCCACCTCCCCGACTTCAGGCAGATATCTGCTGCTCAGGTACAGGCCACACCAGTCTGAAGAACAGGTGCAGGCCATGCCAGCCAGAAAAACAGACCACACCAGCCAGAAGAACAGATAGGTGAACTTAAGCAGAGACCAGAGACCATACCAGCTGCCAAAACTCCAGACAGGCAGCCTACCCATGGACCTCCTCCAACCATCGCTAACCCCCACTTCCCTACTCATCACCATGTCCCACCCCCTAACTCAGGCAGAGACCCCATGCTGGGTCAAAGGCTAGCTGCCAGAAGTCCTGCCCCCAACTTGGATGAAGACTACCTGCTGGACCACAGGACACCAGCCACCAGAAATTCAGGCCACAAAGACCAGACACCAAAGAGGAAACAAACCAAGGAACAAAACACCCATCCAACAAAAACAAACTCAGAAATCGACACCTCGATCTACAATCACTCTGAACCCAGAAGCCTAGGCACCAGTGTAAGAACACAATCAGCAATAGTTAGGGCAGTGTGGCACCACGAGAGCCTAGCTATCCTACTACAAAAATCCCTGACTATTCCAACACAGCTGAAGCACGAGGAAACAACCTTAAAACCAACGTTGTGAAGATGACAGACGTCCTTAAGGAGGAAATTAATAAATCCCTTAAAGAAAGCTAAGAAAAAACAAACAAGTGAAAGAAATGAGTAAAATTGTTCAAGACTTGAAAATGGAAATAGAAGCAATAAAGAGAACACAAACTGAGGGAATTCTGGGAATGAAAAATCTAGGTAATTGAACAGGAACTAGAGATGCAAGCATCACCATCAGAATACAAGAAAAGGAAGAGAGAATCTCTGTAGCTAAAGTTTTGCCATGTCCCACCTGGCCCATGGTCAGGACAAATCTTTCCCACTCGCGTCCCCCAAGTAAACACACAGAGGCTTAAATTAATTAAAACTGTTCGGCCATTAGCTCAGGCTTACTACTGGCTAGCTCTTACACTTAAACTCAGCCCATTTCTGTTAATCTGTATGTCATGTTCCATGGCTTTACCTATTGTACCATTACATGCTGCTCCCTGGATGGCGGGCTGATGTCTCCTGACTCAGCCTTCCTCTTCCCAGAATTTCCTTATCTGCTTATCCCGCCTATACTTCCTGCCTGGCTACTAGCCAGTCAGTATTTTATTTATCAACCAATCAGAGCAACACATATTCATAGCGTACAGAAAGACATCCACAGTAAATCTCAGGCATTGAAGATACGATAGAAGACATAAATACATCAGTCAAAAAAATGTTAAGTCTAAAAAATTCCTAACACAAAGCATCCAGAAAATCTGGGACATTATGAAAATACCAAACTAAGAATAATAGAAATAGAAGGAGATGAATCCCAGCTCAAAGACCCAGAAAACATTTTAACAAAATCACAGAAGAAAAATTCCTAACCTAAAGAAGGGTATGCCTAGGTATATCCTTGTACTGTAAGGTACAAGAAGCTTACAGAATACCAAATAGATTGGACCAGAAAAGGAAGTCCCCTCATCACATAATAATCAAAACACCAAACATACAGAACAAAGAAAAATATTAAAAGCTTCAAGGAAAAAAGACAAAGTAACATATAAAGGCACACCTACTAGAATTTCACTCAGCTTCCCAACAGACACTAAAAGCCAGAAGGTCCTGAACAGATGTCTTGCAGACTCTAAGAGACTGTGGATATCAGCCTAGACTACTAGAGCCAGCAAAATTTTCAATCACCCTAGATGGAGAAAGCAAGCTTTTCTGTAAAAAGTCAAATTTAGACAATATCTATCCATAAATCCAGCCCTACAGAAGATACTAGAAGGAAAACTCTAACTCAAGAAGGTTAACTACACCCATGAAAACACAAGAAATAAATAATCTCATACCAGAAAAGCCAAAAGAAGGGAAACACACACAAACATACTACCACCGTCACCACCACCAACAACAACAAAATAACAGGAATAACAATCATTGGTCATTAATATCTGTCAATATTAATGAACTCAATTCCCCAATAAAAAGACACAGGATAAGAGGATGAATGAGAAAACAGAATCCATCCTTCTGCTGAATACAAGAAACATACCTCAACATCAAAGATAGGTATTACCTCAGAGTAGAGGGTTGGAAAAAGATTTTCCAAGTATCTTAGGGTTTCTATTGCTGTGAAGAGACACCATGACTATGGCAACTCTTATAAAGGAAAACATTTAATTGGGCCTGGCTTACAGTTTCAGAGGTTGAGTCCATTATTATTGCAGGACATGGCGACATGCAGGCAGACATGGTGCTGGAGAAGGAGCTGAGAGTTCTGCACCTTGATCTACAAGCAGTAGAAGGAGATTGTGTGCCACACTGGGTATACCTTGAGCATATGAGACCTCAAAACCCACCCCCACAATAACACACTTCCTCCAACAAGGCCACACCTACTCCAATAAGGCCACACCTCCTAATAGTGCCACTCCCTATGGGCCAAGCATTCAAACATATAAGTTTATGGGGGCCATTTCTATTCAAACCACCACACCAAGCAAATGGACCCAAGAAGCAAGCTGGTGTAGCTATTCTAATATCTAACAAAATAGATTTCAAACCAAAATTAATCAAAAGAGATGGGAAGGACACTTCATATTAATCAAAGGAAATATCCACCAAGATGACATTTCAATTCTTAACATCCATGCCCCAAACACCCATTTAAAAGATAAACATTACTAAAGTTTAAATAACATATCAAACCCTACACACTAATAGTGGGAGACTTCATTACCCCACACTCACCAATGAACAGGTTAGCTAGACAAAAACTAAATAGAGAAATAATTGAGCTAACGGAAGTTATGAACCAAATAATCCTAACAGATAGCTATAGAACACACAAACACAAAAGAATATACCTTCTTCTCAGCACCTCATGGAATATTATCCAAAATTGACCACATACTTGGTCACAAAGCAAATCTCAACAAATAAAAGAAAATTGAAATAATCCCTGTACCTATCAGAACACCATGGGTTATAGCTGGATTTCAGAAACAACAGAAAGCCTACAAACTCATGGAAAGTGAACTCTACTGAGTGACTACTGGGTCAAGGCAGAAATAAAAAAAGAAATTAACAACCTCCTAGAATTCAATGGCAATGAATATACAACATACCCAAACTTATGGGACACAACGAAAGTGGTGCTAAGAGGAAAGTTCATAGCACTAAGCACCTACATAAAGAAATTGCAGAGATCTCATACTAGCAACTTAACAACACACACCTAAAAGCTCTAGAACAAAAAGAAGCAAACACACCCAAGAGGAGTAGACAACAGGAAATAATCAAACTCTAGCTGAAATCAATAAAATAGAAACAAAGAGTTACTTCTTTAAGAAAATCAATAAGATAGACAAACCCTCATCCAAACTAACTAAAAGACAGAGAGAAAATATCCAAATTAACAAAATCATAAATGAAAAGGAGGACATAAAACAGACACCAAGGAAATCCAAAGAATTATTAGGTCATATTCGAAAAACCTGTAGTCCGAAAAATTGGAAAATCTAAAAGAAATGGACAATTTTCTCAGTAGATGACATTTACCAAAGTTAAATCAAGACCAGGTAAACAATTTAAATAGACCTATAACCCCTAAGGAAGTAGAGGCAGTCATTAAAATCTCCCAACCAAAAAAAAAAAAAAAAAAAAAAAAAAAAAAAAAAAAAAAAAAGCCCAGGGCTAGACAGTTTTAGCACAAAATTCTACCAGACTTTCAAAGAAGAACTAATGCCAGTATTCCTCAAATTATTCCACAAAATAGAAACAAAAACAACATCGCCAAATTCATTTTATGAGGACACAGTCACCCTAATACCCAAACCACACAAAAATTCAACAAAGAGAATTACAGACCAGTTTCCCTCATGAACATTGATGTAAAATATTCAAGAAAATACTCCCAAACCTAGTCCAAGAACACATCAAAAACATCACCCACCATGAGCAAGTAGGCTATGAACATCCCAGAGATGCAGGGATGGTTCAACATATGAAAATCTATGAATGTAATCCACCATATAAACAAACTGAAAGATAAAAAAAAAAACATATTATCATTTCATTAGATACTAGACAAGCCTTTGACAAAATCCACCAAGATAAAAAGTCTTGGAGAGATAGGGATCTAAGGGACATATCTAAACATTATAAGGCAATTTATAATCTTAAATTATAAGGCAATTTACAGTAAGCCTATAGTCAACATTAAATTATATGGAGAGAAATTCACAGCAATTCCACTAAAATCAAGACCAAGACAAGGCTGTTCGCTCTCTTCATACCTATTCAATATAATGCTTGAAGTTCTAGATAAAGAAATGAGACAACTAACAGAAATCAAGGGGATGTAAATTGGAAAGGAAGAAGTCAAAGTATCATTACTTTCAGATGATATGTTAGTATACATAAGCAACCCCAAAAATTCTATCAGGGAACTCCTGTAGTTGATAAACACCTTCAGCAAAGTGGCTGGATACAAGATTAACTAAAAAAAAAAAAAAAAAAAAAATCAGTAGCCCTCCTACATACAAATGACAAATAGCCTGAGAAAGAAATCAGAGAAACAACACCTTTCACAATAGTCACAAATAAGATAAAATGTCTTAGGGTGATTCTAACCAAACAAGTGAAAGACTTGTGTGACAATAACTTCAAGTCTTTAAAGAGAGAAATTCAAGAAGCTATTAGAAGATGGAAAGATCTCCCATGCTCATGGATCAGTAGGATTAACATAATAAAAAAATGGTCATCTTACCTAAAGCAATCTACAGATTCAATGCAATCCTCATCAAAATTCCAACACAGTTCTTTACAGACCTTAAAAGAACAATGCTCAACTTTGTATGAAAAACAAAAAATCCAGGAGCTAAAACAATCCTGGACAATAATAGATTTTTCGGAGGTATTACCATCCCTATTTCAAGCTGTACTACAGAGCAATAGTAATAAAAAACCACATGGTATTGCCATAAAACCAGACAGATTGATCAAGACCCAGACGTAAATCCACACACCAATGGACACCTGATTTTTTATAAAGAAACTAAAAATATACAATGAAAAAAGAAAGCATCTTCAATGAATGGTGCTGGTCTAATTGGAAATTGACATGTAGAAGAATGCAAATAGATCCATATCTATCACCCTTTACAAAACTCAAGTCCAACTATATGGACTTGGACTCAACATAAAACCAGATACACTGAATCTAGTAGAAGAGAAAGTGGGGAATACCCTTGAATGCACTGGCATGGGGACAGCTTCCTGAACAAAAACCAATATTGAAGGCACTAAGATCAACAACTAAAAAATAGGACCTCATGTATCTGAAAAGCTTCTGTAAGGCAAAGGACACCATCAATAGGACAAAGCAGCAGCTCACAGAATGGGAAAAGATCTTCACTAACCCCACATCTGGCAGAGGGCTAATATCCAAAATATATAAAGAACTCAAGAAACTAGACATCAACAAACCAAATAATTCAGTTTAAAAATGAGATATAGATCTAAACAGAGAATTCTCAACAGAGGAATTTCAAATAACCAAGAAACAAAGAAATGTTCATCTTTCTTAGCCATCAGGGAAATGCAAATCAAAATGACTTTGAGATTCCACCTTACACCTGTCAGAATGGCTAAGATCAAAAACACAAGTTATAGCTTGTGCTGGTGAGGATTTAGATCAAGGAGAACACTCTTCCATTGCTGGTGGGAGTGTAAACTTGTACAGTCACTCTGGAAATCAATATGGCAATTTCTCAGATAATTGGAGATAGATCTACCTCAAGACCCAGCTATACCATTCCTGGGCATACATCCAAAGGACACTCTATCCTACCACAAGGACACTTACTTGCTCAACTATGTTCATAGCAGATTTATTCATAATAGCCATAACCTGGAAACAACCTAGACATCCCTCAACTGAAGAATGGATAAAGAAAATGTGGTACATTTATACATATGGTATTATCCAGCTGTTAAAAGAAAAAATTACATCATGAAATTTTCCAGCAAATGGATGGAACTAGAAAAAAAATCATCCTGAGTGAGATAACTCAGACCTAGAAAGACAAACATGGTATGCATTCACTTATAGGTGGATATTAGCTGTCCAGTCTGTGAAGTAAATGTTAATCATACTACAATCCACAGACCCAGAGAAGCAAAGTAACAAGGAGGGCTGAAGGAGGGGCACATGGATCTCCCTGGGAAGGAGAAGTAGATTTTGTGGGTTGACTGGGGGCAGGCAGGGATGGGAACAGGGGGTATCAGGTGGGGTGGGAATGGAGGGAAAGATGACTGGAATTAGGGGGCATTGCAGGGAGAGGTAGAAACCTAATGTAATGGAAACTCCCTGGAATCTATGAGGGTGATCCTAGCAAAGTAATGGGGGATACACAGTCTGAACTGGCCATCTTCTATAGCCAGGCAAGGCTTTCAGCAGTGGAACTGAGACACCAACACATCCACAAAACCTTCACCCTACAATTTGTCATGCCTGCAAGATGTGCTAGGGTAAAAGTGGTACAGAACTTGTGGGAGTGGCCAACCAATGACTGGTCCAACTTGAGATCCATGCCACTAGAGGGAGCCCATGCCTGACACTTCCTGGATGGCCAGGAACCAGAGCTTGGACAGACCAGAGAAACAGGATAGAACCAAACATGACTGGTTAAAAAAAAAAAAAAAAAAAAAAAAAAAAGTCATTGAAATGATTTCTAATGATACTCTGCTATACTCGTACACCAGAGCCTAACATAATGTCATCAGAGAGGCTTCATCCAGTAACTGATGGGAGCAGATGTCAAGACCCATAGCCAAACATTAGGTGGAGCTTAGGGAATCCTTCAGAAGAGGGGGAAGAAGGATTGTAGGAGCCAGAGGGGTCCACAAGAAAATGGCCAACAGAATCAACTAACCAGGGTTTATAGGGGCTCACAGAGACTGAACCGACAATCAGGGAGCCTGTGTGGGGTTGAGCTATGTCCTCTGCATATATGTTATGGGTGTGTAGCTTGGTCTTCTTGTGGGGCCCCTAACAGTGTGAGTGGGGGTATCTCTGACTCTTTTGCCTGCTTTGGGGACCCTTTTCCTCCTACTGGGTTGCCTTTCCCAACGTTGATATGAGAGTATGTGCCTAGTCCCATTGTAATTTGTTTATGTCGTGTTTAGATGATATCCCTGCTCTCCTCTGAAAGAAAATAGAGAAGGAGTGGATCTGAGGGAGGGGGAGGTGGGGAGGAGGAACTGGAAGGAGAGGAGGGAGAAGAAAACGTGGTCAGGATGTAATATATGAGGGAAAAATAAACTAATAAATAGATGATTGATAGATGATAAATAGATGATAGATAGATAGATAGATAGATAGATAGATAGATAGATAGATAGATAGATAGATAGATAGATAGATAAAAATTCCTCACTGTGTGATGGTTCTTCAGTGACTCTTACTGCCAGTGATATTGTGTGTCTTGCTGCCTTGGTGTGGCCTTGCTGGGTCCTGGTTTTCTTTGGATCTCCAACTCTTCAGCCCATTTTGCTCTCTTCTCAGTCTCTGAGTCTGTGTTCACCATTCCTGAAGACAAGTGTGCTCAGCTTTGCACTATTCCTCTGCCTGTGTGGGCTGTTTCATATCCTAGACATCCTTGGAAAACAAGGAAGTTAAAGTTGTGTCATCATGACAAACCAAGGTAGAGCTGACTTCCCCGTGTCCCACACTGAACATTGTCACTTGTAGACACACGGGATCCTCGAAAACTTTCCGACTTAAAAAACACCATCATGAAACACAGCTCTAGTATAGGTGGGATCTTCTTCTGAGCCAGGTCTTGGTGACCACAGCCTGGGATCAGATTCAGAGTGCCCTCTGTCGTCTGCTATTAAGTGATTGCTGTCACTTTTGTAGTCACAGATCGAAACAATGACAGTCTAAATGAAAGCGCTTATCAAATACATTGCCAGAGACAATAGGTAGCTGGGCTCCAACTAAGTGGAGAAATCTCCTTTTTAAGATGCTGATGGTGTTTTTAACTTTGGGCTGGTATATTCCAAAGGTTTTAATGTGATAGATGAACAGGAGTAAGGTCAGACATAGACGTGAGCAATATGGGTATTTAGGAAACTAAAGGTAGCCCAAAATAATTCATCTCCTGATCTGCAACACTTCAACCATGAAGTTCTAATCCAGCAGTTCTCAACCTGTGGGTCGTAACCCCTTCGGGGGAGGGGTGTCACATATCAAATATCCTGCATATCAGATATTTACATTATGATTCATAGCAGAATCTCATGCCAAAATTACAATTATGAAGTAGCAACAAAATAATTTTGTGGTTGGGGGTCACCACAGCATGAAGAACTGCACTAAAGGGTCACAGCATTAGGAAGGTTGAGAACCACTGTTCTAACCAATCAACATTGTAGAATCTTCAGCATGGGTGTGGTTTTAGAGGAAGATTTCAGTTCATAAAAGCTTGTGGAGGATTTTATGAGGCTGCCTTGTGCTCCAAGATTCATTGTGTGCCCTGGTGAGATTACTTGTTCTTAAGACAGGACCCAACTACAGTCAATATTTATGTCCCTCTTCCAAGGGGATATCCATTTATATTCACACCCTGTTACTGCAGAATTGCAAGCAGCCCTGGGCTTTGAAGATGTACTTCCTCCCTTTTTCACTATTTGTAGGCTGGCCTTGTATCCTGGCGTGGCTTTCCATACTGTTCTTGGGGTGCTTCCTCCCCCGACCTCCTGCTTGAATGAACGTGAAGACCCTGATATACAGCCTCCTGTTCTGAATTTTGGGAGCTTTTTAAAAATAATCTTATTTTGTGTGTACACACTCACATGTTTGCAGGTGCCCATGTTTATTCATGCATGTGGCCGCTAGAGGACAGCCTGGAGTATTGTCCCTCGGACACCATCCACCTTAGTTTTGGAGACAGACTTCTCTCACTGGAATGGAGTCATGAATAAGGCAAGGCTGGATGGTTAGAGAGCCCCGAGGAGATCTGACTAAGCCTTTCCAGCACAGAAATTATATACGTGTACCACCATGCCTGGCTCTTCCTTAATGTGGGTTCTGGGGATCCGACTCAGGTCCTTATGCTAATGTAGCAAACACTTTATTGACTGAACTCCAGCCCACATCGATCTCTTTAACCAGAAAAATATAGTTCTGGATTTGTAAGTTTTGCTTTATTATTTTATTTTGAACCTTTTTTTTTTTTTTTTTAATTAGGAACAAAAGTCTCTTAGTAAGAACAATCCTTCCGGCTTTGATTGCTACTCCCTTTCACAGAGTTCTCCACCTGTTAAATACTTTAACATTTGTAGCCCTGGAGATGGGGGTGGGAGGGGGAGACTCCTCCTCTCCATAGGAACAGAGGATGCCCAGCACAAAATGGTTAGATATGGGAATTCTGGGCTTTTGATTTGGGGATTTTATGATGCAACAAAAGCATTAGAAATCATTCTTCAGGTTTTTTCATTGTGACTTTTTTCTGGACCCACAGTGACATGCAGTAGTTGACCATTGTTTCCAGTGCTAGGTAGTGGCAGGCTTCAGCTGCGGCTACCAGTAAAACTGTGAGAGGTAAACAGACAGTGCTCTGTGATGTGCTGTGTGAATTAACTAAGAAGGTCTATAAGTTTAGAGCATGAAGCGCATTTTGGGGCTTGCTGATTTTTGCAATTTACAATGAGACTCTCAGGATATAGACCCATCATTAATTCAAGAAGCATTGTGTGTTTAGGAAAATAGAATCATACGCAGTGACAGCCCCAGAATATGCATGATAGTAATTGTCTCCCTTTCACTCCCACTTCCCCTTTCCAAATTGGACATCCTATTATCCGCTTGGAAAACCACGCTGTTGGTCTTAGTGAAAAGGACAGAACAATGCCATGAGTGCTCACAACGTGCTCAGAAGGGTGGAACAAAACCCACCCAGGTTCCAGTGACAGTATCGATCCTAGACTGAAATGCGGCTGTATCTGGCTTCATTTGCCAGAGGGGAACGTGATCAGTTTCATTTTCTCTGTGACATTTATCAGTTTAGGGAGGGCCTGACAGAGGGAAGAGTATGAGCTACAGAGATGACAAGGTTAAGAAGCCAGGGGTCTGTTCTGAAGCATGGTGTTCAGTCGGTTGACACGTTTGGTTCAGCAATCAATCTTGACCTGGTTAGGCTTCAAGTGGGAGTAATTTCTGGAAGATTTAGCCTGCACCACAAAACGAGATAGGAGAATAAAGTGTCTGAAGCCAGTCTCCATATTTTGAGAAAAGATTCATAATTTAAAAATAGAATCCCAAGTGTCTTCAGCCAGGAAGTCATTTGATTAGATTCACACAGAAAGTATCAGCTAGCCACAGAAAGTATCATGGAGCCCAGACCCTTCTAGCCCTGTAGAGAGGAAATTGTCCTCACTGTGTATACCAAGGCCAAGAGACCCTTCAGCTAGAGGCCCTCCGTCCTGAGAAGCCAGGCTTGACATTTACACCTTATTTTTTCCTCTTATTGTCTTGCTCTGTTCTCAATGCCCAGCGAGTCCTTAGTCTCAGGAATAGAATGTCCACCAAGGAATCTTCCACAGACAGAGCCGTGCAGTTAGTGCATGACCCACCACATCCATCTCTGCTCATCCTGTGCTTCATCCCTGCACACTCTGACAGGTTGAGCTGCTTTTGCCCTTCCTAGACTGGTGATTCTGGGTTCTATAAGAAAGCAGGTTGAGCAAGGCACGAGGAACAAGCCAGTAAGCAGCACCCCTCCATGGCCTCTGCATTAGCTCCTGCCTCCAGGTTCCTGCCCCATTTGACTTGTGCCCTGACTTCCTATGACGATAAACAGTAATTTGGAAGCATAAGTCAAATAAACCCTTTCCTCCCCAAGTTGCTTTGGTCATGGTGTTTCATCACAGAATTGGAATACCTAACTTGGACAGAATTTGGTACCAGGAGTGGAGTACTGATGTGACAGACTTGATAATGTCTTTTGGGGAGGACTGTGGAAGGACTTTGGAACTTGGGCTGGGAAAGGCATTAAGTGTTCAAAGCTTACTGAGCTGTTCTGTGGAAGCTTGGCATGCTCAAAGCTTGGTGAGCTGTTTTGTGGGAGTCTGGAAGATAAGAATACTGAGAGCAGTGCCGATGATGGAAGTCTGGCTTGTGAAGTTCCAGAGGGACATTTGAGAGTCCATTAATGACTGTTATCAGGGCAATGTGTTATTTTATGTGAAGAATCTGTGGTTCTGGTCAGCTGAGACGGAAGAATCAGCTGTGATTAACAAGAGACTAGAACCACTAAAGTAAAAATTTTGTTTTTCTGGAACAATTGATGCTGGTTCTGGTGGTGATTAAGAAAAGACCAGCCCTGTTGAGGTGAAATCTTCTGGGAGGTATTTTCTCAGGGTCAACAAACAGAAGCTGTGTTCCGGGGCAGCGGAGATTATACCTCACGCTGGCAGCTCAACTTGGTAACGTAAAGGTCACCCAGGTGGTACTGGTTTTGAAGGTATAAAGGGGTCATGAGGAGCACCTGAGGCTCAGCATCGTGAGAGGCCAGGAGAGGCCATTGGTGAAGATGCAGCCTCAGAGGCAGTTGAAAGCCCAGGATTAAAGAGGTCATACAGAGAAGTTGAGGCTTGGCGTCATGAAGACCCCGCAGCTTTGGAGATGCCAGCACTCTGGGATGACTACCAAACCAGCAGCAGCCAGGGAGTGAAACCAGCTGGAGCCTAGAATACAAGCTGTGTGTGCTGTGGAGGAGAGGGCCAGCGACGTGACCCAAGCTCCTAGGAAGAACACTGCCGATCGTAAGTCAATCCCAGACATTGGACACTGAGTAGTTACACACTTTTGAAGTTTGGTTTTGCTTTGTTCAGATTGTGACTGTGTCCTGGTTCTTCTCTCTTGAAAGAAGAATGTATTTAACTTTTTTTTTTATTTTATTTTACAAGAGCCCACAGTTGAGTTTGAGCTTTTAAAGAGATTTTTGGAATTTTTACAAAGACTTTGGATTTTAAATGAGACAATATTTTAAAAAGACTGAATTTTTAAAGTGTTTGGAATTTTTAAAACTGTGGGGCTTTTAAATTTTGGAATGTTTATATTTTAATGTTGATCTGTGCTAGGGTGAGTGGTGAAGTGGAGGGCGCAGTACCGGACCCAAAGCCCCCGCTCCTTAAAAGCCCTCTGGTAGGTATCCACAGCCTCCTTAAAACCCCTCTAGAGGACCTCCTCAGCCCACCTGGACAGCACCTTCTTCAAAATCTTTGATGACTTCCTGTTTAGGGAGTCTCTTGAACTGCCCTGACCAACCTCTCAAAATGATGTTTCTCATGCCTGGCACTGGAGTTTTTGTTGAATAGTCTTTGGCTCTAAGGATGATGGCTAATTTTGTGCTATTAACTAGCCATTTTTATTTCTTCTTTTAGAACATGCTGTTCAAATATAAAACCCATTTAAAATTGGGTAAGTTGTGTTTTGACTTCTTATATATTCTGGATATATATTTGTATATTCTGGATATTAATCCTCTGTCAGATATATAGCTGGCAAAGATTCTCTCCCACTCTGTGGATTCTCTCCACTTTATTGTTTCCTTTACTGTACAGTAGCCTTTTAGTTTTTTGAAGTCCCACTTGTCAATTGTTGGTCTTAATTCCTGGACAAATGAAGTCTTATTCACAAAGTCTGTTTCTATACCTATATCATGTAGAGTGCTGCCTGTATCTTCTTCTAGCACTTTCAACATTTCAGGTTTCACATCAAGATTTCAAGCCATTCGGAATCAGTTCCATGCTGGGTGATGGATATGTGTCTTAATTCTTTCTTCTGCATGTGGACACCCAGTGCTCCCAGCATCGTTTGTTGTGGATGGTCTCTTGTCTCCAGTGTGTGTTTGCAGCATCTTTGTCAAATAGCAAGTGACTCTAATTGCACGTTCTCATTTAGGAGTCTTTTATTTTGTTCCATTGATCAACATGTCTGGTTTTGTGCTAGGACATTATTTTTATTTTTATTACTATGGCTCTGTCATATGTCTTGAAATCTAGAATGGTAATCCCTTCAGTATTTCTTTCTTTCTTTTCACGGGATTACATTTGGCCATCCAAGGTCTTTTGTGGGTCCATGTAAATTTTATGATGTTGTTTTTGATTTCTATGAAAAAATGTTGTGGGGATTTTGTTGGAGATTTTGTTGGCTCTCTAAATGGCTTTGGTATAATAATAGTTTTCACAGTGTTAATCCTACCAATTCGAAAGCATAGGAAGGTCTTTCCATTTCCTAGTGTCTACCTCAATGTCTTTCTTCAGATATTGAAATTATTCCATGCATAAGTTAGTGAGCTGCTTCTTTGTTCCTTCTCTAAACTCTTTGAATTCTTTAGTGAAGTTTGTGATTCTTTTAAATTTTGTATCTTAGGTTTCATCTAGGTAATTCTAATGGAGGAGCACTTCTGTAGGACTTGAAGGTTTGGGAGCACATACTATCTTGATCTTTCATAGTGTTAGTGTTTTTACAATGAGATATAGGTCTGCATACTTCTTTTTTGGTTCTGTGTCTTATGTGGACATGGCAAGTTTGGATGGAGCACTGAATATGCAGACTAGGTTAAGCCTGGATGTTGGGCATGGTGTGGATGGCATGCAGTCAGATGAACATAGGACTATGCTGACATTCAGGATTTGCATCCTGGCCCAAGCCTAGATGTTGGAGATGTGAGCAAGACTCACCAGTCTAGGCCTAGATACTTGATATGGGACTTGGGCTACATCTAAATAAAGGGTACATGGAGGATAGAATTAGGCAGACTCACCAGGCTAGGGTATCAACACAAGATGTATGGGACCAGGCTGAGTTTGGAGATTGGATTTAGAGTGGGAGAGATGAAGTCAGAGGTCATAGTGGGGCCTAGGCTGGCACACAGGATGTAAGTCCTGGCCCATGCCTAGAGATTGGGGATAGCACACATGGAGCTCACCAGATGAAGCTGGGGCACTGGATGTGGGACTCAGGCTAGAACTGAGGATGTGGAGCATGCACAGAAGATAGAATCAGATCATTTCACCTACCTATGTCCAAGATGTTTGAGTTCCAGCTGGGCTAGGAGGTTGAAGGTGGCATGGAAGGAGCGAGGTCAGGTGATCACAGGGGGCTTTAGGGTGGCCCATACATAGAATTTTTAAAAGTTGCTCTCAGATTAGAATGGTGGGTACCAGAGGCTGGAGAGGGTGAAGAGCAAGGAAGGATATGAAATGGCTGATCATTGGATAGATACCAAGTTATACTTCCATAAGGAATTGAGAAGTTCTGCTATGATATTTCACAGTTTAATGACTATAGATAGGATTGTTTATTATTGACATTAGAAGAGAAATTTTGTGAGGGTTTTTTCTTGCCATAAGTAACTTTTTGATAATATAGATGTCTTTAACCTGATTGCAGAAAGTATACACATATCCAACAACAATATGATACCCTGCTAATGCATATAGTTATCATTTTTATACATTAATTAAAAATTAACTTTAAAATAGGAAACAGAAGGGGTAAGAAGAGGGAGGGTAGTGAGATGCAGGAATATGCTCTAAGTATATTATATGCTTGCAATAATGGACTTATGTAACTGTATAGTAAAAATGTAAAATTTAAAAATAACCTTGTTAATGGGAGAAAGAAACAAGGAAGAAGTGGGTGAGGTGCTTGATTTGTATAATAAGGAAATAAGGCAGGACATTAAGACGGAGTCACCATGGAAGAACAATTTGGTTTGAAATGCAGTGCCAGGGCTTTGAGGAAGCACAGATATAGTTTAAGCAGAAATCATTTTCAGAGCATGGCAAGGTTTGAAGTCGAGTCATCCAGAGAGGTTTTGTAAAGAAAAATTGCTTTGCACAAAAAGTGATCTCTCCTATTTGATGTTCTCTTATGTAAGGATTTAAGTGTCTTTTGATGTTGACACCTGTAAAACTGTATTTCTTTGAATAAATGTGGCAGTGCCTATAGCCCCAGGTGTGTGAAATCCTACTTGTGTATCAATGATTATAAGCAGGGTGGCAGGCTGTGTGCAAAAGTCCATGTCCCCTAGGGAAATGTAATTGGCATGTCACTAAAGCTCATCGTGTATATGAATAATCCAGCAAGAATTAAGTTCAAAGTGATCCACGGGCCTCTCTATGTTTCACATGTGTGTAAACACGGGCTGTTTCTGCTAGTGTCATGTGTGTGTAAACACGGGCTGTTTCTGCTAGTGTCACGTGTGTGTAAACACGGGCTGTTTCTGCTAGTGTCACGTGTGTGTAAACACGGGCTGTTTCTGCTAGTTTCACGTGTGTGTAAACACGGGCTGTTTCTGCTAGTTTCACGTGTGTGTAAACACGGGCTGTTTCTGCTAGTGTCACGTGTGTGTAAACACGGGCTGTTTCTGCTAGTGTCCTCATCTGTAGCCACGCTCTTCACCCAGCTAGTGGCTCAAAGAGTAAATTAATAACTGGGAGTAAGGCCAGAGGGATGCTACTCCTTGTCTTTATTTTTTTCTATAAACCAATGGTGGAAATGTTCTTTAGAATATAATGTTAATAGAAAGGACCAGAATTCTTCTATATACTGGGTTCCAAGGGTTTCTTTCACTGGTGTAGCTCTGTTGGAACCTCTGTTTGCTATTGGAAAAGACTGGATTTTCAAGGAAACCTCTGGGTTCTATCAAATTCTAGGCTCGTATCTTCAAGTACTGTCCTAATTGTGAGAGAGAAAGTTGACACTGTCTGCTTCTGGGAAGGAAGAATTATGAATACACCCCTCCCCATAGGAACTGTAATTGCATTTAATGATAACACCAGCCAAAAATAAGACATGCAGGGAAGGAAGCTCTGAAAAGACAATTCAGTGGCGGACCATTTCTTAGAGGTCACTAACTTCTCCTGATGCACAACCCAGTCTTCTTGAATGTCTCTAAGCTTATTAACCTTTTGAGATTAAAAACTTTTCATGTTTACTAGAGAACGCTTAGCTTAAATACCGTCATTAGGAAATTGTGCCTTTGGGTAATCTTTTACAGTTTCATCAGAATTGGCCTCAGCTCTTCAATAGAAAGTACATTTTAAGTTAATTTATTAATTAGAATTTCATACATTAGTACTGTATTCACATCGTTTATGCTCCTCCACCGCCCCCCTGCAACTCCTTTCATGGCCCCCACCCCTCCCTATCAAATTTATGCCTTCTTTGTTAGTTATTATTTTTGCATATGTATACATACATGTATACGTATGTCCATTTAGAGTTGTTCATATGCATTTGTGTTTAGGGCTGACCACTTGAGATTGGATAACCTATCAAGGGGCTCGTCACTGGTGAAGCTGCTGCTCCTCCTCTCAGAAGCCATTCATTGCCCGTAGCTTTCCATCAAAGGGTGGTGGTGTGAGTTTCCTCCAATCCATACTGGCAAGTGAGCTGATGTAGTCACTGTGCAGATCTTGTTCAGCTGGCCAAATTGTTGAGATCTCATGGGTGCAGCTCCCCTCTCATATATAGAAGACATCATCTCACAGCAGATGCCCTGGTACCCCTGGCTCTTAGGACAGGTCCACCCCTCTTCTGCAATGTTCCCTGAACCTTAGGGGTAATGGTTGTGTTGCAGATGAATCAATTGGAGTTGATTGTCCTCTGCATTTTGACCAGTTATGGATTTTTGTAATGGCCTCTGTCTGCTACAAAAAGAAGCTTCTGTGATGAGAAGTGAGAGCTACATTTGTGGCTAGAAAGATAAGTAATTAGGATGCACTTAGGATTGTACTGGTTAAGGAAAACGGCAGTAGGAAGTTCTCCTTTAGAGGCTGTTACTCGGAAGTGATGGGTAATTGGCTAAGCTAACAGAACCAAGTATGAATTCCTTTCCCCTGGTGCTATGTGTCTGTGGACATATTAATTGCCTTTCTTTACTTCTGGTAAAACACAATGACCAAGGCAACTTAGAAAAGAAAGGGTTTAATTGGGCTGATGGTTGCAGAGAGTTGGAGTTCCAGAGTGGAGGCTGAACAGCAACTCTGCCAGAAGAGCAGCCGAGAGTTTAAACAGTTCCTCCAGCAAGGCCACAGCCCCTAATCCTTCCCAAACAGCCTCCAACTGAGGAGGAAGTACTCAGACACCAGAGACTTATGGGGGACAATTTAATCAAATTAGCATGATGGAGGTGCTCACATCTGAGTTTGGGCACCAGTGGAGTTCAAAAGAGGGGGTTGGACCCCTTGAAGTCGGAATTCTGAGCAGCTCTGCCTAACATGGGTGCTAGGAACCAAACTCGGGTCCTCACAAAGAGCAGTATATGCTCTCAACTGCTGAGCCATCTCTCCGATACCGAATTTATTGTTTGACTACTCAAACTTTTGCAGTTTCGTAGAAAATAATTAATTCTGCTTTACCATTAAATTTGACTTCCAAAGTTTATAAAAGACATTTATGATCTTCTCTGATTATAAGAGATTAGATGGTCATGCTGGTTACTTTTATGGTAACTTGAGACAAGCGAGAGTCATTTGGGAAGAGGAGCTCTCTATTGAAAACATGCCTCTATAAGATTGGCCTATAGGCAACTCTGTCAAGCATTTTCTTGATTAATGATTGATGGGAGGATGGGCTAGCCCTCTGTGGGTACCAACCCTGGGCAGGTGGTCCTGAGTTGAACAGGAAAGTAGACTGAGCAAGCCATGGAAAGCAAGCCAATAAGCAGCATTTTGTCATGACCTCTGCTTCAGTTCCTGCCTCCAGGTTCCTGCCTACCTGGGCTTCCCTCAATGGACTAGGACCCAGGATGTGTAAGTCAAATAAACCCTTTCCTTCCCAAGTTTCTTTTGGTCACGATATTTTATTAGAGCAATAGAAACCCTAACTAAGACAATGGCCATCAAGTATGTCATAGTGATTACCTTAGAGAGCGAATTACAGGCTATTTTAATTTTTTTTCTCTTGGGTAACAGCAAGAAATCTAGCAAGAAAACAAAACATTGTATTTTAAAATATTTCTTTAATAAGGAGTAAGAAGAGACATATTTGTCTTCCAGGGCTTTCAGAGAAAGTTAACATATATTTTTCTGGCATTTCTCACATATGTTCTAGATTGTTTATGAAAATTCCACACTAAGAGAGGGGAAAGATAAAAAGAAGCTGTGGGGAGACGTACAAAATGTTTTATCTTTGAGTACGAAAGGCCTGAAGTTGTCTTAAGTTGGGCTGGATAACTATTTGACCAACTAAGGTCAAAAGCCATGTACTACCAAAACAAAACAACCAAAAAAAAAAAAGACAATTTAAAATATTTTATTAAATCAACTTCTACTCCATGTCAGTGTAAGATTGGCCCACAGTCTTGGGGTCAGAAACAGAAGATGACCTGTTTCCTCTCTATCTTGGTGAAACTTAAGTGATACAGATAACACTGCTGGTGTTCAGTTGACATTATCTTGTGAAATTAAGGAAGGCTGACAGGGGGTGATACGTGAACAGATATTAAAAATCTTTCTTCTTCTTGGTTGTATAGCTCACGTGTGTAATGGCTCTGAACCTCTGCTCAGCTTTGACAGGGAAGTGGTGTTCTGGTTTGGCTCAGTGATGTTTACGTGCCTCACAGCTGTGAGGCACAGCAGGCAAAATGTCACAGTCTAAGGACAGTCTGTCACGAGGCAATGGACCATGGCCATCTGAGGTGCTGTCTGGTAGATTAGTGATTCATTGGAACAAATACTGAGTTTATTGATCTAAGGATAGGGTACACCAGACAGCAGCTATATTTTGAGCAAGAACGAGGAATTACACAGCATACACAGACCACAGAGAGAATTCAGGTTGTTGTCTCGGTGTAAGCAAGGGAGGGGCATTGGCAGCATTATTCTGCTAATGGCCTGCCGTTGTTAATAAAGGATGCTCCCTAAAACAACCAGGATGAGCAGATACATAAATGAAACCCACTACTATCCTTACTAAAAGGGTTTTTTAGCTAAATAGCAATTTGCTTCTAAGCAGTCAAAAGGTTCCATTTAAGGTTCATAATTGGAAAACATTTTATCAACCTAATGATGGGGAGGCTGCTGATTATGAGGAATGCCTGCACTTCCAACACAGCCTAATTGCATTCCATTTGGATGTATGTAGAAGGGAAACTCAGAAGGGTGCCCTGGAGTTCTTGATGGCATTTGTGTGAATGGCTCTCCTGGAGTTCGGCCTCAGATAAAGTGGATGGAGACAAAACCTGAGATGGGAGTGTAGATGCTGCACCCTACCACATCGGCTCCAACCATCAATGAGTGTCTGGAGCTTTTCGTTCCCAGCAAGCCAGCACACACACCTGGCATCGAACATTGTAAACACCCCAGCCTCAGAACTCCAGTGCTTGGGGAAGGCTTTGCAAAGCAGGAGAAAAGGGGCAAAAGATGGTCCCTGGAGAGATTTGATGTATGTACAAAAAATAAAAAAAACCCAAACTGAAATGAACATGAACGTTTCATCAAGCTCATGGTAATGTACAAACAGAATAATGAGATACACCAAAAGGAAAAGGGAAAACCAGCCCTTGTTTCCTGGAAGTAAACCATCCCAGACACCTTAGGACTCTCAGATGCTGTGTCCACGGCTGAGGGAAGAAATGCTAAGAAGGAATTGAAGTAGTGTTTAGGATCTGAATAACTGAGCTGATGAATATCTCAATCTTCAGCTCTACCCACACACATGAGAGAAAGGGAGTGGGGCAAGACATCTGCTTTTAAATAGAAATGGATACATTTAGTGTTATTTTTCTATCTTTTAAAAAACGTATTTTAATTGAAATAGAATTAAAACCCTTTAATTCTCCCTTTTCTCCTCCCAACCCCACCCCAACTACCCTCCCTTGAACCTCTCCCATGTCCCACCCCACTCTCAAGTTGATAGCCTCTTTTTCTTTGATTGTGTGACATATATGTGTGTATGCACAAATATATGTCAATACAGCCTGCCAAGTCCATATTTGTTAGTAGTGAGTATATAGTTTCAGAGCTGACCTCTCTGCATCAGACAGACAATAAAGGGGCTCATCCCTGTGACAGACTACTATCCTCCCAGCAGTCATTAGTTGCCTATCATTCTTTGTGTAGGAATGAGACCCTGTGAAATATTCCCCATCCCATGTTAACATCCCATTGGTACCACCGTTGTTCTGGTCTTGTTTATGCAGCCGTTTCTAGGTGAGACTGCTTCATATCATACATCCTGGTCGAACAATCTTTCCATCATCTCTCTTCTGTGAAGTTCCCTGAGCCGTAGATGCAGAAGCTGTGATACAGATGTTTCTCTTGAGGCTGAGCTCCCCCAGGATCTGTGGCTCTCTTTATTTGTGGCTCTCTCTGTGACAGTCTTTATTTGCTGTACAGACAGGTTTCTTTGATGAGGTGTAGTAGCTGCATTCACCTGTGGGTCTTAAGCATAAGATTTAGAATGTAGTCAGGAATGAGGGTGGTCTAGCAAAGTGGCAGTAGGTAGGTTCTTTTCTAAGGTCCACGACCTCACTAACCCCTGGAGGCTGGCTACATTTCTAGTCCCAGGGGTGATTTCCTTCCTATTGCGTGGGACTTGCATCCAGTTAGAAGACTGTCACCACTGACATGTGAGTACCACTTATTACACCTTGCCATTCTGGTAATTGTTATGGTTCATAGGTGTTGCAACTGAGTAGGACTGTTAATTACTTCCCTCCCTTAACAGCCGGCATAGTATTTTCTGGAACCATGGAAACTAGACCACAGAGGGAAAGGCTTTCAGATCAGACCCAGCTTGTATCATCCTACTCCTGTGTCCTAAGTGCCCAGCATCTACAGTGATAGGAGCAACCCTCCACCCCTGATAGGCAACCAGGGCTACATCTATAATCTGTATTGTTTGGGGAGTCATTTGGACTACCCTGAAGAACTCTTCCTTTCTCCTGCATGGTACTGGGGATTTTATTGGTCTATGGTTCTTGTAGGGAGCCTGTCAGCCTAAGTGGCTTAACTTCTTATACTATATATCATTTTAGATAAACATAAATATTATGATTCCTTAAGGCTTTACCAAACAATGTTGGTGTTATTTGTCCCTCATCCATCCTCCTCCTTCTGTATTGGCCTCCTTCCTTCCCGCAGTTGGAGCCCCCTCCTCATTATTCCATTACCCACTTCATGTCACCTTGTCCTGCTATTTCCCTCCCAAGCCCCTCCCCACCTATGGTCCCTTTATACTTTCCTGGTTTCTACAGTTACTCCATGTTGTATACTCACATCTGAGGATTTGGAGCTAGGGATGACAGATGAGAGAGAACATGCAGTGTTTGTCTTTCTAGGTCTGGGTTATCTCGCTCAATGTAATCTTTTCAAGATCCATCTACTCACTTGCAAATTTCATTTTTCCATACAGCTGAATAGTATCCCAATGTGTATATGTATCCCATTTTCATTATCCATTCATTTATTGAAGGACATTTATGTTGTTTCCACTTCATGGCTATTATGAAAGAGGTTGCTATGAACATTGTGGAGAAGTATCCATGGAGTAGGGTGTTGTCTTAGTTACTTTTCTATTACTGTGATAAAACATTATGACCAAGGAAACTTATAAAAAGAAAACATTTAATTGGGCTTATGGTTTCAGAGGTCAGAGTCCATGATGACAATGCAAAGGTCTGATGGCATGAACAGCTGAGAGCACACATCTTAATCCAAAAGTACAAGTCAGAGAGAGGCACACCAGGATTGAATCCGGTCTTTTGAAGCCTCAAAGCCAGTGACACACCTCTTCAAGGCCACATCTCCCATTCCTTTTCAAAAATTTGAGCCTATGGGGTCCATTCTCTTTCAAACCACCAAATTCCACTTCCTGGTTCCAGTAGGCTTTTAGCCATATCATAATGAAAAAAATACATTTAACCCAACTTCAAAAGTCTGCATAGTCTTTCACTGTCTTGACATCATTTTAGAGTTCAATGTCTCTTCTGAGACTCAAGACAATCTCTTAACTATAAGTTAGCTATAACTGTAAAAATCAAAAAGCAGATCACGTAATTCTAACACACAGTGGCACAGACTGTATGCTACCTTTCCAAAAGAGAGAATTAGGAGCACAGTGAGGAATCACTGGACCAAGCAAAACTGAAAACCAGCAGGGCAAACTCCAAATCCTGTAGATCCATGTCTGATGCCAAAGGGCTTAGACGGCTCAGCCCTTTAGCTACTGTGAGATCTCTCTCTCTCTCTCTCTCTCTCTCTCTCTCTCTCTCTCTCTCTTTCTCTGTATCTGTCTGTGTCTGTCTCTCTGTCTCTCTGTCTTTCTGTCTCTCTCTCTCTCTCTCTCTCTCTCTCTCTCTCTCTCTCTCTCTGTTTGTTGCAGTCCCTATGTGAGGTTCTCCTTACAGATATTGTGAGGGCTAAAGTTATGCTTTAAGTTTAAATTATTGTGCTTAAGAGATCTATGTCTTAGGTAGGGTTTCCATTGCTGTGAAGAGACACCATGACCACAGCAACTCTTATAAAGGAAAATATTTAAAGGGATGGCTTACAGTTCGGAGGTTTAGTCCATTGCCATTATGGTACGACATGGCAGCATTACAGCAGACATGGTGCTGGAGCTGACAGTCCTACCTCTTGATCAACAGGCATCAGAAAGTGAACTGAGACACTGGGCATGGCTTAAGCATATATGAGACCTCAAAACACGCCTCCACAGGGACACACTTCCTCCAACAAAGCCACAGCTCTTCAAAGTGTCACTCCCTATAAGCTTATGGGGGTTAATTACATTCAAACTGCCACAATCTACAAAACAAAAATGCCTCTACCCTGTAAGTCCCATTTGCCCAAGGACAGATAACATCCTAGAATTCTGGGAGCTATTATTCATGTAAGATAACAAGCCATGTGTTTTCACATCTGTACACAAGGTTGGTTGCCCCATCCGCATAAGGAGTGTTTTGATCACACATGGGCAGGAAGTACATAGGCAGGAGGTATGTAGGCAGGAAATACATCAGGATGTATGCTTGCCCCCAAGTGGACAAAGGCAGGAAGTATGCAGCCTTGTGGGTTTTACCTTTATAAGTACCTGACTAAACTTATGCCATTCTCTGGGAATCCCAGTCATGGACCTGACCAGTGTCCATTATCCTAGCCAGTATGATTGAAAACTAAGACAGGATGCTAGGCAGTGGTGGCACATGCCTTTAATCTCAGCACTCGGGAGGCAGAGCCAGGCAGATCTCTGTGAGTTTGAGGCCAGCCTGGTCTACAGAGTGAGATCCAAGATAGTCACCAAAGCTACACAGAGAAACCCTGTCTCTAAAAAATAAAAGAAAAAAAAAAGAAAAGAAAACTAAGACAGAAATTGATACCAGGAAATAGGCTATTGTTGTGACAGACTTGACCATGTGATTTTTTTTTTTGAACAAATATGAAAGACTTTGGGACTTTGGAGTAGAAAAGCAGTTAAGCACTATAAGCAGAGACTCTAGGCCTATAGGCTGAAGATGGATGCCCCAATGTTACAGAGAAACTTTGGATGACTGTCCAGGTAACCAGATATCTCTGTCATTTCTAGAATTACAAAAGTTGCTTGCCATGCACTTCCTGTTTACTCAGGTAATATTATATCCTTCTGGGGTCTTTGATGTAATTGAAGACTAGATAATTATAATTATAATTTTCCTTGGTGATGATGAAAGATAAATATAAAACTTTAGACTCACAAAAATAGGATAGATAGTAAAATATTTTCTTTAATTTTGCCAAATACAAATAGACTAGATATTGTAACTGTAATTTGTGCTTGATAACTGTTTTGTTATATGTAATTTTACTGTTAAAGTTAAAACCTTCCTTTTTGATTAGACAGAAAAAGGGAAGTGCTATGGGATTTCTTTCTGTATGCTGTGAATATGTGTTGCTCCCATTGGCTAATAGATAAAGCTGCATTGGCCTATGTCAGGGCAGGATGGAGCCAGGTGGGAAAATTCAAGAGAGATAGAGAGAGAAGAAAGGCAGAGTGGGAGGAGACACCAACTTGCCATCCAAAGAGCAACATGTAATGGGACACAGGTAAAGCCATGGAACACATGGCAATACATAGATTAATAGTAATGGGTTGCGTTAAGTTATATGAGCTAGCTAGCAAGAAGCCTGAGCCATAGGCCATACAGTTTGTAATTAATACTAAGCCTCTGAGTGATTATTTTATAAGCAGCTGTGGCACCACGAGGCAGGGTGGAACTGGAGAAACTTGTGACTATACTGGTGCCCCTTTTCTCCTCAAGATGTACAATTGTATTTTTTCCTTGCTCAGCTTGTTCTTTTTCATTCCCTTTCATTATTTGATCCTTTCCATTATAGATCTGCATAAGAGTGAACACTAAAAACTACAGGACAGTCAATACTAGGCTGTTTTGAGATTTCCTCTGCAAAAGCAATTAAGCCACAACCCTTCAATTTAGCCGCAGGCAAGTTTTCAGACAAGGGCAAAAACAGCCACATTCCTGGCCAAAATATAACAAGAATGGTCTCTAGGCCACATACAGATATTCTTCTCCTCTGAAACCTCTTGAGCCAGGCCCCCCAGTTCAAGTCACCCTCAGCACCACTGTCTTCCATGCTCCTACTGATATGGCCCATTAAGCACCATTTAAAGCATTCAACAGCTTTTCTAATACAAAATCCCAAAGTCTACATTCTTCCAAACAAAAGCATGGTTAGACCTATGACAGCAATACCCCAGTCCCTGGTACCAACTTCTGTCTTACTTAGGGTTTATTTTTTTAATGGGATATATAGTATAATTTATTTTATTCTTCTCCTTCCCATAGTATTAAATATTAAGAAGCTTTGTTTTGTTTTGTTTATATAACATTTTTATTTATTCTCTGGGAATTTTACATCATGCATACCAATCATACTTCTCAGTCCTTCCATGTCCATCCCCCAACACATGTGACCTCCCCCCCAAAAAAAAGTAAAAATAAAAATAAGAATAAAAAAAGAAAGAAAGTCCAATTTGTGCTATCAACATACTCACTGAAACATGGCCAGACTCTCAGTGGCTGCACTTTAAATAGAGCTGAGTCCTTCCCTTCCTGCACTCCTACCAGAGGCACACTTCAGCATCACCATAGCACTTCTTAAGAGTTCTCTTTGGTGGCTTCCTGTCTAGGTTGTTATTTGGGGGGGGCGGGGAGTGGGAGTGGGAGTGGGAGTAGGGATTATCACAGAAGCCTTCCACATCATTGATATCACAGTGAAAGCAGTCTCCTTGCTCTTCACAGTCAGCGGGAGCATAGACCATGAGCCTCCAGTTGGTTTCAGTAACAGCTCAGATCTCAAACATAACTCCTGGCTGCAGTGGGATCACAGACACAGACAACACCCTTGGGGGCAGCCTAGACCATGGATATCAATGTAGACCATGGCTACAGCAGGACCACAGACCCAGACATGGCCCTCAGTGGCATCACAGGCCTGGGTATCACCATGGGCTAAGATATCAGTACAGGCCACTCAGATCAGTATGGACCCCAGCAACAGCATGGCCCATGGACATCAATAGGGTTTAGGCTACAGTATAGTCCACAGACATCCACATGGCCTTTGGAGGTAACAGGGGCCATGGATATCAACAAAAACCCCAGCTGCAGCAGGACCTCAGACCTGGTCATGGCCCTCAGCAACAGTGTGAGCCCAGACATCACCATGGTCTCAAATGGTGACACAGACCCACAGACATCAGTATGATTTCAGGCTGCAGCATGGACGATGGACATCCACATAGCCTTCAGTGGTAGCACTGGTCATGGACATCAATACAGACCCAGACTGCAGTAGGACCAGAGACCCAGGAATAGACATCTGTTTGGCCCTCAGTGGTAACATGGACCACAAATATCAATATGGCCCCTGGTGAGAAATGGGCTCGACTTAGCAGTTTGGCAGTTCCACTGCGCCTTTCCCTTAGTTAGTGTTTCTCTTGCTGTGAAGGGAAGACACCATGACTCTTATAAAGGAAAACACTTAATTGGGGCTGGCTTAAAGTTCAGAGGTTTAATCCATTGTCATCTTGAATCATGGCAGCATGCTCACAGACATGGTGCTGGAGAGGTCACTGAAAGTTCTACATCCCAGATCTGAAGGCAGCAGGAAGAGATTGTGAGACACTGGGCCTAGCTCAAGCATCTGAAACCTCAAAGCCAGCCCCCAGTGACACACTTTCTCCAACAAGGCCACACCTACTCCAACAAGGCCACACCTCCTAATACTGTCATTCCCTATGAGTCTATGGGGGCCATTTTCTTTCAAACCACTATACCAAATAGATACTAAAACTCCAGTAAATGCTATCATTTCTTATATTGTCACCAAAGATGGAAAATTCTACGTGTGTGGTGAGGTGTGGTGATGGGATCAAACACAGGGTCTTGTGCACACTAAGTAAGCACTCTACCACAGCATTACATTTCCAGCCAAATCCCTCTGTAGACAAAATTCTAAATGGTCTTATTAAATAAGAAACACAGAGCCAAATACAAAGTTAAAAGCCCAAGAGATCAGAGCACTAGCGAATAGCCTTTAGCTTACCACTCGCTGCCTTCTTCCTGTGTCCTTTTTATTGCCTTTCTGATCTGCCTTATCATTGGCTCTAAAACCAACCACATGACTTCCTTGTCACTGCCTGTCTATACAGACCTCCAGGTCTCTATGGTTGGTACTAGGATTAAAGACATGTGTCACCATGCTTGTCTGTGTCCTTGAACACACAGAGACTCTGCCTGCCATGTGATCAGATTAAGAGCATGTGCTACCATTACCAGACTTCTGCTTAATGGCTATGACCTCTGATCTCCAGGCAGCTTTATTTATTAACATACAAATAAAATCACATTTCAGCACAAATAAAGTATCACTATATCCCTCCCTTAAAATTTCAGTACCTGCCATACAGCATGAATATCTGAGTCTGGATCCCCAACATTCATATAAAAATCAAGACACAAAGGCCTGTATCTATAATCCCAGTGGTTGGGAAGGGGAGACAGGGAGATCTCAGGAGCTTGCTGACCTGGCAGTCTAGACTAACCAGTGGGTCCAAGGTTCAGGGAGAGTCACTGTCTCAAAAAATAAGATGGAGAACAATTGAAGATACTGATGTTGACTTCTGACCTCCATATACAATACAGACATGCACACATGTGATATGCACACACATACACATGAACATGTACACACTGCTAAAAAATTAAATTCAGAGTAACTAGATAGCTAGAAAAACTATTTTGGTTTCAAACTGATATTACAGATAGCAATAAGAACCTCTATAGTTAGCTGAGTGTCATGACTTGAAAGACCTAACCCATCTAAATGTACAGTAGACACTGCAATCACGAAGCCCCATTCCTTATAATAAGCAACATTTCCTAGACCAGTGCATGGTCACCATAGACTTTTGCTTCACGTCTATTCCAAACAACCTCACCTCTAGAGGTTGCTCCCTAGAAGCTAAAAATGAGAAAGAAAAGGGAAAAAGAAAATGCTTAGAAGCAAGCACATTGACAGCAAGAAGCCACAGCTGATGCCTTGTCAGCTGAGGGAGAGGAACGAAAATTTAAAAGCAGAGTCAAGAATCCCATATGGTCCAGTAACTCCCAAAGGCTTCCCTGCCCATTTTGGTGACTGATGTTGAAAAAGATGATCTAGGGACCCTTACTTTCTACTACTAATGGCTCCTCCACTACCTTAGAAGCCCAGCTTTAGAAAGCCAGACAGTGACTTCTTCCTTTTCTCCCGCATGTCACTGATTCCCAAGTCACATCACTTCACTAAGATATGCATATGGAGGCTCTGATACCTGGCCACAGGGAACATTTCCCTAAATGTTTAACAGATAGTTTCTGACACTCCACTTTAACCACTTTTTTTTTCTTGGTTTTTCAAGACAGGGCTTCTCTGTGTAGCCTTGGCTGTCCTGGAACTCTGTAGTCCAGGCTAGCCTCAAACACACAGATCTGCCTGCCTCTGCCTCTCCAGGATTAAAGACATGTACCACCACTGCCCAGCTTACTTTTACCACTTTATTGAACAGCTGTACAAAGGACATTCTCTTAGTCTGTCTGCTGGGGACACATGGTAAGGGTTGTCTGGTATCCACCACATGTCAAATAACACAGGATCACCATTCTTTTTGAATGAAATTTTTAAGTCACATCAGTGTCATTATGAAAGTTTCCTATTTTACTTGAATGAAATAATGAAAGTAATTTAGAATTTGAACACTGAATTCAATAAAGAGATATCAACATTGGAGAGAGCACAAGCTGAAATGAAGATGTAATATCAGCATACCAATTAGAAAACTCAGGTGGGGGGTTTTATATGTAGAATGAATCAAGCAGAAGAAAGAGTATCATGACTCAAAGTTAAAGTAGAGGGTTAGACAAAATAAGCAAAGAAAATTTTTTAAAAATTAAGAGCAAAGTATAAAAACTTACTGGAAATATGGGATACAATCAAAAGGCTAAATCTCCAAATTATAGACAAAAAAATGAGAATACCAGGTCAATGTCATAGACCAGATCTTTAACAAGATCATAAACCAAAACTTCCCCAAACTAAGGAAAAGAATACCCATACAGATACAAGAAGCATAGACAAGACATTAAAAAAAAGAAAAGAAAAAAAAAAAAACCTCATGACATATCATAGACAAAACACTATACAGAAGCTGCAAAAGAAAAAAACATAAGTCACATATAAAAGAAAACTCATTAGAACAATACCTGATTTCTCTGAAAGCCAGAGGAGCCTGGAATAATGCACTCTAAGTTCTAAAAGTTCATGGCTGTAAACCTGGACTGTTACAACCAGCAAAACTATGGGCCATGGTTGAAGGAGAAAGAAAAACTTTCCATGATCCAAACAGCCTAAAAAAATCATATACAACAGCAAACAAAACTAAACAAAAACAACAAAACAAAAATGCTAAACAGAATGAAACCAATACTTCAAATTGAAGAGAGCTAAACAAATTAAACTATAATTTAATGAAAAACAAACCACAACTAAGAACACAGACCAGCAGAAAACATCAAAATGACTGCAACATATACACACTTTTCAATAATAACTCTAAGTATTAATGCTCTCAAATCTCCAATCAAAAGACACAGGCTAGTTAAATGAATTAAGAAATAATATCCTTCTATTTGATGTGTAAAAGAACACATTTAGCTTTTAAGACAAAGCACTACCTTAAAGTGAAAGGATGGAAAAAAGTATTCCAAGCAAATGAGATTAAGAAGCGAATAGTTGGGAGGCCCCCAGGCAGTGGAGCTGGGACCTGTCCATGGGCTGGCTTTTTGGAGCCTGGGGCCTATGCTAGAACATTTTGTTCAGCCTTGGTGTAGGGAGGAGGGGATTGGATCTGGCTGGGCTGACTCCCCAGGGGAGACCTTGCCCTGAGGAGGTGGGAATGGGGGGGGGATTGGGGGGAGGGCTGGGCGGTGGGAGGAGGGAGGATGGGGGAATCCGTGACTGATATGTGAAATTAAGTTAATTATAAAATAAAAATATATATTAAAAAAGAAAATAAAGAAGCAGTCATTGCCATCCTAATATCTGAAAAAAATAGACTCAAACTAAAACTAATCAGAAAAGACAAAGAAGGCACTTCATTCATTCTAATAAGAGATTAATTGACTAGGAAAATATCAGAACACTAAATATATATGCACCAAATTCTGGTGCACCCAATTTTATAAAAAGCATACTAATGGAATTTAAGATGCATGTTATTTAAACCCAATAATAGCAAGAGATTTCAATGCCTCACATTATCCAACAAATAGATCATTTGGACAAAAATTAGAGGAGCCTTAAAATTAAATGGCATCATATATCAAATGAAACTAACAGACATCTACAAGATAGTCCACCCAAACTCCAAAGAATATACATTCAACTAGGCAGCACATGGAAGCTCCTCTAAATAGATCACATATTGGGATACAATGCAAAACTTAACTTATAAAAAGAAGTTGAAATAATACCATGTGTTCTAGCTAATCATTATGCAATAAAAGTTAAAACTGACAACACACAAAACAACTCCAGCAAGTGTATAAACTCATGGAGATTAATAAACAGCTCGTTACTGAATGAGGAATGGGTCATAGAAGAAATAAAAAAGAAATCAAAATATTTCTGGAACTAAATAAAAATGAAAACACAAGACCACAAAACCTTCTAGGATACATTAAAAGCATTTCTAAGATGGAAGTTTATAGCCCTAAGTGCCTAAATTTAAAGAAATCAGAAGATCACAAATAATATAATGATGCAACTCAAGAATTTGGAAAAACAAAAACAAAATAAACACAGAACCAGTACATGGCAAGAAAAGATAAAAATCATAGCAAAAATTAATTAAATAGGAACAAAGAAAATACAAAGAATCAGTGATTTTAAGAGCTGGTTCATAGAGAAGGTGAGCAAGGCCAACAGACCCTTGACTCAACTAATCAAAAGAAAGAAAGGACCCAAATTAACAGGACCACAAATGAGCAAGGAAACATTACAACAGACAAAAAAGAAATACAAAATATCATGAAGTGTTGTAGAATATTATTTCAAGGTGTGTTACTTTTGTTTATGCTCTAGAATGTTTGTTTAATGATGCAAAGATGTATTTGATTAAATAAAATTCACCTGCAGTCAGGAGGCTGAGTTAGCAACTAGCTGGCAGGAAGTGGTAGGGAAGAGCCAGGTGAAAAAGGGTTTATAAGAAGTGTCGAGGAGAAGCACAAGGGCTTTTTGGAGCAAGGAGAGGAGGTGAGCTACTTGCTATTCAGCCTCTCTGAAGAGCAGAATTCCACATTATCCTTTGAATCTTGAGTTCTTTGGAGGGACAGAGGTTTAGTTAAGTTCTCTTTGTAACTTTGCAAGAGTTAAAGGCAGAGGGAACAGAATTCCTTCTGGCTATGGTCCTTGTGGCCTAACCACTGTTAGTAGGGGTGAAGTTGCAGTTGCTGATTCAAACAGCTGTGGTTTAAAAGGCAGAAACAATTTTAAAAAGGACAACAATTGGTGCCCCAAGTTGGGTGCCAGAATGTTGATGTTTGCTCTTTTGGGGGGGACCTGCTACCTAGCTCACACACAGAGGCTTAGTCTTAATTATGAATGCCCAGCCTTACCTTGTCTTAGTTTCTAGCCAGCTTTCCTTAAATTATCCTGTCTACCTTTTGCCTCTGGGCTTTTTTTGTTCTCTTACTTCTGTAAATCTTACTCTTACTCTGTGGCTTGCAGTGTAGCTGGGTGGCTGGCCCCTGGAGTCTTCCTCCTTCTCTGGCTCCTAGCTAGCTCTCTTCCCACAGTTTTCTCCTTCTATATATACTTTCTGCCTGCCAGCCCCTCCTTTCCTTTTTCCTGCCTTGCTATTGGCCGTTCAGAGCTTTATTAGACCATCAGGTGTTCTACACAGGTACAGTAACACAGCTTCACAGAGTTAAACAAATGCAATATAAACAAAAGTAACACACCTTAAAATAATATTCTACAACAATGAGGGAATACTTTCAAAAAACCCATACTCCATTAAGCAGGAAAATCTAAAAGAAATGGATGAATTTTTTGATGTATCCAAATTACCAAAGTTAAACTAAGAAGAGATCGACAACCCAAACAGATCCATGACAAAGGATCTATTTCCAACAGAATAAAGGCTATCTATGACAAACCCCCAGCAATCCAATTAATATCAGGAATGACACAAGGCTGCCTACTCTCCCTACTCCTTTTCAATATAGTGCTAGAGGCACTAGCTGGAGCAATAAGACAAAAGAAGTAATTAAAGGAATACAAATAGGAAAAGAATTCAATTATATCTATTTGCAGATGATATGATATTATGCATAAGAGATGCCAAATATTCCACCAGGAAACTTCTAGAAACAACAATTTCAGCAAAGTGACATGATAGAAAATCAACTTCCAAAACCCAGGAGCCTTTCTATACCTAAGAACAAACACACTGAGGAAGAGATCATGGGCACATTCTTATTTACAATAGCCTCAAAGACAAGAATAAAATATTTTAGAATAAGCCTAACTAAGGAAGTGAAAGACTTCTGCAATGAAAACTTCAAATCTCTGAAGAGATTAAGAAAGACACTAGAAAATGGAAAGATATACCATATTCATAGATTGGCAGAATTAATATTGTGAGAAAGACCATTCTACCAAAGACATTTACAGATTCTAGGTAATCACAATCAAAATACCTACAATGTTCTTCACAGAAATAGGGAAAAAAACTAAAATTTATATGAATCAGAAGAGACTTTGGAAAGCTAAAGCATTCTTGAGCAAAAAAAAAATACTAGAGGGATATCTATTCCACACCTCAAGATATATTATGGTACTATAGTAATAAAAACAATACAGTAATGAGTTCAAAAAATGGAATAACATAGAAGATCTAAAGTGGGAATATATAAGTTCAGCCACTTGATATTTAACAAAGAGGCAAATACCATACACTGGGGAGAAAAAAACAGCATCTACAACAAAATGTTGCTGAGAAAACTGCATATCCACATGCAGAAGAATGAAATTAGAACTATATCCATCACCCTGCATAAAAATTAGATCCAAGTGAATCAAAGATCCTAATTTGTAATCAGAAACATTAAAACTGCTAAGAGAAAAAAATAGGCAATTCCTTAAAGGATATAGGTATAGGAAAGGACTTTCTGAACACGACTCTATTTGCCAAGGAATTAAGGCCAACAATTAAAAACTGGGACCTCATATAACTAAAAAGCTAAGTACAGCTAAGGAAATAGTCAATCGAGTGAAGAAGAAACCTACAGAATGTTAAAGAATCTTTGCCAGCAATGATGGCTATTCTTGGTTGTCAATTTGACTACATCTGGAATCAACTAATAAAAATAAAAAATAAATAAATAAAAACAAATAGAGGAACACACCTGTGAGAGACTTTTGCTTAATCTGAAGTAGAAAGATCCACTTTCATTCTGGATCTTTAGAGTAGGAAGACACACCTTTAATCCAGACCTTTTGAGGTGGGAAGACCCATCTCTAATCTGGACCATACCTTCTGCTGGAATCCTATATAAGGACATGGAAGAAGGAAGCTTTTACTCTTTGCCTGATTACTCTTGCCTTGCTAGCAAGTCCATCCCTTCACTGGCATTAGAGCCTACTTCATCAGGATTCCAGTGTCTACTGAAGACCAGCTGAGACATCCAGCCTCATCAACTAGCAACTACTGGATTCTTGGAACTTCTATTCATAGGCAGCTATTGTTGGATTAGTTAGGTCACAGCCTGTAAGTGATTCTAATAAATCCCCTTTCTTTCTCTCTCTCTCTCTCTCTCTCTCTCTCTCTCTCTCTCTCTCTCTCTCTCTCTCTCTCTTTCTCTCTCTCTCTCTCTCTATATATATATAGATAGATAGATAGATAGATAGATAGATAGATAGATATAGATAGATAGATATAGATAGATAGATATAGATAGATAGATATAGATAGATAGATATAGATAGATATAAATATAGATATCTATATATATGTAGAGATTCTTTCTATAAGTTCTGTTACTCTGGAGAACCCTGACTAATATACTAGCTATACATCTGACAGAGGATTAAAATCCAAATTATAGCAAGAACTCAAAAAACAAAGAGTAAAGAAAATGAGTGATCCAATTTGTGGTAGTTTGAAAGAAAATGGCACCCATAGTCTCATAGGGAGTGGCCCTATTAGGAGGCGTAGCCTTGTTTGTGGAAGTGTGTCACTGGGGTTGAGCTTTGAGATTTCAGATGCTCAAGCTAGACCCAGTGTCTCAGAGTCTCTTCCTGCTGCCTTCAGATCCAGGATGTAGAACTTTCAGTGACCTCTCCAGTACCATGTTTGCCTGTGTGCTGCCATGCTTCCCTTCATAGATGACAATGAACTAAACCTCTGAACTGTAAGCCAGTCTCAATTAAACACTTCCCTTTATAAGAGTTGCTGTGGTCATGGTGTCTCTTCACAGTAATAGAAACCCTAACTAAGACATATGGCCTTGTAAGCACTTCATTTATTACTTGGTTCTAATACAGTAGCCCTATAGAGTGGGTAAGTACCCATTTTATAGATAGAAAATCAGAGACACAGAAGAGCTGATGTTCCCAAGACCACACAGAGATTAAAACATAGCCTGCCCCTAAGCCTCTGTTGGTAACACTTTACCACAGATTGGAAGCATAAGTGAAGGGTAGGTAAGGCAAAGGTGCTCTATTCGGTCTGATTAAAGAACAGAATGAGACTCAGTGCCTGTTCACTAGTTGTTTCTATGAGTCTTCAGAACATGAAGTCTGGCCTTGGGTAACAACACATCTTGTTACCTACCTACCTTCCTCAAGTTCATAGCATACATCCCTTGACCGTGTCAGGCCTGTCTATCATCTTCTAGCTTGACTCATGCAGAACAACACATAGACAGAGAAGAATTCAAAGGTTGAGGATGGAGGGATGTTCTGTGTACCGCTACTGTCTCGATTTCAAAGTTAACCCAAAATAATCCACCAAGGATAGCATTTTCTGTTGTTGCGTTTCTTCCTTCCCATCTATGTGTGTTTTCATTGTGATATGGGCAAAAATTGGCTACCCTCCAAATTCAAGCATCAGAGCCCCACTCTCCAAATACCTCCAAATGTGACTGTACTTGTAGATTGTATAAAGTTAAGATAAAATAAGTACAGAAGAGTGAGTCTTGACCCTATTTTATTTGTGTCAATATAAGAAAAATCAGGATAACAACCTCTGCACAGAGAAGACCCCATGAAAACCCAGGGACAGGATGGCCAGCCATCTATAAGCCAAGAGAATGTCAGAACTGAACACCATTAATACCTCTGTCTTGACTCTTAGCCTCCAATTTCTGTGATTTGAGATGAACCATGGATGGTACTCTGTTATGGCTGCCTCAGCAGCCTCACACGTTGATGGGATTTTTAATTCAGAGCCTTCAGTAAGAACTACCTGTAAGTCTCTATTGCTTAAGTTCATTGAGGAGATTACCTCAGAGATAGGGAGCAACTTAAGTTTCCTGTTAGGGAAGGCAGAAGTAAGAAAGACAGAGAGGTGGACATGACCCTCTGACACCTGAGAAGTGAGGAGGTTGGCTCCATCAAAGACTTCACCCTTATCACCTGTAAATTTCATGTCCAAGGATTATACTTGAATTGTCCCAGATCGCTGACATATAGATTCGGAGAAAGGAATTGTTTTATAGTCTGGCTACTGTCATGAATTCACAACACTTAATATTGCTGTCATGCCCAGTAGGACTAGAGTAGCACTTGAAGAAGGCCACACCCATAAAAGCAGCAATCCTCTAGCCTTGGAAATCCCTGGTGCATTTTGGAAGAATTTATCTCCCCCATACATACCAAGTGACTGGTCCTGGGTGAGTGGCAGAGCTTGACTTAACAAAAGCAAGCATTACACTTGTCTACTCCAAGTGCAAGGTGCTAGAAGGCAGCGTGGGTCCTGTCATCCCAGCTTTGGCTTCCTGACGCAGCTCACCAGACACCAGACCATGGAAGTGTCTTGGACAGTCCTAACAAAAACATTGCTGCAGGCTTCCCACATGCCCTATAGATGCTACCTCTTCCCTGAATACATTCTATTTTTGTTTATATTGACTAAAGTCCTTTTCTGTGGTTGACACCCACAGAGGCCTTGTTAGTGAAATGATTATAGTAGAATCAGATGCTGAAAGGTGAGATAGGAACAGCAAATGTATTACATGCAACACCATTCTTCTCAGGATGTCATAACCCATGTATTGAGATTTTTGAGCTATCTATTTCTTCACAGAATGGTTCATTATGCAAAGTTAAATTTATGCCTATTGATGAAAGTTAATGAATGAATTCATTCTTTTATGGATTTTAGTATTGCATCTAATAAATCTTTGCCTAGCTAAGGTCATAAAGATTTTCTTGTCCTATTTTCTTCTATAGTGTTTGTAGTATTGGGTTGTAATGATTAGAGACAAGGATACAGGTTCCCTATTTGCATATACAAATCTAATTGTACCAGCATCGTTCAGTGAAAAGTGACTTACCATTCTTGCACTGCCTTTGTACCTTTGTCCAATTGTGCTATGTGTATGTGTGTGGATTGGGTCTTGGTGCTCTAGTCTGTTCTATAAAACACTATGTCCATCTTTGCATCAGTCCCAGGTTATTTTGATCACTGTGATTTTACAATGAGAGCAACACAGACGGAGTGACTGTATGGGTACTTAAGGCATCATATTTGATCCCTGAATGCTTTAGTGTGAAAGTCTTAGCTTGCCATAGCAAAAAGAGTTGTTAGCAACCCTAGCATATCATTTATCATACAGTCCTTATCTAAATATTGTTAGTGTCTCTTAAACACCTACAGCTATTTTAAAAGTGTGATAGAGCTCTTATCAATATCACCGGCTTCCCTTTCAGAATGTGTTCCTGATTTTACTTCTAGCAATCTATCCTTCTAAGTATTAGAAGCTGTCACCGGAGCTGCTTGCCATACTCGGAGGTTATTTGAGTCAGGCCTGGATCTGTGCTCTCTTTGCCTTCCATTGTCCTAATCTTACTTGGTTTTGTTCACACTCCTCTTATCGCTCTTGTTCATCTTAATTAGAATGTTGAGGGTCCTGTCTTTTTCGTTGGTCTTTGCCAGGAATCAGGGTTTGGATAGAGCCTTCCTTCCATCTACTATGCTATTTTATTACTTTTGACTTTTGTCTTCTTTCATCCCTCTTCTTGATGCTGTTGGATTTATTTTGTTGATTTTTTTTTTTAAATGAGTCAAGTACATCCTTGGACCTTTTTTCGTCTATTTGGCAGTAAGGCACTCGCAGCTATAAATTTTGCTCCAAGCTGATATTTTTTGTGTTTACTCCTTGAAAACTGGTCATTTTTCTTTTGATTTCCTCTTTAATCCAAAGATTAGTAGCAGCTGGCTTTTTATGTCCAAGTAGGTAGGATTTGGGTCGTTTTAAAATAATTTATGTTTAATTTTATTTATTATTTATTGAAAATTTTTGGATTATGCTTATGAACTTGTATCACTTTCTTGGGGTCATTTTTATGGGTATTCTTGGACCTTTGGAAAGGATGTATTTTTCTCTTATTCAGTGGATGTAAGGTTCTTTAAGTATAAATGACATCACATTTGTTAAACATGTTTTCTATTCCTTTATATTCTTTTTCTCTCTCTGCTGAATAAGCTAATTGAAATATCAAGGAAGGCATGGTTATAACAGTAAATTTCACCAAATTTCCCTTGGCTTTGTAATGATTTTTGCTGTATCCATTCAGCTTCTGGAGTCTGGTGTGCAAAGGCAGTCTGTTCTGTTGCTTTAATAAATACCAGTTTTGTGGGTACAGTATGGCTGTCTGCATCCTGTTGAGTGCTTTTCACCCCTTCTCTTCATTTTCTATCTTGGGGTCTTTGTTTCACTTGTCTGTGGTTAGTTTTGAACCTTAATTATTCCTTTGAGAGGGGTATTATTCCTGTTTTAACATTTGCTGTTTTTTGTTGATCTGAACAAAGGGTTCTTGGGTCCTTGTTCTTTGCCTCTACCAGGTTATAACTGCCAGGGTTGCACACGAGAGGCTTAGGCCACTCTGATAGCTGTGTCTTGCTCCCCCTCTGTTTCCCCATGAAAGCATGAGTGTTTGTGCATGTGTGTGTGCATATGTATGTGCATGTGTTTATGTGTGTGCCTGTGTGTGTATGTATGTGTGTGTGTGTGTGTGTGTGTGTTCTATAGGAGAATGGTTAGAAGACAAGAAGAACCACATCAAATAAGGGTTGTCCCCATACATAGTTCTAGGACACTCCATAATTACCAAGTTTCATCATAAGCAACCCAAGTGGCTGTGACTCAGAGCCTTTCCATTCTCTCCCAGCCTTGTCATTATCACTGACAACCTGGAGTGGGTATCTAGGTATTTTCTCCAGCCCATGTATGGAAAATTCTTCCACTGGTTTTCTCTTCAAGAACTTCAATGGTTCTGATAGTCTTGGGATATATAGTAAGTTCGGGACCAGCATGTGATCTAGAAAACCCTGTCTCAAAAGATAAGAGTGAAACAGATTAGCTGCTAAGTTATTGTCTTTGTATCTATTATCTTTGTATCTACTTTGCTTCAGAAAGTAGCCATTAGGAGACACTGAGTCAGAGTGAGCAGGGGGATACAAGAGTTCCCCTAAAATGTCTCCTGTTCCTCCTCCCTTGGAGAGAACTTTTTAGTAAGACCTGCTTAGAATGTTGCCTTTGGAGGTGTGAGGCCTTCAAGTGTAGAGATCTAAATGGCAATATAGCAGTTTTACAATAAATTTAGCACCATTTAAAACAGATTAGGAGGCTTGGGTGTGCCTCGGTGAGTGGCAGGCTTGCTTAGCATGCCTGAAGTCCTGAGTTGGGTCTCCAGTACAATATGAATTAGGTATGCTGGTGGATGCCTGTCATCCCAGCATTCAGGCAGTAGAGGCAGGGGGATTAGACCTTCAAGATCATCTTTAGGTACACAGTAAGTGCAAGGCCAGCACGAGATACACAAGACCCTGTCTCAAAAAAATAAGAAACAAAGCAGATTCGCTAAGTTATTTTTCCCTGGAATTCAACGAGGTGTGTAGACACCAGTGTCTCCATTTTTAAAAAGAAGGATGTTAATTTCCAGGCTATACTTTGGTTTTGTACACAGTCTATTTTCAAAATGAGTTGAAAAGGCTGCTGGGAGCACTATGGTTTGGCAGACTGAGCACTTACACATCCCCTGGGAAATATTCCTATTCTGTGAGATGCCATCTGATTAAAAACGCGGGAGCTGTGAAATCGACGACGTGTTTGCCTGTTTCTATGTGCTTTCAGAAGGTGTGTGCTTATTGAGAAGGAAGACAAAATATAGTTCCATAAATGTGACAAGAAGGCCATAAAAGCCACCTGAAGCATTTGAAGATTTAAGGTCTAACTATTTCATTGATTGTGTAAAAGCAAAAAGCCTTGCTAAGTTGAGAAGTAATTGTCAATAATATGAGAAAATATTTTTTTCTACCTTGTATAAAACTAAAAAGAAGATAAATAGGAGGAGAGGAGAGTCAAAGATGAAGGAAAATTTATATGAGTGGGCTAGAATAAAGTAGACTTTTCTGAACCTTTTTTGTGTTGAAATATACATATGTGGTGTTTAAAACCATTTCTTACCTCCTTAGAGACACAGTCTCACTATGTTCCCAGATTCCAGACTCAAACAATCCTCCTGTCTCAATGTTGTGTGGCTATTTTCTCTAAATCAAACCATCTCTCTTTAAGACAAAGTAGCCAGGGGTGTGGTGGCTCATACCTTCAATTCCAGCACTCAGGAGGCAGAGACTGGCAGATCCCTGTGAGTTTGAGGCCAGTCTGGTCTACATAGTGAGTTCCAGGACAGCCAGAGCTACACAGAGAGACCCTGTCAAAGACCGAAAATCCTCAGTGAGTAAATGAAACCTGGAGGAGTTAGGAAGTAAAGAAGTGTCAGGACTCACTCCTGAAACTTCCGAGTGCCCAGGCCCCTCCCCCAAGGTTGTAGAAGAACAGTTAACAACTACTGGGAGATAGAGTCTCCAAGCAGCTGAATTTCCTACAGCTCAGGCAGGGCTCCAGCATGCAGCTTTTGTACGTTGTCACCTATGTTAGGGTGGGCTTTTTGGTGACACGGCTGCCTTTGAGTCATCTATGGTCCTGAAAGTAACGCCTCGCCTATACCCCTACAGGTTCTATCCCTGTAACCTCAGTAAACTCATCAGCTCCCTAACCTAGACTTGGCTAGAATTCCCTCTTTGGTATATCATTAGTCCTCTTATTTGGGACTACAAATAAAGAGATGTCTTCTCAACTCTCCTCATGGAAAGTTACACACCTAGCTTCCCGAGAAGCTACTGCCATGCCTAGCTAAACGTTTTTCAAGTGTGTGATTCTGTTACTGGTTTCACTGGCCATGTTGTATGACCATCACTACCATTTCCAAGTTGCTGCAGCACCACCACCAGGGACTCTGTACCTATCAAGCACTAACTTCTCAGTTTCCTCCTACCATCTCTAGGAACCTCTATGCTACTCTGACTCTGTGGATTCACCTATATACAGAAGCATTTCTGTGAACCAGAAACTAGTAAGGTGAGGTGGAGCCTGGTGAATAGATGCTCTTAACTGATGCACTGAGTTCTGTAGGCAGCAAAGTTTCAGAGCAAGAAGTGATACAGCCCGGAGCAGTACTCTAGGTGGCCTCGTCTGGTGGTGCTCTAGAAGAGTCAAACGAACATGGACCAATCTGGAAAACAGGAACTGCCTCTTTAAGAGGCTCTCACCTCTCTCTGCTCTCTCCTCCCTGGTTGCCTCACCTTCTCCCTCCCAAGGACATTGTGACCTTTACAAATTACTAATGGCTGGTGATCGGAACCAATGAGAGAGAAGGGAAGAAAACCAGAAGGGAGAAGAGAAGCCTGACCCAGAGCCCCAGTGTGTACTCCCACCTCTGGGGCCCCTCCCACCCCCTTGATGAGAGCGGTTTATCTGTGGTAGTTTGAATAAGAATGGCTCCCATAGTCTCATATACTTGAATTCTTACTCACCAGAGAATGGCACTATTTGAAAGGATTAGAAGGATTCAAAGGTACGGCCTTGTTGGAGGTAATGTGTCACTGCAAGTGGGCTCTGAGGTTTCAAAAATCCATGCCAAGCCCAGTCTCTCTCTCTCTCTCTCTCTCTCTCTCTCTCTCTCTCTCTCTCTCTCTCTCTCTGCTCATGGATCATGATGTAGCTTTCAGCTACTTCTCCAGCCAACTCTTGCCTGCTTTTATCTTCCCTGCCTTGATGATAATGATCTAAGCCTCTGAAACTGTAAGCAAGACTCCCACTAAATGCTTTCTTTTATGAGAGTTGCCTTGGTCATGGTGTCCCTTCTCAGCAATAGAACAGTGACTAAGACACTGTTCTATAAGCTTTGTCATTTTTTTTTATAGGTCCCTCCTTCTGTAGCTAGTACTGCCTCTGCCTCCTCTCTTCACCTGTCTCTCTACTTCCCTGTTGCCTTCATTTCCTGTGTGGGCCTTCTTTTCTCTCCAGGACATACAATTCTTTGTCCATCCCACGGAATGAACTTCATGGTACCAATGGCCACCCTTCACCCAAGAATACCCATACCATTTATGGGGACTGGTCCAGGATTTAAATCTCTCCCCACTGGGATCTGAAAGCTTCTACCTAAGGTCAGTACAATGACTGAAAATCAAGATGGAGGACTCAGAGATGGCTGTGATCCTCTGGTAGTTCATATAACCTTGTAGAGCTAGGGAACCCCCAGAACACAATTAGCATGGCCAGCTCCCTCAGTCAGAACCAAGCCCCATTTGGGGGGTGGGACTAGGAGGAGTAGGGTACCTAATCTTTGAATAACAAAGGGCTTTGTCCTCATACATCTAAACAGAGATTTCCTGCCTATAACAGGGGGAAACCACGGTGGGGTTATGCTGCCACTCCTAAAAACCGGCAGTGCAACCAACCCACCTTCCTCTAGGAAGTAGCCACACCCGCCAGGAAGGGGAGTTCTGATCCCAGCTCGAAAATATCTAGTTGATCTCTTTGTGAACACGATGCTTGGGCAGCTTTCTTCACAGAAGCTGGAGCAAGTCCATGAAAGACGCACTCTTTGTTGACTGACTCTCCCACCTGCCCTTTCTGTGACCCTTTTCTCGTGGCTCATTCCTCACTACCAGTCTCCCCTTTTCCAGATGCTTCTTTTTCACCTCAGCCATCACATGCTTTCCCAGCCTCACTCCTTTTCAACTTGACCAAAAGAATTCAGACATAAGGGATGATGTCATTCTAGTAGTTCAGCATTCTCACAGTCACTGGGGACATTTTCTATCTGATGGCCTTTCAGAATACAGACATTTATGTTTCCTAAATGAACACTTCGGGGGCCAGAAGAGATACGTTTCAGTCTTTCTCCAGGCAAACAACTATTAACTTAGGGTTAATCCAACTATTATTTCATGAAGCCTTTTCCTCAAGATATCAGATGGCAAACCTCTCATTTTAATGGAAGGTGCTTCCATAGATGTTGGGGCTTTAAGAGGAACTATGGAAGACTAGGGACCAGGGTCCTGTAGGCAGAAGCCTCATGGGCAGAAATGGGAGGAAACTGGAAGATGCTGGGAGCTGATCCATGGGTAAGAACCAAAACTCCACTATTAGGCCCCACACTTCCTTGGGACAGACTAGTCTGCACTAGTTGCTCCCTGCCATAGGCTGGACCTGCCCCTCTAGATGTCTAGAGAATGTGTATGGAGAAGGGTAGTCCCCACTCAAGATTTCTGTCTTAGTTACGGTTTCTATTGCTGTGATGAAACATCATGACCAAAGCAACTTACAGAGGAAAGGGTTTATCAGATTTACATTTCCACATCACTGTTCATCATTGAAGGAAGTCAGGACAGGAACTCAAACAAAGCAGGAACCTGATGCAGGAGGCAGGAGCTGATGCAGAGACCATGGAAGGTCTGCTTATGCACTGCTTATGGGCTTATTCCCCATGACTTGCTTGTCCTGTTTTCTTATAGAACCCAAAACCACCAGTGCAGGGATGGCCCCACCCACAATGGGCTGGAGCCTCCCCCATCAATTACTAATGAAGAAAATGCCTTACAGCCAGATCTTATGGAGACATATTCTCAATTGATGTTGCCTCCTGTCTTAGGGTTTCTATTGCTGCAATGAAATAACATGACCAAAAAGCAAGTTGGAGAGGAAAGTGTTTATTTGACTTACACTTCAGCATTGATGTTCATCACTGACAGAAGTCAGGGCAGGAACTCAAACAGAGCTGGATCCCAGAGGCAGAAGCTGATGCAGAGGTCATGGAGGATGCTGCTTACTGGCTTGCTCCAAGATGACCACTCAGCTGCCCCCTTAAACACTGGGCAGCATTAGATCCCCTGCTGTGGGATGTTCTGTATGGCAAATGTGTTGCTGATTGGTCAATAAATAAATCACTGATTGGCCAGTGGCCAGGCAGGAAGTATAGGCAGGACTAACAGAGAGGAGAATTGAGAGAACAGGAAGCTGGGTGAGAGAGACACTGCCAGCTGCCATCAGGACAAGGAAGATGTAAAGTACCGGTAAGCCACAAGCCACGTGGCAAGGTATAGATTTATAGAAATGGATTAATTTAAGCTGTAAGAAGAGTTAGCAAGAAGCTTGCCACGGCCATACAGTTTGTAACCAATATAAGTCTCTGTGTTTACTTGGTTGGGTCTGAGCAGCTGTGGGTCTGGCAGGTGAGAGAGATTTGTCCTGAGGTGGGCCAGGCAGGAAAACTCTAGCTACAAATGGTGCCCAACGTGGGGCAAGAGTTTCCACCTAAAAACTGAGAAAAAAGATTCTAAAACAGAGCTAAAAACAGTTTCTAATTGTCTCTCTCAAATGAGCGGCAGCTGCTGGCTTGAGCTACTGGTGGGTTCCTAGCGTGTGCGCTCGACCTGCAGTATGGCAGGAATGAGGCCTCTGCAAGTGGTACATTAAGCTGCATGGTGGATTTAGCCTTTGCTGGTACAAAACAAAAAAAGAGGTTTCTGGACTACACGCTGCTTGGATAAAAGCATAGACCCACGATAGCTCCCAGAGCTCGTGGTAAACCACCACCATGTTGGGAAGCTGAGGTGGGCGGAGCCAGCAGCCACAGCTGCTGCAGTTTAAAGCAATAGATTCACAATAAGACAGATTCAGATGTAATAGTTTACAATGTGTGTAAAATATACGTAGGCTTGAAAGAGACAAAAAAGGTGATATATACAGTTATATAAATACATAGTTTTAAAAAAATAAAGTCTTTAAAGAGACAGTAAAATTAATATAAAAAATAAGCCATGTAAGATGAATATTACACAGAGAATCTGGATTGTGTTGTCTTTGGGATTTTTAACTGCAGAAAAACATTTGATTACAAAAGCTGTTGAGTTATGCCAAAATGTATATTTTAAAGGTACCTTGACTTCAACATTTGGATGTAAGGATATGTTGCTTTGGAAAGAAGGCTCTGCTTTTGTTTCCACAGAAAGCCAGAGGCTATGGATTTGTTCCAGATTAAGATACATCAGGTTTGACCAGCCAAGACCCCCTGAAAGGTCTCCGATGACATCATGGCCCAGATGATCCAACATCCTGAATGGTTTGAAGGCAACTGGCTCAGATGATACACCCTCATGGACTATTCCATAATCCTAAAATTTCCTTTGTGTCCCCATAAGATACAGCGCCCCCCTCCAGCAGGAAGTAGTAGTAAGAGAAGCTACGCCCAAATTCCCAAATATACCAAGCTGACTTTGGAGATGTGTAAAGGTTAAAACCTTCCTTTTTAAGAAAAGAAAAGGGGAAGTGCTGTGGGATGTTCTGTATGGCAAATGTGTTGCTGATTGGTCAATAAATAAATCACTGATTGGCCAGTGGCCAGGCAGGAAGTATAGGCAGGACTAACAGAGAGGAGAATTGAGAGAACAGGAAGCTGGGTGAGAGAGACACTGCCAGCTGCCATCAGGACAAAGAAGATGTAAAGTACCGGTAAGCCACAAGCCACGTGGCAAGGTATAGATTTATAGAAATGGATTAATTTAAGCTGTAAGAAGAGTTAGCAAGAAGCCTGCCATGGCCATACAGTTTATAACCAATATAAGTCTCTGTGTTTACTTGGTTGGGTCTGAGCAGCTGTGGGTCTGGCAGGTGAGAGAGATTTGTCCTGAGGTGGGCCAGGCAGGAAAACTCTAGCTACAATCCCCAAAATCTTAAACAAAAGAGCATCATTTTTTTATGCCAGGAAGCCTGGCTACAATACACTCTGGGGGATGAGAAACAAACCCTCCTCCAAGGGGTCTAAATTATAATACCATCCTTCAACTGCAAAGGGTGCCTTACATGCACTCTACCTCTGGGATTACCCTCAATTAGAATTGCCAGTTAGATCCTGTTGTGCTAGCTGCTGTCTAAAAGATGAGTCTTTTTTTTTTTTAACAGTAATCCTTCCTTATCACATTCCCCATTTCTACCTTTGATTATCTCTCTCTTACTCTGGATGCTTCCTGGTCTCTGTATCCCATCTTAGCTCCTCTAGGATTGTGTTTTCCCTATCTTGGGAGCCCATTGTAGGCCTGTTTTAATGACTAGTTTTATGACAACACAAGCTAGAGTTATCAGAGTAGAGAAGCCTCAATTAAGAAAATGCCTCCATAAGATTGGGCTGTAGGCAAGCCTTTAGGGCAATTTCTTAATTAGTGATTGATGGAGAAGAGCCTATAAGAAAGCAGGCTAAGCAAGCCATGAGAAGTAAGTCATGACGAGCAAGCCAGTGACTAGCACCCCTCCATGGCCTTGTATTAGCTCCTGCCTCCAGGTTCCTGCTCTGTTTGAGTTCTTGTCCTGACTACTTTCAATGATGGACCATGAACATGAAAGCATAGAACAAATAAACCCTTTCCTCCCCAACTTACTTTTGGCCATGATGTTTCATCATAGCAATGGTAATCCAAACTAAGATAGGGCCCAACAAGATTTCTCCTAACCTCCCTCCTAAGGTAGTAGGATACTCCCTCTGCATGAGAACAAACCTCCCATGCAACTCAATCTCTTTGTAGGAGAGAGAAGACTTCTAAGTTTTCTCAGGTTGCCTACCTTAATTTGCAGACACGCACAAACTGATTGTGGATACAGGTTTTTAAACAGTTCCTCATCCCATGCTAAGCAGGAAGGATCTCAGGTTAGACTCTGGTAAAGTGTTGACCCGTCTGCTTTATACAGCTCAATCATCAGTGCAGACTGCCATCCGTCATCACCTTAGAAAGTTTGGAGAGATCAGAGCTAACATTCTGTCTCACAGCACTCTAGAAGGGAGGAAAATGCTTTCTGACTCTTGTTAGTCCCCATTCCCAATCATGGCCCAGTAGATAAGAATCTAAGCAGGTTGTAAGGGAGGCTGCTGCTTTGTGTCCAGCTAGTTGGCTCTGAACTCAAAAGCAAATTCCCTGCACAGTGTAAGCCACTGAGCTCAGTTGTCTAGAGAAGCGAGTATCTTTGGGCTATGGATACTATGGTGAATTGTCATGTGCTATTTAATCTATTGGAAAGCTGGTTCTAGAAATGGAATATGGTCCTCCCACTTCAGACTGAATATGTTTGTCACTCAAAGCTCCTGTCCTGGCTTAGGCTGACCCTCTGATTCTCACACACACAAAAAAGAGGACAACAAAACAGCACAAGAATAAAGTCAGAGTGCCCTTAATGACAGCTAAAAGGTAAATTACTTCCAATAGAAGCTAGTCTTGTTCATCCCATGACATAAAGATGTTCATAGTAAAAGCAGGTAATGAGATGTTCACCCACAGAGGAAACAGGGAGGGCTTTCCACACAGCAGTCTCTCAACCAGAGACTCTAGTAGTTTTAAGCGAGGTTTCTTTTCTGATTTGTGGAGGAGGTTGCAAGGATAGATTTGAGAACTTTCGTTGTTTCTGACCCTTCTCTTTGCCATTTGCACTCATTCAAAACCGAGAGCATGGCGAGGATGAACCAGCCTCTGCTGTACAGACCATAGAACAAAAGGCAGAAAGATCTGGAACATCAGTGTTGGAAACGAATTATCAAAAGCCATGGAGTAAAGAGGAGGCAAGCAGCTGGGCACAGTGGTGCACACCTTTAGTCCTAACATGTGGGAGGCAGAGTCAGGAAGATCTCTGTGAGTTTGAGGCCAGCCTGATCTACATAGTAAGTTCCAGGCTAGCCAAGGCTACACAGAGAGAAGCAAGCCTAATAGCCCCTGTAAGTCTCTCTCTGGTCTCAGGGAGAAAACATAAACAATTTAAAAGGGACACACAGAACCCTGTGAGGGGACACAAGGAGGAGGAGTTTGAATGAGAGTGTTCCCCGCAGTCTAGGGTATTGGAACACTTGGTCTCCAGTTGGTGGTGCGGCTGGAGGTTTAGGTGGTACAACCTTGCTAAAAAAGTGTGTCACTGGGGACAGGCTTTGAGAGTAAAAAGCCCTACCTACTTCCAGTTTGCCCTCTTGGCTTCAAGCTTGCATTTGAAGATGTGACCTGAACTTCCTGTTCCTGCCACCATGCCTGTCACTGCGGCTGGGTCCATCCCCCAACCCATTATGGACTCTTAACCTCAGGGACTATAAGCCCAAATAAGACCTTCCTTCTGTGAATTGCCTCGCTCATGGTGTTTTATCACAGTAACAGAAAAGTAAAAAGTCTCTCTGGAAAAGGTCCAACCCTACAAGTCTTGGTTTCCATAATTGGAAATGATATTAGAATGGGTAAAATAGCTTGAGTTCTGAGAGAATCCAGCCTTCTCTAACTCATTCCCTCCACCAGACTTCCAGAGGAAAATTGGAAGGTAGATTTTACCGATTTTCAGGGACGTCCTAAAACCCATCTGCTACTGGTATAGGTAGATACATTTACCTAAGGGCCAAAGCCTTTCCTTAAAAAACAGAAAGGGCAAATCCCTCCCAGATTCAGAATAACCAGAAGCATACGGAGTACAATGGACCAGCCTTCAAAGCAGAAGTCACTCAGGGAGTCTCTCATGCCCTGGGAATACAATTTGACCTTCCCGAGTAACCTGACATCCCCAGTCTTCTTGGAAGGGAGAGACAAGAAATAGACTCCTCAGAGCCAGAGGAGTCAAGGGCATCACAAGAAAACCCACAGAGTCAACTAACCTGGGCTCACAGGGGCTCAGAGAGACTGACCAACAACCAGGGAGCCTCCATGGGACTGACCTAGGCCCTCTGCATATATGTTACAGTTGTGTAGCTTGGTCTTCTTGAGGGGGTCCTAACAGTGGGAGCAAGGGCTGTCTCTGACTCTTTACCTGCTTTTGGGACCCTTTTCTTCATATGAGGTTGCCTCTTCCAACCTTAATATGAGGGGAGGTATCTAGTCTTACTGCAACTTGATATGCCATGTTTGGTTGATATCCATGGGAGGCCTGGCCTTTTCTGAAGAGAAACAGAGGAAGAGTGGACGGAGGGAGCAGAGGAGAGATGGAGAGGAGGACCTGGGAGGAGAAGAAGTAGGGGAAATTGTGGTCAGGTTGTAAAAAAAAAAAAATAACAATAAAAAGAAAAGAAATAGACTACACCAAAGTCTCACTAAACTGATGCTGGAGCCCTAATCCCCAGACAAAGTTACTACAAATAGTTTTGGTGCAGTTAAGGAGTACCCCACGGCCATGGAGATTTTTGTATGGCATGCCTTTCCTTTTGAGAGACCTGCTGAATGACCCTAAGACTACCCAGCTAGCATCCCATGTCATTCATCTGGCCAGACTCCAAATCCTCTCGGTTTTTCATACCAAGAGTCCCTGAGGGAAGAGTGCTGAGGCCTCTCCTCTTCTGTACTAGAGATCTGGTCCTGATTAAAGCCCTTGAGGATATCTCCTTCCTGTGTCTACCCTGGAAGGTCATTATCCTGTCATTCTATCTAGCTCTACAGCCTTCAAGGTAGCTATGATTCCTAGAGCAACCCAGTGGGCCAACTCACCTCTCACAATTTCTTTACCTTTTTGGCTAGATTGAGTCAAACCCAGGAGATCCATAAGCCTTCTAGGACTGATCTCACCTTGTAAGCTGGGAGTCTTTTTTGGCACACCCAGACTTTTTTCTTGCCTTGGAGCAATCCCTACTACCCTTACACTCCAATGGGATATTTCCAGATTGTGGATCTATCACTTTTACCCTGACTAAACTCAGGCCATTGTCTTCTAGAAGACCATTTTTCTGGTGGCTACCTCAGACATGGCCCAGAGAAGTGGCATGCCAAGTGTCCCCAACAGCTGTAGTATCTCCTTACAATAGGATCAGTTCAGGTCTAGGGATTGCAGGGAGAATAGAATGAACCACTTCAGAAAAGAGAAAGAGATTCATTAGAAAAGGCCTCTGTGTCTGGAGTAGAACATTTATGGTTGGTGGTTTTGTTTGTTTGTTTGTTTTGTTTTATTTTTTAGGAGGAGGGAAAGGGATTAAATGTTTTAGTGAAATAAAATCCAGGGTTAGAAGAATGAATAAGGAACACAGAATGGATTTTCCAAGAATATGACTCTACCACCACTTGGGAGAGAGCTTGAACTCAGACTCAACAAGGTCTGTTAGCTATCTTAAACGGGATCAGAGTTGTCCTGAATGTGGAGGCAAGGTCTGACAGCATCTTTTGGCATTATTTTACCATTGAAAATAGCCTCTCATAATATGTAATATGACATGCTATGTTCTAACTGCCCAGGTTCCCCAGCTGAGTGAGGAGATTAAGTTCCCAGTCATCAAACTCACAGGGTACACTTGTGTCCATGGACTATCTCTGGGCCATAACCCCAAGGGAATTATATTTCCCTCTTAGATTGTAAGTTAGAGAATGGCACCATCTCTTCCCCCGGTGAGATGGAACCCTGACTTAGCTCAGACTTGGCCTCCAGTGCCCACCACTATCAAAGAGCATGCCTGGTACATAGGAGGTGGCATTCACTGCTGAGAGAAAATGACGAAAGGCGCTTACACTCACTGATCTCTGATGTGAAAATTTTAAACATTCCCTCCACACTACAGGGCTCTGGTGTATGCTTCAGCCTGTTGCATGATGCCGTTCATCTCACTAAACAAGACACACTAATTATGACATTTGAAGAGTTCTCTTTATTAACCCCATCTCTTAATGTTTCCCATGAGGTGGTGATAGAAGACACATGGTGGCTGACCTCTGAACTTGAACTGGCTGGTGGGAGGTTTCTTAAGGTCTTGGATCAAACCAGTGGCCTTCCCCACGCTGCATACCTTACAGGGGCAAGGGCAGCAGAGAAACCATCAGCCTTGCTGCCTGCGGAGGAGGTTTGCCATGGTTTTATTGCCTGTTCTCCTTCTCTAATAAGGGCACGTCTTCCCCAGCTGATTGTCGACCATTGTCTCAACAGGAGTTACAGTTATTCTTACGGTTTCGCTCTTTATGTCACTGATGTTACCACAACAACTTAACATACTGTCATCAAGTTGCTGTCCTGCACCCCAGATCTACCCAGGCAACTAAGCTCTATCATAGCTCTCTGGGTTGTCCCAAGGGACCCAGCCTTAAGGGTCCTCCTTTCTCTGGTCAACACCCTAAAACACTGCCCTCTCTCGTCAGTAAGTAGCCAGAACAGTCATTGCCCCGTCCCTGACCACAGTTAGTGTTGATCTCTGAGAGGGGGAATGAAGGATAGTCAAGGGAAAACGGGCTGATCTTGAAAGACGTGCCCCTTGAAGAGGGGCTTCTCCTTGCTTTTAGGATTGTTTCCTCACACACATACACTCCCAGGACATTGTATCCTTTACAGGTTGCAAGCAGTACAAGTTTCTATTGGCCACCAGATGAGACCAATGAGGGACAAAGGGAGGCCAGAAAGAAGAAGTCCCAGGGAACCTAAACAAAGGCTGATCCAGGGCCCTGGGGTTTACTATACCTCTGGGACCGCTCCCATTCCCTTCATGGGAGCTGTTTGTCTATCCTAACGACTTTTGTCATGTTTATCACAACACACACACATACACACACACACACACACACACACACACACACACACGTGCACACACATGTACACGCACACAGGCACACACACACACATCTGCCCATGGCTGGCACTTTCTCTGTTCTCCACATCTGCAGGTCACGTGATCTCAGTCACTTTCATTTGTGGATGGCAGCCACTTTCACAGTCAACACCTGTGGCCTCTTCTCTTTGCCTGTCATTCCAGTTTCCTCCCAGCTTTTACTTTCCCTTCATGAGTCTTATTTCCGGGACACACGATCCTTTGTCTATCCTGTGGAATGAACTCAGTGGTACCCCTAGATAATCATCCTCATCCAAGACCCCCAGAGTAGTGGTTTAATGGGATGGATGGAGTTCTTGAGACCCATTGAGAAGTACTTTTTCAAATGCTCTGGCTAGGGTAAGGAGTGCTTCAGGTTCTACTAAAATGGAAACAAAGATTTAGGAGGCATTTAGAGAACACACAGGAGGAATCTAGAAAGAGGCCACATGACCCAGCAAAATTACCTTGAGGATGAGATATGGGTTGGGGCAATGATAAATGTTTATAGTCTCTGTAACGTGGGTGATTAAGTTTTAAAAGGCAACTTTAACACCATTTAAATTAAGTTTCTATTAAAAGTCGCAGAAATAGTCATTTAAGATATCAGCAAAGAGTATTAACAACAAAAACAATAAAGGCAGAATAGGATTGAAGTTCTGTTAGAAAAAAAAAATCCCCAATGGTTCAGAAGAAGAGAAAGCGAAGACTCCTTAAGAAGCCAATGTAGAATAACTGATGGTGCAGACACAGGGGGTGGGGAGTAAGTTGATGGACGTTCATGATGGAGGAGTGTGTGGTTATTTGTGATGACAGGAAACAAGGCATCATGGTTCGACTCGTGGAACTTAGATCCAGATGTTGGAATTCCTACTCTACTGTGTCCTACTCAGGACAGAGATTGACCTGTAGCTGATCAAGAGCCACAAAGGACCTAGGACCTGAGGACAGAACGTGCCATGTGCTGTGAGCACGGTACCCAGGAGGATAGGGAGACCTTTCCCTGCCTCTGGGTGCAGGTCTCTATGAACATCTATACGTATGATCAGAACTGCCGGACACGAGACTTGGAAAACACTTGAGCCTTTCACAGGCTGTAAAAGAGAGAAACAGGCTGTTCACTGACGTGATTTCTAAAGCTTTGTCATCTGAGAAGCTTCTCAGAATGTGGGGAAGCTTGACTCTTTGGAGGATTCCCCACTCTATCTCAGTCCCCATTCTTGGCCCTTAGGATATCTCCATTCCTAACTCATGTCTCCTCATAGAGAAGTCTACCCTTGATTAAGGACCTCCTCAGCTTATCTAATGACACCTAAGTCAGAAACTTGGCTACAGGTCTGGGGCCTCGTGTAGGGCGATGAGCAAGGGACTCATCATGGATCAGCTTCTTTCTATACTTCCCTGGTTTCTTGCTCCCTGCTAACCAATCCACTATTCAGGACCATTGCTGCATTTTTGTGTCTTGTTTACCTAGCCAAACTCCAACATGGTCTGCCTAGCTGGCCACTTCTGTGTGCTCCACCAGGATGGTAGAGAAGTCAAGACAGTGTATGCAGGGACACCTACCTCGGGTACCACTGCTCACTCCATGCCGAGAGCACCACGTTCCCTCTTCTCTTTGAAGGGAACTACTGACAGAGATTCTTTGCTGGATCATATAGAGTCATGTTCCTGTCTTAGGCCCATTGGTGCCTTTCCTAATCAAATTTAGACTTCACCTGGATCTATTCCTCAGCCTCTAGCCTACCTTGGGTGCTGTCTGATAACTCTGGACAACCTTCAGTAAAGACGGTGTTTGTCAATTAAACCCTTCCATCCACCCCTAGTAACTTCTCTTATTTACTTTTTATCCAGTACCCCAACCTGCCCCTTGGCTATCCATTTGCTCTTGGCTGTGCTATGTCAGTGATGAGCCCTCTCTCTCCCCCCCTCACAGTGGACACCCATGCCTATGGTAACAACCAAACAGCAATAATCTTCCTTAGGACATTAATGAGAATCACAGGATTTCCTTTTCTGTTTGTTTTAACACTCCTAATCTTTCCTGCCTACCCTTCCCCACCATGTGGACATCCCCACCATTTCCTAGACCCTCCAGCAGCCCCTCAGCACCCCATGTTCAACCCAGATGTCGTCTCTCTGTGGCTCTGGTCCCTCCTGAATGCCAACATGCGGTGAGGTTCATTGTCTCAAAGCTCAGACTCTTGGCATGCTACATCTCAGCCTTACTTCTTTGCTTCCTGAATGAAACAATGATCCCAACTGCACTAGGTTTTTTCTGGGGAGCCACCAACCAGCTCCCAAATGATGACAAGGAGACATCTTATTAGTTTTGAATGCTTGGCCTAGCTTAGGCTCATTTCTGGCTAGCTCTTTTAACTTAAATTAATCTGTTTCTCTTTATCTACCTTTTGCCTCAGGGCTTCTTACCTTTCTTACCTCTGTATATCTTGCTTTCACTGCTTCTTGTGTCTGGCTGGCTGGAGGCTGCCTGGCTGGCCCTAGACGTCTCCCTTTCTTTCTCCCTCATTCTCTCCTCCTTCTCCTCTCTTCTCTTGAGCCTAGATTCTTCCTCCTAATTATTCTCTGCCTGCCAGCCCTGCCTATCCCTCTTTTGCCTAGTTATTGACCATTCGGCTCTTTATTAGACCAATCAGGTGCCTTAGGTAGGCAAGGTGAAACAAACGCAACACATCTTTACATAATTAAACACGCATCCCTACATTGATAAACAAATGCAGCATAAACAAAGGCAACACACCTTTACACAGTTTAAGTAGTATTCCACAGCATAAACCAATGTAACACATCTTTGCCCAGTTAAAATAATATTCCACAACATCCAACATTTATCTTCATGGGCTGATCCTCCCCTGACCCTGAAACTGTCAATATATCTGCCCCTCAAGGATACTGATCTCAGTCTCGTCCATGTTGAGGGCTCCATGATTTCCCTTCCTGGACCTGTGCTCACCTTATACCATCTTCACCCATTCAGCCCTTTTCTATGTGGAGTGGGTCCTTCTCACTGGCTGTTCTCTTCTGTATTTGTATGACTTCCTCTTCCCAATTTCTCCCATCAAAGGCCTGACTCTGCTTATTTTCTAAGGTCAGACAAAATTCCGGGAGGTACGGCTGTAGACTCTTCCCCCATTTCTAAGCACGCAGGCCTCCCTGGAGATTCTCACCCTGGCCTCTCAGCACTGACTGTAGCCACGCCTTGCTCTCACTGAGACCTCAGCCTGCTTTCCCTGTCAGCCTCCTCCCCCTCCCCCCGGAGACACTCTGATGCTAGATAGACATACCAGCAGGTCCACCAGTATCAGGACATGTGGGGGAAAAAAATCTTCATTTCCACCATTCCTGTCCATTTCTCAGTGTCCCTCATCCATTTGCCAATTTCAGAAGACAAACATCTGAGTCGGGTTGCTTTCTACTTCAGCCCAGGCTTGGTCCAAGGTCCAATAGCACCCTCTGCTGGCTCACCTCAGAATTTCATGCTCACGGGTTAGTTCAGGTTGTCGCTGTGCCCAAATTCCACCTCTCAGCCACCTGTTCATTTGTCCTCCCCAGAGCAACATCTAAAATAAAGGTCCTGTGTTATTGAAGGTGCCAGGGCTGGTGTCTCCTTACATAAGCCAGTTTGCCTAACCTGTATGGGAGGCCCGAGGCAGTGGGTAGTGAAATCTACTCTAAAGGACAGTGCCTTACTGCATGGACAGTTGAAGTGTGCATACTATCTGGACCATAAAGCACCATAGAATCTGTTTCACCCAGCTCAGCCCATTCCTCCTCCACTCTGGCCACACTGTCCTTCTGTACTCTTTCTTGAATACAACAAGCCTTTAAAAAAAAAAAAGAAGAAGAAGAAAAGTTGTTTTTTTACATCTCGATTGTAGTTTCCCCTCCCTCCTCTCCTCCCAGTCCCTCCCCCCACTTCCCCTCTTCCCTACCCCCAACCCCTCTTCCTCTGTTCCTATTCAGAAAAGGGCAAGCTTCCCATGGATATCAACCCAAAAATGGCATATCAAGTTGCATTCTGGCTCCTACAATCCTTCCTCCCCCTCTACTGCAGGGTTCCCGAGCTCCTCCTGTTTGGCAGTGGGTCTCTGCATCTGCCTCCATCCATTTTGGGCAAAGCCTCTCTGATGATAATTGGGCTAGGCAATAATCTATGAGCAGAGCAGAATATCATTAGGAATCATTCCATTGACTTTGTGTGTGTGCCAGTCCTGTGTGGTTCTATCCTAGGTCTTTGGGATATCCCACTTCTGGGTCCTGGTACTCCAGGCAGACAAAAGCCTTTCTATACTGGGCTTCTGCTGTCCCTGGGTGTCCCCTCTGTGTGCAGTCTGAAGAGCTTACCTGCATAAGTGTGCTTGTCCACATGCACACTTGGATGTTTTTCAGGGATCTGGGCATTTAACTTTTCTCCCTCCCTGTAGCCTAGAACAGTATTTGGGGTATAGTAAATATTCAAATCTGTACCACCGGAACCAATGACCTAATGACATGGGCATATCAGGTGATAGAGTCCTGCCTTTGGCTCATCAATTACTCTACAGCAGTGGTTCTCGACCTTCCTAATTTTATACAGTTCCTCATGTAGTAGTGACCCCTCAACCATAAAATTATTTTTGTTGCTACTTCATAACTGTAATTTTGCTACTGTTAGGAATCATAATGTAAATATCTGATAGGCAGGATGGTCTTACTCAGGTGACCCCTCTGAAAGGATCATTTGACCCAAATAGGTCACAACCCACAGGCTGAGAACCACTGCTCTACAGTATTCTACTTATGATTATGCCAGTTTATCTACGCCTCATTTGAGGACATTTGACTTTCCCATTTGTTCACTCCTATAAATAAATTAGACCACATAACCTGGGATCCTCATGTCTGCATTCACATGTAAGAAATTAGTAAGACCAGGTTCTGGAATCAAGATCTATGCACATTTAAACTTTAGTGGAGAACATCAGATTGCTACTCCCGACAGCACCTTCAACTCATTGTGATTTTTAGACTATGGGAAATGCATGTAGTGAATACATTGAAGGGAATGAGCAATTGCTCAGCAGTGGAGAGTTCTTGCAGAGGACCAGAATTTGGTTCTTAGTTCCCATACTGGGTGGCTCACAACTGCCTGTAATTGTGACTCCAGGGAATCCAACCCCCTCTTCTAGCCTCATGGGCACCTTCACACACAAACACACACACACACACACACACACACACACACACACACACACACACACACACTTTTTTTTTTAAATAAATACATTGAGTTCCACCGCTCTGACTGGGACCTGAGCCTATGAAGCATTCTGGGATCTCACTAACATCTCAGGCGTGCAGGTGGGCCAGAGAAGAGCGAAGAACGCAGGAGAAATGATGTTCCAAGCAGGAAGCCTGCGCCACTGAGGCTTTCCCACCCAGGCCAAGCAGAGTTTAACCATGTGGGTGCAGTGATCAAAAAGATGTTGCAGAGGATTCAAAGAGGCCACAGAAAGCATGAGGGGAAGGCAGACAGGCCCCCAGATCGGGTCGGCTTTGTCAGTGGGAGGGAAGCTGTGGGGTTGCAGCTTCCGGCAGAGTGAGCGAGCCGGGCTCTGCAGCAAAGGGCAGCTTTGGAATTGGAGGTTCCTCCTCCGGAGAATGGAAAGAGCAAAATTGGTTTCTGTCGACGTGCCAGCTGCTCTAAGGATCAGAGGGGCCGTAAGTGGAGCCTCGCAGGCTGTGTGTGACTACAAGGAGGGTCGAGGTGTTTGTTACCAGTTAGCCGGGAGGGTCCTTTGTCCTGCCCGATTAGAAATCACGGGCCGGGAAGGAGAGGCCCTCAAGCCTGTTAAGGTAAGGTTCCATCCTCTCCGTTTGGGGCAGCTGTACCAGTGATAATAAGGGTGTGGTCGGCAGCACAACCGGTGGAGGCCTCCAGTCCGTGCCCTTCAGGTAGCAGGGCCTTAGCCTTACAGATGTCACAGCTCTTGTGTGGCCTAGGAAGTTGGGATCCCTCAACCCTCAACTGTGGCTGATGCTGCAGCCTCCAGCAGGCCAAGGTGACAGGAGTCCTCAGCCTCGGAAGCAGCCAGTTCTATAGCAGGTGTCGGCCTAGGAAGCTGGTATTCTTTTGCCTTTAACAATAGTCATTATTGTATGTTACTACACACACTCACGCTCACGTGCACCATATTTGATCACACACCTTTCCATTTTCACACACCTCTACACACTCATACATATTCTCTCATCACATACATAAGTACTCAGTTCACACTTGCACACTCATAGAAACACACAAAATCATGCACTAACATATACCAACACACTCTTGATGCTTAAATACTCATATACATCCACATCCTCACACAGTTGCACACACATAGCAACACAAACTTTTGCACATATTCATTCACATATTTACAATCACAATCCAATACCAACACACACAAGCACACTCACTTTTGTACGGTATTGCAGTTCCAAGCACCTAAACACACTCATGCACTTGGATCCATTCATATATCCATATTCAATCACACATTCACAAAATCACAGACATATACAAAACACTCGATACCACACACTATTACATACTCAATGCACATTAATGCCCATACACACCCATGCTCACTCACAATCTTACACACTCTCGCATGATAACACTCACACATGATAACACACAGAGCCACAAGCTCATAGCACTCTCAAAAACACAACTACTTTCACACTTACTAACTCAGATATCTACACGGTCATACTTACCCATGCTGAAACAGTCACGTTAATTCATACAATTATACACACATGTTGTCATGATCTCATACCTTCACATACTTTTTAGTACCTTGCACACTTATACAGCTACACATTCACATGTGCTAACACTCAGAGTCAAAAACTTGGACTCCTATTCACATAGATTCACATTCATACACTCTTCCTCCCATTACACGCTTTTGCACACTCACTCAAACATACTCTTGAACATTTTCATACACACACACACACACACACATACACGTTGACATTGACCCAGCCACACACAATCTCAATAACAGGCTCATGCGACCTCACAATTCCTCACACAATCATATAATTTTGCACACAGTTGTGCACTCTTGTACATTCACATGCACTTCCATACTCACACTTTTGCACACACACACAAGCAAATCTACAAATACACATTATTAATACAAAGTAATACCTGAATGTGACACACACACAAACACACTGACTCAGTCACATGAGTTTGTAGCTAGAGTTTTCTTGCCTGGCCCACAGTCAGGACAAATCTCTGTCACCCACCAGTCCCACAGCCGCTCAGACCCAACCAAGTAAACACAGAGACTTATATTGCTTACAAACTGTATGCCATGCCAGGCTTCTTGCTAACTGTTCTTACAGCTTAAATTAATCCATTTCTATAAATCTATACCTTGCCACGTGGCTTGTGGCTTACCAGCATCTTCACATCTTCACATGTCATTGTGGCGGCTGGCAGTGTCTCTCTCTCAGCCTTCCACTTCCCAGAATTCTTCTCCTCCTTGTCCCACCTATACTTCCTCCTGCCTGACTACTGGCCAATCAGTGTTTTATTTACTAACCAATCAGAGCAACACATTTGCCATACAGAGCATCCCACAGCACGAGTTCATACATGTCCAGACACTCATGTACACTAACAAACACTAGCTTTAACACTAACCTAGCTCTAACACTAATATTAGACTAGTCCAAACCCTAAAGCTAACTAAAAAGCAATCCCTAACCCTTATCTAAAGCTAAACCTTATTATATCCCTATCCATGACAATACCTTAGCTCTAATGAAAACATAAACCAAACAGATACCGAACTCTAACCCTAAATCTGTTTCCCCAGATCCAACCATAATCATAATGCTAACTTTAACTCTAATTCCTTAAACCTAACTCCATTTCTAACCATAATACTAATACTAGCACGAACACCTACTAAACTAATCCCAAGCCTCCTCCTAACTCTAACCCTAAACCTATAACTAGCTTGATGCTAAACTAGCCCTGACTTAATTCCTCACCCTGGCCCTGGTTCTCACCCTGCCCCTGACGCTGCTGAGGCCCTAACACTAAACCTATTCCTAGTACTGAACCTTCTCCTCACCTAACCTATCCTATCATAACCCTTACCACAGTCCTAACCCTTACCACGTTATACCTAAATCATAACCCTCTCTCTAACCCCCACCCAAATAGTAGACTAGCCTGAACCCAAACCCAAACCCAGATTTCATGTGCAAGTGGTAATCAATATAAAGTTAAAAGAATTTTTTAAGATTTATTTATTTATTATGTATAATGTATACAGTGTTCTGCCTGCATGCATGCCTGCCTGCCAGAAGAGGGCACCAGATCTCATTACAGATGGTTGTGAGCCACCAGGTGGTTGCTGGGAATTGAACTCAGGGCCTCTGGAAGAGCAGTCAGTGTTCTTAACTGCTGAGCCATCTCTCCAACCTTGAAGTTAAAAGATTTTGAGACCAAGGCCCCATGCTCATTGTGAGGCAGGGCCAAGAAGCTCAGTGCTCAGACATACAGGAAGCAGGAGGGCGGTGTGCTCCCCTGGCAAAACAGAAATGTTTGCTCCTGGGGTTTAAGATGGGACATAGAACCAAATGCATGCTAGATAATAAACACTGTCCATGAACTGTACCCCAGAGCCTTTGTGAGCTTTTTCTAATGAGTCATCAATCTTAGGGGAGGATGTTTAATATTCCAGTTTTCAAAACACACATGTAGATGAGAAGGGGCAAAGGGGCTTTGGTTAGCCCTTTTATATTTGTGGTGCTGAGAACGGAATTCAAGACCACATGAGCTAGCCCCATACCCACTAAGTTACACCCCAGTACTAGAGTATCATGGGTTTAAACATATGCAATAAAATTAAGACAGACTTAAAAGACATTATCTCCAAATAGATATGCACAAACATGTACATGTTTGTACAGATAAGCACACATAGAAGCTCACACATGCATATGTATACATATTTGCTTACAGAGTGAGATAGGCATACATGTGCTCTTGCGTGAACATGTGTGCATTTATATACACACAGGCACACAGTTCCACCTATGAATGAACACACATATACACATGCACACATATACATATTTTCACATGCTTGAAAGCACTTGTAAACATATGAACCTAGGCACTCACTTACTTACAAGCTCACATGTGCATACATGTACATATGTATAGATATACACATGGATATGTGTGCGCATACACACTCACATGCACCTATGTATATACTTATACATAAATGCATACTTAGGTTCCAAGGCATATATATGTGTACGAAATGCACCTAGACACACAGTACCTATAGGTAAACACATAAGGCCACACACATATACACACACATACATTCAAATATAGGCACACATATTCATATATATACACATGGACATACTTTTATGCAGTGGCACACATATGAACATGCAAATACACATGCATTCACCAGCATGGAGTACACAGAGACACATTTATATACACATATGTGCTCTTGTACTCCCAAGTTCATATGTGCAAATGCACTGTGCATAAGCACTCATTCACACTGTATATAAATGTGTGTGTGTGTGTGTGTGTGTGTATATATATATATATATTTGTGTGGGCTGACAAAAAGTCTCTTTACCCCTTGTCATCTACATGTGTATTTTGAAAATTGAAATATAAAACATCCTCCCCCTAAGGTAAATGTGTGTGTGTGTATATATATATATATATATATATATATATATATATATATATATGTGTGTGTGTGTGTGTGTGTGTGTGTGTGTGTATACACACATGCAGTTCACATACCAGCCCACATGGCTCCACACACAGGTTCATACTCACACATATACACATGTTCATGTGTGCATGCGTAAAGACATGGGAACTTACATGCATCCAAATCTACTCTGTATACCTATGAACACATATATCCAAAACTATGTACATTGGCATGTACACATATAAATGTCCACACTGGCAAACACAGAGATCCATATAGCTACTAACACCCATGTACACCCATGTGCATACACATCCATGTGCCCTAAACAAATACACACGCATGAGCAACATTGTAGTGCTGCTGCCGCGCACTTTCGGGTGGTGCCTGCAGAGCACAGAGAAACACCTATGAACAGGCCCTCGGTTCTATTCCCTAATTAACCAATCATAAAGCACCCGCATGAGGCCGGGGCTTCAGGTGCGAGTCAGACACCGTGACTGTAGCGGGAACCACAGGCGTCAGGGGAAATTGCTCCTGGACCTGGTTTTTGCCTCCAGGACTTGCTCAATCCCTGTCACACGTGTCACACTTCTATTTGTTGTGTGCATCCGACTCTGCGGCTTGGGTGGTCAGATGACGCTCTGATGGGCAGTTTAGGCCACGCAGTAACGTGGTTTTCCGTGGTCAAAGGTTGCATGTTCCAGGAAGGCCTAACAAGCAGGGGGGCCAGGGCTGTCTCCCAGAGGGGAAATAGTCCGCCTGACAGCGGGGTCTGACTCCAAAAGCCCCACGTGGCTCCACTGCGGTACCGAAGCTCCAGCAGAATCCCAATCTACTGATACCTTAAGCGCCATCAATTTTGCCTGATTTATGGCCCAAGTGACGCAGCCGGCTGCACAGGAGCGTGGGCTCGTGATCTGGGCCCCACTCAAAGGTGGCCGCTTTCCAGATTGTTTGCTATGTGGGCTGGAGTAACACACCCAGTGGGGTGTGTGCTGCTCGCGGGCCCACTAAACGCTGTGCATCTGTCTGAGTGGGAGGCCCTGGGTGCAACTCCACTATCTTAGAAGGAATCTCGGCAAAGCCCCACACCACTGGACTGCTAGAAATTCCACTGATACAGAAGGACCCTGAATCTTGTTTGCATTTTCTCTCATCCTCTCGTGCACGTGTGCTTTACCAACAAGTTCAGATTGGTTGTTTCCTGCTGTTCTCTTGGTCCAGTCAGAAAAATGTCATTAGGCTAATGGACCAGTGTGGTAACTTATGGGTCGAGTTGTCTGCTGTATTAACCAGGGTTCTCCTGCCACCCCGGGGTTCTCTAAGTGAACAGAGATGATAGGATGAATCTATATTCAGGGGATTAGACTGGCTTACAGGCTGCTGTCCAGACAGTTCAACAAAGGTTGTCTCACACTGGAAAGGCCAAGAATCTGGTATTGCTCAGGCCACAAGTCATCCCTATGCTCATGTGCACATACCCACTGTAGGTGGAGTCTTCTGTCTAGACCACAGACCAGCTCTGTCCCTCTAGCTGCTCCCCAAATAACCACAGAGACCCAATATTAATTGTAAATGCTCAGCCGATAGCTTAGGCTTGTTTTCAGCCAGCTCTTATAACTTAAATTAACCCATTTCTATTCATCCATGTGCTGCCCTGAGGCTTGTTTACCTCATGTACACACTTCCCATCCTGCTCACTCTGAGTCTCATGGCGTCTCCTCCCACTCCACCCTTCTTCTTCCCTGCGTTCTCTCTGCCCCAAACTCCTGCCTAGCAACTGGCCATTTAGCTTTCTTATTAAATCAGTCACAGTGACATATATTCACACAGTGTAAAGGAATATTCCACAACTCCCCACCACACACACACACACACACACACACACACACACACACACACACACAACAAAGCACACAGAGAGAACGTTTCCCTTCTAGAGGGCTGGGGCCTTTAAGTGTTCTTGTTGGCCTAGAATGAGCCCCCTTCCCTTCATTTTGGATCGGCTTAAACAAAGCAAGGGGAGCTACTGAGCCTGTGGCTTCAGATAAGCACGTGTTCGTGGTAGCACAGGGCAGGTCTCCTTCCCCTATTCTCGGATCAGTCAACTTAGACAAAAAAAGGGAGTTGATAGGTCCATGTCTTCAGCCCAACATGTTCAGGACTGGCTTGAACATATCTTTTTAGCCGGGACCAGTTGTCCAAAGAGGAGGGTCCCACTGGTGACAGAGCCTGCCAGGTCTTTGTGGTGGGTCAGGATGATGAGGAAGAAGTTCGCCATTTCTGTTATCTGTCTGTGGCACTTTCCCCATCTCTCTGCACCTAGGGATCTTTATACCTAGTCTCCCATTGCCCCTCTCAGAAGTCACCCTAACTGCCACCGGGGCCTTGGAACTCAGACCACTCTGACTGCTTCAAGCTGACAAAGGGGGTGATGTAGGGAGGGAAAACCGTTTCTCTGAGGAGGGTCAACCTAAGGGGCCATGATGAAAAGAGTTGATGACAGAGCATTTGGCGACAGTGTGCATCCTCGGAGCATGCTCTGGGGGGAAGTGACATCCGTAATGGGCAATTCGTTAGTATGGAACATTCTCTCTCCGGAAGGTTACTTCTCACCGCTGTACCATGTTCATGTAAGAATGTTCCATGGTTGGTATATATTTAGATATGACCTAGACACTAAAGAGGATGGGGCTGCTTTCCTTGGCTGCAGGTGAATGCTGCAGTATTGAGTTGAGACAAGGTCACGGCGTTCTGTATCTGGGCATCATTCTTCTTATCAAGAAGGAAATCACTAGTGAGCAATAGTTGTCTAAACAACATCTCTTGAGTCATATGTTCAAGAAGTGCAGTCCTTTTGACTGCTACAGAGACATTCGGATAAATTTAATCCTTGCTTACACTTTCCTGCTCAGTGTTTAAGACCACACAGGTGACCAAAATTAAACATTCCCAACCCTCCTTTTTTTTCCAGTCAAGGCCAGTTGAAGATCTGGTCCTCAGGAGTCCCTTGATCTTAGGAGGATACTCTAGCTCTTCTAGCCTCTCTTTATTTTGTTTTATTATTTTATGTTGTGTACTGGTGTTTTGCCTAAGTGTATGTCTGTACACTATGTCTGTGCCTGGTGTCAAGGAGGCCAGAAGAGGGCATCTAATCCCCTTGGAACTGGAGATACAGACAGTTGTGAGCTGCCATGTGGATGCTAGGATCCTCTGAACCCAGATCCTCTGAAAGAGCAGCCAGTGCTCGAACCCACCGAGTGCCCTCAGCCCCTCCTCTAACCTTTATTTTATCAGTTTTCCATCTCTGTGAGTGTAAGTCACAGGCCTTGCTTGACCGTGGCTTTGCTTGGAAGTGTAGAAAAATTCTTCCTATTCATAGACTGGACACTAGCTAAAGTCTACCCAGTGGGATCGCCTTGGGCTCCCTGAGCAATAGAACAGGCGCCTTAGTAGAGATAAAGGACATCTTGAGAGATGCCACACAGTTCCCTGAGTCCCCTTAGATGGCAAGGAGCAACATATTGTCCCTTTTCATCCCTCTGTCCACATGAGCATAGGCCTCAAAGTATGGTTATTGAACACTCAGGTCAGTTACATCAGGACGGTACTTTGAACTACTGTGTAGTATTTAGATAAAGCTTAAGTAAAAATCCAATTGTAAGTAAGCCTTGACTATACACATTTTGCTTTTTAGAAGTCAATAGTTATAACCAAGAGTAGATTAATAACTGATGAGACATCCCCTGATTTAAGTAGACGTTTGACATCAATGTATTCAACTTGGAACATAGAAATTTTAGTATCATATACATGATCTCCAAGTCTCGCCTTTTACACACCTTAAATAACTTACTCACACCGTCATAACTTGCATAAGCTTTTTAGTTTTCTTTCCCATCCCAGAAACATTTAGCCATCTTAATCTTCACGCACAAACCCATCTTTCCAAAAAAATATTCCATGTTTACATTCTTTTAACATCTTCTTGTACTAACTGTTTTAATGGCGTGAACAAAGGAATTTGTCATCTGTTGTGAGAATTTTCTCCCTGGAGGATACTATGCAATGTCAACCTCTCCCCATAAGGTCCCAGTGACAATCCAAAGCTCAGGTTCACTGAAGTTCACCCTGTGGGACCAATGGGTTTCCTAGATTTATTTACAGAGCATGGTAACCTGAGAGCAGCTGGGCTGGAAAGTCTTCCCAGCCTGGATGACAGCTTTCCCATCTCCACACAGGTCCCGTCCCTTCCTGCTCTTCCCCAAACTCCATACTCTAGTTCCTCCCCAAAGACCACGGGACTACATGGGGTTAGAGCAGGATTCCATAGACCTGGCTGGATTGAGCGGCTGGTTACTCAGGCGAAGGTTTGATCACGCTGCTCCCGCCTCTTTCTGTGAAGGAATGGCCAACAACAAGCCCGGCTGCTGATGAAGCAAACGTTGCTGAAGTCACGAAGATGGAAGCTGTTTGGCCCCTGAAATAGGGCTGTTGAACACCAACTGCATACATAGGATGAGATAACGGATCCATCTTACCTGTGTACAAACTGCTATGCCATGGAGCTTTCTAAGTCCCCAGGTAAACCACGTATAAAACCTAGAACGTTAGACATCTTGTCTGTGTGGACTTGTACTGGGTAGTTTCATGTCATCTGAGAGAAGGGAACTTAAATTGGGAAAATGCCTCCATAAAATCAAGCTGTAAGCAAGCAAGCCTATAGGGCAGTGATTCTCAACCTATGGATCATGACCCCAAGGGGGGTGGCTGAACGACCCTCTTGCAGGGGTCGCCTAAGGACATTGGAAAACACAGATGTTTACAATTACAGCCCATAACAGTGATGAAGTAGCAAAGAAAATAATTTTATAGTTGGGAGTCACCATAAAATGAGGAACTGTATTAAAGGGTCGCAGCATTAGGAAGGTTGAGAACCACAGCTATAGGGCATCTTCTTCATTAGTAATCAGTAATCCACACTGTTCATTGTGAGTGGGGCCACCTTGGACTGGGGGTCCTGGGTTCTATAAGCAAGAAAACTGAGAAAACCATGAGGAGCCAGCTTTGTGAATAAGCAGTACAGTCCATGGCCTCTGCATCAGCTCCTGCCTCCGGGTCCCTGCCTATCCGGATTCCCACTTTGGCGTTCCTCAGTGGACTCTGACTCTGGATATGTAAGTTATATAAACCCTTCCCTCCCAGAGTTGCTTTTGGTCATGGTGTTCATCTCAGCAACAGAAGCCCTGACTAAGACAGGCTTTGTGTGGTTCAGAGAATGACGGGCCCCAGCCATGTGTGGCTCTGCATGAGTGTAAGTAGCAGATAGGGACGAGCAGCATGTGCATGGCAACACACCTTCAAATCTATGTGCGATGACTAAGCTTGGTTGCCAACTTGGCTATATCTGGAATCAGCTAAAACCCACGCAGCTGGGCATGGCCGGTGAGGTCTTTACGTGGATCATTTGAAGTAGAAAGATGTACCCAAAATCTGGGCCACACCCTGTGGTATCAGCCCACATCACTGGACATGGAAGCACGTACCCGCTCCCCCTTCTACACCAGACAGCCAGGCTCAGTGGCAGAGAATTCTCTGCCCCTGCGTTTTGGGGCTGTTCAGGCCTCTCCCCGTCCTGGTCATGCTGTAAAGACATATCCTCTGAGGGTTGGATTCCATGAGCCAAAGCAGGGTAAAGGAACTGCAGGCTGAGGGAGTGTGTGAGGCCCCTCCCTGGGCAGTGTAGGCTAGGCCAGGAGTCAGGGCAGGAAAGCCCGTGGTGACAAGCAAGAGCAGACTCTCCCTGCACAAGTCCTGATGGAGGGCTTCGAAGACTCCCCCCATCCTGATGCTCAGCTTAGCCTTCCAGCTGTACTTCCACTCAGACCACCGAAGCAAAGGACCAGGAAATGCATGGCTTAAACTCTGACCCATTGCCTCCCATTTCCAGGCAGAAGCCCAGAATCAAACCCTGGGCAGGGCTTCTTTCCAGACACTGAGGGAAGGGTCTGTCAGAAGTGCAAAGGTCACCTGCCACTAGAACCCAGAAGAGGTCTGATTTCAGCCCTGCCACGCTACTTACTAGGCGCTGGATCTAAGCAGGCCATTTCCTCTTCTGGGCCTCAGTTTCTCAGTTGGAACAAATGGAGGCATCAACCCCAGAATCCCAATCCTGGCTGCTGTTGTCTTGCCGAATGCCCCTTCAACATCCTATCTTGCTTAGAAGTTGTATGTAAATTCAGAAACTTCACCTGGATTTCTGTCCCTTTCTGAGCAAGGATGCTCTTTTCCCTCAGAACAAAGATATGCTGGGACCCTTGAGCAGTATCAAATGTCTGTCTTGAAAATCTAAGTCTTGGATACAGCAGGTGTAGCTCTGGCAAGGTACCACACTTACCATGTGTGAGGTCCTGGATTCCAAGCTCAGCACCAACCGAGCAAGCAATCAAAACAAAAACAAACCGAGGTCTATGGGAAATACCTAGAGATGGGGCAGAATTCCAGAGCAAGCAAAGAAAAATGCAGGGTGGCCTTGCCTGAATCGTCAGGACGCGTTTTGGTGTGTTTCTGATGCTGGCCACCAGAGGGCAGAAGAGCTACATAGTTGTCCTGAGTGTTGAGGCAGGTTGTGGGATCCAGCACAGGATCATGGGAGCCACAGGCACCAGGAAAGCCAAGAGAATAGCTAGTGGCCATACAAGGATCAAGGAAGGTTTCTAGGAGTTGTTGAGTCGTGTTTTAAGGCAAGATTTGAGGTCTGAAGAGGACCTCCAGAGGGAGGGACAGCCTGATGTAGAGAGACAGGCAAGCTTGCACCAGAGGCAAAGCCTGGCCTGAGATTCTGACAGTCCTCAAGCCCGTATTCCAGACAAGTGCTAGAAGTTCACTTTGAATGGCCTTAAGGAAAAAAAAAAAAAAAAAAAAATACCCTCCCATGCCAGGCGGTGGTGGTGCACGCCTTTAATCCCAGCACTCGGGAGGCAGAGCCAGGTGGATCTCTGTGAGTTCGAGGCCAGCCTGGGCTACCAAGTGAGTTCCAGGAGAGGCACAAAGCTACACAGAGAAACCCTGTCTCGAAAAACCAAAAAAAAAAAAAAAACAAAAACAAAAACAAAAACAAAACAAAAAAAACAACTCCCTTGTAATTAAAAACCCAGGAGACACTTCAGGCCTGGCTACATCCAAGGCTTCCAGCTGTGACACTGTGACCCTGCCTTTTGGCTCTGACTCTGGCCCCATTCTCAGGCAATCTTCCTTCTCCTGTGACAGTATAGCCATCGGTAGGCAGCCATAAGCAGATGCCCAAACTGCCCAGCAGCCACCAGGGAGAGAGCCTCACTCTCAAGAATTCTACCAGACGTCCTGGGAGGTGCAGGGACTGTTACCCAGACATCCAGAAACTCCATGATGGCTACTCTTGATGATCTGTTCCAGACATCCAGAAACTCTTGGCTACTCTTGATGATCTGTTCTGTGTCCCAGCTGCCTATGAGAGGCAGACTCAGTCCCTAACTGAACCTGGAGGGGCAACAGTCCCCAAAAGAAAAACACAAGAGGGTGTCAGAAGGACCCACTGGTGCTGAGAAGGACCCACTTGGGACTGAAACCTGGTCCTCTCTTGTCCTAACTCTGTAGTTCTAAGCTGGCCTGTCATTACTTGCCTCAGTTTCCCTGGCTGGGAAGCTGACAGCAAAGAGGCACTAGGGTACATACAGAGGACCCACACAGCACCGGCACACAAAGGCCTCTGGACGGTGAGAATCTCCTTCCCACAGTTCCCTTCCGCAGGAAGTGCAGCAGCTCACGGCCCTTCACCGAGGGCAGCGCAGCTTTGAGAAGACACCCTCTGCACTTCTTCACCCTCGATTTGAGTGGTTTGTTTGTTTGTTTTGTTTTGTTTTGTTTTTCAAGGCAGGGCGTCTCTGTGTAGACCTGGCTGTCTTGAAACTCACTCTGTAGACCAGGCTGAGATCTATCTGCCTCTGCCTCCCAAGTGCTGGGATTAAAGTGTGCCACCACAGCCCAGCAAAGATTTGAGTGATTTTTTTAGAAAGGAGTGTAGATTTACAAGGTGGGCATAGACCCCATTATCCCTCATATTAAAAAAAAACAAAACAAAAATTCTCTTTACTGCATAGCTTGGGAGGCATTTTCAACATGACCACAACTACATTTCCCACTCCACCTGCTCTTTGCTGCATGATGGCAAATGGCAATAGTATTCCACCGAGCAGCAGGGCTTGGGTTCTCAGTCAGGGTGGCCCTGTGACCACAACACAAAGGACGTACCTTTCCAGCCTAGGTTATATTTAAGGACACACAGCTTCCACCTGGCTCTCTCACGACACTTACTCTTGGGACTCATAACACAGGAGTCAGGAGCGGGAGGTGTATCTCAGTTGGTAGAACACTTACCTAGCATGCATGAAGTCCTGGAGTTGATTCCCAGCACCACAATAAAAATAATTAATAAAAAATAAGCAAGTATTAACTAGGCTTGGTGGCACACAGCTTATTCCCAGCACTTAGGGGGCAGAGTCAGGCAGATCTCTGAGTTCTGGGTCAGCCTGGTCTACAAAGAGAGTTCCACTGCAGTCAGGGCTACATAGTGAGATCCTGTCTCAAAATTAAAAAAAAAAAAAAAAAAAAAAAAAAAGACCATCCTCAAGACCAGCCTGGGCTACATGAGACCTTGCCAAAGAAAAAAAAGATGGTGTGTGTGTGTGTGTGTGTGTGTGTGTGTGTGTGTGTGTGTGTGAAGGAAATTCAGATCTAGGACTTCTAGAACGTTCCAGAGCCTACACAGCCCACTTCTCTAGTGGGTCATGTGTCTTCTGTTTTATTTTTTTTTTAAGCAGCCAAAACTCAAGGATCTCTGAGGAAGAAGGCCTTCACTCCAGCAACATCAAGCCTCATGTTCAGGAGAGCACAGAGAAGCCCACACTGGATTCCAGGGGCCATGTCAGCGATCTAGGGATGCTAGCACTGTGATTCTGACTAGACCCTTTTCCCCGGCTACCAGCCGGGCTTTGCATTCAGTACATGCCCAATGTATGCACGTTATTCAGGATGAAATGACAACTTAGTCCCCAGCTGTCCTCCTCTGCTTTCTGTTGCTGTAGCAAACACCATGACCAGAAGCAACTTGGGGAGGAAAGGGTTAATTTCATATTACAGCATATAGTCCATCACTGAAGGAAATCAGAACAGCAACTCAAGGCAGGAACCTCGAGACAGGAGCTGATGCAGAGGCCATGGAGGGGTGCTGCTTACTGGCTTGCTCCCCATGGCTTACTCAGCCTGCTTTCTTATAGAACCCAAGACCACAGCCCAGGGATGGAACCACACAAAATGGACTGGGCTCTCCCACATCAAACATTAATCAGAAAAATTCCCCATAGACTTGTCAACTAGACAAATGTTGAGGTGTCCTCTTTCCAGATGACCTGAGCTTGTCAAGTCAACAAAAAACAAAAACAAAAACCCCAGCAGGCTGGCATTTGGCAGCGTCAGTAAGGATAGGTACAGGGGAAATTAACTAAATAATTAGACCTGCCCTTGGCTGTGACTGCAGAGGAAAGACTGTATAGGGGGAGGAAGTAAACCTCTCTAGAGCGGGAAAGTCGTGCTGGAAAAGAGGTGGGGGAGGGTGGAGAGGAAGGTCGGAGTCACCAGTGGACTGTGGGAGGAACAGGAGGGTCTTTGAAAGGAGACAGAGCTAGTGTGGCATCAGGTTCAAAATGGCCCTGTGGACCTGACCAGAAGAGCGTCATTCCGCCTTCTCTTCTGCCGTGCATGGCGGCCGCTCCCTCCTGCATGCTCTCTGGGGCCGTGGAGGTACCACTGAGTCAGGAAGGAGCCTCCCTACCAACAGTTCCAGCTCCTAAGATACGGATCATGAGGCAATCACTGTGTGTGAGAAGATATGGGGTATTCCAGTTGGCCAAGCTTGGGTCACGTGCCTACTCAGTGGTGCCAGGAACTAGCTTCAGGTCTCTGGAAGGGCTCCCACTGGCCCAGGGTCCTTTTCTGGAAGCAAGGAGAGGTCTGAGACAAAACACCGGAGTTGAGCTACCTGTGGCAAGGGGCTCTGCATCAGGCAGATTCCAGTGACTGTAAATGAGGGTGCCAGGACAGCCATAATGAAGTAGCATTGACTGGAGGCTTGACCAACACACATAGACTGTCTTAAAGCCCCAAAGGCTAGAGGTCAGTGGATCCCCACTTTCTTTGAACCTGCAGGCCATTCTTTCTGCCTCCCCCAGCATCTGTTCCTAGTCTGTGATCCTGGCATGCTTCGGTTTGTGGATACATGCCTTCCTGCCATCCCCTGATGACATGGCCAAACCCTGGTTTGTCTCCGTGTCTCTTACAAGGGCACACTGAATTAAGGATACCACTGGATGACTCCTTTTGACTTCCGTCACATATTCTACAATGGCTATGCCTCCAACTGAGATCACTTTCTATGATACCAAGGCTTAGAGCTCCATCAGCTACCTGCCACAGACTCCTTTTGGCAATGACCAGCACTGCCCCGTGGGAAGGGCCCCTGGGGCTGGGGTGAGGTGGTCCCTGTTGGCCAGGCACAGTTCTGAGACAGGACTCTAAATCATGTTCAGGCTAGTCTCAAACTCATAACCCTCCTGCTTCAGCCTCCAGAATGTTAAGATCACAGGCAAGTGGGCGCATTAGCTGTTATTATTTACTGTTTGGGCCACAGTAGACTTGAGAGTCCTTGTAAGAGGTAGCAGGACTCATCCCCAGTTCACAGACTGCCCATCCTTAATGGCTGCAAATATACCGAACAGAATTAACACCCCACAAAAAAAAAAAAAGAACATCCTGCCAAACCATCCATGACCACCTCACCATAGGGGAAGTTGAGGTCCAGCAAGGAAATTGCTCCAGTGTTAAATGGGAAATGATAAGGTGGTACTGTGGAGAAATATTTTGGAGTCTGACATACCTGGACTTGAACTCTGAATGACTCTGTGTCCATAGCTCTTCCTCTCGGAGACTTAGTCTCCGGTCTGTGAAGAGAGCCCTACCAGGCACGGTAGGGCACCTGCATGATTCCAACGTTAGGATGGGGCTGTGGCTCAGTGGGTAGGCTGCTCGCCTAGCACATGCAAGGTACTGAGTTCAGTCCTCAGCACTGTGCAAACTTAGCATGGTGGTATATATCTGTAATCCTAGCACTCAGGAGGTGGAGACAGGAGGGTCAGAAGTTCAAGATCTTAGGTAATTGAAGGCCAGCCTGGGCTACATGAGACCTTCGTGTATAAAAGTAAAATGCTAGTTGGTTGTTCTGGCACTCACTTTTCATCCCAACACTTGAGAGGCAGAGGCAGGCATAGTTCTGTAAGTTCAAGGCCAGCCAGGCCTATATAGCAAGCTCTGGGACAACCAGAGTTATGAGGTAAGATCCTGCCTCAAAAATCCATAAATTAAATAAATAAATAAAATGTCAGCCAGGGCTCCACAGGAAAGCCCTGTTTCAAAAAATAATAAATAATTAAAATTAATTTGTAAGCAAAAGAAAATCCCAGCATTCAGGAGGTGGAGGCAGGAGGATCCGGGGTTTAAAATCATCCTTGGCTACATAGTGAGTTCAAGACTGGCCTGAGATACTTGAAACCTTGTCTCAAAAACCAAGCACAAAAACAAAACTGGTGGTCTCTATAGCTGTCTGGATGCTGCTGTTGCTCTGTAAATGCTTACAATGTTAGTCCTGTGTCGTACCAATATCATGGAACATGGGTACACATTCTGGAGGGCCTGGAAGCCCCAGCCCTGCTCCTTTCTGAGGCTCTGACCCTGCCCAGCCATCTCCCATCTCAGCAGAGGCCCCAGAGTCCCCACCTGGCCCTGGGCTGTGGTCCCAACAGGAAATCAATGCCAGTGGCTGCGGTCCTCTTCCCCAGCACACAGAACTGTTTCACTGTAGAGATGTGCTACAGCCAGGACCTTGCCTGGGAGAGCCATGTGGTGGCAGCCGTGCTTGGCTGAGAGGCACATTCATTAGGGAGGCGGCTTCTATCGGGACTTCCAGAAGGACTAGGGAGCGGAAGGGAGCACGCTCCATCCTAGTAAAGCCAGCCTCGAGTGATGACAGCCAGCCTTCTCCTGGGCTTCCCGAGTGCCTCATGCTGCCCCCTCACAGACCTAATGACAAATGCCAGCTCAGCCAGCCTGGGAGATGGGTGTCATACAGCACCCTCACACTGTGCGGGTGGGCCGAGAGGCTAAAGAAGGCCTTGGTCAAGTGTGCTCAGGCAGTAAATGAAGTCAGGGACTCTCTAGCCCAGCCATTTACCCCTTTCCTGTGCACCTGTGGGTGGCATTGTGTGTTCACAGGATGGGTATGGTGGAAGGGCCCTCTACACCCACTGCTTCGTTTCCTCCCAGCTCTGTGCCATAGGACTATGCCCATGCTGCCAATGTGGGGTGCCTGCTCAGGGCCACTCAGGTGACCAAGGAATATTTTCTTTCTTTCTTTTTTTTTTTTAATTTATGTGCGTGTGGGTGTGTGTTTGTGTGTGTGAGTGTGAACGCATGCACAAGCACATGCGTGTGTGTATGTACACATGTGTGCAGGTGCCTTAGGAGGCCAGAAGAGGTTATTGGATCCTTCAGAACTGAAGTTACAAATGGCTGTGAGCCACCCATTACTGATACTGGAAGCAGAACTTGGGTCCACAGCAAGAACTCTTTAACCACTAGGCCGATGGACTGGCCCAAAAGCAGCCATTTCTATTTGGTGGTGGTGGTGGTGGTGTGTGCTTAAAATTTTTTAAGTTTTATAATTTATTTTTATTTTATGTACATTGGTGTTTTCCCTGTGCATTTGAGTGTGTAAGAGTGTTGGATCCCCTGAAACTAGAGTTACAGACAGGTGTAAGCTTCCATGTGAGTGCTGGGAACTGAACACAAGTCCTCTGAAAGAGCAGCCAATGTTCTTAACCACTGAGCCATCTGTCCAGCCATTAAAAAAAATTAATATGCACTTGTGTTTACCTGTGTGTGTGTGTGTGTGTGTGTGTGTGTGTGTGTGTTACAGCTGCTTGTGAAGGTTTGCCTAGAGCCACATAGCTCCTGAGTGTTCTCTCCCTGAGTATATGCATGTGCACTTCATGTGCAAGTGCCTGAATAGGCCAGAGGGGGGCGCCAGACCCTATGGAACTGGCATTTCAGGCTGTTGTGAGCTGCCTAAGGAGGATGCTCGGAACCAAACGGGAAAAGTAGCAAGAGCTCTTAAGCACTGAGGCACCTCACCAGCCCCATTTTGGTTTTGGAATTCCGAAACCTGACTCCAAGCCTGAGTGTTTGTGCCAGGATGGAATTCGAACTCAGGCAGGCTAGGCAAGTGAACTTCAACGGAGTAGCGCCCCGTTCACCTCCTCTGCTGCCCCAATGGCGGACGGTGTGCCCTCTTTGGGTCTCTGACTCATCTCTTGGGCCTATGAGGGAGTCTTTTTCATTCCCCAAGTCTAGAGTGGAGAGGAGGCTGGGACAGGCACAGGGAGGAAGAGGAGGCGGCTGTGGCCACTGCTATCAGCCTTTCTTTCTGGTAGGCTCCGACCACCTGTAGCACCCAGGTGTATCCTGAGAGCGCATGTGTTAAAGAGGCACTCGAGGGAGATGGGAGATGGCGCCGTTGGTAATACAGTTGGCTACACAAGCCTGAAGGCTGGAGTTCAATTCCCCAGAACCCACGTTAAAACAAACAAAACACCTAGTCCCTGTAATTCCAGCACTGGAGAAGCAGAGACCTGGGGCTGTGGGGCCACCAGCCTCGCCTACACAGTGAGGTCCAGGTCGATGAGAGACTCTGTCTCAAAACAAAAAGACTTGCAGGGAAACCGGCTGTGATTTGAAAGAAAATGGCCCCCAAGGGAGGGGCACTATTAGGAGGAGTGGCTTTCTTGGAATGGGTGTGGCCTTGTTGGAGGAAGTGTGTCACTGCAGAGGTGAGCTTTGAGGTCTCACATATTCTCAAGCCATATCCAGTGTCTCAGTTCAGTTCCTGTTACTTGCAAGTCAAGACATAGGACTCAGGGGCTGGAGAGGTGGCTCAGTGGTTAACAGCACTAGCTGCTCTTCCAGAGGACCCAGGTTCAATTCCCAGGGATCTGACACCTTCACATAGACATACACACATGCAAAACACCAATGCACATAAAGTAAAAATAATAAATAAGTTCATTTAAATAAGTTCACTAAATAAAGGTAAATAAGACGTAGGACTCGGCTACTTCTCCAGCGCCATGTCTACCTATACTCCACCATGTTGCACCATGATGATAATGGACTAAATCTCTGAAAATGTAAGACACCTCAATTATATGTTTTTCCTTTATAAGAGCTGCTATAGTCATGGTGTCTCTTCACAGAAACAGAAACAAGAGCGCTTCCTGGGGCTGGAGAGATGGCTCAATGGTTAAGAGCATTGACTGCTCTTCCAGAGAACTTGGATTTAATTTCCAGCACTCACATGACAGAGCACAACTGTCTATAACTCTGACACCTTCTTCTGGCCTCTGTGGGCACCCAAACACACATGCCCCCCAACACACACTCACACAGACAGGCACACATGACAACACAATAAGAAGCAAGCTGGGGAGCCTGGGGCGTAGCCAATGAACCACACAGGATTCAGTTGTGCTCTATTCCGATCCTCTTTGAGACAGGGTCTCAAGTAGCTCAAGGTGGCCTGGAACTCCTGAATCTCCTGTTTCCACTTCAGTGCTTTATTGGGTGTCAGAGATAAGACCCAGGTTTTGAGCATGATAGACCAGCACTCCACCAACACTCCCAGCCTCTCTACTCTGTTCTTAATTAACAAATCTTGTGAAGAGAACTCACCAGATCCAAAAGCTTAAGGATATTTTAGTCCTTTAATTAATTGATATAAAATTAAACAAGTTTTAAAAATTATAAAGATAATATGTGTTCCTGTGAAGACATGCAGGGAGGGGGATGGCATTTAATACTCTAATAACTTTCAGCTTCTCTCTCCCTCCCACTCCACTCCCTAGGGCTTCCCGGAGAAAAATACTCTCCTTGGGCACCAGCCCAGCTACTAAGGAGGTAAAGGTAGGAGGAGTATTTGAGCCTAGACATCCTGGGAGAGCCTGGGCAACATGGCAAGACCCCTATCTCAAAAAGAAAAAAGTGAAAAGAAAACGGTAGATAGATAGATAGATAGATAGATAGATAGATAGATAGATAGATAGACAGACAGGCAGACAGATATTAAAAAATAAATCAGTAAAGCAGGAATCAGTGTACCCATCTGTCGTCCCAGCATTGAGGAGGCTGAGATTGGCAGAGTGCTTGCCTAGCACACATAAGGCCCTGAGTTCAATCCCCAGCACTGCCTAAAACAGGCATGGTATTATATACCTGCCATCTTAGTACTTGGGGGTGGAGGCAGGAGAATTGGAAGTTCAAGGTCATCTGCTGCTACATAGTCCAGGTTAGCCTGGAGTACACGAGACCCTGTCTCCAAAACAAAGAGCCAAGTGTGTAGGCATACACCTTTAACTTCAAACTTGAGAGGCAGCAGCAGGCAGGTCTCTGTAAGCTTAAGGTCAACCTGGTCTACATAGCAAGTTCCAGGTCAGCCAGGACCACATAATGAGGTGCTGTCTCAAAAATAAAGCAAAACCACTCTCTGGGTGTCAATCGATTGCTCACTTTGAGCCTGGACACAGCAGGGTAGCAGACAGATGAATCCCTGCAGAATCAACTCTGGCCTTGACCGTGGCAGAAATGTTTCCAAGGCTAGGCCACACTCTCCCCTGTTGTTCCCCCAGTCCCTTCCAATGGTGTTTTTAGGACACAGGTGACAATTGAGAATGGAGTTCATTGTCTCAGTCATGGTCATCCAGGTTCAGCCTCTAAGCAACCATGCAGAAATGCTGGTTCCTAGGCTCTGATGTCCCCTACCCCTGCTTCTTGGAGAAGAGTCTGGAGCCTGGAGTTTCACACACCCACATACTCCAGTGCTTTTGAGAAGCATTGCTCAAAGTGTCCTGAGTGTGGGAGAATGAGGAGTCCAGGGGGAAGCTGAGACTTGGGGTGGTGAAAAAGCAGCCCCTGGAAGTTTCAAGAGATCAAGATGAAGCCTACCTTCCCCCCTAGGGTGGAGCGAGCCCAGGTGCCTCATCTAGCCTATTCCATGCCAGAATCTCCCCAAGGCTGGAGCCCCCAGGACTTCCCCCTCCTTCTCAAGATGTGCGATTAGCCCAGCCCAGCTTCCAGGTGAGCCCGGTGGCTTCTGTCAGTAGCTTCCTCCTCAAGTAGAACATTAATTAAATGTGAGAACAATAGTCCCAGAAGCCAAAGAAAATACAGTGATGAAGCCCATGGAAGGAAAGGGCTCTGCAGAGGCTGAAAGCCTTAACTGTAGGACCACGAGAAAGGCTGTCCCTCAGGCTGGAAAGATGGCTCAGCTGCTCTTGAAAAGGACCTGAGTTTGGTCCCCAGCACCCAGGTGTGTGGGTCACAGCTGCCTGTACAACTCCAGCTCTAGAGGACTCAACACCCTCTTCTGACCTCTGCAGTTATCTGTACACACACACACACACACACACACACACACACACACACCATTGAAAATAAAAAAAAAATCTTTTTTTTTTTTCTCTTGGTTTTTCAAGACAGGGTTTCTCTGTGTAGCTTTGGAGCCTGTTCTGGGTCTTGCTCTGTAGACCAGGCTGGCCTCGAACTCACAGAGATCCTCCTGTCTCTGCCTCCCAAGTGCTAGGATTAAAAGCATGTGCCACCAGTGCCTGGGAAAACAAATCGTAAGAACATAAAGAAAGCACTTTGGGGGCAGAAGTAGGTGAGGCTCTGTGAGTTCCAGGCCAGCTGGCCACATAGAACGACCCTGGCTACATCATGAAACCCTGTCTAAAAAGGAAGAAAAAGACTGTCACTCTGACATTGTCACTAGGACAAGTGACTCAAAACAGCTCACCTTGGTTGGGAAGGATGAATGTAGGGATGATTTGGGGATGTTGAGTCCAGGATTCTGGGAGAAGCCAGGCCATCATAGAAGTCTTTGAGAAGGCCCACCAGAGCAGCATAACCCAGGCCCCGTGGGAAAAGAAAGTCCAGACTACCTGCCTACTCAGCCCCATCCTCCCCCACTCCACTTTAATCTGGTGAACACCTATTTATTCCCCAAGGCCCATCCCCGAAGTCCCCACTTTTGAAAAGAAAATAGCTAACCCTAATTTCTTCACTTGATTTTCATGTCCTCAGCCTAAGCTCAGTCCTCTGCCTGCCTCAGCCAGACTTCTGGAAATGGTCCTGTGGCCCCTTTAACACACGTACTGGTGTCTCCCCAGACCTCTCCGATGGAAATCCGAGTCTGCATACAGAGCTGAGGACAGGGTGGGGGCATGCTGGGCATGAGGTGCAAGCGCTCAGAGGAAAGCTGGGTATGCCCCCTCCTCCACCCTGCAAGGCTGCGGCTTTCTCCTCTGCCAAGCAGCGAAGTTATCTAAATTAAACACAGCGTCGCTAACAAAGCAGCGGGAGTCATTACACACTCGGCTGCTTCCTGTCCAAGCCAAGAACTGAACCTGCCGCCAGGAGCAGGAGAGAGAGAACAACCAGTTTGATCCAGCCTCACCTTGTGGGACCAGAAGAAGCTACCACACTCTGGGGAGAGTCTGGCTACCTCATTCCTCCACCCTCCTGGAGCTGGGAAGGCTGCCTGCTTCCAGAGCACTTACACCCCCCATGGCCTGGCCTGGGCTCTCTCACTCCAGCTCCAGGCTCCACACCCTTAAGTCCTACTTGCACGGTGTCCCATCCCACTCTCTACACTTTTTTTTTTTTTGGTTTTTCGAGACAGGGTTTCTCTGTGTAGCTTTGCACCTTTCCTGGGACTCACTTGGTAGCCCAGGTTGGCCTCGAACTCACAGAGATCCACCTGGCTCTGCCTCCCGAGTGCTGGGATTAAAGGCGTGCGCCACCACCGCCCGGCAACTCTCTACACTTTAATATTCCTCCTGGTGACCTCGGTCACCAGAAGTAGGGTGGCCTCTCTCCCTACACACAGATACTGAGCCCTTACAGAAGGCTAGGCTCCATGTTCCTCTGGACCCTTAATGCCCTTGTCTCAAAAAAATAAATAGGGGGCATGGGAGTTGGAGAGATGGTTGAATGGTTAGAAGCACTGACTGAGGCTGGGCATGGTGGCGCACGCCTTTAATCCCGGCACTCAGGAGGCAGAGGTGGGCGGATCTCTGTGAGTTCAAGGCCAGCCTGGTCTACATAGTAAGTTCCGGGATAGCCAAAGCTGTTACAGAGAAACCTTGTCTCAAAAACAAAACAAAACAAAGCAAACGAACAAAAAGCACTGGCTGCTCTTCCAGAGGACCCAGGTTCAAATCCCAGCACCACATGGTAGCTCACAACTGTCTACAACTCCAGTTCCAAGGGATCTGACATTTTCTGGCCTCCAGAAATACTGCACACATGTGGTATACAGAAATACATGCAGCTAAAACACTCATACACACACACCTGATACCCTAATTGAAATATTCCTCCCAAGAGGGAGGGTGAGGCTCCTGAGACCCTAAAGGTAAACAAAACATCACATGTCTGGGAAAGCAGGAAGATTCTAGAAGGTCCCTGCCCAGCTCTACAACTGCTCAGTGAGGAGACTGAGCAGCAGAGCTGTGAGGAGATTCCCAGCCTGTGGGGCTGCCTGCCAGTGTGCAGAGAGCTGCTCATAGCTCTTGTAGGTTGTCACCCGTGCTGGGGCGGGCTCTTTGCTGACACAGCTACTTTTGACACATCCCTTTTTTTTTTTTTTTTTTTTTTTTTTTGGTTTTTCGAGACAGGGTTTCTCTGTGTAGCTTTGTGCCTTTCCTGGAACTCACTTGGTAGCCCAGGCCGGCCTCGAACTCACAGAGATCCGCCTGGCTCTGCCTCCCGAGTGCTGGGATTAAAGGCGTGTGCCACCACCGCCCGGCATCCCTGCTCCTTTTAAGAAACCCCTCACACATACTCCTGTTAGTGATGTCAACAAAGTCGTCGGCTCACCAAGTTGTACTTTGGTGTGATCATTGCCTTGATCTGTGGTGGGTTCCCTTTCTGGGGTGAATAGACATATGTGTTATGTCTCCCGGGAAAATTCTGTTACACAACACCCTCGTTTCAGATCCTGGCCTATAATGTATACGTGTGATGTATGTGTGCCCGTGTTGGGCAGCTTAGACCTGCTGTAACTCAAGCTCCAAGGGAGTTAACACCCTCTTCTGGCCTCCTTGGGCATCTACACACATGGAGCATATATTCACACAGACACGCCTAAATAATAATAACATTTTTAAAAAAACTATCAAATCATTCGATTATAGTGTTGTTTCTTTATTGTAATATGTGTGTGCGCACACACACACAAGTGTGTAGAGCCTTGGAGTCCAAAAGGGAGCACTGGATCCCGTGGAGCTGGAGTTACAGGCAGTTGTGAGCTATACGAGTGATAAGAACTGAACTCAGGGCCTCTGGAAAAGCAGCAGGTGCTCTTACCTACTTAGCCATCTCTCCAGCCCCGTTCTATCATAATGCTATTTAGTATGCAAATTGTATTGTTATACATAAAATGATTATTTTGAGACAGGTCTCACTGTGTAGTCTGGCTGGCATAGAACTCACTGTATTGACCAAGATGGCCTCAAGTTCACAGATTTCAGCTGCCTCTGCCTCCTGAATTTTGGGCTTAAAGGTGTTCACCACCAAACTCATCTAAAATATTTTGTGTTGTAGAATATTATTTTAAGATGTGTTACATTTGTTTATGCTGTGGAACATTTGCTTAATAATGCAAAGATGTGTTGCATTCTTTTATGTTGCATTTGTTTAGTTCTGTGAAGCTGTGTTACTTTGCCTGTCTAAAAAGCTGATTGGTCTAATAAGGAGCTGAACAGCCAATAGCTGGGCAGAGAAAGGATAGGCGGGATGTCAGGCAAAGAGAATAAATAGGAGAAAAAGAGCAAAGAGGAAGAAGGAACTAGAAAAGGAGGGTTCCAGGGGCCAGTCACTCAGCCACACAGCCAGACACGGCATAAGAAAAGAAAGGTATACAGAAATAGAGAAAGATAAAAGCCCAGAGGCAAAAGATAGGACAATATAAGTTAAGAAAAGCTGGCTAGAAACAAGTCAGGCATTCATAAGTAAGAATAAGACTCCGTGTGTGATTTCTTTGGGAGCTGGGTGGTGGGCCCCCCAAAGAGTAAAAAAGAGCAAAGAGACAAAAGAGTATAAAACAACCAACAACAATTTTTCTTTTAATAAATTTTTGAGACAGGTTTTCTCTGTATAGTGAGGGTTGTTGTGGAACTCATTCTATAGACCAGGCTGGCCTCAAACTCAGGGACCCACCTGTCTCTGCCTCCCGGGTGCTGGGATTAAAAGCATGCTTCACTACACCCTGCTCAATATAATTTTTTAATAGAATAACTTTTATTTGTTTTTGCAGTACTAGAACTCAATCCTAGCACATATTAGGCAAGTACTCTATCATGGAATCACACCCACAGAGCAAGGGAGTTTCTTTATTTGGGGCTGTCTAGGGTCCTCTGTGCATAAGTGATTATGTGTCTCTATGGAGTGTTCTTGTGGGTCTGTGGGTGTCACTGAGTCATCACATATGTCCTGCACATGTTTGGACTCCCGTGTGCAATTCCAGATGTGTTTACCTTGATATTTATGTTTGTGTGGATCCTTGTTTGTTCTTGCCCCTCTGGCTTGTGCCTCTGTGTCCTCAATGTCTAAGTTTTCACATGTGGATGCTCTTGACTGTCAACTAGACAGGGTTTAGAGTCGCCCCCTGGGTGTGTCTGTGAGGATGCTTCCAGAAAGGCTTGACTGAGGGGGGAAGACCTAGCCTGAATGTGAGCAGCACTTTCCTGCAGGCTGGGGTCTTCGACAGACTAGAGAGGAGGAAGAGAGTGTCACCCTCATTGTCCCTCTGCTTCCCGTGGACACAATGTGACCAGTGGCCTCATGCTCCCGACACCATGCCTTCCCACCATGGCAGACCACATCCCTCAAGTGGTAAGCAAAATAAACCCTCTCTTTCTTCAGAAGTTTTTGTCACAGCATCGAGGAAAGCAGTTAATATGGTGTGTTCGTCTCTGCAATACCGCTTCACCCACCGCCACACCTCGGGCGAGCATTCCATCCCATCCAGAGACACCAGCCTTTGTCTCTGGCACAGAACAGGCTGATGATGGCTGGGACTTGGCAGGCTGCTCCCCAGGCCCAGGAGGAAAAACGTGACTCATTTGCAAAAGTCTCCGTAAATCTCATCACGCCATCCTCCCTACCCTCCCCCCCACCCCGCCCCGTGGCAATAGTGAATCTATTTGTGACCTACCGGGATAGGAACTGAAAAATGACTCTTAGTAATTGCGGAGGTAGGGTGGGTCTGTCTGCATGAGGCCAGCCAGCATTTATTAAACTTTCTTTTTTTAATTTCTTTTAATTTCCCCCCACCTATTGAGCTCCAGAGGCTCATCAATCACAGGTGGGCCATGTGTATGCCATGTCCTCATCTTGCTGCCTGCTTAGCATCCAGCCACTCCCGTCCCTACCAAGAACAGACACCTTGCTAGCCCCATCCTCTGTGTCTAGGATAAGGCCAAGCTTATCTTCCTTCCCAGTCACAATTACATTCCCCCGCTGCAATCTAGTGGAGGGTCCAGGGCACATTTCTAGAGAGGGGTCTTCAAGTTCATTACCAGCGGGGCACCCAGAATGCCCTTGTGCCTGGCCTGTCCCTTTGGCCTTCAAAAGCCACTCTCCAGCCTTTGATAATCTGCTAAGCTGACCTTGCCAACGCTCCCTTCTCCTCACCACCACCCTGGTTTATTTGTTTTTGTTTTGTTTTGAGCCAGGGTCTGTATCCCAGGTTGGTTTCTACCTGTATTAGGTACTCATCCTGTTGCTATGGCAAAAGCCAATTAAAGGAGGAAAGGTTTCTCTCGGCTTACAATTTCAGGGTACAGTCCACCATTGTAGCTAGAGTTTTCCTGCCTGGCCCACGGTCAGGACAAATCTCTCTCACCCGCCAGTCCCACAGTCACTCAGACCCAACCAAGTAAACACACATATTACTTACAACCTGTATGGCTGTGGCAGGCTTCTTGCTAACGGTTCTTATATCTTAAATTAACCCATTTCTATAAATCTATACCTTGCCACATGGCTCGTGCTTACCAGTATCTTACATGTTGGTACTCATGGCGGTGGCTGGCAGCATCTCTCGACTCATCCTTCCTGTTCCCAGAATTCTCTTCTCTGCTTGTCCCGCCTATACTTCCTGCCTGGCTACTGGCCAATCAGCATTTTATTTATACAGAGCAATATACACAGCATACCATGGCAGAAAATCATGGTGGATGGAGTCAGAGGCGGTGGGTGGCTCAGCTGGTTTCTTCTTTTTAGGCAGTCTACAACCTCAGTCTATGGAATGGTTCCACCCATGTTCCGGGTGGGTCTTCCCATTTGATCTCATCTGTGTATAATCTGCATAACCTCTCATAGGCATGCCCAGATGCTTGTCTCTAGACCTTGTCAAGTTGGAAAAAAAAAATTTTTTTTTTTTTTGGAGACAAAAATCTCACTATGTCCTCTGGCTGGCCTGAAACTCAGTATGTAGACCAGGCTGGCCTTGAACTCACAGAAATTTACTTGGCCTCTGCCTCTCAGGTGCTGGAATTAGAGGCATGCACCACCACACCAGGCTCAAATGGGCAATATTAACCATCACCATAGCTAAACTGGCCTTCAATTTCTGAGCCTCCTCTCTCCAACTCTTGAGTGTTGGGATTGCAGGCATGAGCCCCCAGGCCCAGTTTCTGTGCTGCTGGGGACCACGCAGGGCCTTGTACATGCTAGACTAACAGTCTACCCACTAGGCTACATCCTAGCCCCTGGTTTCCCTGTAGGTTCTGTCAAGGGAAGACTGGAGAAGAAAGAGAAGTATTAATGTCCTAGCTTCCTCTTGGAGAAGTCTCTCAACTGGAGGCTGCGGTTCCTGCTAAGACCCTTTCAAGCAGCCCTCCTTTGTCTGGCTCTGGAAACTGCAGCCTGCCTCATCCTTGTAAGCTTAGGGCTTCAGCAACAATGGCTCACTTTCTCGCCTCCTTGAGACCATGCTCTGTCCATGTTTTTCTTTCTCGGTGCTAGGAATTAAGAACCTCTCTCACACTAAGACAGCAGCCTCTCACTCACTCACAGCAGCCCAGTAATTTTCTAAGCAGTCCTTTTATGAAATGATCCTCCAACTCTCCATTTGAGGAACCTTCTCTCTCCTGGAAGGATTTTGACTTTGAAGAGATGCCTTCTCTCTAGACCACAAACAGACACACTGTCATTGTTTTAATTAAAAAAAAAAAAAAAATACTCGCAACTGTAATTGTTTCTCGTGTCCAGTGGAAGTAAATTAGGAAGGCGTGTGCCATGCCAGATGCAGTCTATATTCCCTCCCTGCACTCAAGCAAGGTGCAATTTACTGTGCTCTTGGATCCAGGAGGAGTCCAAGGCCCAGCAAGGTGCCATTGCTTCCCCGAAATCTTAAAGCAAAGTAGTGGCCAACCAGGGAAACTGAGTCAGTGAGGTCCTGCTCTCTCCTGCAGCCCTGCCCTCTCTGTAGAGTCCTTCCTTCTCTGAGCATCCATCATGGCTGTCCTGAATTCATCTCTGGCTCCAAAAACAATAAAGGAAGATCCATTTGCTGTAACTAGATGGGCACCTGGAGTGCAGCACTCAGAAGCGCCCTGCCTTGGTCTTTAGCACAGCCAGACCCAAGATGCCCAGGTTGGGTGGTTCTGGCCCTCACCCGTTGTGGAATATTAATTTAAGATGTGTTACATTCGTTGATACTGTGGAATATTTGAATATTTGTTTGATGATGTAAAGACATGTTACGTTTGTTTGATTAAATAAAATTAACCTGGGGTCAGGAGGCTGAGTCAGCAACTAGCTGACAGGAAGTGGTAGGGAGGAACCATTTGTAGCTAGGGTTCTTAAGTAGGGGCAGAGCAGAAGGATGCCTTGTTTTTGGAGAGACAAGTGAGCTAGGAAAGGAGGTTAGCTACTTGCTCTTCAGCCTCTCTGAATGAGCAGAATTTCACCTCAACCTTTGCATCCTGAATTCTATAGAGAGAGAGATCTAGGTAAAGTTCCCTTTAGTGGCTGTGATAGAGCTGGTGCCTGAGGGAGCAGAATTATTCCCACCTGGCTACTGGGAGCTGCAGAGTTGCAATTGTCAATTTCGGGACAGCAGTTGCTTAAGGGGCAGCTACTGAATTTAATGAAAAACAACACTCACCTCTCTGTCCACCTGTGGGTGAGAGTTATGAGCAGCCATTCCTCCCGATTTCAGATTTCTCCCCTGGTATCTATGCCCTAGATTACAGGTGACTCTTGGCCACGTGCTGATGAAAGTGCCAGAAATAGTGAGGGCTAGGCAGACCTACCTGCAGGGAGACAATGAGTCTTCTGCCCTGGACTGGCTTCCGCGCCCTCCCACCTGCACACGGGACCCCTTTCTCTGGCTTTTCAATGCTGACCACCCCTCAGGTGTCCAGGCAGTCTCACCTTACACTTCAGCTGGACTGGACATTTCCTGTCTGTGGAGACATCTGCCCACACAGTAAGTCATCAGCTGTGCGTCTTGGCATGGAATTGTCCCCTGGTTGCTTCTGCTGGTGGTGTCTCATCTCTCCGCTGCCTTGTGAGTGTCTTATGGGCTGGGGCTGTCTCCCTTCCTCCTCATACTTCGTGCATCATTCACTCAGCCAGGAAAGCATTATCCTTCAAAGCTCTCTAGCCTCGCTTTGAGCACACGTAGATGAGGCCAGGGAAGACCTTTTGCAGTCACAGGCCTCAGGGTTAGGATGAGTCTTGGGACACTCACCTTCACCTTCACTTCTCTCCAGAGACCTAGCAGAGTACACTTCTCAAGCAGGACTCAGCTCTTCCTGCGGTGTAGATAGGTCCAAATGTGACTGATCTTGGTGCTCCTGTAACCAAGACAGAGAGCTCTGGAACCCCTGCCTGCCTCCTGGCGGCCTATTCTCTCAATGTCGGGGAAGTGGTGTGAAAAGTAACATGCAGCATGGTGAAGAAGCAAAGACTTGGTTTCCACCCAATGACCTTGAGCAGTTATCTGAACTCTAGATTTCAGAGTTTTCATCTGTTGTATAGGAATAACTGTAATATTCACATCATTCAATTTTTGTGAAAAACATAAAAACACATAGAAATAATGTAGGCACCAAGATGGCTCAGTGAGTAAAGATGCTTGCCACCGAGCGGAACAAGCTGAGTGCCATCTCTGGAACCCACATGATAGACAGAGAGAACCAGCTCCCTCCAATTGTCCTCTGACTTCCACATACATGTCGTGTCACACCCATGCCCACCTCCCTCCCCTGACACACATATTAAATGTAATTTAAAAATTGTTTTAAAGAATTTGAATGTAACAACAAATTAGTTGGTTGGGAAAAAAATGTATTATTACCAGTATGTGTTATCAAAATCCTCATGGGATAAAACAAGTCTGGGATGTGAAGTGACACAAGAGGTCCCAGGGACTCAGAGGCAGAGCTGCTGCTGAGCTAGGGGCCTCAGAGGGCCAGGAACTTCCTTGGTGGCATGCACCTTTCCCCTGCCTTCCCTGCTATGGCTCAGCTCTGGGATCCCTTCATTTCTTTAAGTTTCACCTGTTTGTCGTTGGGTTCTATATTAGTTACTTTTCTGTTGCTGTGATAAAACACAATTGTAGGCAGAGTTTCTCTGTGTCCTGCAGTCACTCCTAAATAACCACACAGAGACTTATTATTCATTATAAATGCTCTGCTGATAGCTTAGGCTTGATTTTTAGCTAGCTCTTATAAATTAACCCATTCCTACTAATCTATGTGTTGCCCCAAGGCTCCTTTACCTCATGTAATACTTCCCATCCTCTCTGCATCTCATGCATCTCCTCAGACTCCGCCCTTCTTCCCAGCACTCTCTCTGCCCCCAAAATCCTGCCTAGCCATCAGCCAATCAGCCTTGTCTTAACAATGAGAGCAACAGGTCTTCCTTGTAAAATGATTATTCTACAGCACACCATGACCAACGCAACTTGTAGAAGAGTTTGTTTCAGCTTACAGTTGCAGAGGGCTAGGAGTCCATCACAGCAGAGGAACATGGCAGCAAGCAGGAGGCGGAGTGCAGGAGAAGGAAGCTGAGAGTCTATGTCCTCAAATGAAAGTGCAAAGCAGAGAGAACAAGCTGGAAATATACCCTCAAAGCCCATCATCCCCAGTGATGCACTTCAAAGCTGCACCACTTAAGCCTTCCCAAGCAGCACCCTCACTGGGGACCAAGTGTTCACATGCCTTAACCTATAGGGGACATTTCTCATTCAAACCACCACAGGTTGCAAGTAGCAGAAATGGCAACTCAAACTGACTTGGGCAATAAGGAGCTAATTTACTAGCTCATATATCCCAAGAGTCGAACAGTACAGTCATACAAGGTTGTAGAAACACTTCTTGGTTCAGTTAACTTCACAGTAATATTAGCCACACCTAAAATCTTCTCATGAGATGGAAATAAATATACAAATAAAATAATTGTAAAAATAACGATTGGTATTCTGTCCTGATTTTATTTATTTTATTTTTATCTTATTATTTTTTGTCAATTTGAGATAAATCAGGGTCATCTAGTTTAATTTAAAATTTAAAAAAAAGGACTTTGGAGGGCTGGAGAGATGGTTCAGAGGTTAAGAGCACTGGCTGCTCTTCCAGAGGTCCTGAGTTCAGTTCCCAGCAACCACATGGTGGCTCATGACTATCTATAATAAGATCTGGTACCCTCTTCTGGTGGGCAAGCGTATATGCAGGCAGAACACTGTATATATAATAAATAAATCTTTAAAAAAAAAAAAAAAAACTTTTCTAGACTAGCCTGTAGGCAAATCTCTGGGGAATTTTCTTACTTAGTGATTGAAGTGGAAGAGCCCAGCCCTCTGGGGGTAGGGAGTGTCCCCCAGCATATGGTCTTGGGAGATATAAGAAAGTAGGCTCAGCTGGAGAGATGGCTCAGAGGTTAAGAGCACTGACTCCTCTTCCAGAGGTCCTGAGTTCAATTCCCAGCAACCACAGGATGGCTCACAACCATCTGTAATGAGATCTGATGTTCTCTTCTGGCCCGCAGGTATACATGCAGGTAGAACACTGTATGCATTATACATAATAAATAAATAAATCTTTAAAAAAAAAAAGTAGACTGAACAAAGCATAGGGAACAAGCCAATAAGCACCATTCCTTCACAATTTATGCTTCAGTTTCTGCCTCCAAGTTCCTGGCCTGTGATTTGGGTAAGCCAAATAGACCCTTTGCTCCCCAAGTTCCTCTTGGTCATAGTATCTTAATCATAGCAATAGAAACCCTAACTTAGGACATCCCGTAAGACCAGAGTGTGTAAAATACATAATTTCAGCAGAGATCTCAAGTGTGAGGCCAGTGAGATAGTTCATCAGATAAAGGTGCTTACTACCAAGCCTGACTACCTGGGTTTGATTCAGTAGCCCACATGGTGAAAGGGGAGAGCCAACTCTGGGTGGTCCTCTGACCTTCACACAAACATCACTCATACGTAAATATTTTTTAAAAAATTTATCTGGGTAAGGTGTCATACACCTCTAATCCTAGCACTCAGGAGACAGAGACAGGTAGATCCCTATGAATTTGAGGCTAGCCTGGTCTACAGAGTGAGTTGAAGGCCATGTATGGCTATCTAGAAAGATCTTATCTTAAAAAAATTAAATATTAGCCAGGCCAGGTGGCACATACCTTTAATCCCAGCACTAGGGAGGCAGAGGCAGGTGGATCTCTGTGAGTTCAAGGCTAGCCTGGTCTACAAAGTAAGTTACAGAACAGCCAGGGCTCTTAACACAGAGAAACTCTGTTACAAAAAACAAAAAGAAGGAAAAAAAATGGATAAATCTTAAGTATAAGCGTCTCATTGGCCCAGCTTGACCACAAATCTAACCTTGAACCAATCCTTGTAGCCAGAAAATTTGACACTCTCTGGTCAAGCCTTGGTCCCATGGCCTCCCCCAGGGTCAGGCCAGCCCCATCTCAAGACAGGCCCCATAGGAGGACAGGGCAGTGTTCCTTCTTAAGCAGGGTCCTTTAATAAGAGAAGTGAAGGCCAAGAGTTAGGCCAGACAAACATAAAACCATTGATATGAGGGGAAATAGAGCTTTAGTTCAAGCTTCTAAGAACTATTTGTGAATAAACAGAGAACATTTCCAACACCTTAGGCACTTACAAGTGAAGCTGGCTTTTCCTGTTGCCCTTGGTGTTTTTTCCTACAGTTGTCTGGATCCTTGGCACCTGCTTCCCTGGGACCGGAAACTCTGACTCTGCAGAGGTCCCAGTGCAGAGGAAGAGGCCTGTCCATAGCCGGGCGGTGGTGGCGCATGCCTTTAATCCCAGCACTCAGGAGGCAGAGGCCGGCGGATCTCTGTGAGTTCGAGGCCAGCCTGGGCTACCAAGTGAGTTCCAGGAAAGGCGCAAAGCTACACAGAGAAACCCTGTCTAGAAAAACAAAAAAAAAAAAAAAAAAAAAAAAAAAGAAAGAAAAAAGAAAAAAAGAGGCCTGTCCAGTCAGGACTGCAAACAGAGCCCAGCTCTGGCTGACTGTACTCGCCACATTTCCGTCACTGTGAGCACAATCCCCTCCAGAATCAACTTCAGAGACGAAAGAATGATTGCGGCTCATGGCTTCAGAGGGCTCCTGTCATGGTAGAAAAGGAAGAGCTTGGTAGTCACATCACAGTGGACAAGAAAGGAGAGAGAGGGAGGAAGGACAGACGAAGGGAGAGGTGGAAAGAGGAAGGGAGAGAGAGAGTGGGAAGGAGAGAGAGAGAAGAGATGAAAGGAGAGGGAGGGAGAGAGGAGAAGAGATGAAAGGAGAGGGAGGGAAGGAAGGAAGTAAAAGGGAGAAAGCAGGAAGATCTGGGTCCAAATATAACTTTCTTGCCTCTAGGGACCCACTTCTGCCAGCTTGGGCCCCACCAAGGATCCACAACTCACCAAAATAATGCCATTGTCGGGAGGACAAGCGATCAAAACTTGAACTGGCAGAGGATATTTTACTCTCAAACCAGAACACTGGCGTACCTTAAGAAGGGGTCTATTGGCCAGCCTTGGTGGCATGTGCCTTTATTCCCAGCACTTGGTGTAAGGATTCTGTATATGCATGCGTAGCTCAGGGTCTCATCTGGCCAGCCTAAAAGCACCCCCACGATCTCTCCACACTCTCTGTGTCTCTCTCTGCTCTCAGTCTCTCTCTGTCTCTCTCTTTCTCTGCATCTCTCTCTGTCCTATCCCCTCCTCTCTCTAATAAAGCCCATTCTAACTCTGGTAACCATGGCTCGTGACTCTTCTGCTCGTGACTATTCCACCGCCACTGCCGCCACCGCCACCAGCGCCTTACACCCTTTCACTTGGTAGGCAGAGGCAGGAGGTTCCCTGTGAGGTCTACACAGAGAATCCCAGGTTTGGCAAGAAGACCTAGTGAGGCTGTGTCTTAAACAGACAAAAAACAGGGACAGATTTATTGCTTAATGGGAAGACCAAGGGCCAACCTTAATACCAACTGGAAAGGCCAGCAGAGGTCCAGCTGGGCAGCAAGGTTCTAGTGCTATTGCTGCACATATTGCCTTCAAGAGCTCTGCCCAACAAAGCTGGCATCTCACCCTCAAGACCCTAGGAAGAGTGGGCTCTAAGCCAAGGAGGGGAGGTTCTTTCAAAACCAGGAGCAAGATACTGCCAATTGAGACAGCACAGCATCTACCCCAGATGCCCACATGGACTCTCACCGGGTGATAGAAAGGAGTGTTGGTTCTGGGGTGTGGGGTGTGGACGGCACTGAAGGTCTCATCAGCTTCGGGTAGGCCCTTCCTCCTCCATCTCCTGTCACCATGACTCATGGCTCAGTGTTAGCACACTCGTCCCTGCTCCCCCATTTCCAATATCCAGGATGCAGATACCACTTAGGTGAGGGCAAGCTCTAATTAGCTCGGAACATCAGGATCGAGCCCGCCGCGGCTGACAGCAAGATAAATACACCTAAATAGCCGAGTGATTGCAAGTTGGTTTTTTATTTTGTTCTAATAATAAGAAGCTACAGCATGGGTGGGGGGCTTGTTATCTCTGGCAGGCTTGATGGATGATGGGGTGTCTGGTTCACCAAGCAAGTGTAACTTCCTGGCAGCAAGACGTCTCACACCACCCCCGCCCCACTTCCGCCCTCATCAGAATTAGCATATGTCTTCTGGAGATAATCCGGCCTCAAATGTACACTTCAGACACAAGCCAGAGCTTCACCCCTTCTCCGCCATGAACCTGTAAGATTGTAGATTCTGTTACAAGACTTTCTGTTAAAAAAGTTTCTCTAGGGGCCAAGCCTTGTGGTGTACACCTTTGATCTCAGCATTTGAGAAGCAGAGTCCTGTGGATTCCTGTGAGTTTGAAGGCAACTCGGTCTACTTAAGAGTTCCAGGCCAGCCAGGGCTGCATAGTGTGACTTACATCTGGCCAGGGTCTCTTGGGGTAGGGTCCTCCTTTGAGATGACTGGAGTTTTCTGCGGATGAGCAGGTTCTCAGGACACCAGCTTGTGGCAGGAGCCCCTGGGGAAGGTGCTTGGGGCAAGGGCAGAGGCAGGCTGGACCGGGCAGAGCATGGGCAGCTCAGAAGTGGGCAGAGGACAGAACAAGGGGGAAACTGAGGCAGGACAGTTTCAAGAAGGAGCAGCTGTGCACTCATAACTCACCAGGCAGACCAGCTGAAGAGTATGTCAGATCAGCTCTCTCCCTGCTTTAAACTGTTCCGCTGACTGAATCCAAACTTATCTCCATGGCCACCAAGGCCCAGTGAGATCTGCCCCCTCCTATCTCCCCTTTCTCGTCTACCTGCTGATACCCCATGGGGACCCCAGGTACAGAACCCCGCCCGCAATGATGTGATCCCTTGCTAATAAAGGGATACAAGGGTGACCGAAACGAGACTGAAAAGTGTTCCTTTAGGGTGTTTTCAGCATCAGGGAGCTACAGCGCACCTCATCACGGCTTTCCAAAGGAAGGGGAGGGGCCGGGAAGAGAGGGAGAGGCATCTGAGTGGTGGGGTTACTACCGAAGCTGACTACTCTTTTTGGAGTTTTTTGGTTGGTTGGTTGGTTGGTTGGTTGGTTGGTTGGGCTTTTTTTTTTGTTTGTTTGTCTGTTTGTTTGGTTTTGGTTTTGGTTTTTGACACAGGGTTTCTTTATGTAGCCCTGATTGCCAAGGAACTCACTATGTAGAAAAGGTTAGCCTCAAACTCAGAGATTTGCCTGTCTCTGCTTCCCTAGTGCTGGAATTCAAGGCCTGCACCACCACGTCTGTCTGAAATTGACTGCTCTTGGCAGAATTCCTGAGATAGTTCTTATGGTCTTGGGCAGAAAGTATCTTCATTATTTTCATAGTAAAAGCAATTATAAAGAAAAGAACTGGCCGGGCCGCGGTGGTGCGTGCCTTTAATCCCAGCACTTAGGAGGCAGAGCCAGCCAGATCTCTGTGAGTTCGAGGCCAGCCTGGTCTACAGAGTGCGATCCAGGCACCAAAACTACACAGAAAGACCCCTAGAACTTGTTTGTTTTGATTTTTAAGACAGGGTCTCACTATGTAGCTCTGGTTGTCATGGAACTCACTATGTAGGGGCCAGACTGACCTTGAACTCAGAGATCCTCCTGCCTCTGCCTCCTCAGTGAAAACCATTCTAGGGCTGGAGAGATGGTTCAGTGGGTAAGAGCACTAACTGCTCTTCCAGAGAACCTGAGTTCTGTTACCGGCATCCACACAGTGGTTTATAACCATCTTGTCTGTAACTCCAGTTTTAGGGGATCCAGCACCCTCTTCTGGCTTCCAGAAAGGCACCAGGCATGTGCAAGGTGAACTTAAACGCAGGCAAAGCACTCCATCAAATATAAAAATCAATCAATCAATCAATAAGGACATTCCAGAGCTGGATGTGTTCGTCCGTACCTACCATCCCAGCCCCTGAGAGACTGAGACAAAAGGATCACTGTAATTGAGAGAAGTCTGGGCTACATGTTTCGTGTTTCCAAAAGTAAAATAAAAACTTTAAAGTAAGACAAGATAAACATTTTATTTGTGTGCATGTGTGTTTGCTTGTGTGAGTTTGTATGCCCCACATGCATGTTCTACTGTCAGAGGCCAGAAGAGAGCGCTGGACAACCTAGTATTAGGGTTATAAGTGATTGTAAGCCACCATGTGGGTGCTGGGAACTGAACAAAAGTCCTCTGGAAGAGCAGCCAGTGCTCTTAACCGCTGAGCCATCTCTCTAGACCCTGCCCCCAATTTTTTTTAAACAACCATTTTGTGGTTGATAAACCACATGTGTACACACACGTAGACACATACACCACCCACACATGCATTCATACATACCTAAAGAACACCCGTGATTTCTTTGTATTTTTTTCTTTTCTTTTTATTATTTATTTATTTTTGCATGGGGGAGAGTTCTGGCCCGAAAGTGGAAGTCAGAGAACAACTTGCTGGAGTCAGTTCTCTCCTTCCGTTGTGTGAGTGTAGGGGATTGAACTGAGGTCGGCAGGCTTAGCGGCAAGCACCTTTATCCACGGAGCCCTCTCACCAACCCTCTTCGCATTTATTTCTTAGGACAGTTTTTGACTCTATGATGATATTGGTATTGTTCATGGAAAAACACAATTCTCATCTCCAAGGAAATTAGAGACAGTTTATTCTGAGCTGACTTGACCGTGGCCCGGGGACACAGATTTAGGTCACTTCAAATTCCATGTTCTAATGGGGAAGCAGTTTCCCGAAAATTTTAATAGTTACAAAACAGAGAAAGGCAAATACATTGGTGGGAACAGGTGGGCTATAGCAAAGTGGGGAGAACTCTGCTAGAGGCCCTAGACACACCTGACAGCCTTCTTAGCCCTTTAATGGGTGGAGAAATTAGGGGTCTGTTCATATATTCCAAAGGATTTGTATCTGTTAGTCACAGGGTGTTAGGTCTGGCCTGGAGATGGGCAAGACTATTTATTTAGGGGACTAAAGCCGAGATAAATTGTAATTAGACCCTGGACCTGAAATGTTCCAACCTGTCCACATCACTTCAGTTCTACTGAGTCAATAAGCCTTTGCAGACACAGCTTCTTTTCCAGGAATTCTCATGCACAATATAAAAATCATAAAACAAAACAAATCATCAAAACACCCTACCACTGGGGCTAGAGAGGTGGCCCAATGATTAAGAGCATTTACCGCTCTTCCAAATGAGTTCACTTCCCAGCGGCCGTGCCAGGACCCACGACTACTTATAACCCCAGCTCCGGGTTGTTGGCCTCCGCGGGCACCCGCACACGCATGTGCATACCCCTGCACAATGAATCTGATTTAAAATAATAATAATAAATCTTGAAACAATCCTACCATCTACAAAATTAACAGGTAGGCCAAATGGAGCTGCTGCAGGCCCTTATGGCTGCTCAGGGTTGATAAAGAGTGTGCTATCTGCAAGAAGCCGATGGACCAGGGAGAGGAAAGGCTGGGGAAAGAGAGAGGTGGGGATTCTGGAAGCCAGCACTGCTCTAGTGTCTCATGCTGGTTTAGGCTCAACGGTTTAGAAAACAATGAAACCAACTCAGAAGGAAACAGGACCATTTTATTAAAAGTGGAGAGAAAATCAGGGCAACCTGGAGATCTCTACGAGGAAGGAGACGGCTCGGAGCAAGAGAGAAAGGCACAGTCGAAGTTCCGAGATATGTTCAGGCACCTGTGTGTGGAATGGAGGGATGAGGGGCAGAGGAAAAAGGAGAGGAAGAGGGAGGTGGGAAGGGAGAGAGACAGAGACCAGCAGAGACAGAGACAGAGAGAACACCCACCAGAGAGGAGAGGCCCAGTAAACATGGAAGAGAAAGGTGAGGTTTTAGCTAGAACTCAAAACAGCAGACAAGCCGGGCATGAAGGACTTGTGGGCAGCTGCAAGAAGGGCTTCCAGACTGCGTAAACAATAACAACTCCAGCCCTCCGGGGAGAGTCTTGCCCCACCCCAACCCCCCAGCATCGCTGGGTGCAGAGCTCTCCTGGCAGTAGTGGTCCAGTGGGGTTAACTCCTAGGACAAAGGACAAAAGCTTGTCTTTGCCACCTTATAACAATTTGAGTGGTTTTTAAATGGCCCATCTCCACAGGGGCCAGTAGTAGGACCCAGATTCTCTTCTTTTGATTGGAAATCACATAACAGAATTAAGGAAAATTAAACGAAGATAAAAGCGAAATCCACAAAGTAGCCATGTTTTCCCAGGAGGAAATGGCTTTTCCTTAATGCAGTTCCACAACGCCCAGTAGCTTCTTCTTCCCTTTCTTATGCTATTTGTAATCTCCTGCAGGGACAATTGTAAAGCTTCCTCTACCCTTTCTCAGGGCATTTCAAATTCTAAGAGGGGCAACTGTCTCATTGTCCTTTTTCTTCAGATTAGCATGTTCAACTGGGAAAACAAGAGGTGTGGCCCAAAGCTGATTATGAGGTGGAGGAGCCATCCTCAGGGACCTCCAGGCTTGCGGATTGTCAGACCACCACCTAAGGACATCCAGGTTTAGCATACCTGCAGAGGTGTGCTTTAGGGCTGTGGAGGTTAGAAATAGGGGCGCGTGTTTAACACTGAATAATCCCATTATTCACTTTCAAAAACTCAGCTACGTTAATCTGAGAATCAAGGACAACAGTCGTGTCCCTCACGTAGTTCAATGGGAGAGCCCTTGGCTTGGATCCTCAGGAGAAAGGGAGAAGAACAGAACACGTGGGCTCAGGACTTGCTGTGAAAATGCAGGATGTAAACCAAAGGGTACTCAGAGGAATGAAATCTGGCAGATGGATGTGTTTCACTTTGCAGAATTTGGAAAATTGAAATATGTATACCATACCATACTTATTCAGGATTTCAATGAGCAACTGCTCTGAGTTCTGAAAAAGTTGATTCTGTAATCACCTATTTGCTAGAAGTTATGGGCGTCATTGGTATACCTGAACAAATTAAAACTGACAATGCTCCAGCATATGTCTCTGATAAAATGAAACAGTTTTTTGCTTATTACAATATAAAGCATATTACAGGTATACCACATAATCCTACAGGCCAAGCAGTCATAGAAAGATCAAATCAAACTCTAAAGGATATGCTAAATAAACAGAAAGGGGTAACAAAAACCCCCAGAAATAGATTGCATAATGCTCTATTAACTTTGAATTTTCTCAGTGCTAATGAGAAAGGAACAACAGCTGCAGAGAGACATTGGATAATAGAAAAAACTACAGAATTAAATCAGCCTATATACTTTAAGGATGTGCTGACCTCAGAATGGAAACCAGGATATGTGTTACCTTGGGAATGAGGTTTTGCTTTTGTTTCTACAGGAGAAGATAAGCTGTAGGTACCATCAAAATTGATAAAGGTTCAAACTGAACAAGAGAGACTTCTTAATTAGAAGAGGTGATAGTTCATCAACCAACATGACTATCCAATTTAAACTAACTTATACCACTAACAAATGTTTTTCATTTAATCAGATATAATTTGCCAAAAGGGAACCTCCCCAAAGTTAGTCTTGGGGAAAGGTTTTTGTTTTGTCTTTCAGGAGAATGAAGGTTAAGGAATCTGAAGAACACTGGACAAATAAGACAACTGAAGAAAAGGGACAAATCATCTAGAAAAAATGTCCCAAGAAAAGGAGTAAATTGGCCTATTGGTATATCACCTATAAAATTTCATAAGTCTCCCTAAATGTTTGTTTCTGCTCTTCTCTACGGACACTTAACACAAATGGTCTTTTTGTAGTCCCAATTCAATTAAAAATTAAAGCTAGCATGGAGTTGGAGAATGGCTCTCTCCTTCTTTAAACCCAAGCGTGTTGTTAAAAGGAAAATGCAAAATCTGTATCATGCCAGAAGAAAGAGCCATCTTCAGATATGGGACAGAAGAAAACCAAAAAACTAAAGGACTATTCTATTGCCACTAATCTCAATTCTTTGGTTCTATTTTGATTCTTCAAACTTTTCTTAAGGTATGAATTTTATATCAAAATTTATAAGATTAATATATATATTTTAAACTTTGGTTATGATATTAATGGTCATATAGAGTACTAACTAATTCTAGAAAAAAGGCTTCATTTAGCTGCCTATACAAGTTTTTGTGTTGGAGTCTTTATCAGTTTTCTTCAGGGAGTCATGAGCAGGCCTAACAGCGAATTTGAAGTCTCCAGAAAGATGATGGGGCCCCACAACAATAATAATACCACTAAGCTGACAAACACCACCCAAAGATCAGCTTTGGACTACAAACTGCTCAGAACAGTTTTGAGATGGCTAGCTGAGATGATCCAGTTTCACAGACTACTTGAGCAAGGACTTGATATAAGCCCTGAACTTTGGCATTATGCAGAGATGGGACAACAAATGATATAGCTACCTCTCTGGGAACTCTAGCTGAAATCTAAGCATTCCCTCCCACCTCTGCCTTTTTGTCGATCTCCCTCCACAGGGCCCTGACTCTTACCTGTAAAGTGGGACTATCACTCCCAACCTTGGGTCTTCTTTCTCTTGCTGGTGACAAGGTGTAATAACATGACTGGGGGTGTGGAAATGCCCAGAAAGTTCTGGCCTCAGTCTACCAGGATCAGGAGTAACATTTAGATGCCTTTGTAATCCCTTGCCAGACTACTAGCATGCCCGAGGCATACACTAAATAATTATTTAGACCGGGGGATCCGCGTGTGAGGTTATCAATGGCTCAATGTCCTTCTGGGGGTGGCAGGACAGGGAGAGGTGGGGAGCACGGTCACCAGGAACACCATGGTGTTCTCAGCTGGCTGGGGTCAGGGAGATATATGGGACACTCATTTTTCAGAGAAGCCAATTTTGTTCTTTTTATTATTTATTTTTTTTTTTTATTAAACCTTTACTTCTTTAAGATGGGGGCGGGGCTTATAGGGTCACAGTCCTCACCGTGTAGAAGTCACAGGACAACCTTCTGGAATCCATTCAGGTGGTCAGCCGTGGTGGCAGGCACCCTTACTCACTGAGCCGTCTCTCGGGCCCCCAATTTCGTTCTTAACGTCTGGCTTTGATGTTTATTCAGATATTTTCAGGACCTTGTGAGAACTGAGCCAGATAGCCCCCCGTAAGCTGGTTGTAGCCATCGAGCCACTGTTGTGGAACTGGGTTCTGCCTTGCCCTCTCCCATTGCACAGAGGAGAAAACTGAGAGGGGAACTCGGCCAGTGACACAGTCAAGACCAGGTGCCGCTACCTCCTTTTTCCTGTCGCCCACACCCTGCATTGGTCTTGTCTCTGGGTGTCTGCGTGTGTGTGTGTGTGTGTGTGTGTGTGTGTGTGTGTGTGTGTGTGTGTGTGTTTGACTCTGAGTCCCCCTTTTCTTGCCCCCTTTCCATCCCCTTCTCCCAGGATGTCTGTCCCTCCCTTTGTTCCCTAGTCAGATGGTCTCTTAGTCAACAGACCTCCGGAGCTGGGTGCACCAACCTGCGCCAGACGCGCCTCCTCGCTCGGCCCCCTCCGGGTTTCCGGAAAGCGGGCGGGTCCCCCGGCTCTGCCGTCAGCGCCCTTGCCTTCGGTCTGCACCCCCTCCCCGCTGACCTCACGGGCCGGCGTCGCGAGCGCATATAAGCCACGACCCCTCGGAGGAGCGCGCAGTCAACGCGGGATCCTGGAGCTCTGCAAACTCAACCCGGCCAGTTTGCACTCTGCAGCTCAGCATCTCCTACTGCACAGCGGAGTCCCCACCTCGCAGGTAATGCCTCCGACCCTGGGACCCCGAACAGGTGTGTCCCCTCCACCCTCCCATCGCCTCCTCGGGGCGCACTGGTAGGGGCACCCGGAGCGCTGGATGGAAGAGGTCCAGCAACAGGTCCACGCCGGGACGGTCGGACCCTCCCCACAGTTCGAATGCGTACACTAACGTTAGAAGTAGAACCTTCGCTTTGGAATTAGGATGTGGGCGTCCAATGAGAGTCTTGGTTAACCTAGACACATGAGCCCAGGGTTGCACACAGAATTCGTGCAACGAGCCAGAATTTCAGCTCTGGAGTAAGGAAGGAGGTTGGCGGTGGAGGGCTGGGGTTAGAATGTAGACGGAAACTTGGGGACAGTTTTGGCCGCGATGACTTTAACTTTTCCGGCCAGCGCTACAACCTTGATGGGTACATGAGGTGGGTATCAATCCCAAACGCAGCGCTGCCTTCCCCAGCTTTGGATGTCGGGAACAGAGGGGTTTCCACCGCCTCCTGGTTTGGCTACCCTAGTGGACCATGAGAGTTGCGAGAGGCTCAGATGGACCAGATATGTGGCTGGTAATCCTGTTCTTGGAGGGGTGAGGGTGTGACCCCAGAGCACCACGGTGCATTCACTCTTGTTCCCACTGTCCTTGACTCTAGACGCCACGATGCCGGGCCCGTGGCTGCTGCTGGCTCTGGCTTTGATCTTCACCCTAACTGGTATCCGCGAATCCGGCGCCTTGCCGGAGGCAGCCCAGGAGGAGGGCGCAGTGACTCCCGGTCTGGGGAACGTCCTGATGTGGCCAGAACGTCGATCCTTGAGGAAAGACCTCCGGCGGGTGCGAGGGGACCTGGGTGCAGCCTTAGGTAAGTATAGGGGGAGGGGAGCTATGTGAGAGGGTTGGGGGAGCCGCCTTGATGCTCCTTCCAGACTTTAGTTCAGACGGGCTCAATAGCCACTTCCTGAACAGGGTGGAGAGGTGACCAGTCCTTGAGACCACAATAATTCTCAGTGCTAGAAATAATCAGAAGACAGACTTTCAGTAGATACAATTTCATATGGTCCCTATCCATGACAGTTTTAATTACTGTTTACTAAGTACTTGTATGTATCTCCTTGCCTATAAGGGCACGTTGCCATTTTGTATTGAAAATAGGTTCAGAGAACTGGAGTGGCTTATGGTCACCCAGCAGGGAAGCTGGGGCTGGAAGCCAGAGGCAGTGTCTTTGACCATCTGTGGGGGGTTGGGGGGTGGTCTATACAGCTTAGGGAGCAGACCGTGGGAGGGAGGGGCTCCTGGAAGTGCCGGAGTGGGTCACAGCCTGCAGGCAAGCGTCCCTAATGAAGGGACCAGGTTCTCCACACCGGCTTTTTCTTCTCTCCAGACTCCTGGATCTCGAAGCGCCAGCATCCAGGCAAAAGGGAGGAGGAAGAAGAAATTGAAGCTGAAGAGAGGGGGGACTTGGGAGAAGGGGGAGCCTGGAATCCCCACAAACGACAGCACCCCGGCCGCCGTGCCAACCAGGACAAGCATTCATGGGTAGACATGATGGAAGACAGTGACTGGGTGCCACGGTCCAGGTTGCCACATTTCTTTCTGGATTCCTGGTCCTTAGGTATTCCCCAAGTCAAGCGGCAGCACCCCGGCCGGAGATCTTTCCCCTGGTTGGAGTCCGATATCACCAAGAGGCAGCATCCAGGCCGGAGGTTCATAGATCCCAAGTTTCAAACAAGCTGGGAAGAAAAAGAGGGAGAGGGTGTCCCAATGCCTGAGAAACGCCAGCATCCTGGCAAGAGGGCAGTGGGTCACCCTTGTGAGCCCCAGGGGACTTGTGGCCAAACAGGCCTGCTCCAGCTCCTAGGTGACCTGAGCAGGGGCCAGGAGACCCTGGAGAAGCAAAGTCCACAGTTGGAAGCCTGGGACGGGGAGCCTCTGGAGGACTAAGCCCAGAGTCAGGTTTTAAATCTAGGATGACTGAGCCCTGTGTGCCCTACCCCATCTCCTTCACCTTTTCCCCTTAGGTATTAAACCAGAGCCCTCTGTACATAGCATCCACCCAACCCCCTTCCTTACCCACTTCAGGGATCCCAGTCAGGACGTTAAAGCCCTACTTGTCCCTGCAAACAAGAGGGGCTGATCTCATTGTCATTGTCCTTGTCCCCAACAGCCCCACCGTCTCACACCCCCTCAGCACTGATGGTTCTTCCACATCTTCTAAGGGACCTCCTCAGAAAGGGTGGAATTGAAAAGTTTGGGTGTTAAAGTCCGACTTCCATCTTCTGCCCCATGTGACAAGGCTGACCTGGTATAATTTCAGAACCCTCTCCCCCAAGGCTGGGGGCCCTGGGCAGTGTGGGGGATATTCAAACATGCCCTGGGTGAGGGGTGTCACATCTTGTATATACCCCTGCTCTTGTTAATCTCAACAACAATAAAATATATCCAGGTCATCTGTTGCTCCACTCTTTTATTTAGATGGAGGTTTTGCTTTGGGGGGCTTTAGGGGATGGTACTTACCTTGGTTCCTCTTAATTGAGGAAATCGGGACCCTCTTGCCTGTCCCCAGTCTCAGAACACCATGTTACTGTGGCAAAGGGTCTTTGATTGGCCTGGTGTGGTGGCTAGAGCCGATTTAGCTGGCTGCAGTGGAGCCTAGAGTCTACCGGAGTGGGGGAGGGGAGCGCATATTACTGTGACTAAAACTAGGGGACCTCTGGAGTCCTGGGAGGCAGGTTAGGAGGGGACAAATTGAAGTCACCTGACACCTTATCCATGAGCCCTGTCCCAGAACACGGGCTTGGGTCATGCCTCACAGTCCTCCTAGGACTTTACATAATTACTGAGTGAAGAAATTGGCTCTTGTGCAACCTTTAACTGAGGCCAACTTCTCTGTGGGTATATGTGGACATTTCCTTCAGCCTGAGACTGCCGCACACATCTTGCTCAGTAAAGGCTACTGTTAGAGGGCAGCCGCTCCACGTTTGGCAACTACATTTCCCAGCCTCCTTCATGGGTAGGACAGGGTCACGTGGTCATTTCTGACCAATGGGCTGTTACAACGCTTGAGTAGGACGTCCTCCTGAAGTCTTCCTGCCATGGTGGCCGAGGCTGCCCGTGTAGTGGCCAGAGGACGTGGTAGAAGGATTTGAGGGCCTGGTTTCACTTGATGGAAGTTAGACAAATCACCACGGCAGACTTAGGTGTGCAAGAAACAAACTTCATAAGTCACTGAGAGTCACTAAAGAGTGCTACCAGACTTAACCAACCGCGACAAACACAGCCTGCGTTTTCCCACCACACAAAAACTCTTCCCAACTTTTGTTCCCCGTCGAAGCCTCCTAGATCAGGGCCTGACCTGAAGAAGGTATTTGTTGAATATGCATCGCATGGAAGTTACAAGCTTCAAGTCACGTTTAGTTTCCTGACCCGACTTTCCACCAGTGAGAAAACAAGAGAACAGAAGAGCACAGCTTGGCATGGGAAACACGGTTCTGGGAAATGAGAAGGAAGGAGAAACTGGCTAAGCAGAGAAGCCTTCCTGGAAGGGGAGATCACTAAGCCCAAGTCTCAACAGATAAAAAGCTCCCGAGGCAAAAGGGTAGGGCATCAACCTGCGAGGGCTGTGGCGGAGACCATGTGTTCTGGGGGAGTATGTGAGATCGGAAATGTGTGGGAACCTCTCTCCCACTCTCTTCCAGCCCTGAGGGAATAAGCATCAGGTCTTCTGTCCAACCCTTTCAGGTTCAGCCCAGTTCCCACACAGAAGCTTTGAGCCCCTGGGTCTCGAGGATGACTCTGTGAGTGGCTAGTTTTGTCAACTTGACACAAGCTAGAGACATCTGAGAAGAGGGAGCCTCAGTTAAGAAAATGCCTCCAAAGGTGAGGCTCTAGGCAGGCAAGTCTGGAGCACATTTTCTTAATTAGTGATTGGTGGGGAAGGGTCCAGCCCATTGAGAGTGGGGCCACCCCTGGACACTGATGGTCCTGGGTTCTATAAGAAAGCAGGCTGAGCAGATGATAAGGAGCAAGCCAGTAAGCAGCACTCCATGGCCTCTGCATCAGCTCCTGCCTCCAGGTAACTGTTCTGTTTGAGTTTCTGCCTTGACTTCCCACAATGGACTATGACTCAGGATATATAAGTCAAATAAACAAGTTGCCTGTTTTTTTTGTTTTGTTTTGTTTTTTGGCTTTTTTTTTTTTTTTTTGGTTTTTCAAGACAGGGGTTCTCTGTGAAGCAGTTCTGACTGGTCCTGGAACTCACTCTGTAGACCAGGCTGGCCTTGAACTCACAGAGATCCACGTGCCTCTGCCTCTGAGTGCTGGGATTAAAGGTGTGTGCCACCAACCGCCCCGGCACAAGTTGCTTTTGATCAAGGTATTTCATCATAGCAATAGTAACACTAATTAAAACATGCTCATGGGGGATTGCTGCCACAGTCCTGACTGTGTGGTTTGGGAGAAGATTGTATAAGGACTTCAGGACTTTGGGCTAGAAAAGCCATGAGTGTTGAGAGCTCAGTGAGCTGTTCTTTAGCAGTTTAGAAAATAAGGATGTTGAGAGCAGCCAGGCACCTTTAATCCCAGCACTCAGAAGGCAGAGGCAGGTGGATCTCTGTGAGTTTGAGGCCAGCCTGGTCTACAGAGGGAGCTCCAGGACAGCCAAGGCTACACAGAGAAACCCTGTCTCAAAACAAACAAAAAGAATGTTGAGAACAATGCAGATGATGGAGACATGGTTTATGATGTTTCAGAGAGAAGCAAAGAGTCTATTGGGTCATTTGTGTGAAGACTACGTGGTGTCTGGTCAGCTGGGGCTGAAGAATCAGCCATGATTAACAAGAGACCAGAAACACTGAAGTGAAACTCTTGTTTTGCTGGGATAATTATACTGGTCAGCTGGAGCTGAGACGTGAGCAGTGATTAAGAGAAGACCAGCATCACTGAGGTGAAATCTTCTGGGAAATGTTTCCTGAGAGTCAGCTGTGTTCTAGAGGTGGCCTAGGCTGTACTTTGCACTGGCAGCTAGACTTGGCCATGTATAAGAGTCTCACAAGTGGCACTGGATTTGAAGGCCTGTAAGGGTCGTGGAGAGGCTCAGCGCTGTGAGAAGCCAGGAGAGATCATTGGTGAAGGTACAGCCTCAGTAGCATTTGAAGCCCCGGGATTGAAGGGGTCATGAAGAAAAGTCTAGGCTTGGCACCTTGAAGAGAGTCCAAGAGAGGCTACTTGTGAACGTGCAGCCCAGCTGCAATCTAAGACCCAAGCATTTTGAAAATACCAGTACCTTGGGATGGCCACCAAGAATAGCAGCAGCACTGGGGTGTAGCCTGCCTAAGCCTAGAAGACAAGCTGTAAGTGCGCTGTAGAGGGCAGAGCCAGAGAAGTGACCCAAGCCCCTTGGAGGAGCCTGGAAGATCGTGAGTTGATCCCAAATACTGGCCATTGAGGTTTTGGGGTTTTTTTAAATTTTGTTGAGACAGGGTTTCCTTGTGTATTCTTGACTGTCCTGGAACTTGCTCCGTAGACCAGGCTGGCCTTGAACTCAGAGATCTGCCTGCCGCTGCCTCCTGAGTGCAGGGATCAAAGTTGTGCACCACCACCGCCTGGCTGACATTGAGTTATTTACATTGCTGGAGTTGATTTTGCTTTGTTCAGATTGTGACTGTGCCCTGGTTCTTCCCTCTTGAAGAAAGTATTTATTTTTGATTTTACAGGAGCCCATGGTTTTTTAAACTTTTAAAATAGAGATATTAGAGTTTTACAAAGACTTTAGATGTAAAAACCGAGCTGTCCTGATACAGGGTGTGTATGCAGCAGCTTTCTGGTATATAAACCCCAACTTGTATAAAGAGTTAGCTGCTGCTGACAGCCTTCTGGCCAATTTCACGGTATGTGTGATTGATTGATTGATTCTGGTACTAGGCATTGAACTCAGGACCCTTCACATATAAGCACCTTACTTCTAAGCACTCTACTACTGAGCTACACCCCTGCCTAGCACAGGTTTTTTTGTTTTTTTGTTTTGGTGATGGCACACGTTTTTAATCCCAGCACTCAGGAGACAGAGGCAGGCCGGTCTCTGAAAAATCAAAAGGAAAAAAAAGAAAAAAAACAATAAGTCAAGGCTCTGGCTCAATGGGTAAGGAGCCTGATGAACAAGCATGAGGACTTGACTTTGATCTTTATGGAAAGGCTGGGCTCGCCTTAGTGCGTCTTAAGCCTAGTGCTTGGGGTGGGATTGTGAGCTGATAGGGAGATTGCAGGGGACTGGAGGGGCTTGCTGGCTGCCAGCCCAGCTGAAAAACGAGTCAGCTCCAAGTTCAGCTGAGAGACTCTGTCTCAAGGGAATAGGGATGGAGAAGGATAGAGTTGGACAGCTGACATCCCCCTCTGGGCTCTTCAGGTACATATGCCCACACATGTGCACACATGTGCACACACAGATATTTAAAAAATTCTGTGTACTACCCCAGACCTACTGAGTTAAAAAAAACTCTGAGCCAGCCGGGCAGTGGTGGTGCGCACCTTTAATCCCAGCACTCAGGAGGCAGAGCCCTAGCACAGTATTTTAAAAGTCCACTTATATTACAGCATATGTCAGTACTTCCATATATATATATATATATATATATATATATATATATAAAGAGTACTCTCTTGTGGTGATGGGTAGTCCCTCATAAAGTGTATCTACTTTAGGGCTGGGGATGTAGCTCAGTGGCAGAGCACTTGTCCAGCTTGCATGAAGCTGTTTCCAGCACTCCTCAGCACTCACACAAAAGCCATAGTGTGAAGTGGTGCATCCCTGTAGTCCCAGCCTGTGGGAGGGTGACAAAGAGGCTCCCTGAAGGCAGGAATTGGGTGCCAGCCTGGGTGCAAAGGTCCTGTAAAAAGACAAAAACAAATCACCAAACCAAATACATGAAGACTCGTGTGTGTGTGTGTGTGTGTGTGTGTGTGTGTGTGTGTGTCTGTCTGTCTGTCTGTCCACACACCCCTTTCTTTAACCCATTTTAAGTATACATTATTTTGTTTTGTTTTTTGCTTTATTGTTGTGGGTTTTTTTTTTGTTTTTGTTTTTGTTCTTGTTTTGTTTTGTTTTTCTTTATTTTTTTGGTTTTTCGAGATAAGGTTTCTATGTGTTGTTTTGGTGTCTGTCCTGGATTTTACTCTGTAGACCAGGCTGGCCTCTAACTCACAGAGATCTGCCTGGCTCTGCCTCCCAAGTGCTGGGATTAAAGGAGTGCACCACCACTGCCCGGCTTTGTTTTTTTTGTTTTTGTTTTTGTTTTTGTTTTTGTTTTTCAAGACAAGGTTTCTCTGTGTAGCTTTGGAGCCTGTCCTGAAACTCACTTTGTAGACCAAGCTGGCCTCGAACTCACAGAGATTCACTCACCTGCCTCTGCTTCCCGAGTGCTAGAATTAAAGACGTGTGCCACCACATCCAGCTTTATTGTTGTTTTTTAAAGACAGTCTCACTAAGTTGCCCAAGTGGACCTGCGTGTGTTTTTCCTACGTGTATGTCTGTGTACCATGTGCTTACCTGCATCCCACAGAAGTTAGAAGCGGGCATCAGGAACCAAATCTAGGTCCTCTGCAAGAGCAGCAAGTGCTCTTAACTGCTGAACTGTCTTCTCTAGCCTTAGTAACTTTTTGAATGGCTTTTCTAAGTGGAACAGTCACTGACTTGTCAATCATGCAACGTGAATACATTAAGGCCTCTAGACCTCTCCCCTTCTCTCCATTCCCATGGTGGCCCCTGAAGTGTGGCAGTATGGCTCCATCAGCCCCACTGCCAGTGCTACCCACTTCCCCTTGCTGCCCCTAAAAAAAAAAAAAAAAACATGACAAGCACCCTATTCCAAGGACAATAGTCAAATCACTCAGCAGACCTTAGTTGATCAGCACACATGCCCTGACCAATCAGAATGTCTAGATTCTGACTCTTTGCACCTGGAAGGCTCAGCAGTGGGAGAGTTGAGCACTGGCAGGCTGGGTTCCACTTCCTGCATGCTGGTTACCTTGCTCCACTCTAGTCCTAATGATCTGCCTGCTCCTCCTCAGCTGTCACCTCAGCCCGTCACTTTGTCAGAATGTGGCACTGCAGCCCTGAGGCCCTCTCCTTCCTCACAGTTATCACAGTCTATAATTACACCTGCCTGAGACTGGGTGTCCCCAGCACCAGTACTCAGACAAGGATTTGAACACAGTTTACATATATGGACATTGATCCCAGGAAGCAGTGGTCTGGAGTGGGGGACAGATACAGGGAAGGGAAGAATTCGGGCTGCATTGATGAACAGGTTGGCAGTGGGATTCCATCTTTTGGGGGACTCTTAGGAGACATGGACCACATCTTAGAGTTGTCCAGCTTGATAGGCTGAGGAGGTTGGGAATATGTTTCCCAGTTTCCTCCAGTCAGAGGCTGAGGGCTTCTCTCTGGTGATATCCTTCTGGCCACAGCCAGCTGGCCCTGAGAAGCTGCTTCAAGAAGGCCCATAGGTAGTCAGGCACACACACACACACACACACATCCCACCTCAGAGGGTACCAAATGGCCCTCCACTGGGCACACTGGCTTTCTCCTCTGACCTATGGTGCTAAGAAGCTACAGTGATCTGGGTGGGACCTGTGCAAGGCTCTTTCCAGCTTTCCTTTACACCCTCATGTAGTAGTTTAGACCTTGATGGTTTAAAATTCAATTGTGTGTGTGTGTGTGTGTGTGTGTGTGTGTGTGTGTGTGTAGGGGAGGGTGTGCATACCACTGCATGTTTGTAGAGGTCAGAGGACAATTTTCAGGAGCAGGTTCTCTCCTTCCATCATGTGGAGTTCGGGGATCAAACTCAGGTGGTCAGGCTTGGCAGCAAGTGCCTTTACCTGCTGAGCCATCTCACCAGCCCCCTTAGACCTCCAGTGTCCCCGAGACTCTATGTTAAAGGCACGGTCCCCACAGTGGTGCTGTAGAGAGATGGTAGAACCTTTACGAAATTATGCCCAGTCACAGGTCTTAGGTCATTGAGGGCATTGCCCTCCAAGAGGATTCTGGGTCCCAGGGCCGTCCTTCTCTCTCATTACTTCTTGAGCTTTGGGGTGCTCTATACCATGAGGCTGCCTTACCACAAGAGCAAAACCATTGAGGTTGAGGGATCATGGACCAGAACCCCCAAAACTAAGCTGAACAAACTTTTCTTCTTAAAAATGTATTATCTTGGGCGCTTTGTTACTATGAAAGAATGCTGCCTGATACCTCCTTTAGAAAGACAAATATGTGGCTCAGAGTGTCGATGTCACTTATAAAAGGCACAGCCTAAGGCCAGTGCAATGGCTCGCTGAAGAAGCTTGCTATCAAGCCTGATGACCTAAGTTTGATTCCAAGACCCGCATGGTGGAAGGAGGGGACTGACTTCCAAAAGTTGCCCTCTTACCATCATGGGCGCCTTGGCATGAGTGCATGAGCACACACACACACACACACACACACACACACACCCCAAAAAATGCAATTGATTTTAAAAAATCATAAAGGCACAGTCTAATTCTGTAAAACTTCAAGTACCAGAAGCACTTTAAAAATGTTTATTTTTGTATTACCTACATCTTTGCTTTGAGCTTCTGTGAGAAGCCAGCCTCTCCCATCCAGTGAAGCCACCACATCCTCTGATAGGTTCTGTAATTAATTCTTTCTGCAAACCTTGTTTCGATTAATTATTTGCAATCATGGCACCGATTTACTGAGAGACTCAGTTCCTGCTCCGGGCCTCTTGGGTGGCCCGAGAACACGGAGGGCTTCTTACCTGAAGGATGTCAGCAATTAGCGTCCATTTCGATTGCCGGGCATGAGCTGACTGCCCAGGAGAACATCAATTAGCTCACTGGCTAAATCGTGCTCAGAAGCACGGGTTACCAAGGGGACTGTGGTCAGTGCCAGGATTTAAGTGGTGCTTGTCTTCGGGGATCGTCTTTCCTGAATTGCGGCCACGTTCTGGGCCTGGTGATTATCGGCAGGCTGATTAGACCTCGTCCCACATGGAGAGTGACTTCCTAATCACCAGATGCTGACGAGAAGAGTGTCCAGGCACATGCAGGTACGCCCCATGTGACGTGCTGGAGGCTGGCATGGGTCCTACATTGCTGCTTTGAGCCTATGGCCCAGGAGTGGGGGGGCACAGGGCATACCCGTGACTCAGCTGGGCACCCTTGGGAAGAGTTCAAGGGGCTGGGGAGGCCCCAGGGGCACGGAACTCTGGGACCATTCCTGGAAGGTCGCAGATGCTGGCCTGGGAAGAACACTGTTCGCAGTGTCAGGCACTGGGCTCAAATCAGCCATGTGCCGTGTAAACAGAGGGGTGGTCAACCTCTAGCTGCGGGTTCTACTGTCATTCCTTCAGATTACATAATCTACAGGATGGAGGAGGGGTGCTTCAGTGGCAGAGCACTTGCCTAACAAGTATGAGGTTCCGATCCCATCCTTAGAATCACTAAATGAAGGGAAAAAGAAAAATACAAAGGATTATATCAGGGCTGAAGAGACGGCTCAGCGCTTAAAATGCTGCTCTTACAGAGGCCCCAAATAGGGTTCCCAGCTCCCAGGTCAAGCTGCTCACAACTGCCTGTAACTCCAGTTCCAGCGGGGATCTGATACCCTTTTCTGACCTCTAAGTGCACTGCACTCATACACACACACACACACACACACACACACACACACACACACACCTTACATCTATAATTAAAATAAAAAATCTTAAAAGAATGATTATATCACCTAGCGATGACTTTGTAGACATGATGTAGACGTGATGGTATCACAGTGATAAATCTTCCAGTGAGGCATACCTGGAGAGAGTCTCCACACCAATCACGCAGGACTGCAGTTACCACGTCAATGCTTACTGAGCTCTAGGCACTCCACAAAAAACTGAGGCACACTGGGCTGAGATGTAGGTCTGAGCAGTCTCCTCTCCAGGGGAGCAGCAGCTGCAGAGCTCTGGGTCTCCTGCTTTACGTGAACGCAGCAATTCCAGACTTTGCCCCAGGGCCCTTGGGGTTCCTGGATGTCTTCACTTTCCTTGTTTAGTGAGAGCCCAGGTTCCTTTCTATTCAACCAAAGCAAGACAGAAGGCTGGCGAAGCTGAAAGCAATCCCACCTTGTGCAAAGTCAGATATTCTAACAGGCTGTACAAATATAGACTGTGGTGATATATTGTGTACCCTCATAAAATTTGCCTGAAGATCAGAGACCAGAACAAGCCACTAGCTTAAACAGATGCCAGGCAGTGGTGGCACACACCTTTAACCCTAGCACTTGGGAGGCAGAGATCCATCTGGGTCTCTGTGAGTTCAAAGCTAACCTGGACTACATGAGATTGATTCAGTCTAGGAGAGAGACAGAGCCTGGCAGTGGTGGCACACACCTTTAATCCCAATACTTGGGAGTCACACACCTTTAATCCCAGCACTTGGATCTTATGCCTTTGCTACCAATATTTGGGAAGCACAGAAGCCATTAATCCCAACACTAGGAAGGAAGTGATATGGCTGGGTGGAGAAAGGTGTATAAGGTGTGAGGAACTAGAAGCCTTTTCGGCTGGACCCCTTTCGGCTGAGGACTCAGAGACATTCAGTCAGAGGATTCGTGGAGTTGGCGAGGTGAGAAGTGGCTGTAGCTTGTTCCTTTGTGTCTCTGATCTTTCAGCATTTGCCCCAATATCTGGCTCTGGGTTTTATTTATAAGACCTTTAGGAATTTGTGCAATAATAGACCAATGCCACTGTCCTAGGGTTTCTACCGCTATGAAGAGACACCATGACCACAGCAACTCATTTTTTTAAAATTTTTTTTTGTTTTGTTTTGTTTTGTTTTTTGAGACAGGGTTCATCTGTGTAGCTTTGGAGCCTGTCCTGGAACTCACTTTGTAGACCAGGCTGACCCCAAACTCACAGAGATTCGCCTGCCTCTGCCTCCCGAGTACTGGGATTAAAGGCGTGCGCCACCACTGCTCCGCTGACCACAGCAACTCTTATAAAGGAAAACATTTAATTGGGGTGGCTCTATTACAGTTCAGAGGTGTAGTCCATTATCATCGTGGTGTGACATGGCAGGGTGTAGGGACATGGTGCTGGAGAAGTAGCTGAGAGTCCTACATCTTGTAGGCAACAGGAAATGGTCTATCTCTCTGAATGTGGCTTGAGCATATATGAGACCTTGAGGCCCGTCTCCACAGTAACATGCTTACTCTAATAAGACCACACCTACTCCAACAAGGCCACACCTCCTAATAGTGCCACTCCCTTTGGGGGCCATTTTCTTTCAAACCACCGCAGCCAGTCTTGGTATCTTCATAAACATATATACTTTATGTTAATAGGTCAGGATTTATTTATTTTTAAAGTTTATTTGTTTTTATCTGTATGAGTGTTTGCGCATAAATGTATATGCACAACATGTGTGTCTGGTACCCTTGGAGGCCAGAAAAAGGTGTTGGATCCCCTGGAAATGGAGTTATAGGTGGTTGAGAACTGACATCCAGGAGCTCCTGAGCCATCGTTCCAGCCACATGGTCCTGGTTTATCCTTGTTGTAAAAGTTAAAATTCTAAGGGCTAGAGAAATGACTTGGCAGGTGAAGACACGTGCTGCCAAGCTGAGTTCAATCCCCAGGGCACACGTGGTAGAGGAGAGAACCGACTCTTGCCAGTTGTCATCTCACCTCACCGTGCTCACTGTGGCACACACGTGCCTCTGCTGGAACACACGAAAGTTTGAAGTTCTGGTTTGATTCCTAATGCGGGAAAGATCAATAGCTATCTCCCACATAATGAAACAGTCTTGAGGCCAGAAAGACCGAGAGCTGTGACATCCCTGTCTTAAGAACATGTGTTTGACATCCCCGGGGTTAGTCACTGTTCTAAGTATATTACAGTCTGTTCCCTGCCTTATAATGACATTTTAGTCCACAGTGGACTGAATCGATGGTGACAGTGGCCAGCATAGTCTTCAACATCCCATGTGTGCTTTGTCCAGACCAAATCTTTCTCCTGTGCTTGATTTAGGACAAAGGGTTCATCATAGCCCCAACATAAAATTTACATGGCCAATGTCACCAGTAAGAAACCTTGTCAACAGCTGACATGGAAATGGAATTAAAAAAAAAAAGATTAAGTGGGAGAGTCAATGAGATGGCTCAGCTAACAGTGCTTGCTACTAAGCCTGACCCCGAGTTCAGTCCCTGAAATGTTAGGAGAGAACCAGCTCCCACAAATTGTCCTCTGACCTCTACACAGGTGCTGTGGCACATGCCTCCCCAAAATAAATAAATACATGTAATAAAAATTTTAGTGATTAAGAGATTGGGGATGTGGCTCATTGAAAAAAATGCTTGCCCAACATGCATGAAGTTCCCAGCTCCACTCCCAGCACTACAAGATGAAAGGATTGATTAAGAACTGTGTGTGAGGGGCTGGAGAATTGGCTCAGCCGTTAAAAGTACTGGCTGTTCTTCCAGAGGTCCTGGGCCCAAGCTCCAGCACACACATACATGGTGCCTCACAACTGTTTGCAACTCCAGTTCCAGAGGGGTCTGATACTCTCTTCTGACTTCTGTGGCACTCTATTCATGTGGTCCACAACTTGCATGAGGCAAAACACCCAATATTACTATAAAATAAATTTTAAAAATAGGGTGTCTTTTTTTTCCTCTTAAATTTTTATTTAACATATATGGGCATTTTGCCTGTGCACCACATTCATGCAGTCCCCCAGAAACCAGAAGGCACTTGATCCATTGAGACTAGAGTTACACATGTTTGTGAGCTGCCATGTGGGTTCTGGGAACCAGCCCTGCATAATAGGGTGTCTTTTATTTATTCTTTGACAGTTTCAGATATGTGTATAGTGTATCTTGATCAGATTTACGCCCCCTAACAACCCCGTTTACCTCTCTCCAGACAACCCTAACACACCCCTCTCCTATCTTCATGTCCTCTCTTTTTTATTTGTAATTCACTGAATATAATTAGTAATGCCTGCTAGAACATTGGCTGATCTTGTTGGCTTGATGTTTTGTGGGAGGTGTAGCCACTGTGTATTCATGAGTGCAAGGGCTACGTCATGTCCAGAAGACACCATTTCACAGCTCTCCTCCCCAGCCTCAAGCTCTTAACATTCTTTCTTCTCCTATGATGTTCCCTGAGCCTTGGAAGGGGTAGAGGGAGTTGACATAGCTGTTCCATTTAGTAATGAACACACAATATTCACTTAGTCTCATCATTCTGACCGGTTATGAGTCTCTGCAGTAACTGCTAACCACTGCAGGAAGAAGCTTTTCTGCCCAAGGTTGAGGGCAGCACTCATCTATGGGTATAACTATAAACATTTAGAAGTCAGTTTGGCCGCATGTCCAATTAGCAAGAGTATACTTGTACGTTCCTCCCTAGGGCCTATGACTTCCCAAGCCATGGGTTTTGACCAGGTTTACAGTACTAGGCATGAATTTATTCCTGTGCAGCAGACCTCAAGTCCAATGCCAATGTAGTTGGCTACCCCTATAACCTTCACACCATCATTGCGCTAGGGGGCATTTCTTGCCTGGCAGGTTAGCGTTGTAGCATTCAAGGTCCCGCTTTGGATAAGACCACTGATGACTTTTTGCCCTCAGTGGCCTGCATAGATCCTTCTGGCACTATGAAAATTGGGTCACTTCCTTCCAGCTCGATTTCTGTATGTCCTGCAACCAAAGTGTGTCATGTCTGCAGCAACTGGGTCTTCCTTGACACTCTGTTGCACCTACGTTTGCTCTGGCTGGTTTAAACTGTTCAGAACTCCCTGTGCATTACACAGCACCTGCATGTATACATATAGTGAGCTGCAACAAGGGTGTCTGAGGCTTTGACATTATGACACACATTGTGTATTGAGAACTGTGTGATCCAGTTACCAAAACAAAAATTAAAAAGAAAAAAAAAAGAATCTCATGATGTTATTTCTTATTTAGGGTTTCACTATGTAGCCCTGACTGGATTGTAACTCCCTATGTAGACCAGGCTGGCCTCGAACTCCCAGATATTCTCCTGCCTCTGCTTCCCAACCATGCTCCTTTATCAGAATGTTTGAAGTTTCCAGTCATGTTGGGCTGGCTTTTTCCTCACACCCTGGGGTAGTCAGCCTCTGTGCTACCAGCTCCATATTTGCAGCTGGGACCAGTCAGAAGCCAGTCTGCCTACCCTCGACCCACACCCTGCTCCTGACCCCCATCACTGGGCTGTCTTTAGGGTGCCAGTGGGGTAGCAACTTCCTGGTCTTGGTCCCTCCACTTACAAAACGAGGACAGTAGAACCCGTGAAAGATAAGCTGAGTCAGGCACTTAGACATCAGTTGACTACCAGATGTGTAATGTTACAGGAACTGTCTGCTCAATGTGGTCAATTTGTGTTTAACGTTTGCTGGGCAAGGATTTTGAGCTTTCAACAAATTTTCAAATGAATATAGACTCAGGTCAAAAGTAATGGCTCGGGGGTCACAGGGGCTGCCGGAGGCTCTGGGCTGGCTGAGGATGCTATAATCAACAATGACCCATCTATGGGGCATATGTGAGGCAATGCTGCTCTGAGGGTCAGCGTGCCAGTGTCCTGCTCCTACGCAGCTATTTCTAGCTTCTTTACTGCTGCATCCAGGCCTGGATCCTTTTGACCCCCTGAGCTGTCCCCAGGCCTCGCGCTGACCACCTTGAGATCAGAGCGAGGAGAAGCAGTGACTCAGGGAACACCACAGCTATCAAGGAGAAGCGGCAGCTGAGGAACAGGTTCTCCCCGGGGCTAGCACTCGGCCACCCTGCCCCTGGGCTCCCTAGGCCAGCCCCAGGCCCTTGCCAAAGACACCAAGCAGCACCAACCTCTGTCATCCATGGGTCCCTCACCCTCTGGCCCTTCTTGTGGTATGATGCAAACAGTGATCTCGAAAAGGAGGGGCAGCTGGGGTTATACACTGCTCCAGAGCCTTGCATGCGTGATGCCAGTCAGCTGGCTCCACTTCCGGTCTGGGCTTGGTGTCTTTTCTACAGCCTTCCTCACTGGAAGAGACTTGGGGGGGGGGTGTAGGAGGGGTAGGAGATGAATATAATTTTTCTTGGGAATAGATTCATCCTGAAAGTCAACTCTGACCCCTATCATCCCTCAGTTGAACTCTCAGCACCTCAGGAAGGCCAAGTTTTTGCAAAGTCTTTTGTGACCTAGACCCATCTGTTGCCCTGTCTCAGCCTCCCTCACCCACAGGACTCTTCCTATTTCACTTGGAAAACCCCAGATTCACAATTATCACAGGACCTTCCTGTTGGGGAAGATTAGTTTAAGATGGGTTACATTTGTTTATGCTGTGGAATATTTGTTTGATGATGCAAAAATGTGTTGCATTTTTTTTATGTTGCATTTGTTTAACTCTGTAAAGCTGTGTTACTTTGCCTGCCTAAAACACCTGATTGGTCTAATAAAGAGCTGAACAGCCAATAGCAAGGCAGGAAAGAGAAATAGGTGGGGCTGGCAAGCAGAGAGAATAAATAGAAGAAATCTAGAAAAGAGAGGAAGAAGGAGAGAGGAAGATGTCAGGGGCCAGCCATCCATCCAGCAACAGGGTAAGAAGGAAAGAATATAGAATAAAGAAAGGTAAAAAGCCCAGTTGCAAAATGTAGTTAAAGAGAAATGGGATAATTTAAGTTAGAAAAGCTGGCTAGAAACAAGCCAAGCTAAGGCCGGGCATTCATAAATGAGAATAAGTTTGTGTATTTATTTGGGAGCTGGGAGGTGGGCCTCCAAAAGAGTAAAAAGAAAAAAAATCCAACTACAACCTCCTTCTCCAGGAAGCCCTCCCTAACTTCCTGCAATGGCACCAAGGCCTCCTCAGTATTCCCTGCAGCCACAGTTGGGGAGATCTGGGGTCAGAAGAACCCTTAAAGGGTGATTGAGAGCTGCACATCTCCAAGAGCGATCCAGCATCCCGTGGACACTAACAAGCTATCTATTCCCAGGCCCCATGTGGCAGAAGGAAGTAATTGAAAAAGAGGGCCCTAGAGGTTGAGAAGCTCAGAACTACTGCAGACCTGTGGAGCCCAGCTAGAGCTCGGAGTCTGCACGGCCCCAGTAAATCATCTGCCAGTGTTGGCTCCGCTCTTCGCGGCTCCAGGGTCTGGCCACCCCGTCTTCGGGGGGGCCTTCCGCTAATGGGGTTGAGGCAGGAAAGAATCACCTTCACCCCAGGTTCTTCTCCCACTTCCTGCACGACCAATTTCAGACTGTTGTTTTCTTTTATTGGCAAAGAAGCCGCTTGGGCACCTGCCTCATTTATTTCTCATCAGCCGCTCCTGGTCCCAATGCTGTCGAGCAGGAACCTGCTGGGTCGGAGAATCAAACCGCTGCTTGCCGGCAGGTTGTAAATTTTATGGGGCTCTTGCTAAGCACACAAAACTTGAGCTGGAAAAATACAACTTCTGCCTTCCCTTGCTCCTGTTGGGCTGTGGCTCAAAATGTAGTAAGCACCTCTGGGGACCAGATGTTCTCTGTGCCATCTTCGCCTCTGGTGGGAAGAGAACACTTGCCCTCCGCTGCTGGACTCCACTCGCCTGCCACACTCAGAAGTTCCTCTTGGTGCCTAGTCTGTTTCTTGCTGCCACTGGCTTCAAACTAGCCTGTGACATGGGCATTCGTCAGCCCCACTTTTGAGGTCTGGAAACTAGCACAGGCTAAGCACACAATAGGCACTTAATACATACGGATTTAGAAACTGGGTATGGGGGTGCCTGCTGGTAATCATAGCACTCAGGAGGAAGAACATGAGTTTGGGGTCAGCCTAGGCTACACAGTGAGACCCTTCTGAAAAACAAAACCCTAAGTCTATACACACACACACACACACACACACACACACACACACACACACACACTAGTATGTGGATGCATAAATGATATTAATTAAAATCAAAATTGATAATTGAAAGTGAACATTCATTTGGAAGATTTGTTGGGAGTAGGTGTACCCCACCTTGTGAAGCTTTCATGAGGGATTGTTGTTAATGCAGCAGCAGCTGAAACAAAAAACAAAAAAACCAGAAACATACCCGTATGTCCTCACTCTCCTGTTCCCCACTCCCTAGCAAAAACTCCCCCAGGGAGTGAAAACAGAGGGGAAGGGTAGGTCTTTGAATTATTTTGTAGTTGGAGACAAGGTCTCACTATGCAGTCCTGACTGTCCTGCAACTCACTATGTATACAAGGCTGGCTTTGAACTCACAAGAGAGCCACCTACCTCTGCCTTCCAAGTGCTGGAATTAAAAGCACCACTATGCTATGCCTGGCTTGAATTTTTTAAAAGTTTTTCTGCTTCTGCAGACACAAGAGACCTGTGACCTCATTGTGAACTTTTAGCAACTTTGGTGGGTGCAGGGTTCTCCACCCTACCCCGAACACACACCTGTAGGTTTGATTAGTCTTCCACGGTTTGTCGTATTTTTTTCCATCCTATTTGCATATCTACATCCAGCCAATTAGGGCCCAAGTGAGCCCCAGGGTGGGTGTGGGGTATCCATTTGAGCTTCAGAGCACAAGACAGCCCTGGACCTCATTGGAGGAGAAAAAGAAGCTAGGCTGTTTTTCAGTCTCTCAGAGACGGAAGCAACCACCATACTCGGTTTGTGGAAGGGAATTCGTTTCTGCAGCCCTTCCCAGACTCCAGACACGGAGACCCACTGCTTCAGAGGTCCGCTGCTCTGGCCTGCAAGAATTGTAACACTTCTCAGGGCTGTACCTGCTCAGCTAGTGTCTGTGATCCAATGCTGTCCAGCTGAGGGCTGGCTAACTTCTGCTACCTTCTGAGAGTGGCTGTGGCGGGAAGCAGCTCCCAGATGCAAGAGGGGTAGGATCAGGGAGAGTTCTTGGTGGAGCTTCCATAAAGGCTGAAGCACCTGCAGCAGAGGGATGGGGCTGGGGGGAGCTAGAGCAGGGAAGCAGACAGGAGCTGGGTACAAAGGAAACCGGTAAGAAAGGCCTATCCCCGCCACTGGGCCAGGGATGCTGTTAGAGCAGAGGTGGCCAGACCAATGCGGAGCCTGTAACTGCTTCTCTCTTTCTCCCCAACCCCTTAAGGGCTAAGGAAGCATCTTACCAAGGGGCCCTCCCCTTCTCTCCCTCCCTCCCTATCACTGTTTAATACTTTAAGTTTACTCGGCAATAAATTAATGTTGACTCATTCTAAAAAATTCCTAACATATATAGCTGCCTGAAGCCAAAACTAGACTCCCGCCTAGCCTCCCTCTGAACTTGACAATTTGGACAGGGCTGGCTGGCATCTGTCCGGAAGCATTGTGAGAGGTGACCACTAGAGGCGGAGGGAGCTGTGAAGTCATACAGGGGTGGTACCCTGTGATCACCGCCCCATGGTCATCCCTGCTCATCCCTGACTTGTGCAACATGCTGGAGGGACCCCAGGAAGCTTACCTGGAGTTGGAGCAGAAGAGGAAGGGGTTTGTCCTCTGGCCCCTCCCCTTGGTTGTGTCTGCTTCATGGAGATAGGCTGTCTGGCGCTTCCGGCAACGCTGGTGTGTGCCATGGCTCTCGGGACTTCAGAAAGTGTGGTTTTGAGTATGGAAGAGGCTTTGACGGTCGGTCGGGAGGGGTGAGGCCACAGACCAGGGGGCAAGCCAGCTAGAATGGAGGGCCTTGGTAGGCTCTGGGTTAAGGGCTGTCTCAAAATATTGGTGGCCTGCTACAGGCTTCACTCAAGGAAGGCTTGCGTGCAGCCGACCCTCTACTCTTCCCTGTAAGAGCAGCCTCCCCGGGTCCGGGATCTCCATATGGCCAAGCATCAGGATCACCGGTTGAAAAGGCAGTTAGCTCACGAGAAACCACTCGGCCTGTGCTGGCCACAGCAGTACAGTCTAGTGGCCAGTGGGGCAGACTGGCCAGGCCTCCTCCAGCAAGGACATGGTTGACGGTCTGCTGTGGCTGCTCTTCTTACAACTCTCCCAAACCTCTGGACTGTTCTAGAATAGGCAAGGCAACATCCTCCAGACCTCTGACCACACTTGGGCAAGCTCACAGGAGTATGGCCTGCACGCCTGTCTCTATTGTCTCTCACTCATGCTGCCTTCTCTTGCATATACTGTCCCAATACTTTCTATTAAATTAATTAATTACTGGGGGGGGGGGTGAGTGTGGAGGTCAGAGGACAACTTTAGGATGCTAGTCCTAGTCTTTCCATCTTGTTTGACACAGGGTCTCTTTGCCACTGCATAAGCCAGACTAGCTGGCCCAAGAGCTTGTGGCATTCTCTTATCTCTATTTATTTATTTAGTAAATGTTTATGGATATTTTGCCTGCATGTATGTCTGTCTGCAAACCATGTGCATCCTTGGTACCCAAGGAGGCCAGAAGAGGGTGTTGGATTCCCTGGAACTGGAATTAGAGACTGATGAGAGCTACCATGTGAGTGTTGGGGATTGAACCTGGGTCCCCTGGAAGAACATGTAGTGCTTTTAACCACTAAGCCATGTCTTCAGCCCCATCCCCAAGACTTGTAAATCCCCCTCTATACCTTGCCACTTCCCTTGGGTCCATAGCATGTCATTGTCCTTTTTCTTCACTGACAGAGGCCATCTGGATACTGCACAATTCATCCACACATCCTCCTGTGCATGGATGCTCTGGTTGCTGTAAATGCATCCTGGTGATGATGCCTGGTGGAGATAGGAAAGTTTTTCTGGGATGAAACAGAAGAGGAACCACTGGGGCCAGGTGTATGGGGCAGTGCTATAGTGTGAATCTGGAGTGTTCCCCAGAGATCCATGTGTTGAAGGGTTGCTTGGTCCCCAGATACTGGTCCTATCAGGAGGTGATGGAATCCATAAGATACTTTAGCTCTTTGGGTACATGCCCTCGAAGGGGATTGTGAGACATTAGTCTTTCCTTTCTCTCTTTTCCAGTCCCTAGATAAGAGGTAAACAGGCCTCCACCTCCGTACACACCAATGATGCATTATGCTGACCTCAGCCATGGACTGAAACTTCCAAAACTATATGCTGAAACAAACCTTTTCTCTTTTTAAGTTGTGTCTCGGGTGTATGGATGCAGTAGTTGAAAGCTGACTAACACAGCACTTAGTGTTTATGTGCACAAACACACATCAGGGATGAAACACAGGATCTCATGCATGCTAAGCAAGTGCTCTTCCACTGAATTATGCTCCCATCCCTAAAGTTTATAAATACTGTCCACTGCTCTATTACAGGTTGTATTTGATTTATACTCTTACCAATAACTCATGAAATTTGAGCCAGTTCACTTCTCCTGCACCATTTCCAACACTAGATAGTTTTATGCTGTGGAGGTATTTGCCTCAACCATGACCTTGGGCTATAGGGCCTGAAGGAGGCGGTGCTTCCTGCCATATGGGACCTCTTAAAAGGAGAGGGAGATGGGGTCACATGCTCCTTCTCTCTGTTCCTGCCTGTGAGGTGGATTCTCTCCAGGTCAGATCAGAGGACGATTTCAGCTGTCTTCTGTTCTGTATTTATGAGTGTATTTCCTCAATTTACCTTAATAAATTTCCCTAATACTTTTTAAACAGACTCCTGTGGATTTATCACTTAATTATGCCTTAATCTCCTACCCTACACCCCCACACCCCCACACCCCCACACACCTACCCTCAACCCACCACCACCCCCCGAGACAGGGTTTCTCTGTAACTGCCCTAGCTGAGTGTCTGTGCAAGGGTGTCAGAACCCCTGGAACTGGAGTTCTGGCAGTCTTGAGCTGCCATGTAGGTGCTGGGAATTGAACCTGGGTCCTCTGGAAGGGCAGCCAGTGCTTTTTTTTTTTAATTACATGTTTTTATTTTATATACCAACCACAATTTCCCCTCCCTCCTCTCCTCCCTTCCCCTCCCCTCCGACCCCCTCCCCCCACCTCCCTTCTACCCACTTGCTCATCCACTCCTCCTCCATCTCCATTCAGAAAGGGGCAGACCTCCCATAGATGTCTACAAAGCATGGCATATAAGTTGAGGCAGGACCAAGCTCCTCCCCACTGCATCAAGGTTGAGCGAGGCATCCCACCACAGGGAATAGGTTCCAAAAGGCCAGCTCACACGCCAGCGACAGGTCCTGGCTAGGGACCCCACTAATAGACCAAGCTACATAACTGTCACCCACATGCAGAAGGCCTAAGTCAGTCCCATGCAGGCTCCCTAGCTGTCGGTCTAGAGTCTATGAGCTCCCACTAGCTTGAGTCAGTTGTCTGGATTTCCCCATCATGATCGTGACCCCCACACACACTCATATAATCCCCCTCCCTCTCTTCAACTGGACTCTTCAGCGCTCTGCCCAGTGTTCACAGCCAATGCTCTTAACCGCTGGGCCCTCTCCAGCCCCCACCTTAATCTTTTTAAAAGTGACCTTTCTTACATACATTCTATCTAATTCAAAAGAAGCCTTGGAGCAGCTTTTACTCAAAGATATCCAAAGAAAGCATTCAAGAATGGTGACTAGATTGTGTATATCTTAGAGTCTGACTCCTTCGATTTAAAGTCTCACATCCACAAGAGCCCTGTGACCTTGGTACGTCCCTTCACCTCTCTGTGCAGTGGTTTCTTCATGGTATAATAAACAGGGCTGTGGTATTTGGCAACTGTATTCACCCCCTCCACTGTAATTCCAAGACTAGGTTTCCACTAGTTGCTACAAGCCAGCAACTGAGTGCCTGGGACTTGTAATGTAGGCCCCTTCTCCTGAGACTCAGGACCCTCTGTGGGCCTTACAGTTTCTTAGAAGCCCCACCTCCTTATTTAAAACATTTCCTGTCTGTATGAGTTTACTTTTGCTGCTATAACAAATTACCACACACTTGCTGGCTTTAAAACAACATAAATCTATTTGCTTATAGTTTTGGACACCAGAAGTTGCTTTGTACGGTTGCTAGGAACTCTAGTCTGGGTCCTCTGGAAGAGCAGCCTGTGCTGTTTTAACTGCTGAGCCATTTCTTCAGTCCTGGCTGGCTGTTTCTGAGACAGAGTCTCACAAAGTATCTCAGGCTAGCTTCAAACCCTTGATCTTCCTGCCTTGGCTGGGATTAACAGGCATGTGCCACCACACCCTGATCTGACTTAGAATTTAACTAGCTAGGTGTCCTGTATTTTTCTCTGTCAACTTTGGTACCCTTGGTGTAAGGCCTTCCCAGTTCTCCTCATGGGTATTTCTCCCAGTCAATCACAGCTAGCCCACACAGGTGTCTGCTTTTCAGAGGCAGCCCTGCTCACATGCAGTGAGAGGCATGGTCACACAGCAAGATCCAGTCTCGGTGCCTAGGACCAGGGAAGGACGTTTGTGGTCAGCACACAGACGCAGTAGACATCACCAGCTGGAACCCAGCCCACCAACTCCCAGTCTGGGCTCAGTCAGGCTCACTCCCTACACTTAGTAGGTGGTCCAGCCATTTGCTTGAAAGCCTATTTCTAGGACTGAGAAGGTAGACGGTTGCCATGGAGAGGTCCGGGATGAAAATAGTATGTGAGGGAGACTCACTTTTCACTATGTAGCCTGGCTAGCCTTTCATATTGTGCCTCACACGTGTTTTACCTACCACAAAACAAAGAACTTTTATTTATTTTTTTTTTAAAGATTTATTTATTTATTATGTACACAGCATGTATGACCAGAAGAGGGCACCAGATCTCATTACAGATGGTTGTGAGCCACCATGTGGTTGCTGGGAATCGAACTCAGGACCTCTGGAAGAGCAGTCAGTGCTCTTAACCTCTAAGCCATTTCTCCAGCCCACAAAGAACTTTTAAAGCTAACTTCACTGCCTATTTTTATCTCTTAGAGGCCCAAAGATCACGAGGGTCACATAAGAGGCCTCTGTCTGAGAGCCACTTGCTTGAAGGATGCCACCCTCCTCCACGTTGTTCAAGGTCTTTGTGGAAGGCCTTGAACCAATGTGAAACAGTCCTTTGGTGAAGATGTCTCCATCCCCCTCTCTGTGGTGCTTCTGGTCGGCCAAGGGTCTTCTTAGGGAGGTGAACTGTGGGTGTTCAGGTAGGGGGATGTCTCCCACCCTTCACATTTCCCTTCAAACAGAATGTCAGGGGGTTGGAATCAAGTGAGTACAAGTTAGAATAGGTAGAAAATTCTATTTTAAAATCATATTTACTTAAAATTATATTCATCTGGGCCTGGAGAGATGGCTCAGGAGCTAAGCACACTTTGCTTTTTTTTTCTTCCAGAGGACCTGAGTTTGGTTCTCAGCATCTATATCAGGTTGCTTACAACCTTCTGTAACTTCAGCTCCAGGGGAGCCAGGGTACCTGTACTATGTGCACATACCCAAATGCAGTCACAGACAACACGGTAATTTGAATGTAATTGGCCCCCATAATCTCATAGGGAGTGGCGCTGTTAGGAGGGTTGGCTTTGTTGGAGTATGTCTTTGTTGGAGGAAGTGTGTCACTGTGGGGGTGGGCTTTGACAGTTCCTATGCTCAGGATACCACCCAGTGTCTCAGCCAAGTTACTGTTGCCCGCGAGACGTAGGGCTCTCAGCTACTTCTCCAGCACAATGTCTACCTGCACACCGCCATGCTCCCCACCATGATGATAATGGTTTGAACCTCTGAACTGTAAGCCGACACCGCAGTTAAATGTTTTCCTTTATAAGAGTTGCTGTGGTCATGGTGTCTCTTCGCAGCAACAGAAACCCTAACTAAGACACACACCTACACGTGACTAAAAATAAAAATAAATGTTTAGAAAATGTATTTGAGATAAAGTCTCACTGTATAGCGGAACGAGCTGGTTTTGAACTCATGGCTGAGTCTCCTGACCCAGCTTCCCTAGAACCCAGAGTACAAGTGAGCTGCCACTCTCTACTTGCCCTCACTCACGTTTTCTCAGTCCATGCTTTCATGTTTCTGGGGATGGGTACCTCATTCCCTCAGGACAACCTTTCTAATTACAGCCCTGCTCTGCCAGAAATGGTTGGCTCTCTTTGGGTCCAGACCAGGTATTTTTGTTCTCTGGGGACATCCTATGGGCCTTTGCTGTGCCCTCTGGACCCCCAGACTCTGAGCTCCCTGCTCAGGAGCCTCTAAGATGCTTCTTTATAGGGCCTGGGGCTTCCGGGCCTCTGCTTGCCCATAGCCCATCTTTCGCCCAGGGCCCAGCACCCAGGGGCCCCATGAAGGCCAACCCACAGCAGACATCACCTCACTGTGCCTGAGTTCAGAGCCATCAGAGATAGCTGTACCCCCTAGAGAAAGCTGTGTCCACAGCAGAGAGCAGAAGGTTGAGCATGTCTACCAAAATACTGAGCACTCCTGTCTCAACTTAGGTTTCTCAACTTAGGCCCGAATTCTCTGGAAGGCTGTGGGTATAGCTTGGTTGTAAAGTACTTGCTTAGCAAGTGAAAGACCTGGGTTTGATATCCAACACTGTAAATAAAATAAAGTAAAAATAATAAATTATTAAATATATTAATTTTAAAGGGGAAAAACAAAAGAAAACAAATACAAGCTCAAATGAATAAAGAAAATGAATATATCTAACCTAGAATATCACACCTAGAATGGGGTTAAATTTTTGTTTGTTTGGTTTTTGTTTTTTCGAGACAGGGTTTCTCTGTGTAGCTTTGGAGGCTGTCCTGGAACTCGCTCTGTATCCCAGGCTGGCCTCGAACTCACAGTGATCCACCTGGCTCTGCCTCCTGAGTGCTGAGATTAAAGGCGTGTGCCACCACCGCCCGGTTGGGGTTAAATTTTTTTTTTTTTTTTTTTTAATTAATTGTTTTCAAGGGAGTAACAGGTAACTTGTAGATCTTGCAAAACTCTCAAGCCTGGAACCTCTGAGGCTTGTGAAAGGTGGAAAGAGGCTGAGGGATTCTCTCAGTAGCAGCGGGCTCTGATGGTGGCTGCTGAGGGAAGCTACACAAGGGAGTTCACAACCTCCCAGGTCCAGCTGTCTACCTTCCAGAACAATCCAAGCGGTTGACACCAGCATCAGAGCCCTCTTGGCACAGCACCAGAAGCCCTGACGGTCCCCGGCCGCTCTGCGCGCCCTCTGCTGGCACCTGGGAGTAGCCGCAGCTCTCTCGCTGGGGAAAACGAGACTGGGACTCTGAGCTAAGGGTGGGGAAGGCCAGTCAACTTACATAAACTGTGCTCCACGGTGCACATTAACACTCAACAAGAGGAAAGTATTTAAAGTAAGCGATCAGAAAACACGTGGGAAGCCACTAGGTCTAGCACTTGGGTGCAGGACTCAGGCAGAAGCGCTCCCAATTCTGGTCATCAGAAGTGTCACCCGGTCTCAAATAGAAACGGGCGGGAGGCAGCGGCCAGACAGCATGGAGGCGTGGAGGAGGCTTTAATTAAAGTGTTTAATGCACTCAGCAATCTTTCTATTTTTTTTTCCCAAGGCTGAAGTCTCACCCGTCCCCATCCAGAGTTCCACTAATGACAAGCAAGGGTCATTCATAACTTGTCAAGTTCAGCAAATAATTCCCGGGGCCAGCCCCTGTGCAAGCACAAAACAACAAAATGCAGGCTGAGAGGCGTGCAGAGATAAGAATAGCTCACTGTGCATCAGGCACCGTGGCCCTGCCTACATAGTTCAGTCCTCACTTGGGTCCTCACAGTCCCATATTAAAGGTGAGGAAGATATACCAGGTTCAATAACTCCCTCAAACATTCATAGCTGGAATGGCACTGGAGCGGCAAGGCTCTTTTTTTTTTTTTTTTTTTTTTTTTTTTTTTTTTTTTCCAGAAGTTTCTAGTTTCCTGGCCACAGATTTGTCTAGGAAATACACATTTGTCCTTGGGAAATCACAACCCATGAAGTACTACCTCTGGGAAGGGTCGGGGAGAATGGACACTGGAAATGGGTCTAGCCAGGTGAGGAGTGGGTAAGAGGACAGGGAGGGATTTGGAGGCAGAGAAGGGCTTGTGCAAAGACAGGGAGGTGGAGAACAGTCCATAAATGAGGAACTGTGTCGGCTGGAATGCAGCTCAGTGGTAGAGTACTGGCTGGCATTTCAAGGCCCCAGGTCTTAGCTCCAGTAGAGCAACACCAAACCAAACAAAAACACCAAGCAAAGGAAACAAAATGTAGCCTGGCAGAAATGTGTCTGGAATAGGCTCAGAGTGGTGTCCAATGGGAGCCTCCCAGTTCAAGTGTCCTACTTACTAGAAACAACCCAAGGCTTTCAGAACAAAGCACAGAGGCCTGGGTGATCCCTGTTTCCGTTCCCTCACAAGAGGGATATGGGTCTTACCCTATTCCTCACATCAGCTGGGGTCCATCCTGGAGCTGGGGACTCACCTACGGAGGGAGAGAGACTGCTTGGTAGAAGGTCTGTCTGGACAGGAAGACCAAGGCTCATGGAGAAGAAAGGGGTTCACAAGCCCCCCTCCTAACTGAGGAGCTATGAATAGTTGATGGCTCCTGGGGAAGCAGAGTCAGTTTTCTTTTTCTTTTTTCTTTTTTTTTTTTTTTTTTGGTTTTTTGAGACAGGGTTTTGCGTGTAGTTTTGCGCCTTTCCTGGAACTCACTTGGTAGCCCAGGCTGGCCTCAAACTCATAGAGATCCGCCTGGCTCTGCCTCCCAAGTACTGGGATTAAAGGCGTGCGCCACCACCGCCGGAATCAGTTTTCTTTAAGGGTTTGGCCACTGATAGGTCGACTATGCTCCAGTGTCTGGTCCCCACCCAGGAGCTTGTAGGCAGCACAAATTGGACTGAATGGATTATTTAAAAAAAAAAAAAAAAAAAAGCAACGAACAGAAAGAAGACATGAAGCTATAGGGGAGGAGATGCTGGTGTATCTAGGAAGCGTTAGGAGAGTAAGCAGGGTGACCATGACCAAGACACACTGTATGAAGCTGGGCACGGTGGCTTTACAAGGCCCCGGTGGCATATGTCTTTAACCCCAGCAGAGACAGGAGGCAGAGGCAGGCTGATCTCCATGAATTTGAGGCCAGCCTGGTCTACTTAGTGAGCTTCAGGCTAGCCAGGGCTACACATCAAGACCCTGTCTTAAATAGAAAAGAAAAGAAAAAGAAAGAAAGAAAGAAAGAAACTAAAATCATTGTATGAAATTATCAAACAGTTCATTAATAATATTTTCGAGGCCAGGCGGTGGTGGCGCACGCCTTTAATCCCAGCACTCAGGAGGCAGAGCCAGGCGGATCTCTGTGAGTTCGAGGCCAGCCTGGTCTACAGAGAGAGATCCAGGACAGACACCAAAACTACACAGAGAAACCCTGTCTCGAAAAGACCAAAATAATAATAATAATAATAATAATAATAATAATAATAATAATAATATAATAATAATAATATTTTTGAAAGAAAGAAGCAAAAAGGAGGTAATAAAAGTTATGAGTGTGTCCTAATTCTTATTAGAGAAAATCTGGACAGTAATATACATAGAAAAACCACCATGTGAAGAGATGGAGGAGGCTGCTACCCACAAGCCAAGGAGCCAGACTCAGAAGGACCCATCCTCTGGAAAGCAGTATTTTAAGTCCCTGAGCTTCAGCAGCTGGTGATGACTGACACACCACCCTTTGTGGTGTTTGGAAGGAGGTCAGTCTGTATTTCTCGGTGTTTGAATCTAGGCTGGTCTTGTGAGTTACTTTGGCCAGCAGAAATGATACTGTCATAGCTTAGAGCTCAGGTCTAAGGAATCTCATTTGCTTCTGCCTGCTATCTTTTTGTGAATAAGCCTGAGACTATGTTCTGGAACAGGCAAGAAAGAGTAGGAAATAAACCATTTGTTTCAGCTGGGGCCCTAAGCCTGCAAGAGTCTGCTGAGATTAGCAAAGGCCGTTGACTTCTCCAGAGCCTGTCAGGTCCTTTGGGGGTGCTGAACAGAGGAGGCTTGTGTCTGACTGAGGTGAGGCCAGTGAGGAGGGGCAGCAGGCAGGCTGCTGCAGCTGTCCCATAAGAGATGGCAGGGTGGCTGTTTTGCTGTGAGACTAGACATCATCCAGATCTATTCAGTGGCAGGACCTGCTGATGGATTGGAAGTAGGCATGAGCAGAGGAATCAAGATGTCCAAGGTTTCCACTCAGAGCATCTGGGTGGGCAGAGGTGCCCACAGACTCTACCAGCTGCAGGCCTAGCAGGCTTAGGCTAGGTTCTAGACAGAAAGAGATGTCTAGGTTCAGTTGAAGGCCCTGAGCCTTTACAGAACAGGACGGTGTGTCCTGCTGTGGCACATCGTGTATTGGCTGTTCAGTATGGTCATCACAGGAGAAGGAGGCTAATTTCAGGCCAGCAGTACAGCTACTTGGGGATGGGGCCTGGCTTTCCTTTGCTGGACACAGGCTGCTGACTGAAAATATGGGCTAGCCAAATCTCCTCAGCTTTTGAAACCTTGGCCATTTGAGTGTATCTTAAGTGGCTATATGTCACCCTCTGGTGGCTGGCATAGGTCTTCACACCCTTCTGATTATCCTGAACCCAGTCCTGCATTTGGATTGGGGTAACTGACCTGCCCAGAAAGCTTGTAAGCCTGGGAGATAGATGCCTCGCCACAACTTGGCTTGCTGAGTGGACCAGAGAGAGACAGTGAAACTGAATCTCAGCCGATCTATTGGTTGCACCTGGGGATGGAAGTCTGGATGAGGAGGCGGCTTGAGGGGCCTGTCCCATGTTTATCCTTTTGCACACTTTTTAATCTTTCTCACTTATCTTTTAAGCATTTATTTCTGCTTTCAGTACGTTTGAAAAATAAATATGGAAGAAACAAGCCATAGCCATTGTGAAGAGTAGGCCTCTCTCTGGCCTGGGCCTCTCAGACCCAGGGGCAATACTATCACAAGTGATGTTTCAAGCCAGAGACCCAGTGCGCACCCTTTAACTGACATTTATCTGGCAATTGGTTATGTGCTAAATACCCTTGCTATAAGAAAAATTCCTTATGTGGATGTGCCTGTGTTTATGTGTGCAGTTGTGTGTGTGTGTGTGTGTGTGTGTGTGTGTGTGTGTGTGTTTCGTGAGATTTTTTGATCACACTGTGAAACCTGATACTGTGTTGATAAAATCAACCTTGGATCAGGATATGAAGCCAGCAACTAGTTGACAGGAATTAGCCATAGAGAGGAAGGAGGAGCCAGGAATATGGATAGAGAGTCACACTGGAAGGAGTAGGGAGGGACTTGGAGTTTAGAGGTCTTTTTTGGTTTGGGATAGCTGGAGAGACACTCTCTTGCTGGATCTCTGGCCAAAAATGAAGGTTAGCTGGTTGGTTCTCAGTATCTCTGAGCTAGCAGGTTTTTACCCCAACATCTGACTCCTGAGTCTTTATTGGTAAATAGAACAATAGAGATTTAATTAAAACTATATTTGGCAGCATCAGCTGAACCAGAAGTCCTGCCAGGCTAACACACACACATACACACACACACACACACACACACACACACACACACACACACACACAAGTTTGCATAGGAAGGCTTGAGGTCAACGTTGGGTATCTTCCTTATTCACTATTGTCCACACTGTTTTTTGAGACAGAGTCTCTCACTGAACTGGAAGCTCACCAGTTTGGCTAGACTGGCTGTCCACTAAGCCCCTGTCTCTTCCTTTCCAGTAGGGAGAAGTAGGAGTGAGAACTTTCTCCACACACACTTTATTGTAGGCATGCCCCGCCACACCTGACTTTATGTGGGTGCCAGGGATCCAAACTCAGGTCCTCATGCTTGAGAGCCAAGCACTTTATTGGCTTAGCTACTTCCCGGCCCCTGTCCTTGCTGGTTGTTTGGTTGTCTGGTTGGTTTGAGACAGGGTCTAGTGTAGTTGGAGCTGAGCTCAATCTGTAGAATTGAGGCTGCACTTGAACATGGGATCTTCCTTCTTTCGCTTCCCAATTGCTTGCCACTTTTGACTTCTTCATCTTGCACTGAGAGCTCAAGGTCCCAATCCCTTGGACTGAGAAGTGTAAGATTTGCTGTTACCAATGACTGAGGGGTTAGACACTCTGAGCTGAGCTCTGCAACACTTTTGAGGACACCTAGGATTGAGGGTCCCAGCCCCCTGTGCCAGAGGCTTCTCCTTGACAACTCAATTTTCATCTGGGTGAAAAAGCCCCTCTCTGCTTATTTCCTGAGCCATACTGTGCAGCCCCCCTCTACTTCCCTTGGACACAACCTAGTCCAAGGCCCCATCGGCCTGTCCTGTAGACCAGGGCAAAGGATTTCTGTCATCAGTCATGTTTCCTTGTGCCATCAGCAGGATGTGCCAAACTCAACTCTCAGAACCACAGCATTAGGCAGAGGCCTGGGCCTGGTGTTGGGTACAGCTGCCCCCTTGGGAAGTTATGTGATGTGCTCAGTTTCCTCTGATGTAAGTTTACCCACACCACCATTTCCTCTTCAGCACCCCTCTTCTTAATACCCTGTCTATGCCTGGCCTATGGTTGATGCCCACAAGATGCTGACTAATATGGGAAGTCTCAGAAGTCAGGCCTTCACAGATGAAGGGATGTGCGCATTGGGAAAGCCTCAAAGCAAGATGACAGAGTTCTGCACTCACCAGCAGTGAGTCTTGGGCAAAGCATCTAACCTTTCCATTTGCAGCTTCTTCATAGCGTGGTACCTTATAAGAGTGTACTAAGATTAAATGAGTTAAGATGCATGCAGCCTGTCATGTACAACTCACTCAGTAAATATTAGTCCTTATTATTATTAAAAAGGAAATAGTATTGGTAGGAGGTGAGGGAGGGAATGGGAGGAGAGGAGAGGGGAAACTGGATTTGGGATGTAAAATAAATAAATTTAATTATTTAATAATAAAAATATGAAATTTCTATTAAAATTGAAAAAAAAGGAAGCAGTAAGAGAATTGTTCAAAGACCAAATAAGGAACACATTGTTTATAAACTCTAATGCACACATGCTGGTCTATTCCACTATCATTTTTTTATTTTTTATGTGTATGGGTGCTTTGCCTGCATGTATGTCTGTGTACCACATGCATTTCTGGTGTTCATGGATGTCAGAAGAGGGCATCAGATCTCATGGAACTGGAGTTACAGTTCGAACCCACAGTGTAGGTGCTGGAACCCTAACTGGCACCCTCTGGAAGGGCAACAAGTTTTTGTTGTTGTTGTTGTTGTTGTTGTTGTTTGGTTTTAGTTTTAGTTTTTGATTTTTTTGAAACAGGGTTTCTCTGTGTTGTAGCCCTGGCTGTCCTGAAACTTGCTCTATAGACCAGGCTGGCCTCCAACTCACAGAGATCTGCCTGCCTCTGCCCCCTGAGGATCAAGAGATTAAATTATATTATTAAATCATAGGATTAAAGGCATGCACCACCACTGCTGGGCTGCAACAAGTGCTCTTAATCACTGATCCATCTCTCCAGCCCCTGATTTTGTTTTTTGGAGACAGAATTTCAAGTAGCCCAGGCTGGCCTTGATCTCACTATATAACAGGGCTGTTCTTAAATTCCTGATCCTCCTTCCTGTTCCTCTCAAGAACTCAGATTGCAAGTGTGTCCTACCATGCCCAGAATGTCACTATCATTCTTAAAATATCAGTAGAAGGCTGAGGGTGCAGCTCATTACCTGCCTAATGCATGCAAAGATCCATTCCTAGCACTTGAGAACAGTAGTGGCCAACCCACTGACTTACATTCTGATTTACAAGCTGCCCAGCATGTTACCATTGCTTTTGAAGAAAATGAGGTGTGAGTGTGATGTTGGTTTTGTAAATGATGACAGGCTAAATCATGGTTGAATTAGAAGGTCATTCCCTGGCCTCAAATAGTCCTGCCTATCAGATTCTGCCTCATTCCGGGATTTGGTGGGGGGAGGGAGCACTCTGAAAGTGCCAACACAGAGGTTTGTGACAGGTAAAGTTAGGCTTGCCTCTGGCTTGATGGTAAGTCACCATCTTGGCAGAGTTCAACGTTATAGAGAAAGCAGGTTTGAGATGTGGCTCCGTGACACAGCATTTATCTAGCCTGTGTGAGACCCCGGGTTCCAACTCCAGCACTGGCAAACAATAAAGCCCCAAACCAAACACACAAAAATAGTCACCAATTTGGAAATAAAAAGAGACTGTCTGTCTTGGAGCCCACTTTACACGTGCATGTGGGAGAACGGAAGGACAGAAGGAAAGGGACACATTGAGAGTTTGAAAGTAAGGTTTTCTTGCAGTGGGAACTCGGGTCTGTGGAACCCCAGTTCTTTCCCTTTTCCCAGCAGTTGCCCCCTCCATACTCAATGCTGTCTCCAAGTTGGGAGCCCCACTGCATAAGTGTTGAGCTGGGGGCGGGGTACAGTGATCAGCTTAGGCCAGAGACCCACTGAGAGAGTCACTTCACTTTATCTGAACAAGGAGGTAGAGACTGTGACCACAGGTCACCTTCAGACAGTAATTCCCCAAGAGCCACAGCCATGATGGGCTGGGATGGTGGCAAGAGGGATGGAGGCCACCTTCTGGTTCCGAAGCCCTGGATCTTCCCTGAAGCCCCTGCTTCTGAAGCCCAGGTTACTGCAAAGTCTACATGGTGTGCTGGCTATAAAGCAAACAGACCTCAGTGATAGATAAGTCTGTTTCTACCCTGTGGTGGTTTCACGGTGCAGCTAGGTGCAGAGGCGACTGGTCTGCAACACTGTCTTTTGTAAATGCCACTTATTTTGCAGAGCTCTAGCTAATGCCATACCTTTTTTTGTTTTGTTTTTGGTTTTGCTTTTTTTTTTTTTTGGTTTTTCGATACAGGGTTTCTCTGTGTAGCTTTGGAGCCTGTCCTGAAACTCACTCTGTAGCACAGGCTGGCCTTGAACTCACAGAGATTCGCCTGCCTCTGCCTCCCGAGTGCTGGGATTAAAGGCGTGTGCCACCACCGCCTGGCTGTTTTTGCTTTTTGAGATGGGGTTTCGTGTATCCCAGATTGGCCTTGAACTTGCTATATAGTTGAAAATTATCTTCAACTTCTGGCCTCCATCCCTAGAGTACTGGGATTATAGGTATGGGAATATGGTGAAAACTGAACCCCAACCAGGACCAATCGGGTCAACTCCCAGTCCCTGACACTCCTTTTCAACCTCTCTACGCTCCTGTGGCTCTATCACATGTCTTTCTGTCTCTTCAGTGTGCTGAACATACTTTCAGTCCCTCACACTCAGAAACTTTAAAAACCTTTTTTTAAAAAACAAAATTTTGTGTGTGTTTTGCCTGCATGTATGTCTGTGCATCTTATGCGTGCAGTGTCCACGGAGGCCTGAAGAGGGCATCGGACATTCTAGAACTGCAATTACAGACAGTTGGTAGCAGACAAGCGGTTGCTCAAACTCGAGTCCTTTGGAAGAGCAGCCAGTACTATTAACCACTGATGCATCCTCAAAAATCCTCAGGGACTTTTTAATGGGCTCTAAATAAAGTTAACGTTGCAGGCAAATTATTTAAGAGTCTAAGCTTTGGTTTCTCCACCTATAGGGTGGGTGAAGGGCGAGTGGTAGGCTTCCAAAACCTGCTATACGTTGCTAGAACCTGAGAGAATTTCTCAGTCACAAAGCTCCGCCTCCTCCTCCTCCCGGGCCCACCCCATTGAGACTGCGCCTGCGCGGAAGCCTCTGCCTTCCAATTTCAGGCCACACAGTCTTGGTCCGCTCTGAGCGCTCGAGGACTCGGCGCTCGACCGCCGTGTGTCAGTCTGCCTTCCGGTTTCCCCCCAGGCGCGCCTGCCGAGCGCCGAGCCGCCGATAGCGATGGCTACCGCGAGTCTCTGAGGAATCCTGGAGGCCCAGAGTCGCGGCCGGAGGTCGAGAGTAGACTGCCGGCCGCGTTTCGGAAGCCTCAGGGCGTGAGAGACGGTGCCGGCCAGCTCGGAGCCGCCACCGAGAACGCGGCGGTGGCTGAGGTGGGTGTGACGTGTGGTTTGAGGCGACGAGGCGGTGGGGAAATGAGAGGTTCTGCGGGCCTCTGCGCGTCTCTGCCCCTACCGTGTTGCGTGGCGCCCGCAGAGTCGCGGTCCTGCGGGTGCACGTGGCCGTGCGGACCTCTGCGGTGCCCCTGGCTGGGTTCTTCACGCCAGTCGGGAGGCAAGGGTTTGCACGACTGGGCTTCTGGTTGCGGCATCGGTTTCGGTGGATTGTGGTGGCGCATAATTGACTTTATGTTAGAGTCTCTCACTTCGTCCACTCATGGAGCCCTATTAATGCTGTGCGCGCGCGCGCGCGCGTGTGTGTGTGTGTGTGTGTGTGTGTGTGTGTGTGTGTGTGTCAGACACCGCGCCAGACCGCTGAGCTCTGATGGTGATGGCGAAAATCACAGGCTCCCCCTCGCTGGCTGTGGTCTTGTATTATTTAGTCATTTCACAGGTATGCTGCCCACGGAACCCGAGGCAGCTGTTGTGAAGGCATCTTGGCCAGAGCCTGCCTTGAGTAAGGGGCGTTTCTCCAGGGTGAGATTTGAGCTGCTATGTGTGGCCAGGGTGGACGGGGGCGGCTTCTGTTTGACTTCTTGTTAGGGATGAGTGCAGGGCAGGAGGAGGAGGAAGCTGTCAACCCTCAGAGGATCCCGTCAGCCACTGCTTGGGGCGAGAACAGGTCGGACCTGACTGTTTCAGTGATGCCTCATGCCTTTCTGGGCAGACTCTGTATGTGAGTAGTCATCAGATTTATTTATTCACTTATTTTCGAGACAGGGTCTCACTAGGTAGCCATGTCTGGCTTGGAACTTGCCAAGTAATCCAGGCTGGCATCACACTTAGAGGCATCTCTCTGCTGCTTCTACCTCCCTGAGTGCTGGGATTAAAGGCGTGTGCTATCATGCTGGTCAGATTTCTTAATTTCTTAATCTAATTCTTAAGGGAAACAACAGGCCCCTGGGGTCCCATTTACTTATTTTCTGAGTTGCTGCCACCCTTCAGCTTTGAGGACTAGAGGGTGCCCTCCTCAGTGCCCTCTGCAGTCCGTCCAAAGCACCCCGCAAGTCTAGCTAAACAAACTCTCCCACTCTGTGCTGTGATTTGTGGCCCCAAGGTCTTGGAGACAGATTTCTTGGGTTTTGTCTTGGTCTAAGAATTTGAGAAACAGTTTGTTTTCATAAACTTGTACCAAACATTAACCTTGTTGTTACAAACTTGTACCTTTGTTGAACTGTGGGAAAAACAAAGAAACCTTTTGTTTGCTACTAATTTGTCTCAATCGACTTGTGTTTTTCTTAGATTCCTCCTGCTGAAGAGAGGAAATCTCATCGAAAGCCACAATGTCACTTCCGGATTATCCATTCACTGCCTGCTTAAGCTAACACTGCCAGAATCCTGCTCCCTTGGGAGGAATCAAGCTGACTTGGCATGAGGGTCCTGCCTTCCTGGGGTTGAGAGGAGCACAACTATGGCTTCTCTTGATGACCCAGGGGAAGTGAGGGAAGGCTTCCTGTGCCCTTTGTGCCTGAAGGACCTTCAGTCTTTCTATCAGCTTCAGTCACATTATGAAGAAGAACACTCAGAAGATCGTGATGTCAAAGGACAAATTAAAAGTAAGAGGCGAGGGTTTTGCTCATTTCATTTTATTAAAGAGACCTTACTTAATAGAGTAGATTTATAGGCTTCCACGTTCCCACTGGGTTAGGATGCTGATAATAATAGTTGCAAGCAGATATCCAGTACTCTCTGTTCTCTGCATTGTTGTTTCTCTTTGTGTATTTATTTACTTTTTTTTTTTTTTTTTAAGACAGAGTCCTCTATGTAGTCCTGGCTGCCCTGGAACTCAATATGTAGACCAGGCTAGCCTCAGAGATCTCTCTGCTTCTGCCTCCTGAGTGCTGGGGTTAAAGGTGTGTGCCACTGGGCCCGGCCCTTATTTATCTTATTTAATACACATGACAGCTATGCTACTGTGAGTTTCATTTTGTTGGCTAGGTTACCAGATTAAGAGAGGTTAGATAACCTACCCAAAGTCACCCAAATGGAGTAAGCCTGGCTTTAAGCTAATAAACATAGCCATTGTAATCTGTTGTCTCTTACTGGATTACTCAGATTATCTCACCCTCAGCCTGGGATGGTTTGGACAGGAATGCTTATCCTTTGCTATAAAAGTGGAGGCCCAGCTGGGCAATTGTGGTCCAGTCCTTTAATCCCAGTGCTTGGGAGGCAGAGGCAGGCAGATCTCCATAAATTTGAGGCCAGCTTGGTCTATAGTGAGTTCTAGCACAGCCAAGGCTACACAGAGAAACCCTGTCTCCAAACAAAACAAAACAATAACAGCAAAAAATAGAGGCCCAATACACACCATTTGCCTGTTACTAATTTAAGCCTTTCTGCCATCCCTCCTTCCTTGGCTAGACCCTGCCTTTTGCAGCTCAGTATTTTTCTGTGTAGCCATGGCTGTCCTGGAACTCACTCTGTAGACCAGGCTGGCCTTGAATTCAGAGATCTGCCTGCCTTTGCCTCCTGAGTGCTGGGATTAAATGTGTGTGCCACTGCTGTCTAGCATTTTTTTTTAAGCTTCCAGTTGTACAGAGAAATCTTCAAAGATAATTTTGACTGTACCTATTGTTCTAACCTCCAAATAAGTCTCTGCTCCTCTGGAGCTCACTTTTCTAGTGAGCTCTAAGTTTCATCTCTCATGTGGCAGCATTTCTGGAGATCACAAGAGTCAGAGTGTGGACACTTGATTTATAATCTGTACTGGGTGGAAAGAAGGGCTGAACCACCAGATGGTGTTTCTAGTGGACTCTGTTCTCCAGACATGTGACTCACATGCTTCTTATAATCAAATATTTGTCCCTGGACTTCCATACTCCATTTTTCAGTTCATTTAAAAAAAGAAAATGAGTCAGGTGGTGGTGGCGGCAAATGCCTTTAGTCCCAGTAATCCAAAAGTAGAGGCCGGTGGATCTCTGTGAGTTCAAGGCCAGCCTGGTCTACATAGTGAGTTTCAGGACAGCCAAAGCTACACAGAGAAACACTATCTCAAAAAACAAAAACAAACAAACAAAAAAATGCTGGGAATATCCAACATAACATTTGTTACAACTTGCATACAAGAACATGATGAAGTCAGACATTTTAGAATCCTCAGGGCTGTGATTGTCCAGGAAACTGCTGACTCCAGATGCTGAAGCAGAACTAGACTCTGCTAAAGGGAGTCCAGGAAAGGGTGGTGCTCTGTCATGTTGGCAGTTCCTGTCTGTCATATGCACTGTCATGTCACTACTCTCCAGCAACCCTACTGGAAGATGTGTGGTGTAATTTTATAGGTTAATGTGGCTCAGAGTTGACCAGTAATGTTTCCAAAGCCACAGCAATTGGCAGAAATAGGCCTGGATCCCAGATCTTCTGCCACAAGTCTTATGTAGCTTTTTCTGCAAGGCATCTCTGATGGTGAAAGACTCTTCTATTCTGATCACAGCATACTTTGCAACTTCCAGGAAAAATGAGGGGGCGGGGAGAAATCCCCAAACCAGATTATCTAAGCTTCCTGTGGACAACCAAAAGGTTTCAAAGAGCTTCCTATCTTGGCATTGCTGACCTCAGTCATACACCATGCTACTCAGAGGACTAGATGACTAGATAGGCCAGACTGTAGAAAAGTTAGAGGTGTCCTCAGACTTCCATGGTAACCTTTTACTTTTTAAATTTTTATTATTTTTATTTTATGGATATGGATGTTTTGCCTGTGTGTATGTCTATGCACTGCTTGTATGCCTGGTGCTCACAGAAGCTAGAAAAGAACACTGAATCCCCTGGAACTGGAGTTATGGGCAATTGCAAGCCCCCATGTGGATGCTGGGAATTGAACCCAGATCCTCTGAAGGGCAGCAAATTTCTTAACTTCTGAGCCATCTCTGCATCTCCTTACGGGAACTTTTCTTTCTTTCTTTTTTTTTTTTTAGATTTATTTATTTATTATGTATACAGCATGTATGACTGCAGGCCAGAAGAGGGCACCAAATCTTATTACAGATGGTTGTGAACTACCATGTGGTTGCTGGGAATTGAACTCAGGACCTCTGGAAGAGCAGCCAGTGCTCTTATCCTCTGAGCCATCTCTCCAGCCCCACAGGAACTTTTCTAATAGAGGAAAATGTTTAGACTGTTTAAAGAATGTTAGAGATGTGAATCTAGGAAATATACATAGCATGAAAATGTGTCATGGAAAGAAACTTAATAAAGATCCTCCAGGGCCGGGCGGTGGTGGCGCACGCCTTTAATCCCAGCACTCGGGAGGCAGAGCCAGGCGGATCTCTGTGAGTTCGAGGCCAGCCTGGGCTACTAAGTGAGTTCCAGGAAAGGCACAAAGCTACACAGAGAAACCCTGTCTTGAAAAACCAATAAATAAATAAATAAATATAAATAAATAAATAAATAAATAAATAAATAAATAAATGTCCTCCAGGATGGGCCTTCTGCAGAGTAGGGTATGGCTCATACAGCACTTGCCAGGCCCTGGCTTCCACACAGAAGGAAAAATACCCTCTTGTTTTTATTCCTTCTATTTCTACCTCAAAAGAACCAACATTCTTTTAACACTAGTAGTCATTTTGTTAAGATGAAATTCCTTTTTTTAATGTTTCTGATATAAACTTTTATTACATTTATTTATTTAGTGTATGTATTTATATATGTGGACACATATATACTATGGCAGTGTATGGAAATCAGAGGACAACTTACGATAATTGGTTCTCTCCTCATCCTATGTGGGTCCTGGAGATTGAACTCGGGCATTCAGGCTGTAAGCATTACCTGCTGAGCCATCTGGAAGGCCCCATTTGTTTTGTTCTGTTTTTAAACAAAGTTTCTTATAGTACCTAGGCTGGCCTCTAACGTAGTGGTGGATGTCCTTATACTGATCCACCTGCCTCCACTTAGAGATTCTTGGATTACAGGTATGTCTCACCGTGCCCTGGTTGGGTAGATTCTTAGGTTGCAGGTCTTCGTGCTTTAGTAGTCCTAGTGCTGGAGAGGCAGAGGTGGGAATGGAGCTTGCTGCAGGTTAGAAGCTGGCCTTTCAAAAAATCAAAAGAGGAAGTGAGAGAGAAAGGAAAGATTGACATAGAATTTTTTTCTTTAAAAGCATTTCATCTCTCCATTTGGTCTATTGATCCTTCAAAATTTTATGATGTTTATTTAATTTATTTTAAAATAAGGTCTCTCTGTGTAGCTCTGGCTAGCTTGGAACTCACTATGTAGACCAGGATGGCCTTGAACCCACAGATATCTGCCTGCCTCTGCCTTCTTAGTGCTGGGACCAAAGGTGTGTACTGTCATGCCCATAGGTATTATATTTGTAAACAATAAGAAATGGAACACTAAAATATTGTACATAGGTATCAGATTTCAAAGGCAGTTTTAAAAATTGCATTTATTCATTTATTTTTGTTTTGGTCCAGGGCATATGCGATGGCATGTATGTGGAGGTCAGAGGACAACTTAAGGGAATAAGTTCTCTCCCACCATGTGGGTCCTGGGGATCAAATACAGCTCTTCAGGTTTGGTAGCAAGTGCTTTTTACTTCCTGAGCTATCTCACTGGCCTCTTGGGGGCAGTTTTAAGCAGACAAGATCAACTCACCATTTTTGAAAAGTGGTATGTAGGTTTGAACCCTGGCCCTGGTCCAGCTGAGGTTAGCCCTTTTATAGTAGGCAGAGGAAAAGGTGGTTGAAAATTGATTGTAGCCTCTGGTTTGTTTTCAGAGATGTATGGATTAGTTAACTGGGCCCCTGAGAAGGCTGCCAGGCAAGTTTCTTTATCATCCAAAGTAGTTCAGTCTTGTTTGCAAAATGAAGAGGTGTGTTAGGCGTAGTAGCACACTTTTTTTTTTTTTTTTCTCCTGAGACAGGGTTTCTCTGTGTACTTTTTTTTGGTGCCTGCCCTGTATCTTGCTCTGTAGACCAGGCTGACTTTGAACTCACAGAGATCTGCCTGCCACCGCCACCTGGCTTGTAGCACACATCTTTAATCCCAGCACTTGAGTGACAGAGCTAGGTGGATATCTCTCTTCTAGTTCAAGGCAAAAGTGTTCTATGTAGCAAGTTCCAAGATAGTCAGGGCTATGTAGAGAGAGCCTGTCTCAGACAAACAAAAATCCACCATCCTGGTTCCCTCATTGAGTTTGATTTGGCTCCTTTTGTTTAGATGGACTATTAAACTTGGGAGTAAGTGCTAACTTAGCCTGTATGTTGGAAACATGAACAGCATTCTGCTGGTGGTGACTTCTGTGGGGTATAAGGTAATTAGGTGTTTCCCTCACTGCTGCATTTCTTTGGGGATCCAAATGTTCTTGTGCATTTTAAAATAAGGATGATTATTTTTATATAATCTTGGGCTCATTTGTGGTGTTTTTCATTTCTTCAAGGTCTTGTTCAGAAGGCTAGGAAAGCAAAGAACAAGTTGTTGAAACGCGAAGGGGATGATCGAGTGGAACCAGGGACCCAGGGATATGAATCATTCAGCTATGGAGGGGTTGATCCTTACATGTGGGAACCCCAGGAGCTTGGTAAGAAACTTCATTCATTCATTCAGTGCTTATGGGATAGCCACCCTGTTTTAGGTAATTTTGTTTTTCAGTTTTAAAATTTTATATCACAATCTCACAATCACACACATACACAATTTGATTATATTTTCCCTGTATTAGTCAGGTTCTCAAAAGAAACAGAACCGATAGAATATGGTCCTGGCAGTTCAATGGCTGTCTCAAGACTGAAAGGCTGGGAATATGGTAGTTGCTAGTCTCTGTAGTCACAATCTGGTGCTGTATCCTAGAGGATCCCTGGAGAGCTGCTGGTCTTCAGTCTGTGTTAGAATCCTGAAGAATTTGGATTTAGTACTGGCTGCAGCAGCAGGATAGATGAACTTGCCAACGGGAAGGAGGGCAAGCAGACTAAAAGCAAAGTTTCCTTCTTCCAGCCTTTCACATGGGCTGCCATCAGATTTAATACAGATCTTGTTTCAAATAATCTAATAAAGAAAGTCCCTCACAGGAGTCCTCAGCAGCTTGGATTTTAGTTGATTCAGATACAGACATGTTGACAAGCAAGGATTAGTCATCACATCCCCTTCTACCATCCTCTCTGCTCCCCTCCTCTCTCCCAATGAACCCCTTCTTCCCAACAAGTCATCTTCCTACTTGCATTGTTTGAGCTGATTGAGAAAGCTTCAGTAAACCCTAAGGGTTAAGCATTGTATTGGCCTTATGTCCTCACAAGGAGAGAAATGGAAGGGAAGGAGCTGAGATCTCTTTTAAGTTAGGCAGTGTGTTAAATGAGTTGTATGTGTGGTCTCCTTCAAGTGTCACTGTCCCTGCTGAGGATCAAACAGCTATGAAACTGCAGCAGGAGAATGTCATTCTGTTTTATCTCCTGTCAGCCTAGTCACAGACCCCATTGACAGATCTGTCTCCTTACAGGTTACCTGACAAGTGATAGGCACTGAGCATCTTACTTTTCTGATGTGCATAATTATGACTTCATCTGCTTAGTTACTTTAAACTGGAAGTGCTGGGGATAGAACCGAGGGCCCTGGCAAGTGTTATGCTACAGAGCTATATCCCCAGCTTTACTCTACTTCTTTTTCCCTTTTTTTTGAGATAGGTTCTTGCTATGTAACTTTGGCTGTCCTGGAACCCACTATGTAGACCAGACTGGCTTCAAACTCAGAGATCTGCCTGCCTCTGCCTCCTGAGTGCTGGGATTAAAGATGTTTTCCACTACACCCAGCTTCTACTCTACTTTTAAATTGATAAAAATAGTCTAAAATTTCTTTTTATGACTATTCAGTCTTGTGAATATACCAAACAGCCCCCCACAACAAAATCCAAACCATTGAATTAATATGCTTAGAATGACTTCTAATTTTTGTGTTTTTAAATTGAGACTGGTACTCTCTATGTAGCCTTGACTGTCATGGAACTCCCTTTGTAGAACAGGGTAGCCTTGAACTCAGAGAGATCTGCCTGCTTCTGCTTCTGCCTCTCAAATGCTGGGATTAACGACATGCAGGATTACTGTGCTTTAAATATTGAATTATATGTACAGAAATTACATGTCAGTAAAGCTGTTAACAAAAATATGCCACATTCGCTGAGCTAAAGTGTCTCATCTTACATATTCTGTAGCTGTGGATTGGATTGATAACAATCACTAATTTGTTTGCTGGAATTTAAAATTTTATTTATCCTTTCATTCAATGCTTATTGTGCATCTATGTGCCTCATCCATGCTGAGTCTGTGCTCTTGACACTGGGCTACAAACTCAGCCCAATAAATATTTTCTGTCCATAAAGTGGATAAGTAATGTTTCTTTCATAGTGGTTTACTTTACTTCCATATTCAAAACCCTTGTGAGATTGCCTGCTCCAACCACTACAACACCCACACATACACAGCATGCACACACAGACATACACATGCACATTTAAATAAAAGTAATAAAAATAAATCTTTAAAAAAAATACAGAGAAAACTAAGGCCCTAAGAAAGGAAGGGGTGTTTACCAGGGTCACTAATTGCCACTGGGGAAGGTGGCATTAAATCCTAGAACTGTGCTGTCCACTTCAGTAGCCACTAGCTGTATGTGGCTATTGAAATTTCAGTAATGAATCAAATAAAATGTAACTTCCATTTCCTCTATTACACACACTTCAGCTGTGCAATATCCCTCTGTGGTCAGTGGTCTCACTGTGAGTATACACAAACATTTTTATCACTGCAGGAGAAAATGCTTTACAAATAATGCCATTGTTACATGACTTTCTGGGGACCTGTAAAGGAAACACCTGTTCACTTCAAATAAGGAGGATGCAGACAGAACAAAGAAAGTTCCCACCAGTCCAGTTTGGTGAGATAAATGAGTTTATTAGGGTTATTTACAGGAACATGAGTGACTCATAGGCAGCTGCACCACTGAAAAACCCCAACTCCCCGCCCACAAAGCTACTGTTTTATTTTTAATTTTTAAAATGTATTTATTTTTTTAAATTTTGTGTGTCTGTGTGTGAGTATGTGCATATATGTATACAGTTGTCTGTGGGGTCCAGAAGAGGGTATCGTATTACCTGGAGCTGAAGTTATAGGTGGTTGTAAGCTATCTGATATGGGTGATGAGAACTGAACTTGGATCCTGCAAGAGCACTGTGTGTTCTTAACTGCTGAACCCTCTTTCTAGCCCTAAGTTCCTGTTTTCTATGTCTCTAAGTCTACAGCAGAGTGAATGCAAAGCTGGATCCAGAGCACTGTCTAGTATTGAAGCAGTAGTGGTGGCTATAGGCTCAGACCACATAAGGTACAGATAAAACTAGACGGATGAGGTACCATGTTTATGTGTATGGTGTCCCTGCTCTGATTAGGGATTCTGCTGATCTTAGCAAGCAGTGTCTAGCCATAGGAAGGATGACCTGTTTTGTTACAGTCAGGCACGCAGCAGCTTACTGCAAAAAGGACTTACTCTAGTCAGGATTCAGAGGTCTACTTCCATATTTGAGAAATATATCAGCAATTGTGAATTATATTAAAGCTAATAGAAGCATAAAGGAGAAATTTCAGACAAGTGAATTATAATACTTTGTGATGGCTTGTTTCCTAATTGCCATAGTCCTAATTGCTAGAGTGGTCACTGGGAAGAGCACTGAATACTGGCAAGGTCAGAGGGCAGCATTGGGAGCAGATACACTGAGGTCAGATACTACCTGCTAACATTTGTATTGGGACCATTTATGCTGGGTCTTAGATGCTAGACTGAGGAAGGCATCTGTTTAACTGTACTAAAGGCATATATAACCACTTACTCCCCCCCACTCCCCATTTTGAGAAGGGACTATTATTATTATTATTTGGTTTCTCAAGATAGTTTCTCTATGTAGCCCTGGCTGTTCTGGAACTCACTCTGTAGACCAGGCTAGCCTTTAACTCAGATCCACCAGCTTCTGCCTCCCAAGTGCTGGGATTAAAGGTGAGAGCCATCACTGCCTGGCTTTTGAGAAGGGATTGTTTTTGTTTTGATAAGAAGCTACATTATACTAAGTCACAAAGTAGCTAAGTAACTTGTCTAAGGTTACTTAGTATCTAGCAGAATTGAAATTTAAACTCAGACTAGCTCTAATAATGACCTCATCTGCTATGCTTTGTGACCTTTAAAGGTTTGGTAAGGCACTAAAATCTTGAATTTTTTTTAAATTTATTTATTTACTTTTTATTTATTATGTATACAGCATGTATGCCTGCAGACCAGAAGAGGGCACCAGATCTCATTACAGATGGTTGTGAGCCATCATGTGGTTGCTGGGAATTGAACTCAGGACCTCTGGAAGAATAGTCAGTGCTCTTAACCTCTGAGCCATCTCTCCAGCCCCAAATCTTGAATTTTTTTACTTGCTTTCCAGTTCATTGAGGATCTAGAGAGGCATCATGAGAATCTTTAACAATTCATTTATCTTCTCTTCCCTCTTAGGTGCTGTGAGAAGCCATCTTTCTGACTTTAAAAAACATCGTGCTGCAAGAATTGACCACTATGTTGTTGAAGTCAACAAATTAATAATCAGGTTGGAGAAGGTAAATTTTGTAGTTTTATTTTGCAAGTACAAATTTTGTAGGAATCTCAGTTTCTATAGTGTATGTTATGTGAGTGATGTATATCTGATACTGAGAGAGCTACAGAGGACAGGCTTGGCCAGGACTGGCCTTCCTAAAGTGAATGGCTCACACTGATAGACTTGCTGTGTGCCCACTCCCCCTTTCTGCCTTTCACCTCCACTTACTGCTTTAAAACTTCATTCTGGGGTTGTTCCAGGCGGTCACTCAGTGTGTAATGTCATTTGATAGCCAACAAGCAGTGTCCAGCTCTGAGTACTCAGTCAGGGCTAGGGCTAGTATGTGTTGTGGGGGCATCTTGGGTAACCTTTCTTGTCCTGTAGTGCTAGATTATGCCTGTGGCACTGCCATGATTATGTTGTGCGCTGACCCTAGATACACTTGCTATATATATCTGGATTGTGGGGGGGCATGTGGTAGCATTTGTAGGTATAGTCCCTTTTTTCATTTTTGTGGTGCTCTAGCAAGCACTCTTCCAACAACTAAGTCCCAGACCAGGAAAGTTCTTATAGGTATGGAGGTTTCTTCTGGATCTGAAATTAACATGTACCTTGTGAAATTGTTTGGATAACTGGGGTTGGGGCCGACCAGTGAGGCTTGAAAAATGCAAATGTGCATTGCCTGCTGAGTGTGAGTGGCAGGAGTGTGGAGCATGTCCCTTAACTGGTTAACTCTATTTGGCTTTGTGTTTTTCTGTTTAGCTCACTGCATTTGACAGAACAAATACTGAGACTTCAAAGATTAGAGGTAAGTCCAGACCTTTGCTCACAGTCATCCCATTTGGGCTTTCTCCCTGAGAACAACTTCAGAATGCTGAGCTGCTTTTTTCTTTTTTCCTTCCAAAGCAATAGAAAAGTCCGTGGTGCCTTGGGTCAATGACCAGGATGTCCCTTTCTGTCCAGACTGTGGGAATAAGTTCAGCATCCGGAACCGCCGTCACCACTGCCGCCTCTGTGGGTCTATCATGTGCAAGAAATGTATGGAGCTCATTGGCCTGCCCTTGGCAAGTAGGTGATGTGGCTGTGGGCCCTGGGCCCTCATCTCTTTTGGGACTAGTGATTGTGCCTAGGCCCTTGGGACCACTTGTTTAATTAATGGCCCACAGAATCTTCCTTCATCTATTTGTTGAGTTCATGAAGCCCACTACAGCCTAGACACTGTGCTAAGGCCCAAGGATATAGTGGCCTGTACAGCTGGTGTGCTTTTTTTTTTCCTTTTTTTTCAGAAAAGGGTGTTGGAGTCCCTGGAACTGGAGTTACAGATGGTTGTAAGCCACTATATGGGTTCTGGGAACTGAACCTGGGTCCTCTGCAAGAGCAGCAAGCACTTTTTAACCTATGATACATCTCGCCAGTCCAGAGATTTGTTGTTGTTGTTGTTCTTTTTCTTTTTTAATAGTTTGTTTATTGTTTTTTCTTTTCTTTCCCTGCTGCAAGACCAGGTTTCTCTGTGTAGCTCTGGCTACCCCAGAACTTGCTCTGTAGACCAGGCTGGCCTCTAACTCAGAGATCCACCTGCCTCTGCCTCCCAAGTGCTGGGATTAAAGGTGTGCACCACCACCCAGCCCTGAATTTTTTTTTTTTTTTTTTTTAAATAAGGAATCAGATGAAAACTATCTTAGGCTTTGTGGGCACACATGGTCTCTTCCCTTTCTTCTTAGTTAAAAAAAAATAGGAGCAACTTCTTAAAAACCATCTGGGTGTGTGCACATTTGGGAGGCAGAATCAGAGGGTCCCAACATGGTTAGTGTCAGCCTGGACTACATATTGAGGCTTAGTCTCAAACTAAAACCAAACAAGCAAAGGTAAGCCTAGATGTAGTGGCTCCTGTAACTTCAGCACATGGGAAGCTGAGGCTGGAAAACTACTGTAAGATTGAGCCTGGGCTACAGAGTGAGATGATCCTGTCTCAAAACAAAAGTAAAAAGAGTAAAAAACATTTAGTTTAAGAGCTATACACAAACAGGGCGGAGGCTCAATTGGCTCACAAGTGGTTATTTGAACATTTCTAGTCTGTAAGGCATTGCTTGTTTCTCCAAGGAAATCTAGCAGGGGAGCTAGAGACTCACACACACAATTGCTTCATCAGGGAGAAGCTGAGCAGCTCTGTGTCAGCTATGCCTAGAAGTGCAGGTAAGGTTTTGGGTCAGAGGATTTGAAAAGTGAGCCGTGGTTCTTTTCCTCTCCTTATGATAAAATTTTCAAACATCTCAGTGTCATACAGAAAGACTAATGGTTTTTGGGAAGTGCTAAGTGCCATGGAGGCTCCAGTGAAAGGAAGCATGGAGGCATGGGGTCCACATGTGATGTCAGTGAAGTGCCTTGAAAGAAAATGGGTTGTTAGCATTCTAGGCCGAGTAAAGAACATCAAGGGGTCCTGGTACTAAGTCCCCAGGGAGGTGAGCTGAGTAGCTGAGGAGGGAGAGTTGCTATGGGAAATGTGCAGGGCATAGGTGAGACCTGGAATAACAAGGCTGTAAAAGTACAAGTGGACCTGATGCTCCAGTCCTTTGCAGATCAGCTGCTTAGACACTGCTAAAGGAAGATTGGGATGCAGCTCAGTGAAAGAACACTGGCCTAGTATGGTCAAGGCTCTGGGTTCCAGAGCATGGGTTAGCAACACCAGAGTTCTATTATTTGTACACACTTGGCTATGAGGCTTTGGACAACACGGGGCAAAGTCACTTTTTGTCTGCCTAGTTCTTGTGTCTGCTTTCTTTACCTTGATACTTTCTTTTCTCCCTGGAACCTACCTCCTTTCAGGACGCTGCTCACCTTTCTGCTTTTGGGCTTTTTACCTGGGCAGATGCTATCAGGGGGCCTTGATGGCTGTGTTAGGCCTATGAGTATAAGACAGTTTCTACCCAATAGTTGCTGATTCACAGGGCAGCTCTGTATATATATATACAGCTGTTGGACAGGGAGAAAAAGGAATGTGGCTCCAAATGGATAATGGGAAATGATATGAAGGGCAGATCTTTGCTTCCTAGAGGGTATGTATCTGAGCTAAGCTTGGAAGGGGTGAGCACCAGGTGTTAGGGACTGGTGGGAGGGATACAGAGGAAAGTCTCTGGAGAATGTGGGTTGTGTGGAGAAATGGGGCAAACAGAGGAAGTGAGTATGGCATGGCCAGGTTAGGATTAGTATTGCAAGCCCCAAAGACAGGTCACAACAGGCTGTTTGGACCTGATCTGCTTGGCAACAGCATTCTTTTCTAACCCCTGTGGCAGAGGAGTAGGTCCTTCTTGTCCAGAAGTGAAGCCTGCTCTTACTTCCCAAATCACATCTGTGGCCTGAGTGCTGCAGTCGCAGGTGGTGGGGTAAGTGGCGCTGAGGGGTCACTGCTGCCTGTCTGTTATGGTTTGTAGATAAGCTCACCAGTGCCAGCAAGGACTCCCTGAGCACCCATACCAGCCCCAGCCAGTCACCTAACAGTGTCCATGGCTCCCGCCGTGGCAGCATCAGTAGCATGAGCAGTGTCAGCTCAGTCCTGGACGAGAAGGATGATGACCGCATCCGCTGCTGCACACACTGCAAGGACAAGCTGCTCAAGAGAGAGCAGCAGATGGACGAGAAGGAGCACACACCTGACATCGTGAAGCTCTACGAGGTGACGCACGCCAGGCAGATTCGGCTGTTTGCTGTACACCTGCCTGCAGGTTCTAGAGAGTGCTCTGGGAAGTTGTTCCCTTAAATCACTTTCAGTTCCCACCCAAGGGCCATGATATGATTTCCCAGCTAGGGCCCTGGGTGAGTCAGAGTCTGTCATCCTGGGTGTGTGGTAGCAAACTCATTTTCCTATCTGCCCTCACCCACTCGAAAGGAAGGAGGCACAAGACAAGCAGGGAAGAGTGGTTGTTCTGTGCATGACCAGGTTCTGTGGAAAGACAGAAGCTGAAGATGTAGTGAACTGTGGGCTGCAAGGGCCCTGGGAATCCCACTTGGGAGTTTTGGTCTTTATCAGTTTGAGCTGCTAAGTGTTTTCAGGGCTTGTCTGTTTTCTGCCTGTCAGCTGAGAGTCTCTTCTGAGTCTCAGCTACCTTAGTCTTCATTGCCTCCAGTGCCCTGGAGCACCTAAGTGGAGGCACACTAAGAGGGAGGGAAGTCAATGTGGCTCCGTGGTAGACCTCTTGCTGTAGGTTTCATCTCCAGTACACATCTAAAATCAGTTGGTATGCAAGAGGAAATAGAGTGTGTAAAGGACATCTGGACTGGATATGGTGGTATACCCTTTTAGCCCCAGCATTTAGGAGGCAAAAGCAAGTGGGTCTCTGTTAGTTTGATGACAACCTGGTTTACATAGCAAGTTCCAGGCCAGCCAGGGTTGCATAGAAAGACCCTATTTAAAACAAACAAAAATAAACAAATTTAAAAAGAAAAAAAAAATCTGGGAATGAGGGTAGGCAAGCCTCCTAATGACCAGGTGACACCTGTGGGTTGAGGAGAACTAGTTTGGGAGACAGGTGGGGAAGTGAAGGACACTGGGAGCAGGGATCAGCCTGGGCAGAGGAAGTTACTTGAGCAAAACTCTGAGCCAAGGAAGAATGTTCTCAATGTGCACTGGACGGCCATCTGCAGGTCATATTTACCTACTGTTTTGAGGAGAGCCCTGGCAGTGCCATGTGCTGGTAGCTGGCATCACCTGGCAGAGAACACAGTGGCTGATTCCTCTTCCCCGTCTAGACACATTGTACTCTGGAAGGCTGCCTCTCAAAAACATCTGGTCCAAAGGTCCACCTCTGTTCTTTCCCTCCTGTGAGATTTTCTGTTTAGAAAATAGTCTATCCATAAGGAAACTAACAATAACAAAACAAAACAAGCCAGTGTTTTAGAGGGGCCTTTTATTTATGGCTCTAGTGTAGGTTGGCTTCTATGTCAGAGTTCCTGTCTTCAGTGTAGCACTCACTTCTTCCTTTTGTTCTTAGAAACTACGACTTTGCATGGAGAAAGTTGACCAGAAAGCTCCTGAGTACATCAGGATGGCAGCATCTTTGAAGTAAGCCACTCCTCTCTGTTTGTCTGACTCACTGGGGGCTATGATCTGGCTGGTGAGGCCAATTCTTCACTAGATGAAAATGGAGATAGAAATCTTTCTACTGTTTTTTTGTTTTTTTATTTTTTCCTCTTTGGTGCTAAGAATGGAACCTAGCCTTGTATGTGCTTAGCACATGCTCTAGCACTGGGTACACTCCTGCCAAAAAAATAGAATCCTTTTTCCCCAGATTTTAGGAGATTAATGTTAATAGGTTCATTAGTATGTATTTGGTGCCAGACCGCCTCTTTGGGTTTTGTTTTGTTTTTTTTTTTTTAAAGATTTATTTATTTATTATGTACACAGTGTTCTGCCTGCATGTATCCCTGCAGGCCAGAAGAGGGCACTAGATCTCATTACAGATGGTTGTGAGCCACCATGTGGTTGCTGGGAATTGAATTCAGGACCTCTGGAAAAATACCCAGTACTCTTAACCCCTGAGCCATCTCTCCAGCCCTCCATACCGCCTCTTAAGCTCCTAACCCCCAGCCTCTTACCTCCGGAAGCACTTAAAGGTGTAAAGTTGAAAATAGAATCTTAACTCTGAGTTCTCACATTTGTACATTGGTGGACACATGTTTTTGTCACATGATTTTTGAAACTACACATAACCGTCCATGTTCATGTGTCAGGGCCATTCTGATGACGCAGATTTGGGAAGGGCCTCAGACCATAAGTGCCACTGCTCTTATGTGCAATCCTTGGAAACAGGTGAGGAAGGGCAGCCCATCTCATGCCTAGCTTGCTAAGGTGCCTCTTAACAGTGCATTGTAGTGTCAGGCTTATAACAGGTATTTCGAGCACAGGTGGTAGACAGCGGCACTGGGCAAATGCAGCCTACCTTGTACTTTCAGTGTACAGTTCAGTGATGTTAGGTAGTGCAGTCACAGGTTGTCTAGTTGTCACCGCCGTCTTAGTTGCAGGTGTTTGTATCACTCTGGCAAGTAACCTCACACCTGTGAGCAACTTGCCCTCTTCCTAGCAACCACTCATCTGCCTGGATTTGCCAGTGCGTGATATTCCATTGTAAATGGAATTACATGACCTTTTGTGTCTGGCTGCGTCTACGTACATCAGTGTTTTCAATGTTCATCCATGTTGTAGAATTGTCCTTGTATTAAAATGTGTAGATTTATTTATGAAGTTTGCTTATTCTTTTGTCAATTGATGTTTATTTGGGTCCCCTCTCACACACTTTAAACTATTGTGGATAACACGGTTTTTTTAATTCTGTTTGTTTTTGAGATAAGTTTTTATGTAGTCCAGGCTGGTCTTAAACTCACTCTGTAGTTGAAGCTGGCTTTGACCTTTTGATCTTCCTGTCTTTACCTCCAAGTACTGGGACTATATACATATGCCAACATGCCTGGCCAGGAATTCTGCACTGCACCTTTCATAATTTTTTGTGTGTATGTACGAACCTGTGTGTGTTTGCATAGGAGTATAACTTATGCTGGGTTTTAATCACAAAACTCTGCATTTAACTTTTTGGATACAAAATTATGTTCCAAAGAACTTTGTGGATATATCTTTGTCCTGGCATTTTATAATTTTGTTTCTCCACAGTCTGGCTAACACTTGTGGCCACCTGTTTCTTACATATTTATTTAGTGTGTGGGGTGCATCTTGTGTATAATGTGTGTGTGTGTGCTCTTGTGTATGAATGTAGGTTCATGCATCCATGGCTAGTGCTGCCTTTCTACATTCTGTGATTTTCCCTGGGGACAGCCATTGCTGAGCATATTTCCAAATGGTTAACTTTCAGTGTTCCTCCAGGGACCATCTTTTCTGGGTTTTATGTCACTGCATTCATTCACTGAGCAGATGCTTCATGAGCGCTACTAGTTCTGTGCACATACTGTTCTCCCTCCGTTCTGGTGACTGAGGCAGTGGTCAGAGATGATGGTGCCTATCTTATGGACCATCCTCAAGGGAGCAAGTATTGAATGGGCTAACTCCAGCCATGACAGTGCTCTGAGGGAGTAAAATTGATGTGAGGAAGTGATTTCAGTCCTCAGTTAGCTTTTTGATTTTCTGTGAGCCACCAAGATAGAGCCTTAGTCCTAGTTAGGAGTCTGAGACACGATCCTTGGAGCTGAGGTATTCAGCATAGCAAGGTTCCACTTAAAAAGAAAAACAAAATCGAGTTTCCCTGTGTAGCCCTGGCTGTCCTGGAACCAACTCTGTAGACCAGGCTGGCTTTGAACTTACAGAGATCTGCCTGCCCCTGCCTTCTGAGTGCTGGGATTAAAGGCATGGGCCACCACTGCTTTCTTACTTCCAGTCTCCTGTTTTTGCAAATTTTATGGTGAAAAGATGATGAAGCCACTGTAGTGAATCCCCTGATGATAGAACACTGCCATATTTTTTTTCTAGTCAGTTTCATACACGGTAAATTTGGTAATGCTTACTTAAGTTATAGCTGCTTCCCATAAAGAGTTGAGTAGCTGAGCCAGGCAGTGGTGGCGCACGCCTTTAATCCCAGCACTCGGGAGGCAGAGCCAGGAGGATCTCTGTGAGTTCGAGGCCAGCCTGGGCTACCAAGCAAGTTCCAGGAAAGGCGCAAAGCTACACAGAGAAACCCTGTCTCGAAAAAACCAAAAAAAAAAAAAAAGAGTTGAGTAGCTGTTGGTGAGGCTAGTTCCAGGTGAGAAAGCTGCTGAGCTGTTCTCATGATCCAAAAGTTCATCACCAAGAATATGGAAAAGAAAAGCCAGAATCATGGTACTTGGGTTTCAGCAGTCTGGCAAGTTTGGGTGACAAGCTTGCAAATGAATAATGACAACACTAGAGTTGACGCTGCTGTTGTGAGTTAAGCTGAGTCTGGTCTCTTCTGATATCCCCTCACCACCCTGGGCAGTTCGTCCCTATATGGAGCAGTTGTTTGTGACAGTCAGGGCAGGGCAGTTGACATAGCTAGGAGATCCCTCTTCACTGCATAGCTACTCCTCTTCTTCAGCAGTAGCTGAGTGTGAAAAGCCAAGTGACTTCCAGCTTTCGTGTAGTTTTATTGGCTCATTGATTGAGTCACTTTATACCTCTCGTAAGATAAAGTGGGCAACTGCTCAGGAAAAGTAGTCAGAGAGAGCTCAGCTGCATTTGTTTTGTTGATAAGCCTAAGAGCTGGTCTTTGTGGGCTGGAGTGATGCTCAGCAGTTACTGAGTGCTCTTCCAGAGCATCAATTAGGTTCCCAACACCTATGTTAGGTGGCTCACAACCTCACAACCTCCTGTAACTCCAGCTCTAGGGGATTTGACACTTCTGGCTCCCACAGGCGTATGTACTCACACTCATACACATACGTAAAAATAGTAAAATAAATCTTAAAAAAAATGGCTTCTGCTTGATTACTGCATCCCGAGGAATTGATGCATTGTCTCCATGAGTCTAAAAGCTTTAGGATTAACCATCTGTGTCTGAGGATGTAAGCACTGTGCTCTCCAGTTAGCACCATGAAACTTAGGTCAAACCTTTATGATTTCTCCTTAGTGCTGGGGAGACGACCTACAGTCTGGAGCATGCCAATGACCTTCGAGTGGAAGTGCAGAAAGTGTATGAGCTAATAGATGCTTTAAGGTGAGTTTGCTAGATCATGTTTCTGCTGCTGGTTAATAGGAAGAAGATGGTGTTTTGATAAAACGGTGAGTGGTGGGCAGCAGCTTTGGGCTAATCTAGAGTCCTAGTGACAGAACAGTGGAGGAGGAAAGGTGCCTGCTTTGCTATCTACTATAGCTCTGTAACTTCTGTGCTTATGGGTGGGGTGCAGGTCAGTAATAGAGTACTCTTCTAGCATGTACAATGTCCTGGGCTTCATCCCCAGCATTCAGGGGATCAGAGAAAAAGATTTCTGATGTTCATTAGTAATAAATAAGAGCTGCTGTACTACCCGTGTGCCTGTCCTCATGGAACAGGACAGGGTTAGCACCTCCATTTTATAGGAGAGGAGCTCAGGAACCCAGGTTCTTTGGGTGTCTGCACTCTTGAATATTTTAAGGTGATGACAGCAAGACATAAAAGTATGGGTTGTTAGTTGCCACACCCTGTGTGTGAAACCAGGCTTTCCTATGTTGCTGCTTCTGTGGCCACACATTCATCTGTGCAGTGTTAGAGGAGCCAGAGGGTAAAGAATGGGCCTTGCTATGAGGGACACCTCAGTTTCTTCCGTGTTCCACATCCTCCTGGTACCAGAGCCTGGCAGCTCTAGAGACTTCACCGTGTTTCCGAGGCTGGCAGCACCCATTACATTGGTGCCTTTGTTCCAATATAGTAAGAAGATCTTAACCTTGGGCTTGAACCAGGACCCTTCACCACATCCAAACACTTTGCGGCTACAGAGAATGATCAGATATTCAGCTACACTATTTGTGCAGGTAAAGCCATGCTAGGGTGACATAAGTGTGTGGCTTGCTTGTTTTCTGTTGATACATTTATTATTTCTTAAAATTATTAATGCTACATTTGGAGAAAAAGCTGAAACCTAGGTAAAAGTAAAGATATGTTTTAAAAATTATTAAACATTTTGACAACTTCATACATGCATAGTTATTGTGGTCATATCACCCTCATTATTCACTCTTATCCCCCTCCATTCCTGCTGACAACTTCGTCCCAGCTAGTCTCCCTCCTGCTTCATGCCTTTTATTCTACGTATGTATTTATGTTCGTATGTATGTTTTTTTTATTTAATGTGTGTGTGTGTGCATGTGTGTGGGTCTAGTGTTTTGTTTTTTAGATTTTCTTTTTAGATTGTGTCTATGTGTATCTACATGTAGGTTGATGCACGTGTACGTGCCATGCAAGTGCTGCAGAGTCCAGGGAGGGCATTGTATGCCCTGGATCTGCAGTTACAGGCAATTGTGAACTGCCTGATGTTGGCGCTGGGAACCGAATTCAGGTCCTCTTCACTCCTGAGCCATCTCTGCAGCCCCAATCTTGTGTTTAAAATAGCTTTTAATCCTACATCCCCAATACAATTGTTCTTCATTCTGGTATATTTTCTCTCTTAATTCTTTTTCTCCATTTACATTTTTATGTGTACCATTTTTAATTAGTTCATTGCATTAGTTTTCTGGTTGCTGTGATAAAATACTTTAAACTTAAGGACGACTTTATTTGGGTGACAGTTTGAATCTGTCATGGCAGCAGGAGCTTGAGGCAACAGGTCACGTATCTGAATCAGGAAACAGACAGATAAATGCTGATGCTCAGCTAGCTCTCCTTTTTATTCACTCTGGGAGCCCAGCTCATAGAACAGTGCCACCCACACCAGAGTGGGTCTCCCCACCTCAAACTTTTTTGGAAAAACCTTATGGACACACAGAGGTGTGTTTCAATTCCAAACCCATTCAAGTGGACAAGGAAGATCAAGCCTTCTTTGCATACCTGCAAATCTGTATCGTTTTAACCACTGAGTCTTCTATGCTTGATTGCCCACGGAATGCTACTTTGGCTCTGTCTGCTCTCCTCTATTGAACCAATTCATTTTAGTTGGGGAGTTGGTGGAGTCAAGTTTTTGCTGTTAGTGGTAGGGGACTCTTTCTGGCCCATTGGCTAATGGTTCAAGAGCAGACTCAAGCTAGGTGACTAGATCTGAGTTGCATTTTCCTACCTCTGATGTCCCCTGCATTGTTGGAGTCCCTGGATGACTTGGGTGAAGTAGCTCTGTGAAGACTCCTCTACCTGGCAGTTGCTTCCTGCTCAGATCGTCTGAGGAAGGCCAGGAGTCCTAGAAGTTTCATGGGTTTGCTGAGCCTGTCGTCAGCTTCTTGAGGTTTCATGACTTTAGGCCTCCAGGAGGGAATATTTCCATTGGTAGAATGTGGTTACATAGCAAGGGGTCAACAACAAATTACTAACGCATGTGGTGTGGTAGAGAGCATGAAGTACTAGGGAGTGGGCTGAGGGGGGTAAATAAGCACAATGGTGGCAGGCAGTGCTGGAGTCTAGGTGGATGTGGGAAGAGGGGGTCGAAGCACAGCCTCGGGAAAAGCTGTCACAGTCCTGGGGATACCTCGAGATCTGATGTAATCGGCTCATAAGGAAAAGGCAGCTCCATCTGAAAGGTGACTGCCAGTTAGCATGAATGTCCTTCCTGTCAATGGATGGAGTGCCTTAGCTTAAGCTTAAGTGTATAAGGCTTAAGGTCCAGCCCACCCACCTACCCCCCCCCCCCCCCAAACACTTAAGTGTAAAATTGTCTGTTACTCTCCCACAGGAAAAGTTACTGGGGTTGATGTCACTGCCAACCAAAGAACAGTTTGAAGAACTGAAAAAGAAAAGGAAGCAGGACTTGGAACAGAAGAGGACCATGGAGAGACAGGTGCATGGCGCCCAGGTGTCCAGTAGCTGTTGCCTCCCTGCTCTCATATCCCACCCCTCTACTGCTGAGTCTCCTTCTCAAGCTGGCTTCTGTTATGGCCTTAGAAAAATAGCTGTTTTTCCTACTGGTGCTCTCCTGCCTAGACCACCACAAAGGTTGGCAATTTTCCCTCTGGTAGGCTTGTAGGCAAGTTCCAGAAGACCTTGGAATGTGCACTGTTCAACAGAAAACAGCAGGTGTGGTGGTACATGCCTGGATCCCAGCCCTCAAGAGGCTGAGACAAGAGAATTTTGAGTTCCAGACCAGCCAGGGCTACATAGTGATGCTGTGTCGTTTACAAGAAAATGAGGGTGCTGTTTCACAGTTTGGTGATAGAATGCTTGCTTAGCATGCTCGAGGCCCTGGGTTCTATCGCCAGCACCACAGAAAAACAAAATGAAAACAAAGTGTACTTTAGCCTCATCTGAAATGCTAACCTAATGTAGATAAGAGTGGCAGTCTTTGAAAGTTTAAGAAAAGTGTACAGCCAGTGAAACTAAGCTGGAGGAAATCTTCTCAACTTATGTTTTATTTTTGGAAATCTAAGCCTGTCCTTCTATGACTACCTTGTTTCAGCAGTCGAATTATCCTAGTGTTGTGGGGACCATGCCACCCATGGAGGGTGGCAGACAGGGAGGACTGCTGGCTTGGTGACCATGGTGACGCTGGTGGTGTGTGCTGTCTCTGCAGGCTGCTCTGGAGTCCCGGCGGAAGCTGGAGGAAAGGCAGAGTGGTTTGGCATCTCCTGCAGCCAATGGGGAAGTGAGGTCTCTCCGAGGCATCCCTGTCCCCTTGCGAAAAGCTGAGGGCTGGCTCCCCCTGTCAGAAGGTCAGGGACAGAGTGAAGACCCTGACCCTCTCCTCCAGCAGATCTACAACATTACGTCCTTCATCAGGCAGGCCAAAGCCGCAGGCCGCACGGATGAGGTGCGCACACTGCAGGAGAACCTGCGGCAGCTGCAGGATGAGTATGACCAGCAGCAGACGGAGAAGGCCATTGAGCTGTCCCGGAGGCAGGCTGAGGAGGAGGAGCTGCAGCGGGAGCAGCTGCAGATGCTTCGGAGACGGGAGCTGGAGCGAGAACAGGAGCAGTTCCTGGCGGCATCCCTGCACACACGGACTCGTGCGCTGGACCTCCGCGAAGTCATACCCTTTCAGTTGGAGCCCAGCCGCGGGCCTCACAGCGATCTGGCCTATGCCTTGGATCCGGATTCCTCCCCAGTTCTTGGCAGCGCTGCTCCAGACACCCTCTCACCTGGCTCAGCTCGAGCACCCGTTCACTTGTGGTCTGGACCCCCAGCCCTTGGTCAGGAACTACTCCTCCAGAGCACCGAATCCCAACAGAGTGATAAGACCTCTCTCAACCCGTTTGATGAAGATCTTGCCAGCCCTACAGAGGGTGCTGCCAGCCCTGCTGCTGCAGAGGCTTTCCCGGGCCCTTCAGCTGCTGTCACCAGAGAATACAATCCTTTTGAGGAAGATGCTGAGGAAGAGGAGGTGGCAGAGCTGGGGGTAGGGAATCCCTTCACTGACTCAGACAGTGCAGCACCCAACCCCTTTGATGAGGATGACCATCCCAGGCCTGCCAGCCCACCTGCCCCTGGAAACCCTTTTGAGGAGGGCCCATGCACCAACCCCTTCGAGGTGGACAGTGACAGTGGCACAGAGGCTGAGGAGCACATCGAGGAGGAGCTGCTCCTGCAGCAGATCGACAACATCAAGGCTTACATCTTTGATGCCAAGCAGTGTGGTCGAATGGACGAGGTTGAAGTGCTGACAGAGAACCTTCGGGAGCTGAAGTGTACCCTGGCTAAGCAGAAGGGGGGCCCTAACTGACAGCAGTGGGAAGCAGGGTACCAAGGGGGAGGAGGAGATGGGTGGGCATCTGGATGCACAAGGCTGAGGGGTGGGAACAGTAGTCTCTTGCTGTGCTCTTAGAGTCGTTTCCACTACAGTTGAACAAGAGCAGAAAACAAATCGGCATTCATTTGCTGGTTTTTCTGTATTATTATTTTTTTAATGAAGTGTTCCCTTTTCAGGGGACTTTACCATTTTATTTCTGAGATACAGTTCAGTGCAACTCTGTTGGGCCGAGGCAAATGGCTCCTGAGCACCTCTTGGTCCGTTCCTGCTGACTGTTCTTGGTCATGATGCAGTATTATAGATTAGCCCTTGACGGCCCCCTTCCTGTAGGGGCTCTGGCAGAAGTCCCGATTTGGCTGCTCCCCTTCACCACCTCCCTTGCTTGGGCTGTCTCCTGGACACTTAGGGAGATGCTGCTATGAAGGGACGTCTGGACCCAGGAGGACCAGTGCCTCTTTATGGATGGTGGGGATGTTGCCGGTGTTGTCCCTTCTCAGTTAAAGGAAGTAGTTTCCAAGTGCAGGGGAGTCAGTGTGAGCTTGATTACGAGATAGGAGTGACCAGCTTTTTGGTGGATGTTGTGGTTTGGAGACGTCTCTCCCTGGGCAGTTGTCTGTCCCTGCAAGCCTTCCAGGGCTTTGGCAGAATGACTACTCTCCAGGTCACACTGAAGGGCTGTGTGTGGTTTGGGAATCTGACCAGGAAGCTTCTGTGGAGTATTGGCAGGAGATGGAACACTTCTGAGTCGGGAGATACATTCTAGTAACTTCAAGGCTCTCCAGTCAGCCTTCACTGTAGTTCATCCTGACCTGGGAAACTGGTGAGATGTTTTCTCACTACTTTGAGTACTGAGAAACAGGAATATTTTATGCACAGCCTCAGATCATTCCACAGTCCTGAAGTACTTGAACTCTGATAGGGACAGAAAGGGAAGTTATGTAGCATAGTGCTTTGGTTTACAGGACAGATGGGTTGACAGATGACATTGTAAGATCCTGGTGTGCTCAGGTCTGCATAATCTCTGCAATAATGCTCTTTAGTTAATGGGCAATAACTAGTCACTTTACCCCTGAGCCATGGCTAATGTTGGTTATTGGTGTATGAGCTGAAATTCTTTTGTCATATTCTGGTGAAGATCCATCTTGGTGGTAAGAATGGCATCTGGGTGCAAAGATCTCTGTTTTGGCAGCTGTTCATTAGTACTTGTTGGGGCTTTGACTGGGTAGGTAGTCCTGCTTGGGGCTGTAGGAAGAGTTGGAGAGGGAGGGTAATGGGGGACCCTTTGGGTTCTGTCAGCAGATGTTTACTGACCAATGAGTGCATTACCAGTGCCAGTCAGTGGCCAGCTCTGTTGGTGCCATGGGCTGTCCTGGGAGGTAGGCAACCTGGCATCCATGTTTCCTGGGGCAGGCGTCTTCTCTTCCTAAGGCCCAGGCTCTAGATGCTTGTTGCTCTAGGGTCCGGGCATACCCAGCATATCCACCCTGCGTGGACTGCCTTTTGTCTGACCGAAGAGGAGGCAGCTCTCTACACGGAATGAAACTAAACACTGGTTCCCACCACCACTTCCTGACATAGATCAGGTGTTCAGGGCAGTATGGCTGTAGACATTGCTTTTCTTATGAGACAGGGTTTCTTAATTAGCTGGTGACTAAATGTCCTCCTTTCCTGAACTCACCTTCAGGCAGCAGTCTGTGACTGAGAGTATGGAGAAAACAAATGCTTTTAACAACTATTTTTTAAATATCAATTCATTGAATATTAAACCAAGTAAACTCAGATTCTAGAGGTTTCACTGACTTTCTCATTGAATTCCTCTTTGGCCATACTCTGTAAGTAAGACATGACAGGGGAGACTTGTCTACCCTTTGACTGTATCACTTCCCAGAATTTTTGTAGGTCAAGGTTGGTTTGCAGAGGGAGTTGGCCTGGGAGTGTAACTACACAGTGTATCTTGTGTGAACACTTCATGATTCCAGAGGTGCTTCACCTGATCAGTAAAGGAGCACGACCTTGACAGAGAGTTGGCTGATCTCCTAGATGGAGGTCATGTTCATCTGTGGAAGGGTTTCTGGTTTTGTCCGCTTCTAACACACTAAGGACCTAGAGCCTCACTCACTCACCACACTTACCACTCATCATGTGTTCGTTGTCAGATGCTGAAATGTCCTAAGTCCTCATGAGCCAGGCGGCATAAACCATACATAGGCCATTCCATTCAGATTGAGGAGTTGGTCTCTGTACTAGGTCAGACTATAACACGGTGTGTTGGTAATCATGGTGACTGTTACCTTGATGGTCATTGATACGCATGCACTACACTGGGGCCTTGTATCAGAGGCTTTTACTTAAAAAATAAAATAACATGTATGTGGGTCTTTTATTAAAAAAATAACGTATTTGTGGCTGTGTGTGTGTGCTTAAAACATCTCTCCATCCCCCTTTTGTAGTGTGTATGTGCAAGTGTTTGCTTGTGTACTTGGAGGCCCGAGGACAACCTTGAGTCTTAGTCTTAGGGAAGCTATCCACCTTCCTTTAGGCAGAGTTTCTCATCCTAAAGCTCTCCAATTAGGCTAGACTGGCTGGTCAGCACGTCCTAGGGGTCCTCATCTTCCCCTCCTCAATCCTGGGATTACAAATGCATATCACCATGCTCAACACATTTGTGGGTCCTGAGGATCAAACTCAGGCCCTTGTGTTGCAAAGTGAGCACTAAAGGAGCTGTATTACACAAACAGAGCCCAGACCCCTGTCCAGTCCTGTCATCCCTGTTTCCCACAGAAACTGAGGGTTTCTGGCAATCGTGTGAAGCTGGCCTTTCTCTTAGAAGCCTTGTCTGTGTCCCCTTCTGACATACTAAGGACGCTTTGCAGTCCTAGCCCCACTTCCACCAGAAACTGAGGCTCAGAGAGGTGAGGAGCCTGGGACTGCCACATTTCACACTTACCCCAGCTCTGCCAGCAGGTCTCTGATGTGTTACTTGACAAAGGACAGGATGAAAACTCATGACTCACTTTGCCGTCAGTACCAGGGCAGGTTTAGGTTGGCTCAGGAATAGTGGAGGAGGGCTCTGCTACTGTGCCGACCAAAAAGAGAGCAGATGAGCAATCTAGAAAGAAGTTGGGTACATCTAAGCGGGTTCTACAGAGACTTCACCTGGGCCTGGGGCCTGAGGAGGGGCTTTGTATCCAGTACTCAATGGTGGGCCAGAGCTCAGTATGATTGGGGGTCACCTCACTGACTCTTCCCAGCTAACAAAAGGAAGTGGTAACACTGAATTGCTCAGAGTCGTCTCTCTGGGGTCCTGCCCAGGCCTGTCTGATTCAGGACCCCAAGCTGTTTGTGTGGGACACTGGGTTTCCTATGGATGCAGTGTCATCTATGACTGGACTTCAAGACCTGCAGCCTCCTCAGGAGCCTAGCAGAATTTTAATCATTTCAGAATTTTAGGTCAGCATTTCTGATTTTAGCTGAAATGGCTTTTGGAAGTTGTCACTCTTCTTAGAAGCAGCAACTGGACAGAATGAAAACCAGTAACCTTCCTTGGAACCATAAGGGGACTGATTTGCAGGGCTTAATTTCCCCCCAACATCTGGAGTGGTGAGTCCAGAGTCAGCCACGAGCTCATGGCTGCAGCAGAAGCCATGACTGGTCGGAGTAGCAGCAGTAGTTTGGTTGGTTGTTGCAGGGCTGTGATTGAGGATAGGGCCTTGCACATACAGGCATGTGCTCTACTACTGGGCTATATTCCTAGCTCTATTTTTTCAGGCAGGGTCTTACTGCGTTCGCTGAGCTGGCTTTGAATTCACTTTGTAGCCCATGCAGGCCTTGAACTTATGATCCTCTGTCTCAGAATCACAGGTCTGCATAACCAAACCTGGCAGATAGCCTTGTCGAGTCCTGGAGTCTGACTGTCCACCAGGCAGTGAGGCCTTGCTTCCTGAAAGGCTGCTCCTGTTGGTTCTAATGGTGAAGCACTGAGAACGCTCCTTCTATGGCTATGGCAGAGGAAGGAAAAGTTCTTCGTAATGAGAGCATCCTAGCAATGGCTTCTGCAGATGGAGAAACTTCACCAAACTTACTCATTTGGGGCAAACATAATGCTCCCACCACAGTCCCGTGCAGCCTTCTTTGTCTGAGGGAGAAGTAGGGAATTAAGAAGTGTGTGAAAGCCATGGCCTGAGAGTTAATTCTAAGATCATAGAACACGTCCATCTGTTCTTCATATTCCCCCCAGGGATCCAGGGTGGGTAGTAAGAGGATCTCAGCAGCAAGAGCCTGCAGAGGAGCAGCCAGGAATTCCAAGCTCTGGACACTAGCTACAGCAAAGTCTTCACACTGGAGACCGGGATCTTAGTTTCCACTCCCCACAGAGCCATGTCTCACCAAAGGCTACAAGCATCCTAAATGGTGAGCAAGCAACACAACTACACTGACATTGGAATTAGCAGGCAGGAAATTGAACTGCAAGTTGTGCATTACAGAGACTAACACAAGCGAACAGCATGTAAGAACCATTGGATGGAAGGTGGTTCTTTGTGCCTGCTGCACTCTTGCAGTATGCTCAACAAGTTTACCTTTCCCCTCTTTTCAGACAGGACCTCACTATGTAGTCCTGGCTGAAGCTCATCAGTGATGCACCTACACACGCAGGCAAAACACTCAAAGTAAATGAATCTAAAACAAACAAACAAACACACACACACACACAAAAAAAAAAAAAAAAAAAAAACAGGAGCCAGGGAGATGACTCAGTGGGTAAGAATGCTTGCTAACACAAATATGAGGGCCTGAGTTTGGATCCTAGCACCCATGTAAAAATCTAGGTGAGGTCATTTGTGCTTGTAACCCCAGAAGTGTTGGTTACAATCCCAGTTGCTGGAGCTTCTGGTCACCAACCTAGCAACCTAGCTCCAGAATCAGTGAAAGACCTTGTCTCAAGGAAACAGGCAGAAATAGAACTGGACACCTGTCTTTCCCTAGCCTCCTTATGTGTGCACTGGACACCCCCAGAGGTAAGAACACATACAAAACACACAGGCAAAGACGCTAAGATAAAAATAAATCTTAAAAAAATTACAGCGCGGAGTGACATATTGGTTGTTGATTCACAGTCCTAAAGAGCAGTATCGCAGTATCTGCAAAGACTCCTCACCTGCGAATGAGATAGACCCTTCCCCTGAGCAGAGTTCTTCAGAGCCGACCGGACGCTCCACAGCAAGCCACCTTCTTTCCTCCTTTGCAAATCAGTTTTCTATTGACTCAATAGCGACTTCTCAGTCGAGATCTTCATTTCAGAACTGGAGATCTGGGGAGAGGACCCTTGGTTTCTAGAAGGGCAAAACGATCAATGTACGTCCAGCGCCGGAGCCGTTGCGACCCCGGGCCGAGACTACCAGTCCCAGGCTGCCCCGCGACTGCATGGCCCGCCGGGAGGTGCCTCCCGAGATTCCGCGCGTCGGGGAGACGCGCGGGTCCGCGGCTTGAGACGCTGCTGTCGCCACCATGCCGATGAAGGGCCGCTTCCCTATCCGCCGCACGCTGCAGTACCTGGGCCGCGGGGATGTGGTCTTCAAGGAGTCGGTGAAGGTCATGACCGTGAACTACAACACGCAGGGGGAGCTGGGCGAAGGCGCCAGGTCAGTGTGGGTCACACCCCGCGGGGTTCCGTGAGAAGTTGACGCGGTGGAGGCCATCCCGACAGATCCCGGTAGAAACCCGAGCGCCACACCGTGACCCAAGGGGTGGGTTGCGGCTCCAGGGCTGGCAGCTCATAGAACACTGTGTGGCGCGGGGAAACTTTGGCGTCGGGAGGGGAGTGGTAAGGTTCCGCACCTGTGCACACCATGGCTCGCTGCAGCTTAGGACTGCTAATTGAAAGGTTTCATTGACCCGTCAGCATCCTTGAGCAGTGCTTTGGACCCTTCAGTACTCACTGAACATTTATCGAGCACCCTAAACGCCAGGTTCAGTACTGGGAGTTCCAACAGTGCGGGAGAAACCAACCCATGACTGTAGACAGGATTTGTGGGGCGAATCAGAATGAGAGAAACGAGTAATTCCTGGTCGGAGAGTGGTCAGGCCTTGACTTCAATGGAGCCAGAAGCTGCCTCCTAGCCATTTTCTCTGGTCAGGTGACCTCCAAGAGCTAGGACCTGCTGGCCTGGGATCTGTTGGGGCGAGGGCCTGGAAGGCTGGGTGCCGGTGGACCAGAGGGCTGGAACTCTGCTTTCTTGTCAGGGATTCATACTCTTAAGACAAAGCTTTCAGGATGCAGATCGTGATTATTTGAGTGACAGGCCTGGGTGGTAGAAGTCCAGAGCAAGAACAGCTGAGGTCTCTCCCTTAACTAGTTGTGTGACCTTGTGGTAGTTCGCTCAACTTCTGACTGCATTTTTCTTAGTTGTAACACCACAAAGTCAGTGTCTGGGGGTGGGAGTGGGTGGTGGGAGACAATAAACTACCTGGCAGAGTGCAATAGGTGCTGACTTTGGTCATTGGTTCTCAATAAGGACTATTCTAAGATTCTTGGTGCCAGTTTGGGTCTAGTATTTGACTATACTCTGGTCTGTTTGCACAGGGTTCTGTGACGTTGGGACATCACTCTACTTCGGGACAGGAAGGAGCAGAGAGGCCTGTTGAGAGTACCTTCTGCCTTTGAGCTTTTGGGTAGTGTGCTTTGGGAGTCTTCAGGGCTATATTTCCTCTCCAGAAGCAGGACTTGGAGCTTTTCAAGTTTTGTGTTGATGTAATTACTTACTCAAAGAGCTCTGTGTGTGTGTGTGTGTGTGTGTGGTGTGCACATACATACACCAGCATTCAATCAAAGGTCGTGTTTCTAAGGAGCTGGCAAACTTGTTTTTCTTTCCTTTTGAAATAGGATCTCTTCCCTGGGCCTCGTGGATTCAGCTAGGCTGATCAACAAGACCGGGAGAGTTTCTTGTCTCCATCCCTCCTCCTAGTGCTGAGATTACAAGTGCCACCATACCTGGCCTTTCTTTTTTAGATTTATTCTTCTCTCTCTCTGTGTGCTATGTGCCTTTCTGTGTGTTTATTCACACTGTGTGTGTGTGTGTGTGTGTGTGTGTGTGTGTGGTTTCTGTGCAGGTGTCTGGCCTGCAGAGGCCAGAGGGTGTTGGATCTCCTAGAACTGGAGTTATAGGCAGTTGTGAGGTGCCTGATGTGGATGGGTATTGGGAACTGAACTCAGGTCCTCTGGAAGAACAGTAAGCACTCTTAACTGCTGGGCCATTTCTCTAGTCCCAATTAAAATCTTTAAATTTTAGTTGAGACAGAGTCTCACTGTGTGTCCTTAGCTAGCTTGGAACTCCTACATAGACCAGGCTAGCTTCCAACTCAGAAGGGATCTTCTTGCCTCTCTCTGCTTCCTAACTACTGAGTTTAAAGGTATGCCACCACACCTCACTGGCTTTTAAAAAACTGTGTGTGTGTTTACCTCCATGTATGTATGTGTATCACATGCATTTCTGGTGCCCACAAAAGTCAGAAGAGGAAGTCAGATTCTTAGAACTGGAGTTACAGACAGTTGTGAGCTACCATGTGAACCCAGGTTAGCAGACAGGTGCTCTTAACCATTTAGCCGTCTCTATAGCCCCCTAGCTTTTTTTGTTTGTTTTTAAGTAGGTCCTGGGGTTCAAACCCTGGTCTTCCTGCTTGTGCAGCAAGCACTTTACTGATTAAGCCATCTCCCTAGCACACCGTTTCATTTTTCAGGTTAGACATTGCTTGCAGACTTGCCCTGTTGGAAGAGGAGTGTGGTTTTCATGGCCATTGCCACTGCCCACACCCACATCTGCATCCTTTTCAGCCTGTCCTCCCTAGAAGGTTACTTCTGAAGTTCAGAGAGAACATGGATTCTCTGATAACTTAAACACTAAGAATATTGATGTTACTGTGACTTTGAGTGAAAGAGAATACTATGATTAAGTTTCTGGTTTTAACAAGTACTTTTGCTTTACTGACAATTATTTCATTTTCATCACTTTATTTAACTGCAGATTCTGTCCGGTTGCGGTAGTGTCTTAAATGGTTTCAGGAGGGCTTTCTGTTGAGTCAGTTTTGTCCCTGACATCATTTTTAGATGCTTCAATCTGGATTGGTGGTGTAGGGACATGATGACCAAGAGGTTCTTGGTCATAATCACTGAGGCAAAGAATTGTTCCATGCCCTGGGTCAGGTGACTAGAAGTAGAAAACCAGGATCTGTAGCCAGACAGTGTGTCTGAGGCCAAGCTTCTATTCCATGGATCCAGAGCCCTGTCTGTGGGTGTGGGACAGACAGCAGAAATCAGGGATGCCTTTGAGTGAGGGCATTTGAGGAACCTTAATTAAGTGTGGACAGAAATGGAGAAAAGACACCTTGAGGGAAAGCATAGACCCTAGCATAGGCTGGACAGGTGAGGGAAGGAATGTCTGTTGGAGCCTGAAGATCAAGGGGTCTGTCCACAGGGGCCTTCAGGCTGGTCATGCCAGGGCTGAGCCAGGAAAAAAAGGTAGCTGCCTTTACCTGTCACTGGTACTTCCTGTCAGCCTTTGGAATCCAGAAGCCAACAGCAAGTAGTCCTTATAGTAGGCAAGCTGAGGGTGGTGAGGGCTCAGTATGCAGAGCCAGTGGTGGCCTAGATTTTACTGTGTTGTGGACAGCAGATATAATGCTTTATCGTTTTGTGGTTCTGGGATGGAATCCTGAGCCTTGTGCATGCTGGGAAGGTGCTCTGCCGTGTGGAGCCATCTGCAGTCCTGCTGTAGTTTCTTTAGCCCGCTCTCTCCTGGTGCACCATGCTGATCTGAATTCTGTAGCCTCAACATCAGCATCTTTGCCTTCTGGTCTATTTTGTTCATTCAAATGCAGAGGTATCTACAAGGGGAATGACGTTAGAGTCAGGATGCTTTAAAGCTTCTAGTCATAAACTGACTGCCAGACAGGTTAAGGCAGTTCACACACACCCTCTCCTATAGCCCAGAGTTATGTTAGTTTTACTGGTGATGTGTACAATGCTATTTAATGTTTAACAGATTTTTTTTTAATGGCTTGGAAAATGTTAATGCTTTTTGTTTGAGCCCTGTGTAGCCCAGGCTGGCCTTGGACTCAATCCTCCTGCTTCAGGCACTGGAGTGCTGCTGGGATTATAGGTGTGTCACCACACCCATTCAGTAGATGTTGAATTTGTTTTTGGCATTTTTTGCCATGTAAATATTTTTAGTGTATGCAAAGTTATCTCATTTCAGCTTTCTACCATTCCAAGTTTTCTTTCATTATAAACACTCTTGTAATACTCATGTCATTCCTTCTACACAGTGCTCTCTCTAAGGAGCCTCCTCAGTAATGTGATCACTGGACACATGGAGATGCAGGCAGCCCTGTGTGCCCAGGACTCTGAGCTTGGTGCTGGGGAGTTCTGTGAATGCTCTGCAGGGAGCATTGGTTTGTTTTCCTTAGCGACTAATCATGAGTCCTAATGCTTACAGTAGTGCAAGTGTTGGGGACACACCAATCCTCTGTCTGTTTTTCCTTACTTTTCTGGAGGCAGGTCCCTCTTACAATCTGTGACAAGTCCTGGACTTTCTTCATGGAAAAGGTATATACAAAATTTCAGGGAAAAAAACTCTTACATAGATTTACATAGTTTCATGTGTGGTGGTTTGAATGAGAATGCCCCCCATAGGCTCATATATTTGAATGCTTAGTCACCAAGGAGTGGCACTGTTTGAGAAGGATTAGGATTAGGTGTGGACTGGTTGAAGTAGGAATGACCTTGTTGGAAGAAGTGTGTTGCTGAGGGTGGGCTTTGAGGTTTCAAAAGCCCATGCCAGGCTCAATGTCTCTTGCCTGCAACTTGCAGATCAGATGTAAGCTCTCAGCTCCTTCTTCAGCACTATGCCTGTCTGCATGCCACTATGCTCCCTGATACAATGATAATGGACTAAACCCTCTGAACTGTAAACAAGCCACCAATTAAATGCTTTCTTTTATATAAGTTTCCTTAGTTATGGTGTCTCTTCAGATCAATAGAACAGTAACTAAGACAGAAGTTGGTACCAAGGACTAGGGTTTTGCCATGACAGGCCTGACTATGATGTTCGTTGGAAGAATATGGAAGACTTTGGGACTTTGGACTAGAAATGCATTTGAACACTTTGAAGTGATGCTCACTGAGCCATCCTAGCAGGAACATGAAAGAAAGTAGTGATGAGTGCACTATGAACTGTGGGGGCCCAGCTCAAGAGGATTCAGAGGAGAAAATAGCAGTTGGCCTAGAGAGCATTGTGATACTTTGACAAAGAATGTGGCTGTTTTTTGCCCTTGTCCAAAAAATCTTCCAGAGGTTAACTTGAGATTTGGATTGATGGTGTTGGCAGAGGAGATTTCAAGACATAGTATTGACTGTATCAAGTGGTTATGCAGATCTACAATGAAAAGGAACAAGTAGAGCAAAGAAAAATATAAAATGCACACTTTGAGGAGAAGAGCACCAGGATATATAATGATGGAGCCACATCCTGTGCTCAAGGAAATAAAAAGTTTAAAGAAAAGCCTGATGCTAAATGGAATTAAGGGAGTGGTGACCTCATGGCAAGACACCACTCTGCTAATCCTGCACCAATTCCTGTGAAAAGAATAAAGCTGATGGATTTCTCTGTGTAGAAACCACCAACCAAGCTGGGTGGTGGTGGAGCACACCTTTAATCTCAGCACTCTGGAGGCAGAGGCAGGTGGATTTCTGAGTTCAAGGCCAGTCTGGTCTACAGAGTGAGTTCTAAGACAGCCAGGATTACACAGAGAAACCCTGTCTCAAAAAAACCAAAGGAGGTTAAAAAAGAAACCCATCAACCAGTCAAGGCTTACGCAAATGCAAGTCTTAGAAGGGGCCAGGCTTCAGCCCAAGCAAGAAGAACTTGACAGCTTTGGCCATGTAGTTCTGGATTTAGTCAAGAAGGAATCAGGAAGGAGTTATGGAAGGTTAAGGAAAACTGTTGAAGCCAGGCTTTTGGCAGGGCAGTTCCTACATGGAGTTCCTGAGAGCCCATTGTATGAAGCTGTGAATGTGAAGCCTGGGTTGCATTGTAGACCCCAAGATGTTGGAGAGGCCAGAGTTGTGGGATACCTCCCAAAGAAAGCTGCTAACAGGGAGTGGAACCAGCCTAAGAGAAAGAAGTGTCAACAAAGCTGAAAGGAGTGGAGATCTGGAGTGCTCTGACACCAGACATGGAGATGCACATGGGTTCATTTCTAGAAGGCTATTACATGGGTTCATTTCTTACTTTTTGCAGGAAATTTGTGTTTTTCAACATCCCTCAGATCCAGTATAAGAACCCTTGGGTGCAGATCATGCTGTTTAAGAACATGACGCCATCACCCTTCCTGCGGTTCTATCTAGGTGAGTGAGGCATGGAAGATCACCTCCCCTTTTCCAGTCCTCTGTGAAGATAGCAGTTGAGCTATCTAAACAGCACTATGGCCCTTGGCTTTCCTTTCCAGGTACCCAATAGCTGCTGAGATCTGGACCCAGCTCCCTCACCTGTCTCTCTCCAGCTTATCTATCTCCTGTTCTCTGCCTATCATGTGGGTCAATTTACCCCCAGTCCTTTGCTGCTCTGTGCTGGTGTGTCTTCATTCTTTGTCCATCGGCTTAAAGAATGAAAGCAGATATCCTTGGCTGGGGATGTATGTCCATAGCTCCAGTGGTAGAGTGCACTACACTGCAGAACATCAAAACCAGATATTCTCTAAGTCTGGATTTGACCCTCAGGCACCTTAGTACCCCTCAGTGCTGACCACAGTCTCCTTTCTCGTCCCACCAGGTGTCTTGTGGGGGCCTGCTTGCTTGTCCTGATGCTGGGCACTAGCAGCCCATTCCTGGTTCATGGATAATAAGTAGAAAGTACCACAGGAACAAGGACCATTATGCATCTGTGTGTGCTGTACATATGGAATGTTGCTGAGGGGCAGCTTGGAGCCAGGTGAAGGGTAGTCAGAGTCCATGGGCAAAAAACTTTGCCCTGTGTGTGAAGGTGTTGTGTGTATGGGGGAGACAGCATACACAGGAAACCAGCAAGATGGTTGACTAGTCCTGTGGTGAAGGAAGGCAATCAGCCACAGGATTTTGTGTTCTTAGGGCCTCAGTGTGCTTTCTGGGCAAGCTTTGCAGCTTGGAGTCACAGCCAGTCCTGGATAAGTGATGAAGCCACTGCATGACAGGACGGGTCTGTAATGAGAGCCAGAATATGTCCCTTTCTACAGGGGCAGTAGGTTAGGACTTTTTGTTTGAGATAGGATTATGTAGCCCAGCAAACTTGTGACAGTCCTCCTGGCTGAGCCTTTCAAATGCTGGGGTTAGGTATGTCCACTATAAGCCTGCCTGCTTTGCCTCTGAATCTCATGTGGACAAGAATCTCTTGGGAAAATTTCTTTTCCATTTCTGGATGGTAGTGTCAGTGGGAGAAAGAACCCATCCCTGGCTAGGAGCTGTACTAGGATGTAGAGTTGCCCTCAAAACTCTGCCCATGACATAGCAAGGCCATCTGCTTGTGCTGGTAGTCCCTTTGCCAGCCATGTGCCCTGTGGGAAAGGCTGACTATACCACAGGGCTCTTTCTCCATCCCTAGGAACCATAGCCCAATGCAAGGAGGGCTGGGAGGAGCCTGGTACATTTTCTTTTGCAATAACCTTTTGCATATGTTGCTTTTGATAATCATCTTAGGGTAGAACCCAGGGTCTTTTAAGTGCTAAGCATGTGCTCTACCACGCAGCCACATCCCATCTATTTTATCCTTTCAGAGACAGGGTCTTGTTATATTGCCAGGCTGATGATGGCTGACGTCAAACTCCTGGGCTCCTGCTTCAGCTTCCTTAGTGCTAGGACTTCCAGCCTGGAGGACCCTAGCTTCTGTTGATTTGTTGCGGTGGCATATTTTCCATGATGTCAGTCTCAACTCATCCAGTCAGCTATTGATGAGCTCTGCATGAGGTTTAAAGCACTGAGACCTTGACAAAGATTTGAGGATAGCAGGGAAAGTGGCATGTGTGGTTGGGCATGTCTCTGTCTTGGTTACAGTACCTTTAGCTATAGAACACTTGGGAAGCAGACACCCCCTTATCTACCTTGAGCTGTACCCCCAGCTTTCCCATTTTTCTTTCATTTCAGAATTGTAGTTTTTCATTTTCATATGAATTGTAGACTCATTTTGTTAAGCTTCTATAAAAACTGCATTGTAGGCCGGGCGGTGGTGGCGCACGCCTTTAATCCCAGCACTCGGGGGGCAGAGCCAGGCGGATCTCTGTGAGTTCGAGGCCAGCTTGGGCTACCAAGTGAGTTCCAGGAAAAGGCGCAAAGCTACACAGAGAAACCCTGTCTCGAAAAACCAAAAAAAAAAAAAAAAAAAAAAAAAAAAAAAAAAAAAAACCTGCATTGTAGAGATAGGCAGATGTCTGAGTTAGAGGCTAGCCTGGTTTTCATAGTTTTAGGACAGCCAGGGCTACACAGAGAAACCCTGTCTGGAAACAAACAAAAACTGCACTGTGTAGGGAGGGGGGACCACAGTGATCTATAGAGAGGAATTTGTCTGTTCATGTTTTTTAAAAATGGAAAGCGGGAGGGTGTCATCAGTTATGCATTAGTTGTTGGACTGGAATGATGGCTCAGCAAGTAAGAGCTCTGACAATTAAGAGCAATTAAGGAGCTCTTCCAGAAGGCCTGAGTCAGATGACTCACAGTTGCCTATAACTCCAGCTCTTGGGGGTCTGACACTCTCTTCTGGACTCCTCTGGTACCTGTACTTTCATGTACGGATGCACATACATACATACATACATACATACATACATAATTTAAATAAAAAAATTGAATTCTACTGCAAAAAGCAGATTGGAGACCAAGCTGGTCTTGATTTGCTAATCATCCTACCTGATGAGGCTGCAGGCTTGTCACACCTGGCAGTGCCAGCCTGTTGAGACTGAGAAGTGTGCCTGAGTCAGCTCTCCTCCTCTTGTGCCTCTTGTTTACAGATTCTGGGGAGCAAGTGCTGGTAGACGTGGAGACCAAGAGTAATAAGGAGATCATGGAGCACATAAAGAAAATTTTGGGCAAGAAAGAGTGAGTTACTGGGTTGACCTGACAGGAGCAAACCTTGGCCCCAATAATGTGAGGGTGAAGGGATGTACAGGGAGGGTGTGGAGAGGGAAGGTTCATCTAGTCCCAGTTACTACAACACCTTGGGTGGCAGGATCAGTTCAGGCTTGGTCTTTCTGCTTAGCAGATGTAAGCTGAAGTCACTTTTGTTCACTCCCTTGCTGTGATAGTGGATAAAGGTGGTCCCTGACCTGACATGCATACAGCTAAAAAGAAGCTAAGATCCTGTTCCCAAATTTCTTTTTTGCTCCTTGAATGAGGAAGGACAGGAAGAAAGTGAAACCAAGAAAGTCTCTGAAGACCCAGGCTCCTTTGCTCTGCCCCTGTGGGATGCTTCCCACTGCCTTTCCTCTCACATGGAAGAGGCTGCCTGTTGTCTGGTAATGCTTTGCTACTGTGTGTGTTCCTTGGCAGGGAGACCCTCAGGGAGGAGGAACTGGAGAAGCAGCGTCAATCTCATCCAGCCAACTTTGGCCCCCGGAAGTACTGCTTGCGGGAGTGCATGTGTGAAGTGGAAGGTCAGGTGCCCTGCCCTGGCCTGGTGCCCTTACCCAAGGAGATGACAGGGAAGTACAAAGCTGCTCTGAAAGCCAGCACTTAGGTCTGAGCAAGGTCATTTGGGATGGACTGATGGAACTCTCTGATATGGAAAAGCCTGTTTGCACACCCATTTAAAGGACATGGGGAGAAGGCCAGAGTTGTCAGCTGCTAAACAGATGTCAATAAAAGATTTAGGGCTGGAGAGATGGCTCAGCGGTTAAGAGCACTGGCTGTTCTTCCAGAGGTCCTGAGTTCAATTCCCAGCAACCACATGGTGGCTTACAACCATCTGTAATGAGACCTGGTGCCCTCTTCTGGCCTGCAGGGATATGTGCAGACAGAACACTGTATACATAATAAATAAATAAATCTTTAAAAAAAAAAAAAAAAGATTTAGTCTTCCTGTACATGGTAAGCCTGGTCCAAAAACCATCTGTAGCAAAAAGCTTTGGGCTGAGGATACAAGGCAGTTTGTCAATAACAGTCCTATGGTTCTTGCATTGTCTCTTCCTCCAGTCCCTACTCTGGAAGCTCTTGAGGGCTACTTTATCTGGTTAGCCTGGAGCTGGCAGAGTGGGTGTTCTTCCATGTAGGTTCTTTTGGACTTAACAGAACAAGGCCCAGTAATCCTTGCTTCCTAGGGAGTCCACATCTGTGGGTGGAGGGGTGCCAGTGGTGCTGTTGGCTGTAGCAGGGATTTTTCTGGCCTTTAGAGTGAAGATGCCACCTTGCCACCTAGGTGGTAACTTGTGGAGCCCAGCTGATTTGATTCTCAACCCTTGCTTACTAGATTGAAAAAGAGTATGTGTGTGACTTCTTACTAAGTGCCTTCCTAGTTATTTTCCTCAGCTGTCATTGTCATTTTAGCTATGCTAGCTCCATCCTTCAGTGGGCAACAGAGCCTTTCCAGGGTCATCTTAATGTTTACCACAGACCCCTTGGCATTTCGACATATAGGTATGAATTTATGGGGCAAAGCAAAGCAGTGGTTATTTAAAAATGGCCAAGGCCCTTCAGACACAACAGGGCAGGGCCATTGCCCTTCTCTACTCAGACCCAGGTCACTCCCACTCTCCAGGTCCTCACCTCAGCTCAGCTTCTGAGGCTGGCATGCTTAGATTTACAGAATCGTGCCTTTCCGCCCTCTGCTCTGGTTTGTGATTTTGCAGCAGACCTGTGTGTTCAGGTGGCTTGAAGGGGCTGCAGTGAACAGGTGCTTGTGGCTCTAATGTATAGGGGACAGGAGTGCTTGATTTTAGTCCTGACCTTGGCACCTGCCAAAGTTGTGGCAAGGATACAGGAACATATGGGCAGCTGCTAACTTTTACAGAACCACAGTTACTGATGGCCTGGACTTCTGTGATGAAACCAGTGGCATTGGGAAAAACTCATCTCTTTAAATCTGTTTTTTCCCTATATAGGAATGACAGGTTTTTACACACATGAAACTTAACTGACCACACAAGGACTTGAGTTGACATGATGGTGCTCTGAAGTGATAGTTTTCATACTGAGGTGTCACTGGCAGTTGTGAGCTCTGTCAGGATCTGATTCGGGCCTCTGAACCCTCAAGTGTAAAGGCCAGAAGACCTAAGAGCAGTTCATAGGTCTACTGAATCTGAGGACACATTTTTTTACTCCACAGCAAATACCTAGTATGTGGGTCTGACACCTGACTGCACACCTATAGGTAAGGCCCACCATGGTCTGGAAATGGCTATGTAGGGTCCTTACCTCCATGCTGGATGGCCATGGAGAGTTTAGTCTGAGTTTTTCCACCAAAGTTCATTCCAACTGATGGAGATCACCTTGGCCAAGGTTAAGGTGTTGATGGAAGGCAGAGAATGGGCTCCGGCCACACATTACTGTTTTGAGGAAAAAATGATGAGCAGTACACATGCTAGTCTTTAATTTACTTTAATAGTATAAACCTCATGTAGGTAGTATTAAGCCACAACAACAAAGCCACATTGAACAGCATTTAGTAAAAGGCGCTCATAACCATGCACAGCAACTCTCTACACAGACACAACGATGCAGATTCTCCTTCAGGACTGAAGACATTGATTAGATAGAAAATTCAATTTAAAAAGAACATGCGGGTTTTAAATGCCATCACATAGCTCATTTACACAGGGAGAAAAGCTGTACAAAATGGCAGCTCTCCGCAGGTTTTAAACCTGGAATCAAAGGTAATGGCATCCACGGTGTTTTCTATAGTGTGAAGGGCAAAAGTTATACAACCGGTCCCAAGAAAATTCCACACTGGACTTTCTTTTAAAAAGAGGAGGAGGGGGAGGCAGATAATGCGCTGTATCTTAACAGAGAAATCCAAACTACAGGTACAAACTAGTTGGTACTATGAAAAATGTGCAGCTTTTCAGTTATAAAACTAGTTGAACACTGATTTACAAGTTAATTGGGAAAACAGACTAGAAAAATATTCCAGCACTTGAGTTGTGTGTGCATTGGCATCCGTGAATGAGCAGGCTGTTGGGATGACAACTGATGATGGTACTTTCCCGAAGAAAGGCCGTTTTTAATGTGCAGTCTATACCAAATGTTACCCAAACACTAAAACTTAACAGTGATATAATGTTGAGAATTTTCCCTACATTCCATGTATAAATACCAAAATTAACTGAAAGTGCGTATTGCTGAGCATTAGAAATGTCTGATGTTCTCCTTCCTAAGCCACTTTTAAACTCTCTTAGGTTGCTGCCAAGACAATAGCCCCCAAAGAAAATGGAAGGATTCATTTAGAGACTGCCAAGCTTCCCTGTGTTTTACTTGGAAAGCCACTTTGAATAGTGTGATTGTCACAACAGGCAATGACACAGGCAAGATTGAACAACCACGAGGGGTGAGGCCAGGGATACAAGTGGGAAGCTGAAGCCAAATGACCCATGTCTCACCAAAGGCACTGAGGACTACAGTCTTAACAATTACTTCTTCAAACACAAAGAGCAACAACAACCCGTGGGTCAGGCAAGATCTTTGCACTTGGCTTCCTCCAAGCCAGGTGCTTGCACACCATGGCCACTAGCAGCTCTGCCAGGCTGGGCCCTGGCTCCCAAGTCCCATCTCAGCCTAAAATCCCAATCATAGGAGACAAATTTCATCAGAATAGACGTGGTAGATGAGGAAAATATGCCAGCCTTAGCTTTCTTACTATTAACTAAAACTTTTATAGAGTGTAGTTAAGTCAGGATAACCCCTGCCTTGCTTCTTAGTTTAAAGGACAATTTACTATTTGTGGTTTATATGCCACAACTTAGCCATTGTTTTTAAAGAATGTTTGGTAGGCTGGTTATCTTTACCACCAGACAGTACCCAAGTCTTGCTGACAGAGCACAGGGTAAACAAGGGAGACTGCTGCAGCCCCTTGGATACCAAGTGCCTCTCTCAGCTACTAAGTTCCTTTCAGTTAGGCTAACCTGATTTGTGAAAAGCAGGTTTATAGTTACCACTTAGTTTTGGATATTAGGCTAACATCTCTTCCACTAGCTTCTGGGCCCTTCTAAACCTAGAGAACTGCCCTCCTGTCAGGACCTTTCTGGCTTGAGGCTTCCTTGTGCAGGAGTGAGTGATACCTGGCCCTTTCCAGCAGCTCCTTGTCCCAGGAAAATGAAGTTGGTAAGAAATTCACCAGTACATCCCTGTCAAGGGAACCTTGCAATATCCACATCTATTCACATTAGCAACGCTGGCATCAACTCTTGACAACATAGAAGTTTGGATACGTGGCTACATGTCTGTATACATAATGTACATCTATATACACACATTATATACACTGTACAAAGATAATATGAACACATGTACATTCATTCAGTCATCTAGGCCTATAACTCTGGACATGCACAGTGCGGCTGAGGGGACAGGTTGTGCACAGGAAGTGCACACTGGTGGGAGGCACTCAATGAGGAAGTCCAGAACCTTGTACAAAACACCTAGGCCAACCCCATCTCATTTTGGAATTGGCTTTAGAAATTGACATCAGAGTTAAGACTTTTGCAAAGAGCCACATAATTGAGAGACTGGAAATTAGGCAAATAAAGAGGTGGGGCACCTGTTCTGCCAGTGTGGGATGTTCCCAGGATCCACCCCCTGGAGAAAAGCAGCAGTCAGATGGTGCTTTTCAGCAGTACCAACAGCCCCACTGCACACCCAGCCACTGGAAAGCAGCAACAGGCTTCTAGACCCCACCGGACACCAGGTCCCAGAAGATAGATCCCTCTGTCAAGGACGCTGATGAGGGGAAGTGCATGAGCAGGACTACCCTTCAAGAAACAAGTGTGTGTAGTATAGATGCTGCTGCTCCACTTGGGGTCACACTGGCCACCCTGGTTGATGTAGTGACTACCTCAGAATACTGTCCACATCTAATACTGACACTGACAAACTACAGAGTCATCCCAAGGGCATAAGTGACTCCATCTGAACTTCAATACAGAAACCTAGACAGCACAACCCCCCACTGCAGCCTCAGGAAGAGACTAGCTGGTAAATGAGCCCCTTCAACACCCACTGCAAACTGGAAGGATGGTGACACACTGTATTGAACACTTTGAGGAGTAACTTGGGTGACTTGCTTAGGGAATTTGGTTTTTGTCTACATCTACTGCCCTGTTTTATCCCAAATTTCAACCTGAAACTATCTTAATGTTACTTGAGAGTAGCCACGTCAGTGTGTGTCTATCCACCTACCTGAGAGAGGAGTATCTAGACAAGCCTGTCCTGTTTCATCAGACTTGGGAGTTATCACAGACTTGATCAGGTGGATAACCTTGAAAACTGGAGCCCAGACACTGACTGTGGATTGGGCTCTCTCTTAAGAAATGACGGGGTTGACCTTCCTAGATCTAACTGACAAGATGGAATGGAGAAGCACTCAAAGTTTGAAATGATTTCAGTTGATGAGAACATTGTGTGGATACAAGTGTTAAAGGTAAGGCCACAAAGATCTGGACAACCAGTAAGGGAGTCTCGCCCAAAGTGGCCCTGTAAATTGGCCATTACCAATGACAGGATTTACAAAGGACCAGGCAGGTTAGAATTACCAACTTTTTTCCAAGCAAAATCTTTTCTTGCCCCTCCAGTGCCATCTAGGTTGGCACTTCTTATCCAACGATGGTCTAAATAGCCTGATGGGAGATGCCCAGACCCTGTCTGAGTGGCCTAGAAATGACTGGCATGTTCACACTGTAAAATCCTAAGAGAAGCAAAGCCAGCAACTATAAGATGTACAGATGTACTGTAGAAACCCTCTAAAGAGATGAAATAGACCCACTATACTGTACTCATGTCCAGTCATTTTGTCTTAATTTTGAATATACACATAAAAAGAAAACTTTGGGCTGGCAAAATTAAGTCCTTTCCATCATTTTATACTGGCCATCCTTACTATTTCCAACACTGGCTTCAAAATCTAGCTGAGAATTTAGAAGCTAGAGATACTATCTGCACTTAAGTCCCACTAACAGTGAATAAAGTGTCATTAACTCCTCAAAAGAAAACAGCCTGTCTAGCCTTGAGCCCCATAGCTGTACCTGTCCACTAACGGGTACGAACTTAACCTTATAGGAGGTAATTTTCTTAATTTCTGCTAATCAAAAAGTAGATACCAAGCACCTGTCCCAACCTTCCACTTTTTTTCCAGCTGCTGCAGACTTATAACCATGGGAATGCAGAGCTTTTGGTCAGGTCTAACTTTCTTGGAACTGAATTCTGCATTCTTGTTGGAAACTATGGTCACTGTAACTATTTTTGCTTTTTCTTTTTGATTTGGGTACTGGGGATGGAACCCAGGACCTAGTGCATGCTAGGCAAGTGCTCTACCACTAAGTCACCACCCCCCCACCCGCCCAGGCCCCTCTAAAACTCAAAAGGAGTTTACTCATTAAGTTGCTCAGGTTGGCCCTGAACCTACAATCCTCCCACCTCAGCCTCCCAAGTGCTAAGGTTACAGGCCTGCACTACGTGCCCTGTCTGAGGATTGCTTTTGGATCCTCTTTTGAAAGAGAGGGTGGTTTGCTTCTATTATTTCAAACGTCCTGGAGGGCTTTGCTGGACTAGTATACACCTGGGAGAACTGAATAGTATGGGGTCCCAGTACACGGAAAACCACTAATACTTTTAAGATCAGAAAGAATTTATCTTGATGCCTTTTGTGCAGCTATGTAAGGCTCACTCCCTCACCAGGCAGCAAGGATATATAGCTACCATTCAGTTGCAGGTTCTGAATGATCACAGATCCTGACTCCTCTCCAGGCACGCCAGCAACAGAAACCCTCACTGCCCCCGGACAGCATGAACGACCTCAGGTCATACTCATGAAGTGTTGTTGTCAAAGGGTGCAGATCATCCACCTTGCACTTTCTGGTCAAAGGTAGAAGGAGCTGGCACACTTTTCAGTCACTGGAGAATTACTCTCATCACATGAACTCTGACAAGCTGCAATCTAATTCTGAAAATTAGTGAAGCCCAGGTTCTGGAAGTCTGCAGATACATGTTTCTGGCTGGCACAGCAGCTCTTAGTGGGTCAATGCCAGTTGTGTCACCTATATACAATGCCAGTAACCCACATTTCCCTCACAGGAATTTAGCTTAGCACCACCACTGCACAAAGATAGAAGTGATGCTCTTTTCTGAATGTGAACGATTGTCTCCTGTACCCTAGTGAGTTTTCACAGAAATCATTAGCATTTTGACAAAAGGGACACAGCTTTCCATTTGCCCTGTCCATGGGCAAGATGTTAACATTGCAGAGCTGATAAGAAGTGCTTAGAAAGTGCTAACATTACCTTGGTAATTAGTAGCTATTAATTCCAAGGACTCTTTTTTTTTTTTTCTTTTTAAATGTATTTACATACTGTTCTTAGGTTCTTTTAATACTAGTCTCTGATATTATAAAACTTCAGCATTGTTTTTTGCCCTTTGAGAAATTCTAAATACAAATTGAATTAAAAGATTGTTCCAAAATCTGCTTCACCAAAAGGCATTAAAACATTTCCTAGGGCAGGGAAGCATTCTACTGTCTTTAGTTGTTATTGTCTGGGATGAACAGGAGGAAGTGGCTAACACACTGGAAACACCTGCACACACCAAGACACTGCTATTTCCCTTCCCTTGCACCTGCACAGTCCTAGGAGGCATCCCACTGTTGGCAGCTGCCAGCTGTGCACTATAGACTGGCTCCGGTGATCTGGCCATTATATTCTGCTGTCTCCATCTTGAGGATGTAGGGAATTATGCTGTCTATTGAAACATTGCCGATGAGACCAGTAAAAAAAAGTTCTTCTGTTATGTTGGAGCTCATGAGCCTGAGTGCTGGCAGGCGGACAAGGATCCTGGCCAATCTGGAAGAGAAGAGTAGGCATTAGAGAAATGGGGTGTCTGGCTGCCTGTGTTCCAGCCCAAGACAGCTCTTGGAGGTCCTTTTGGAACCATCCAGAACTAAACCAAACAAACCTACACTGACCTGCCTCTCTTGTTGTTGAGATTAAAGAAACAAAACAACAACAAAAAAACAAGTCTAACATGAAGAAGAAAAAGTACAAAAATGTATGTACAGGATTGGTGAGAGTGGCTCAGTGGATAAAGGCACTGGCTGCAGTGCCTGACAACCTGAGTTTCCATATGGTGGAAGGAAACCAACTCCTACAAGTTGTCCTCAGCCCTCCACAAGTGCACACATGCATGCCCACACACAACATAAGTGTAAAATGAGTTTAATAGTAAGTGTGAAGTCCTTGTGCTGTTTAAAGCTACTCTTCCCACCTGTACACAAGTTGGAGATTCATCAACAGACACTAGGTTAACATATGGAATATTCCTATAATGAACTGCTACAAACTTATTAAAGGTGGTGATGTCTATCTGCAACCATAGCACTCAGGAAGCTGAGGCAAGAGAAGTCAAAGTTGGAGGAAGGCCTGCTTGTGCTATACAGTGAGACCTAACAATCTACAGTTACTGGTAAGCAAAGAGATCCATATTGCTCAGTGCATATTTAGAAGGAGCACAGCTGTGTGTTGCATGCACATGTGTGTATAAAGGAAGCATTTGGAAGGATGCTAACCACATGCTTATGGTTGACTCCTCATGGCATGTTAGCCATGGGAAGGTAGGCAAAGTATGTCAGTAGCCAAGTGAAAAAAGGTTAAAACCCTTCTGGAATTTATGATCCCAATTACATATAAATTAAACACGTTTTGAAAGTAAATATGTACATATTAATAGTAGGTATCCTTGGTTGATGAAGTAATTCTTTCCCTCTTGCTTTCTAGAATGTTCCAAGTTTACTATAGTGCCTAAGTTGTTTATTAAAAAAATTTTTTTTAGATTTATGTGCATGAATGTTTTACCTGCATATATGTTTGTGTATCACATGAATGCCAGGTGCCTGCAGAGGTCAGAAGAGGATGTTTGATCCTTGGATACTGAGTTACAGACAGGTATAAGCCACCATGTGGGTTCTGGGAAGAACAGTAAGTGCTCTGTTGAGCCATCTTTCCAGCCCAGAGGTTCTCAACCTATGGGTCGAGACTCCTTGGGGGTGGGGTTGAACAACCCTTTCACAGGGGTTGCCTAAGACCATCAAAAAACACAGATAATTACAATTCATAACAGCAAAACTACAGTTATGAAGTAGCAACAAATTTTGTTTTATTTTGTTTTTCAAGACAGGATTTCTTTGTGTAGCCTTGGCTGTTCTGGAACTGGCTCTGTAGACCAGGCTGGCCTTGAACCCCCAGAGATCCGCCTGCCTCTCTGCCTCTATGACTGGGGGTCACCACACCATAAGGAACTGTATTAAAAGGTCACAGCATTAGGAAGGTTGAGAACCACTGCACTAGCCCCTTGTTCTTAAAAAGGGAGTAGAGAGCTGGCAAGATGGCTCAGTGGGTAAAGGTGCAGGCTGCCAACCTTGATTTTGACCTGAATTTGATTCCCAGACCTGTAAGTTGTCCTTTTACTTCTAACACATGCCCCACAGAATGTGTGCACCAACATAGATACACAAAAAGGAAGTAGGTCTCATGCATGGTGGTAGATACCTTTAATCCCAGCACTTGGGAGGCAGAGGCAGGTGGATCTCTGTGAGTGTGAGGCCAGCCTGGTCTACATAGTGAGTTCCAGGTCAGCCAAGGCTGCACAGTGAGACCCTGTCATAAATTTTTTTCTTAAGATATATACTTTCTATAAGCATATTGCTGAGGTACTACCCATTCATTCAGCCACCTTCAGTCTCTATGCTTCAATCTTGAGGGCAAAGGTGTAAAGACACCACACAAGATCTAAGGAGCTACAAACAGATCAAGTGGTCCCAGGAAGTCAGCAAGTGAAATCAGGCTGGACTTCCTGGAGCTGAGCATCAGAAGCTGAATGAGGCAGCAAGCCAGGGTACCTCAGGAGAAACAATATGAAAAAAGGCCAAAAAATGGGAAAGCCTGAAAAATGAGTTGCAGGGACTGTGAGATGGCTCAGTAGGTAAGAGTATGCCAAAGAGCCTGACCATGTGTTCAAGCCCAGGATGAAGGGAGAAAACTTCAAAGGGTTGTCCTCTGACCTCCAATGAGGTACCTAGTTACATGTGCCCACACATTTATGTATTACAAATACACAGACAGACAGACACACACACACACTCCTGGAAAGTATGCAAAAAGAATTACAACAGAATATGCTATAGATACTAAAGTCCTCCCCTGAGGAAATGCCTAAGTGGGTTTCTGATTTCTGTAGGAAAGCTTTCCTCATTTTTGGCCCCGAATCCCATGGTGTCTTCATCTCTGTCTTCTTTCCCTGGTCTCTGACTGGGCCAGGAGTGGCACACCTGCTTTCTTTAAGTTTTTCGAGACAGGGTTTCTCTGTGTAGCTTTGTGCCTTTCCTGGATCTCACTCTGTAGACCAGGCTGGCCTCGAACTCACAGAGATCTGCCTGGCTCTACCTCCCGAGTGCTGGGATTAAAGGCGTGTGCCACCACCGCCCGGCCACACCTGCTTTCTAATGTTGGAGAATTTTGGTTTTAGAGTGAGGAGCTCTTCCTGAAGTCTCCAGAACCATCTACTGATCACAAGAACTATGGGAGCACTGTCACCTCCTAAAAGAACAACCTCTTTGCACACAGGACCAGACTGGAATTGTGGGTATGTCTGCATAAGCAGACAATCTTATTCTCTATGTACTCTAGTCTTCAGTGGTCCCAGTAGAAGTTGGTTTGGGGAACTTGCATGTGGGCGAAGGAGATGTCTACAAAACTGTTTTGACTTTACACAGAAAAATCCACCAGAGCCACTGGTACAACAGCATTTCCTTTGAGAAGCACAGGACAAGAAGAGGAAGTCCTGGTGGCTTGGGGAGCCCACAGTGGAATTCTACACAGAGGATACAAGTCTGGGAAAGGCAGGCTGAATGTCTTTCTGGATTGTTGCTTTTGTTTACTTTGGGAGGAAAGGGAGAGTTAGAAAATTTGACCTGGAAAAGCTTGCCACACATTTTTTTTTTTTTTTTTTTTTGGCAGATCAACTATAATACTGTCTAAATCTGTATTAGGCCAATACACACACCCTATTGTTAAAATATTACTAATTAATTCTCACCCATATAAAAGGACTTTTCCCCCATCAGTTTTATCTAAGGGCAAATTTGCCTTATGTAACTCACTCCTCTTTATAGGGGCCAGATTTCATTTTTGTCAAGAACTCTAGTGCTGCCTCTCCCCATGGGTGCTGAGTAACTCTGTAAAGTGTGAGAACTGAGCCTCAAGGAGTTAGTTTCAGAAAAGCACTCCCTTTCTGGCTATAACCAGTAGTCTCAAACTTCCTGCCTAGCACTCCCTTATAATTGTACATTCTTACCTCTAAACCTGGAGATGTCAGTGATCAAATGGAGGCTCTGCCAGGTTGCTAGAATCTGGCCCAGCCACACAACCCACCCCACCCCTGCCCTGCCCCCTCTGTGTTGGGCAGGGCCCTGTGCTTCACCTGTAAGTGTCTTCTGAGTAGGTTTTCTGCACATAGTCCTGTAGCTCCATCTGTGCCTTCTCCTGAAATTTCTCAATCTGGTTTGTGCCTGTCAAACCTGGATGATCTAAAAACAGAAAAGTAACCCCGTTTCTCTTTGTATTTAGAAAGTGTCATAGACATCTTAATCTCTTTTCATTCTTAACTTGACAAACTTATCAAATACAAGCAATTGAGCTCTGAAGGCTGGCTCAGTGAATTGGGAAGTTGTCAGAACACTGGCTTTGCCTCTGTATTTTTCCAAGGCTAAGATACCCAGGAGGGAGTGTGACCCCTAGGTGGAACCTATCAGCCCTTGCTGTTGAGGTCAAAGATCAGCCCAACTGACCTCCAGAGGCTTTGAGAAAAGCTATAGAGATGAAGAATGTGAGGCCAGTCCAGCATCTTCTGCTTTCCACCAGGAATAATTCTGCCTCTTCAGCTGCTAGAGTCGGGCCTTTTAGTAGCTATTGCTATCCACACAGACAGTAAAGCTGAGTTTCAATCTGCCTGGATTATATATGCTCAGAGAACCTGGAAACTGACAGAGCCCAAATAAAAAGGGCCACTGGACTGTGGTTTTATTTGGCCAATGGTTTGGTTAGGGTACAGATTGAATCTATTCAGAACATGAATCCCCAGGCACATTTCTTCAGGGCTATAGAGGCAAGGATGTAATAAGTGTTGTATTGATGTTAGCTAGATAGCAAAGCACTCACTATGAACACACTGGGTTATGTAAAATATGGAAGGGTTCTCCTACACAACTGATGACAACATGGCTGTGTGCAGAAACATCAGTAGACACAGGGCAAAGTGTCACAAGTCCCTCCGCATATCTTACCGGGGCTAAAGAGAACTATAGCTTTAAGGTATGCGTACTCATAGCCGTCTATATCCAGTTTCGCCATGCTGTTACAGAACTCCTGCAGCTTCCAGATGTGCTCCATGACTTGCTTTATCCGGTCACCAGAAAGCTTATCTAGAAACAAATATCACAGAGCCCCTGAGGAAAACTGCTGAGAACAAGACCAATCTTTTAAGGAACAGACAAATGGAGTACGTTCACTTTCTAAAGAGAACCAAGTCATTTCAAGCTGGTCCAGAACTGCATTTCCAGACGAAAGTGAAGTAATAAGAGGTGCTTGTGCCTGGACAGATGGTTCAGGAATTAAAGAGCACTCACTCACTGCTCATGCAGACAACTTGGTTTCAGTTCCCAGCACCACACAGTGGATCACAATAATCTATAACGCCGGTTCTAGGAGATTAGATGCCTTCTTTTGATCTCTGTGAACACTTTACACATGTGGTGTGCGCGCACACACACGAAATAAAAACTTATTTTAAGCCGGGCAGTGGTGGCGCACGCCTTTAATCCCAGCACTCAGGAGGCAGAGGCAGGCAGATCTCTGTGAGTTCGAGGCCAGCCTGGGCTACCAAGTGAGTCCCAGGAAAGGCACAAAGCTACACAGAGAAACCCTGTCTCGAAAAACCAAAAGAAAAAAAAAAAAAAAAAACCATAAAAAAAAAAAAACTTATTTTAAAAAAAGGTACTTAAGTTAGCTGCCTTGTCCACACTGCCTCAGTAATGCAGCTAATTCACCCTGTAGTTGCCAAGGAGGTAATTCCTTTATGACAACTCATACCTCAGTGCATACAGGCTAGCCTCTGCAGGGCCATAGTGAATTTTCTACTGCCACAGCTGCTATTCCACTTGACTATCCAATATTAAATTGCCACTGCAGCTCTGACTAGAGAGTTGTCCATTCACCAAAAACAGCTAGGTCAGCTCTGACACAGGATGGGCTTTGTTATCAAGGCACAAATTGGATCGACACACTCTACTCCCATATCTCTAGGACCTACCTTCCTGGATGCTGTTCTGCAGGTGGTTGACAATAGCTGCCAGGATGGTGGAGAGACTCATGACCTGGGCGCACTGGGCCAGGCCAAGAGTGAAGAGCTCATTCCAGCAGGCCCGTACCAGGCTGGTATTGCAGTCCTGTCTGGGAACATAAGGATAAGGCTGAGTGTGGTACATGTGGCTGACTCTAAGTATGTGAGCTGTATAGGCTCAAAGACTCAGCACCATCCACCAGGTAGCAAGGGTATGACAATGGTCTATTATATATTCAGGGTCATTCCCAGGAAAATGACCAAGTCCTTGAGTAAGTCTATGAAGGTTTTAACTAAAGTCCCTTAGATGATAAATTATTCTCTTAAGACTTTTTCAGGGTTAGCAAAGTGGCCCATCAGATAAAGATGCTTGCCATTAAGCCTAGTGACCTAAGTTCTATCCCCAAAATCCACATGGTTGAGAGAACCAATTCCCCCAAATTTTCCTCTGATCTCCACATACAAGCTGCAGCATACATAGTTAAAAAAGAAAAGCTTTTTTATGTATATGTACATGAATGTATGGTTATATGTGCATGTGTACATTTGCATTCAGGCCAGAGGTTCAAAAGATACTCAGGGTAGAATGCTTGTCTAGTACACATACAAGCCCTGAGTAAAACTGGGTGGTACACTTGTCATCCCAGCACTCAGGAAGTGGCAGTAAGATCAGAAGTACAAGGTTATCCTCAGCTACACAGAGAATTTGAGGCTAACCTATGTTACATGAGATAAGTCTTACTATGTAGACCAAGCTAGCTGTGTGGTTTACATAGCTAAATCCTCCTGCCTCTGCCTTCTGAGTGCTGAGACTAAAGGCACTAAAGCCACTATGCCTGGCTAAAAACTTTAAAAAGGAATAGTCATATGAAGGTTTCCTTAAAATTTATTAAGCCAGGCATAGAAGTAGTAGTGATACACACTTAAAATCCTATCACTGGGGAGGCTGCGACAGATGGAAATCCATAGGGCTCTCTTGCTAGACAGCCAAGCCTACATGGTGAGTTCCAAGCTAGTGAGAGACCCTGTCTCAAAAAAAAGTATACAGTACCTGAGAAAAATTCCTGAGGTTGTCTTCTCTCCCACATAGGCATGTGCGCATGCACACACATACACACAACCCCTCTAAAGTTCATTTTTGTGGGGTTGGGGATGCATAAAGCAAACATTCTACCACTAAGCCATATTCCCAGCTTCCCCACTGAAGTTGATTTCCCATAACATTCTAAATCCTAATAGTCCTAGCTTGTCTCTGAGTATATGGGTGTCTGTGACTCAGGTCCTCCAGCAAAGATGAGAAGCCGGACAGATCAAATGACAAGCACTGACTACAGATTATGAAGAGCAGAAACTCCCTAACAATGTTGGCAGGCAGAAGAGCTAGTGCTGGAACTGAAGCAGCTCTTTGTTTAGTCAATACTCAGGAGAGTGACTGTAGGTGGCACACTGCAAAACCTTTTATTTCCCAAGCTGCCAGAAAGCTGGAGAAACTGGCCTGTCTAGACAGAGATGTATCCTCTAGGTGCCTCAGCCCAGCTACACGGAGCTATTCCCATGTCTCAAGTGCAGCCTTTATTCTGTTAGGATCACTATTCTGACCACTAACTTAGGAATAAATAGTATGTGATTTGTAATAAAAATCCCTTTAAAATCTGCTAGTCTGGGCAATGGAACTCTGGAGGAGGTTTCAAACTGCTCCAATGGAAACAAAAACCAACAAAACCCACTCAGGGAAGTGCGAGCATCACTGTTTAGCCACACATCAGGACATCTTCACATAACAGTACTGACAATCCTGAGATGTCAACTATCTCCCAGATTGCATCAAGGGCAGGCCAATGTCACAGAGTTCACATGAATTTGCAAATGTTTAATAGTAACTACTTGTCCAGTTGCCCTGAGAATGACAAACCAAACTGTCCATCTCTCCTTTAATAATGAAGTATGGTGAACTACTGTCACCACTACATGGGGGCTGGGGGGAGGGGGAGGCATATGCCACCGTGCCCAACCCAGTAGCACACTGCTATCTGAAGATCCCCTTGCATGTTTAGCTCTGGGTTAAGAGCTTTATCAGCTTTCACTTCTGGAAAGGATTCTATGGAGAGGAAAACTGAAGGCTCACAGAAATGAAGTGACTCTCCTACAGCCTTACAGCTGTCAAATGTAATTCTTATGATTCTCAATCCGGATCTGCTGACCCATGGCTATTGCTGTGAACCAGTGAACAACCTAATGTTTCCCACATATAAACTGTGCTGGTTACCCTGCAGCATGCATCCATTCACTACATTTCCAGTTCCATGTGGCTGTTTATGTTCCAGCAAGACTGTAAGCCACAATGATAGACTGGTCCAACTGGACATTAGTTACTTAGTACAGTAGCAGAGCTGGCATTGGAACGGACAGGGAAACAGGATCACCAAACACATGAACAAGCAAGCAAGAGGGGGCTTCCTGAAAAGAAGACAGAGGCCAGTAGTCATCACAGGCTGGCCAACACTGAGGCAAGGGGATGTGTAAACACAAACCAGTACTCTGATACACTCATACTATCAGAGGCCAGACACAGCTCCTAGCAACGAGTCCCTCGCACATACAAGAAGTACCGTTTCCTCCAGTCTACTGACTACATTAATACTCTGAATAAGGTAAATTGGAACAATCACACTGGAAAGGCCCTCAGAGACCTTGTTGGCCATTCCTGGATGGGAGAATGCCACTACTCAAGGACACCCAGGAATAAAGGCCACTTACCCAAGTGCCTGGAAGGCTGGGATTGACCTTGCCCAGTGCATGGAGAGGAAAAGCAGGCGGGATGCAGACTCGCAGATGTAATGCACATTGAGGTACTCTGGCATAGGGCTGGGCATCGTAAGCTGGAAAATAGGAGGCACTGTGATACGAGCTAAAGGAAGGGCAGGTGCCCTTGTCAACATATCCCTTTCCTATGTCAACAAAGGTTAACAGCCAAAGTAGCTGTCTCAGATCTCAAAGAACTTCCAAAGACCTGCCATTAGTGGAGTATGTATCCATCCATGTAGCCAAGGCTCCCACCAGCTCCCATGGTTTCTTGCTCAATGACTTGAGTCCAGCAGTCTGGATTAGGGTTCAGAGGCCTGTAAGACACTTTGCAGCTCACTCATACAAAGATATCTTCAACAGCTCTCACAGCTATATTGTTACTTGTCTTAATTCACTGACAAGTGTTTTTAAAGGTAACTTCAAGATAATGAAAGGGTACTGGGTGAAAGCCCATATGAGAAGATAACATCTCATTGGAAGAACAGCCTGCCAGAGTTCCAGATGCTCTGATGTCCACAAGAGCTCTCCAGTGTCTTGGGAAGCAACCTGAGAAGCAAGCCGTGGGCAACTGTAGTTAAGTGACTGATTAGATCTCTGTAGTACAGAGCACTGAGACAAGAGACTCATTCTAGAGACTATAGACTAGAAAGCCTTCTGATGCCCTGTCAGGAGGGCAGACACAGAAAGAGCATGGGGAAGACTGAGGACCTACTAGTATTCTTCAAAGATGGTGGCTAAGGCTCTAGTGGGCAATATACTTAAGATCAGAGTCAGGCTGCCTACTTGCTAATGAGTTTATCTGATGACTTCTCTCTATAGAGAGTCAACAAGGTGCCCACCTGAACTATGTTGGGGCCAGGCTGTCACAGGAAGGAAGAGGCAGAGCAGCCATTCCCTGATCCTCAATGGCTAGCACTACAGCAGTCTATCTTGGCAGTGATATGCCACACTTATTGGAGGGTCACTTCAGAACCAAAGGCACTATGAAACAGTTAAGTAAAGAAGCAACAGGAATATGCTTTGGAATTCAAGATTCTGCCACAATTAGAAAATGAGCTCACGCCAGGTGGTAGTGGCACATGCCTTTAATCCCAGCACTCAGGAAGCAGAGGCAGGTGGACCTTGTGAGTTCAAGGCCAGCCTGGGCTACAAAATGAGTTCCAGGTCAGCTAGAGCTGTTACACAGAGAAATCCTGACTTGAAAAAAACAAAAATAAATAAATAAAAATAAAGAAAATGAGCTCTCTGCAAGGTCTTACTTTTGAAATTGTAGACTAGCATTGGTACAGTACCTGGCTCCAGCACACTGGGGAGGCAGGTGGCACCCGTTAACTTATGTGTACTCACCTTAAATGTGACGTGTGTATCTGAAAGGAGGGGGCCTTCAACTTCAATGATGGGTGTTGACTGGTCTCTGCTGATGACATGGATGCTCCCTCCTCCACTAGCATCTATGCTATCTGCCAGGCTTGGAGGTGAAGCACTATCTGTGGTATTAAGTGCTTTAGCTAAGGTGTCAAATGCCCTGTGAGCAAAAAAAAATGAAGCAGACATCAATGGCAAGTCAGTAATAGAGCTCCAGCTGATTCTACTTAAAGAAGCAATGAATGGAGACAGATAATCCAGTTCCATTCAGAAGGCAGTGAAGCTCTTCTTCCTATGTATTTAGGCACTGAGCTATGTACTTTCTATCTTCACATATAATTTCTATTTTTCATAACTACCTTCCTAAGATGTAAATTATCTACACTTTATAGATTTGAGTGCTGAGGTTCACAGATGTTACCTTTTCCAATAATAGCATTCACAGGGTATCCAGAATTCTTTATAATTTAGATCTCATGTTCTTTCCCCATGCCTAAGATCTGAATATTGCCATCAGATTGAAAATTAACAGGAAAACCAAGCAGAGGACTTGTGTGGCTCCCAGAATGCACCTATCTGGCCTGACACCAAGGCTAGAATGGAAGAGCAAAACAAAAGGGCCAAGCTACAGGGAAGAAACACCCTGCGCAGCCAGCCAATGCCATCTGGAACCAGCTAGTGCTATCTATCAGTTAGCACATACCATTCAGAAAACAGGTGCAAGCCAACAGAAACAAAAAGAAGAGGTACACTTTTCTGTGCAGGTGCATTACACAGTGCTCAAGACAAAGAACATTTGTCTGGTGAAGGCCTTGGTGTAGGGAATGAACAACAGTTCTGACTGCCTTATGTCACATGATATAAGCAGGTCCTCTTTTAGTGTGGGTGCCCACAGTTAAATGTAAAAGACCAGCAATGTGTGGGGTTGTTGTGACAACTTTATAGTTCTTAATTAGACATAACTGGGGTACTTTTGAAATATGTAATTCAGTGGCACAGCACTTGTCTCGTACATAAGAAGCAGAGGTCAATTTCTAGCATCAAAAAAATAAAACAAACATTTATAACATAGGTGCCAAATGCTAGCATCCATCCTTATAACAGTGCCTGGGGAATATAGGATACCAGAGCAGCTCATACCGAGTAATCTCACTTGCAGATTGGTCCTCTGGCTGCATTTCGGAAGTGTCACCATTGTTCAAAGATTCACTCAGGTTGGCCAGAGAGGTCACTACATTTGCCAGTGTACCCAGTGCTCCTTGACTTGTTTCAGCCTATTAAGTAATAGTGATATAAAAAAAATAAACAGTAACATTAGAAAACTAGCACATACATGTGAATGACTTAAGGTCAATGAAATGAAGAAGATATCACTTTTTTTTTTAAGCCCAGCTCCTAGAAGGTGTGAATAAAGAATCACACCAGAGAGATCTTTTTGTGTATCCATTGGATCAGAATGGATCAACCTTTTTTTGTATCTTGGTTGTGGTCACACACACAAATCCACACATGTGATACAGTGATAAAATGACAGAAAAATAGATAAAGTATATTTCTGCCTGCCCACTTCCTTGCTTCCTGCCATGATGATAATGGACTAAACCTTTAAAACTGTCAGCCAGCCCCCAACCACAACTTTTTGTGCTTTAGAAGATATAAGAAAGTAGTAAAGAAACAACCCGGAAGAAGGGAGGAAATATCTTCAAGTCACATGTCTGGTAATGGTTTATTAACCAGAATATTGAAAGACTTCAATAACACAATAAAAAGACAACCTACTTTTAAAAGGGACACAGATCTGAAGAGACTTCTCCAAAGAAGATGTACAGATGGTCAGTAAGTGTGTTCAACCTCACTTGAAATCAAAATCTCAGTGACTCCTCACATAAGTTGGATGTTATAATCCAAGAAAGGAACATGTTTTCCCATATGTGGGGAAATCAGAACCGTCACATATTGTTGATGGGACTAACATATTGGTGTAGTCACATTCATAAACAGTCTGGCAGCTCCTCAAAGTTTAAATTTAAAAGTTGTTCATGGCCAGCAATTTTACATGGCCAGCAATTCAAAAACAGACAATCCAAATGCTAATCATCTGAAGAACAGACACACACCATGAGGCAGCCAGGCAGTGGCACACTTTTTGGCAATGAAAGGAATGCTACAGGAACATGCTATATCATGGATAAACCTTTTATGCTAAGTGAAAGAAACCAGCTGTGAAGGAGCCACACTTACATGATTCCCTTCATATACAATGTATTGTTAAATAATTGTTAAAAACATGGAGCCTGCCGGGCAGTGGTGGCGCACACCTTTAATCCCAGCTCTTGGGAGACAGAGCCAGGCAGATCTCTGTGAGCGAGATCCAGGACACGCACCAAAGCTACACAGAGAAACCCTGTCTCGAAAAGCCAAAAAAAAAAAAACAAAACCATGGAGCCTAAAAGTAGCTTAGTGGTTGGCCTGGCTTGATGAGTTTCTTTTAGGAAGGTGAAAGCATTCTGGAATTGGTGGTGGTTGAATCCAGAATCATAAAAATATACTAAAATACCACAAATTTATATACTGTGAGGGTGGATTATGAATTACATTCAGCTTATAAAAAAGAAAGCCAAAAATAAATAAACCAGGAAATATAAGTACAAGTCCTTCTTGTCTCTGTCTCTCACTCTCTGTGTGTATGTACAAACACCTGTGTGGGTTTTGTTTTTTCTTTTTGTGTGTGTACACATATACCCATGTTTTGATTACAGAAATGAAAAACTAAAATAAGTAGAAGTTTTAAACACAAGACTGCTTAATAAATTATGGTAGAACCACAGAACATTGTGCAGGTCACTACAATGGGAGGCAACCTCTTGGATCAACAGACATCTTTGTCTACAAGTTCATTCTCTCTGGCTCATTTGTCAGCCTATTGCAGATTATCAAATGGGAAGGAACTGGAGGTTCTGCAAAAGGCTGCCTTAGAAAAAGAAGCTATTTCTACATCATGCTGGTAGACAGCCAATATGTAGAACATTAATATTACATTAATCGAGTATAGAAGCATTGAATGTCCACAAAGCTGCCCTGTGATGGTGACTATGGCTAGTCAGCCCTGACTAGGGTGTCTGGAAAGCCACCAGCATCTTGAGAACAAATCCTAAAGTGGCTCTATCACAAGAAGCACATGGAGCTACAGGAAGCCATGCTTTCAGCATCATCTCTGATGGTCAGGAGGGCAGGTGTAGTTGGAAAAGCAGCCTGCACTGCAGCACACAGGAGGAGAGAATGTTACCTTGGAATCCGTGGCCAGGAGAACCGTACCATCCTCACGAATCAAAGGCTGCTGGATGTTCACAAGCATCCCTGGATCAAGAAGACCTGTTTGTCTATTGAAGACACAAAGAAACCCAGAGTAGCTTCTAACATTTTCTGCACAGTGTGTTCATGCTGCATTTATCTGCCTTTCCTATCTGCAAGGCTGTTTGCTAAGAGAAGAGCTCTAACACTCAGCCTAGGGTGAGTGGCCAGCTCTCTGCTCTTGCTGATGAGCACCTCACAAAGCCAGGCTACAGGCTGAGAGAGGACAGAACACATGCATATCCCTAGGCCTTCTATACTAACTGTGGCCATTTTCCCCAAAGTTAAAATTTAAAGAATTGTTCAGAGACCCTCAACTTCAGATCTTTGTGTAATATATTTTAGATCTCTGGTTTTCCTTATTTCTGTTCTCTTGAAAACCAGTTCAGAATGTGTTAAGAGAATGTACAAGCTAGTTTGTGGCATTATCTGGGCCTTTCTTCACCTTGGGCCTTTTGTCTATACTGGAAAAAAATAAAATAAACGGCCTGGCTCTTTCTGAGGGGAAGGACGACAGCGACAGCGAGGGGTAAGAAGGCGGTCTTGGTCTCAGCTCTTGGCTGCTGCTCTGACCTCTTGGGTTTTAACTCTGCATTTGGCTCTGTGATTCTTATTTAATAAAACCGTTCAGAATTATAAACAAACAAACAAACAAACAAATAAATAATAAAATAAGATAAGAGGCCTATACTCTGAGTTACAGACAGCTATTTTCCTGTATGAATGAAGCCTAAACTGCAGGATCAATTGTGCCCCAGAGTCACCCTCAGCAACATTAAGTGAACTCCAAAGGGAGAACGAGGCATGCCAGGGCTGTGGCAGACAGGTGAGAGCCATGTGTGTGCCCCTTCCAGGGACATCCGCACTTCCTCTGGCCAGTCTGGAGGCCAATCACAGTGCTGCTCTGTGTGAACAGGAGACTGACCTTGCTCCATCCTTGTCTGCCACAAACGTGGGAGTGGCTATCAGAGGACTTCTCAGGTCTTTCCGGATATAGATCTTCTCAGTCGAAGCAGCACAATTGCTTGGTTTCTCCCGTTGCACATCAAAGGGCTTCCGTTCACTTTGTACAGCTTAAATTACACATTTAAAGAAAAAGAGTAAAATGAGTGAGCACCATAACATAAAGTGGTCTCCTAGCAAATCTGTAACTCTGGTGTTTAGTTACCATGGGCTTTCTAAACAATGGAAAGAAGAGTAAAATCAAATAATCCCAATACAAACCCTAAAGGCATACAGATGGCTCAAGATGGCAGGTGCTGCCTGCTGAGAAACTGCCATTCTGGTGTGACTTGAGAAAGCCAACACAGTCCCCTGTGTTTTTACTTCTGTCACTAACCAGTTGGGCTTAGTCCTGGATAAGAAATGCCTATTTCAAGTGGACCTTTCATAGAGATTATCCCATGACACAAATGATAGAGCAACCTCTCCAGAGTCCAATTCCAGCCTAAAGTGCTTCAGCAAACTGAAAGCTGTTAATTGTATACAGCAATTTCTCTTCCAGCAACCTAGTGTAAGAATGGGTATACAGGAGCTGGAGAAGGCTCAGCAGTTAAGAACATGTTGCTCTTGAAGAGGACCACAGTTCAATTCTCAGCACTCACATCAGACAGCTCATAACTCCCTGTAACTTCAGTTCTAGGGAGATCCAAGGCCTCTGTAGCTACCTGCATCCACATGTACATAACACACATAGACACATACATATATGTAATTAAAACAAAAACAACTTTAAAAAATGACAGGTATGTTTTTGTTACAAACAACTGAAGAAAAGTAGATCTTGGGGATGGGGTGGGGTGTACAGTACATGTATGTAGAGAGGCTAGAAGTCAACAATGAATGCTTTCTACTATTGCCCTCCACCTTTGTTTTGATTCAGGGTCTCTCAATGACCATGGAAATCACTGATTGGATAGGCTGGCTGGCCAGCAAGCTTTGGTGATCCACCTATCTTCCTCTAGTGCTAGGAATTAAGGGCAGAGTGACAACACCCAGCTATTACATGGGTGCTGGAGATCAGAACTCACAACCTCATTCTAGTGCAGCAGGCACTTTACATATTGAGCCACCTCCCCAGCCCACAAACTATTCTTAAAAGAAAGCAATGAAGCCTTGGATCAAGATGCCCTACTAAGCTGAAATGCAGTTGGACCTTGAGTTTGCAACTATGCCTGTGATTGCCCAGTTTAGTCCCATCACTGCTTACAACTAAGGATAGCCTGACAATATGACAGGGCAGCCCCACCCTAAGCTAGTCATGTATGGTTACAAACATACTTCTTGTTCCCCAGTGGATTTTGTATTGTCCCATTCCTAGAATGGGAAACAATTCTGAAATCCATTGGCTCTAATCTTTCCAGGAGCCATGCAGCACTGTTAGTGTGGTGTGTGCCCTAACTCTGTTCCTCTCCATCCCTGCTATACTCTCAAGAATACAGCACTGCTCTCCTTGACTTCTTTTGTGTTGCTACTTTGGGACCTGGTTCTTTTGATTTCACCATCAAGAATTGACCCAATGGTGTGGTGGTGGTGCATGCCTTTAGTCCCAGTACTTGGGAGGCAGAAGCTGGAGAATCTCTTGAGTTCGAGACCAGCCTGGTCTATAGACAGCCAGGGTTACATGGAGAAACCCTGTCACGGAGGAAGGAAGGAAGGAAGGAAGGAAGGAAGGAAGGAAGGAAGGAAGGAAGGAAGGAAGGAAGGAAGGACCAAACCCAGCAGTGTCAGCTCTGGATCACCTGGCTGCTCCAGAAGGTAAAGCACAGTGAAGCTTGTGTATTTTCCCCATTCATTTAAAGTTAAATGTAAACACTTTACTTAGCAGGCATTTACTAACATGGTAAGGCCCTGCTACTCACATTCCATTTTCATGCCCATCTCCAGGCACTTTTTCAGCCTGCAGAACTGGCAGCGGTTTCGGTGATGCTTGTTGATGATGCAGTCTTGGCTGCTCCGGCAGCTGTAGGTTAGATTCTTCCTCACGCTCCTTTTGAAGAAACCTTTGCAACCTTCACAACTGACAGCCCCATAGTGACGGCCTGAGGGGAAGTGAGTGAGCATATGATGTGGTTCATCATGAACAGAGGTGAGCTGCCCAGCTCTACTCCCACTTGGAGTACATCCTGTCAGAAGCTGCCACCACAGGGGTTAATGGCAGCCCAATAATATGTCTACCTCATGTGTCTATATTTCTACAATAACCTTATATGGTTACAATGGAAATCCAAAGCTCATCATGATGTGACTGTCTTTGGCACACAACCATCCCAACACACAGAGCAGCTTAGGCAACACTGCTCTAGTGTACACACTACAGTGTGCTGTAGTGATGCCCACTCTCATTATGGTGATATTTTATTTGTGCTGAAATGTGATATTTTATTTGTATGTTAATAAATAAAGTTTGCCTGGAGATCAGAGGTCATAGTGAGCCATAAAGAGAAATCAGGAGGTAGTAGTACATGCCCTTAATCCGATCACATGGCAGGCAGAGTCTTTGTGTAGTCAAGGACACAGCCAAGCGTGGTGACACACGCCTTTAATCCCAGTACCAACCATAGAGACCTGGAGGTCTGTACAGACAGGCAATGACGAGGAAGTGATGTGGCTGGGCTTAGAGCCAATGAGAAGGCAGAAAAGGAAGGCAATAAGAGCACAGGTTAGACAGGAAGAAGCTCTCTCTTGGGAAGCTACAGCGTGGTGGTAAGCTAAGGTTAGTCAGTGGCTCTTCACTATTTCTCTGATCTCTTTGGCTATTAACCCTGTATTTGACTCTGTTTCTTATTTAATAAGACTGTTTAGAAATTCGTCTATACCTCACTGACAGACTAAACAGCCTGTATCATTCCCTCATTCTTGCTTAATCTCAGAGTCATGTCTTTGTCCCTAAGCATGCCTCTGAGTGAATTACTCAGGCCCTTCAAGGAACACAGTTACAAGCCACAGCTTATTTCTCTACTCTCATTTACTCATTACAGTGGTCTTTAGCCAGTGACACCTCAGCTCACCCTTCCTAGCTGACAAAGTACTGTTGAACATCAGCGGAAGCTGTGTTCATTCTGGGCTCCTCTTGCTTACAGAGCCCAAGACTACAGCTGAATTGTTAGGAAGATACTTCACAGCATCACTGTTCACATGGACTACAGAGGTAACTTGGAGGATCTCATTTTCCTTTTCCTTTAAAGTATTGTGGTGTGAAATGAACCCTGTCAATATTGCATTGACCTTCCTGGCAATGTCTCCTTGAGCTTGCTGCTATCTCTGAGTGACTTCTAATAGCTGGAAACAGTGGCACTGTAAGGCTATGTGATGAGGCCTTTTCTTGAAGCTTAGAAGAGCCCTGATCAACAGGAAAACCAGGCAGTCTTTGGCCATTTCTGTTTCTGCTTCATGTATTCCAAAAATTGCAAAGTGTGTCTCCTTGTTGAGCAGGCACAGGTTTTGCTCAAATACTCTAATGGGAAAGTTAGTGTCAATTATTGGAGAATGTAACAGATGCCTAGGATGGACTGGAGAAAGGCAACCAGTGGCAGCACTGTCTACCTGCTTCCAAGGGAAGATGGGGTTTTAAGTGGAGGACGGACAAAGAAAGGGTAGGAGATCAGCGGCAGGCACCAATGGCAGAGAAATGGTACAACCAGCTTAGAAGGGGAAATTGGAGCTCATGGCATCTTCCTAGGTCTAGGCCCCCTTTTTCAAAGAGACAAAATGAAACATCAAGGACAACAAAACTTCCAGAGTTCATATGAGTGCAACAAAGCTGCCTCAGAACTTAGATTCCCTGAGCTGAGTGTTTCATTTCCCACTGCCTGCCTTACTGCCTCACTTACCTTCTGTGGCTCCCCAACATTGGCAAGCCTCCTGTCTCCCTTCATCAGAACACTAACTGTGGAAGCCTTTGAGCTCTCCTTGAAGGACACCAGAAGCACAGACATAAACAATTCTAGAGGCCTTGGGTCTTCACCCAGTTCGAGAGAGAGCGCGCACGCACATGCACATGCACATGCACACGCACACACACACACACACACACACACACACACACAGCCTTGGGTCTTTACTCAGCAGACATCCACATATGTACACTTTCCCAAGAGGGACTGTGTGGTTCCTACTCCTCCATTATAGATGCTTACACATAGGGTGCAGTGAAAGAATAAAAAGTGACAGTTTAGATGAAGGGGAATTCTACACATAGTACACCTTGGAAGATACAAACAAGATGAAAGAAAGTTTTACTTTCTTAATAGCATATAAATACTATATAAATACAGAGTTTCCTGACTTTTCTTATCAGTTTGAATAACCTGACAAACTACTTTGCTTATTATGTGAGGTTCATGTTTTAAACCTACATATAATATTCTTTCTCAACTATCCACTTCCCTACCCTATGAAAGGTCATGCTGTTGCTCCATGATACGTGCCAGAAGCCGGGATTCACATACCAGAGGCTTTGTCACCACAGACCACACAGTACTCCACCACCTGGGGCCGCTGGACGTCTGCCTTCCCCAGCAAACGCTCCACAGAAGCAGAATCCGTGACGATCTAAGATGTCAGCAAAAACAGTGCCAATTAAAATCTAGATAACTAAGAAAAGTAACATCTGGTTGTACATTCCCAGTCTTGGGTATCTAAACAAAAGAACTCTCTGGGCAGAACTGGGTGAAAGCGTCATTCAATAGCCCCCTGGCCTGCATATGTTAGTGACTGCTCTCTTGTGAACAAGACTGGAAGACACATGGGGATCCCACATAGATTCTCTAAGATAAAGACAGGTGAAGTTCTTCAGCTATGTGTCTCATCCCATCAAACAACATGGAACTATGCAAGCTGGTGTTTGTCAGAGCTTTCCTGACTAGATCTCTTGTTGAGGCCCCTGGTAATAGATGGCCTGACTAGTCCAGATGACAGCAGAAGCCTGCTATTTCCTCTTACTTGTAGGGAACTCTCTAGATAACAAACTGTGCTATCCATCGAGGAGAAAACATAACTGACACCAATCTGAAAAAGTTTAAAGAACAGTTATTTTTAAAATGTACTTAACTTGACCACACAATAAACCTTCAAATGAATCTCACAAGGTGGGACCATAGACAGAAATCAGGTAAAATCACCTGTAAAATGTGACATCAGCAACTAGTCTTTCACAAACCTGTGCTTTTAACAAGTTAGATAGTTTTATATCAAAGGATCAAAACACACTTTGGGAGAGGGAGGATAAGACAGATAATGCTTGCTAGCTCTCATAAATATAAAAACACATCAAAAAATTTAAACAAGGAGTCCGAACTGCTGAACTGGTACAGCAGTTAAGAATGCTCTTGTGGAGGACTCAAATTCAGTTCCCAGCACTCAAATTCGGGCACTTCATACTGCCTACAACTCTAGCTCTCTAGAGGGAGCCAACACCTCTCTGCCTTCTGCAGGAACCTAAACTTAATAAAAATATTCACCTAAACATATCCCACAAAGATACTCACATGGGGGGGAGGAGGTGTGTGTGTGTGTGTGTGTGTGTGTGTGTGTGTGTGTGGGAGGAAGTTGCCAGAGAAGGGGGCTTGAGGGAAGAGGTACAGAACTCCTAACTTCTCAAATCTCTTCACTGTGGCTTATGTGTGAGAGCCCCAATAGGTACAGAGTTTCAGTTTGGGAAGATGAAAAGAGTTACAGATGGTGGTACAATAATGGTTAAGATGTTAAATTTTGTATTATGTACAATTTGCCACAAATTAAAAAACAAAAACCAAGCCAGGAATAGTGGCATGCACCTTTAATCACAGCACTCAGGAGGCAGAGGCCGAGGCAGGCAGATCTCTGTGAGTTGGAGGCCAGTCTGGTCTACATAGTGAGTTCCAGGACAGCCAACGCTATATAGAGATCCTGTCTCAAAAAGATCAAAATAAATTTAAAAACAAAAACAAAATCAGGCAGTGGTGGCACACGCCTTTAATCCCAGCACTTGAGAGGCAGAGGCAGGTGGAGCTCAGTAAGTTCAAGGCCACCCTGATCTACAAAGTGAGTTCTAGGACAGCCAGGACTGTCATACACAGAGTACACAGAGAAACTGTCTCAAAAAACCAAAACAAACAAAAAACAAAACCAAATTAACACCTTGACTATGTTGAAACATGCCCCATGCCTGGTCACTCTGGGATGCTGGCATCCAGCCTCCAACTTCACATTGAACACCGGCCCTGCTGCTTTCCTTCAGTGTCTGCTATTATTTTTGTGGCTGCCCCAATCCCACCTTACTTCTCCCTCCCAGAGTAGAGATAAATAGGACAGAGGTGGAGATAGGAAGTACAGAGCAGTTCCTGGAAATAAGTGAGATCAGAATGAAGAGCTGGACCCAGGCTTTGGCCACTTACATGAGACAGGTTAAGTGTTCTGTTAGAACCTCCAGCTTACTCCTGCATGATCCAGAAAAGCCCCAATTCTGTCTCTCTCCAAATCCTACCACCCTCTCAGAGAGTCTCCAACAACAACAAAAAGGCACCAAAAACAACAACAAAAACAAAAACAAACCAAACAAACAAACAAAAACAGTTCTGCATTCTTGGCCACTATTGCAACTTCTTCTCATTGCCACCAGCAGCCCAAGTCCCCACCTAAGCATTCAGCTTTTGACCAGCTTGTGATGGACACATCATCACCCCTCACCTACAACCTATAGAAAGTCTCCCTGCTTTCATTTGTGGGTGCTGCTTCTCCAGCCTCCATCTCGGGGACTGAAGAACTCGCCTGGGAGTTGCTTTGCTCAAATAAACCTGTTACATATTTTCAATTCGGCCTAATCTGGCTGTCAGTGGAGAAACCTATTATCATGAGGCAGAAAACCTATTAGTAAGAGCAGGTGTTGTTGTCTGACAGTGGTCAGCTCTAGAGGGTGCCTTAAAGATATCATAGGCTAATGGTTTCTAACATGTGGTCTTTTAAGAACAATTCTCCAGTGGTCCTCACTATCTCACCTTGCCTATGCCAGTGCCTTTTCCTTGGCTTAGCTTATATCCCCCCTTCTTATTGTTCTTGATGACTGTCTTCTGGGTATGGCCACTCAGTTTACTGGCTTTTACTTTAGTTATCTAAGGCAGCAATCCCGCCATGCTTGTAAATCCCCAAAGGCCCTTCTAGGGTGGATTTGGCCTCCAAGGCAGGGCAAAACCGAGCTGAGAAGCAGTTCAAGAATCAAGTACGGAAACGACCACTCATCAACAGGCCTTACCTGGATCCTGCCAGGGACAAGGTTGTCTGAGGTGGTGAATATGAGCTGTTTGGCACTGGATGTCTCTGGAGACGCCAGGATCACCTTCCCAGTTCCAGCTCCATCTGGGCTGGTCAGGATGAACTGCTGTTTGGAAGACCCAGAGGCGTCCACTGCGGTGACTATCTGGATCTTCTGTCCTGTCTGCTGGTCTGTTACAATCTACAAGATACAGCATGGAAGCCCCTTTGCATGGCATGTCTTCAGACCTGTGCACTTGCACTTGAAGGCAGAGTTCCAGGAGGTGATCACTAGAATCACTGCTGGTCTAAGATATATTTTACCAGTTGTGATGAGTAATCTTCACTGTCAACCTGACTGGAGTTAGAATCACTATGGAAAGACACCCTTAGGTATACCTAGGGGAGTCTTTCCAGGAAGATTTGACTATGGAGGAAAGACCCACCCTGAATGTGAATGGTGCCATTCCATGAACTGGGACCCTGGATTGAATAGAATAAAAAGGAGAAAATGAGCTGAGCCCCAGCAATCAATCTGTTCTGCTTCCTGACTATGTTTATCCTGCCATAACTTTTCTACCATGATGACTGTATCCTAAATCCTGAACCAAAATAAAAGCCCTTCTTTTTGTAAATTTACTTTGTCTGGAATTTTGTCAAAACAATGAGAAAAGTAACCAACATACTATAGCAGGAATCTTAGAAGGTCTTATTACTAAAAACAAACCCAGGGCCTGGTATTGGGGTGAATGCTGAATGATCAGAGAAGCAGAACAAGCCACAGCTTCCTCGCCTCACCAATTCTTCAGCTGATCCTGATTCCTCAGACTGGAAGTCTCTGAGTCCTCATCCAAATAGATCTCAGCTGAACTGATGCTCAAAAGCCTGAAAGCTTAACCAGCTCTAGTTCCTGGTCCTCACGCCTTATATACCTTTCTGCTTTCTGCCATCACTTCCTGGGATTAAAGGCTCTTGTTACCACGCCTGGCTGTTTCCAGTGTGGCCTTGAACTCACAGAGATCCAGGCAGATCTCTGCCTCTGGAATGCTAGGATTAAAGGGGTGTGTGCCACCATTTTCTGACCTCTATATCTAGTGGCTGTTCTGTTCTCTGACCCCAGATAAGTTTATTAGGGTACACAACATACAAGTGAGCTTTTCAGAAAAGTAACTAACATCTTTAGTGAGCTTTTCAGAAATTATTTTTTATCAATTACTTTCACTCTAGGATTCTATCTTTACTATTTTTAGAATTAAAAGCCCCTTTGTGAAGACAATTATAACAGACTTAAACATGAAGGAAGGAAGGAAGGAAGGAAGGAAGGAAGGAAGGAAGGAAGGAAGGAAGGAAGGAAGGAAGGAAGGACCTTTATCCTGTCATAGTCAAAAAAGGCAGCCTTAACTCTTCAAAAATCTAGAGAGGGTTGCTTTAAAGAAGTGTTACTTTTGAAGGGAACCTTGTCTGAGTGACAGAATTCACTTGGCTTACCACTGTGATTCATCATCAGCCCACTCCATTTTCTGACTCTGGGATCTTTTAGAGACCTAACTTTACTGTTGTGTGGTCAGGGCCAGAAGAGGCCTGGCACACGGAGAGAAGATAATAAAAGACAGTGGAACACACTGAAGAAGGCCTGATTCCAATTTCTCGAAGACCCAGAGCCTCTTCCTCACTGAACTCATAATTCTTCCCTCAGACTCTCAAGAACTGGGATTACAGGTGTGTGACACCACACTTAGCTTTTAGGTACCATTTCTTCTATGAGGAACACTGAGTAAACACAGAATACAACCTTGAGCTTGGTATGTTGCACAAAGTCACACCCATCCTTGTCTCGAGTTCATAAAAGACTAGAAGACAACAGAAGCAAGCTTGGAGAGAAACAGCTGCAAGTAAGCAGGGAAGCTAAGAAGGGGCTTCCTTAGACCCTGCAGCACCTCAGTTTTATTCATACAACCTGGCCTCCAGAGCTGTGACACAACTTGTTTCTGTTAAGTCACAAAGTTTGGGGAAGACTGTATTGCAGTCTTAGGAAGCCTATACTAAGAGGCAAGCCCAGATTTGCCTGCCTGAAACAAAGGGCCATGCTCTCTGCCCACCAGTAGGAGATGGAGAGGACTGAGAGAAGAGGTCCTACTCTCTGTGATCTTCTACCCATTCTGAGGTGATGGGCACTTACTACAGATTAGTGAAAGAGCTGAGCACAACACACTTTTTGTGTTTTCCTTCAGACTGTTGGTTTCCAAGGAATAAGGTGAAGGGGAAATGGATAGAAAACTGCTTTTTGAGTACAGGTGCGTGGAACTAGTTAAGGCAGGGATGACACAACAGGGCAAACAGACCACAATGCTACTGAAGTGCAATTAAATCGTAAGTTATTGATAATCACATAAATATGAATGGTCTGCATATAACAATGAAAATGCAAAGATTATTAGGTAAAACAAGACTCAACACATTTCATATATAAAGGACACAAATGAAGAGATAAAGATGTACCTTGTAAATAAAGATAAAAAAACAAAAACAGTAACTGTGAGAGCCAAAGTTACATTTTAAGTTTTAATTACTTTATCTAAGAGATCCATGAAAAATGTCTGTGATCTACAATCTCTGAAATGCTGGAGACTATTATTTATGGGAGATAACAAGCCACATGATTTTCACTCCCCTAAACAAGTTTGTTTGACCCATCTGCTCCCAATGTGCTTGATCACATGTGGGTGGGAGGTTCACAGGCAGGAAATATGTCAGTATGTATGCTTGCCCCTGATTGGACCTGATGGGAAATACAATGAATTATGGATTTTTTCTTAAGCCCTTGCAAACTGATTCAGGGCCATTTCCCAGGAACCTGGGCATAGAGCTGGCCAGAGCCCATCCACCTGGCTAGCATTTAATTAAAGCTTGCTTCAAATTTGGCTTTGAATTGTGGTAGTGGTCTTATTCTCAATCAGTGGGACTACCATAACAAAAAGATGGAGTAACTATATTCATCTCAAATAAAATAAACTTCAAAACAAGGAAACGCTCAGGCCCTGTAAAGAGGCACTGCATAATGAGAATTCAATTCTCAAAGAAAGGATGTAATAACCCAAATCCATATGCGCCAAACAACAAGGAGCAAAATACATTAGGCATCTGGTTTTAGGAGGATGTAGCTCAGCTATTGGTTAGCATGTGCAAAACCCTAGCTCCCATCACTAGGACCAAAACCCCAAAACCATCAGGCAAACAAAACAAGGCAAACCCAGACAGAACTAGAGGGAGGGATACAGAAATCCACAGCTATAGTTGGAGATGTCAGTGCCTTCCTGTAAGCACCAGCAGGCATAAAAACTAGTAAGGAACTGGCAGGCTAACCAGCACAATCATCTTGATATAAATGGCATTCATATGAGAACCCTTCTAACATCCATATACCGCTCCTTCTCAAACGTGCACAGGAGAGTCACAAACAGAAACTATATTCTGGCTCTTAAAATGCATTGTAAAAAAGTCTGCAGAGTGGAAAGCACACGTAATATGTTCTCAAACTCAATGAGACTTAAATAGAAATCAAAACAAAATTATTTCTGAATAAAACACAGGCTAAAGACACAGTTACAAGAGTAATCTTACCTTAGGCTAAGTGGGGCTTACAGCAGATGTCTTGGCTAGCTATTTGGCAGTCACTGGTGTATAATGACACCTAAAGCCATCTGCTAACTGGAGCCAATACAGAAAGTTGGAACAAACACCCCACAGTGTTGTTTGAATTTCTAAAAGGTCTTGTAATAAAAAACCCTGAACCAGATATTAGGGTGAAAGCTGAAAGATCAGAGTATCAGAGCAAGCCACAGCCACCACCTCTTACCTCACCAAATCCTCAGCCTGAAAGAGCTCCAGATGAAAGGTCTTCTCAGTTAAATAGCCTTAGCTTTTGTCTCCTCATGCTTTATATACCTTTCTCCACCCACCATATCACTTCCTTTTTAGTGCTGGAAATTAAAGGCGTGTGACTTCCCAAGCAAAGGCATGAGATCTCAAGTGCTGGGATTTAAGGCGGGTGACTCCCAAGTATTGAGATTAAAGGTGTGTGCCACCACTGCCTGGCTCTGTTTCTCTCCTAGACTGAGTCGATCTCATGTAGTCCAGAGTGGCTTTGAACTCAGAGATCCAGACAGATCTCTGCCTCCCAAGTACTAGGATTAAAGTTGTGTGCCACCATTGTCTGGCATTTTTGTTTAATCTAGTGGCTTGTTCTGTCCTCTGATCTTCAGGCATATTTTATTAGGGTATACAATATATCACCACACCAGAGTATAATTCTGTAGAACCCCAACATTTTCCATTAGGAAGAGAAGGGCAGTAGGAATTAAACGAGAATTATTCCCCATTTTACAGATGGTCTCCATACTATTTCCTAAAGAGGTCTCTCCTGTAAGGCAGATAACTCAGTTAAAGGACCAAAGATACTTCAGAGCAGTAGTTATGGAAAGGCATAGCCTTTTCATATATATGCACAAGTGCATGCATATATATGCAAAAAGTAATTTGGATTATAAAGTGTATTTAAATACAGTAAGATAACTACAACAAAAGGCCTATTGGTTGAAAAGTAAGTGGAGTAAGAATACAAAGAAGGACATAGAAAACAGTACTTTTTGTTTTATAAAACCTGAAAATACCTTTAATCCCATCACTCAGGAGGCAGAGGCAGGCGGATCTCTGGGAGTTCAAGGCCAGCCTGGTCTACAAAACGCCTGTCTCAAAAAGCAAACACAAAAAACTTGAAGATAGATATAAAAACAATAATTTTTGTTTATTATGTACATTTATATAAAAGTATAAAAGTTATACAGCACTAACAGATCATTTAGCAAACTGACATTTAAAAGTACATGATATTAATATGGGGAATAGATGCTTCCAGGCTGGATTGGTGGGAACATAAATCAGCATGCCTTCTTTAATGATGGTGCAATAAAAATGGGCTATCAAGTAGTCACTCAACAGAAACAGTTGCATCTATATGTGTGCCAGCTGGTTTTCTGTCAACCTAACACAAACCTAGACTTCTCTACGAAGAAGGAAGAGGGAAATCTTAATTGAGAAAATATCTCCCTAAGACTGGCCTGTCAGCAAGCCTTGAACCATTTTCTTTTCTCTTTTTTTTTTTTTTTTTTTTGGTTTTTCGAGACAGGGTTTCTCTGTGTAGCTTTGCGCCTTTCCTGGAACTCACTTGGTAGCCCAGGCTGGCCTCAAACTCACAGAGATCCGCCTGGCTCTGCCTCCCGAGTGCTGGGACTAAAGGCGTGCGCCACCACCGCCTTCTTGACAGTCGATATCAAAGGAAGTCAGGGCAGGAACCTAGAGGCAAGAACTGAATCAGAGGTGAAGGAGGGACACTTCTTCCTGGCTTGCTCCCCATGGCTTACCCCACTTGCTTTCCTGTACAGCCTAGGACCACCTGCCCAGAGATAGCTTAGTCCTCTCACATCAGTCAGTTAAGAAAATGGTTCAAAGCCGGGCGGTGGTGGCGCACACCTTTAGTCCCAGCACTCGGGAGGCAGAGCCAGGCGGATCTCTGTGAGTTCGAGGCCAGCCTGGGCTACCAAGTGAGTTCCAGGAAAGGCGCAAAGCTACACAGAGAAACCCTGTCTCGAAACCCCCCCCCCCAAAAAAAAAAAAAGAAGTGTAAGCCAAATAAACCCATTTCCTCTCCAAGTTGCTTTTGGTCACAGTGTGTTCTATCACAAGCAAGAGAAACCTAAGACAATATGGAACCATCTTAAAAAACAAAACAAACAAACCAAAAAAAAAAAAAAAAAAGAACAAGGGGCAAAAGATGCACCAAATGTTGATCCTTCTCTGAAACAGCAAGAGGGGCTGAGGAGATGGCTCAGTCAGTGCAAGCATGAGGACCTGAAGTCAGACCCCAAACACTCACATAAAAGCTGGGCTTGGCAAGGAATACCTGTAACCACAGGAGATCCAAGGGCTTACTGGACAGCTAGGCTAGCCAAAATTGCAAGTTCCAGAATTTATCTCATTTCAAATTATAATATAAAATTAAAAACAAATAAAATTTCTTAAACTTTTTTTTTTTAAGGAAGAAAGGAAGAGATCTTGCTCAGTTAATAGAGTGCTTGTCTGACATGCACATGGCCTTAAATTTGATCCTCAGGCACCATAAAAAAATGGGTATAGTGGCACACACCTGTAATTCCATCACTCAGGAGGCACATGGATATTCAAGGTGTCTTCAGCTACACAGTGAGTCTCCCTCCCCCAAATAAAGAAGAAAAGATCTACTGAGAGAAACCTATATCCACCCCAGTCTGTGCCTTGAATGGTAGGATTTTGGTACAGCATGCACATATTACCTCTCCAACCCCCACAGGCAAGCAACAACTCTTCTGGGTACCTAAGAGAGGACACTGGAGTATCAGAGTAAGAAAGAAACAGCAGAAAGTGGTGGACAAAGAAAACACAAAAAACAATGCTACTGTAAGTGGGAAGCACATATAGAAAGGCTATATAAAAGTCCCAGAAGCATTCTCCTAAAGATTCCAATAAGATTTCAAACTTAAAAAAAAAATCACAAAGTCATTTCTAACAAAATTGTACATGAATCTCAATATATAATATAGTTGAATATTAGATATGTAAATGTATTTTAGAAACAAGCACTTAAGTTGATCAATGATTACAATGATGCTTTCCTGAAAAAAAGGGGAGATGGAGGACCATCTCAAGAGAACCTCAAAAGAGAGAATTCTCACAAAGTCACCACTGAAGAATGAACAAGATAGAAAATCTCACAATCATCTCCAAAATGGAACACTATGCAATCCCTTTTCCCTTTTAACTTATCTTCCTTTTAAAAGCTGGATTAAAAAGTAAAAATTAAACCTAATGTTTCCTGTGTCTTCCTCCATCATTCCCCCCCAGCTCCTGCCCTACATCTCTATCTCTCAAAACAGCAGCTTTCAGCCCCAGCCGTTCCTCCACTGAGCGACTGTGTTCTTCTTCCTCCTCCTTAGAACAACACAAAGAACACCAACAATGCTTCTGGTCACCTGTGCTAACCTGCACGACAAAGGATGGTCTTCTGTGTCGCCTAGCACCTAATTACTATCATCATAATCAATAATGAATCAACGAATCTCAGAAAGAAAAAAAACTGATTAAAAAACAACTATGGAAGTTGTGGAATGAGGATTATGAGGATCCTACAAAGGCATGTTTCAGTGTTAATATTTCTTTACATAATTATGATTATGTAAAGGATTAAGAAATCTACACGACTGATCCAGTGCAGAGGAATGATCCCTGTAGTTTGTGATCAAATCAATCAAAAATATTACATATAACATACATTCAGAATTGGATGGCAAACAGTGAATCTGAGTAAAGATTGTAACAGAATTTTATTTAATATTTTCTATAAATTTGAAGCAGTATAAAAATAGGACATTAAAATCTATAGCAAGGGCTAGAGAGATGGCTCAGAGGTTAAGAGTACTGGCTGTTCTTCCAGAGGTCCTGAGTTCAATTCCCAGCAACCACATGGTGGTTCACAACCATCTGTAATGAGATCTGGCTCCCTCTTCTGGCCTGAAGGGATACCCGCAAGCAGAACACTGTACACATAATAAATAAATAAATCTTTAAAAAAAAAAAAAAAAAAAGCTATAGCACAAATCTAGGTGTGCTAGCACCAGCCTGTAATTCCAGTAATGAGGATGTGGAAGCAGGAGAATCAGGAGTTCAAGGCCAACCTCAGCTACGCAACAAGTTTATTAAGTCAACCTGAACTACAAGAGAGCCCACTGCAAAACACAAACATAAAAACAAACAAAACCTCCTATAGCACAACTGCTAACATTTCCTGGTACTCATGTGCAGAGCTGCACGCCTTATCACACTTCATCCTTCTGCACTATCTGCAGTGACACTGCAGAAACGAAGGTTTGGAAACTCTCCCTAGGTCATATAGCTACTGATCACAAGACTGGATCTTAGTTCTGTTAACTCAGCTAAATACTGTCTAATCCGACACTTTTCCCTCTTATTCTTTCCAGAGGAACCACTATTTAGGCTCTAGCATTGCTGTCAGACACTACAATATTAAAAATGCACTCTTTCCAGGCTCCAAGAGAAGCAACATTCACTGACAAAGCATGGGCTAGGAATGAGGATGCCACCGAGGCCATCTGCATTAACACTAAAAACACAGAAATTATTTATCATACATATTGAACATGGTTATGTACAAGACATAAGTACTGTAAAAGCATTATACCTGCTGATTCCTCACAAAATCCTGAGCTCTATTTTATATATATATATATATTTATATATATATATATATATATATATATATATATATATATGCATTCCAAATAGAAAAAAAACTAAGCATTAAAATTGTTATTGCCCTGATTAAAAAAACCTATTAAGTCAGGGCATTGGATGTGACTACAAGCAGGGGTCCCTGATTCTAATAGGATATATATTGCCTCTCAATTTGGAAACAAGTAAATAATAAAATGGACATCATCCAGTAGTTTGAAACAACAGTTCATACTTTCGCTTTAAAAGTAACTTAAATGAATATAAACTTTTTTTTTTAATGAATACAAACTGTTAACTGTTGTTTTCCAAATAAATGAGCTCACACTGTACTCGATGCCAAGAGGTATCTACTCTGTAGTGAATCTCTCAGGCAGGTTTGGTTGTGGAGAGAATGAAGAAATCTAGTAGAACTGACTTGAGTACCTGAATGCGCTGAGGTGAGGCTACCGCAGAGTCGGTGGAAATTATCTGGATGCGCGGGGAGGGGCTGGTCATCCCTGGAGATTCCGGCCGAGAGGTCTGTGTACGTGGTACCTATGGATGAGAACATGGAGCTTAGGAAGTGATTTCCCGAGGACTACACTTTTCTTTTTTGAAGACAGGGTCAGGTCTTCATGCTGGCCTTGAACTATTGAACTACTGACCCTCCTGTCTCTACCTCCCAAGTACGAGGATTACAGGTATGCACTACCCTGCCCAGCATGGGCATGCCTCATGCTCTTGCTGTGGCCTTGAGTGACAAACTTGAATTTTCAGGTATCAGCACAGGCCAACAAAGTAAGTAATGAGATACTGCCCATGATAGTCCCAAGAAAACACCATCTTAAAATAGCTGCTTTTGATGTTGAAAACACAAGTACAAACCAAATCAGTTCTGCTTTTCATGACCTTTAAAAAAGAAAAAAAAAAAAGCTATCAAAATAACTTTTTTTTTTTAATAGAAATGCTCTTTGAATTTTTTCCACTGTTTCCAAAGCCCACTGTAAAACCCTCCTCTGTAATGACTTTTAAAAGAAAGTCTTTCACAACATTGCAAGGGGTGGATGACAAACAGCCAGCATAGTCCTGAAAATTATTGGAAGCAGCATTATGGAAGGGTCTTGACAATGGGCCAGGCAGAACGAAGTTGGGCAAAGTTCACCACAAACACAAGGATACCTACCAAAGGTGAGGATCAACGTGCTGAGTGGTCACCTGGGTACCTGAAGTGAGAAGACAGTATTTTCCCAGATTAAAAGCTTATAATGAACCAACACCATACAAACCTGGCATGTCCCCCTTCCTGTAAAAATGATTCCCTAATTTATTCTGTGAGGTCAATATTGCTCAGCACCAAAACTAAAGATGTAATGAAAATTATCTTACAAATACAGATATAAAAACCCAACAAAAGAAAGCAAACTGAATCCAGTAGCATGCCTAACTGCAGCTTACCCAAGGAGCGCAAGGCTGGTTCAATGCATGAAAAGCAGTTCAGCAAAAGCTGCAAGATCACTTTAATGGACAGAACAGACAGAAAGCATCTGACAAAATCCAACACTTTCATGATTTATAAGAAAAGAAAGAGAACAAATTAGAAAGAAGAAGAGCACTCGATCTGATAAAGAGAAGACAAAGCTTTCCCCCAAGATGAGAAACAAGACCAGGTATGTTTTCATCACTGCATAAATGTACTGGAACTGCTAGCAGGAAAACAAGGTAGAGAGAGAAGAAAACTAAAAGGAGGAGGAATGAGAGTGAAAGGGGAAGAAGGGAAGAAAGAAGAGGGAAGCAGAATGTATCAATCATCTCCATAAGCGTGCTCTTAGATAAAATCTCACAGAATCCACAAAAATGCCCTTACAAATGGTCATAGTTCCAAAGTTGCAGGTATAAAATAATTGTATTTCTTTACATTGGCAATAAGCGATCTGAAAACAAAATTAAGAAAATAATCTCACTGATAACACAAAAAAAAGAACAAAATGTGGGAATAAATCTAACAAGGTTAGTATAAATAACCCAGGTGTGATGACTCACACGTGTGATCGCAGAAACTTGAGGCAGCAGAAAGCTTGAAGCCAACCAGAGAGACATAAATTCTGTGTACCTCTGACTGGGCTACAGAGTGAGAACTTGTCCAAAAGAGAAAAAGAAAACAAATAAACAAATAAACCAGCTAACAAACAAACAAAATAATCCCCAGAAAATACCACTGAAAGAATTTAGACAGTAGCTGGGTGGTGGCGGCTCATGCTTTTAACCCAGCACTTGGGAGGCAGAGGCAGGCGGATCTCTGTTAAGTTCAAGGCCAGCCTGGTCTACAGAGCAAGTTCCAGGACAGGCTCCAAAGCTACACAGAGAAACCCTGTCTTGGAAAAAATAAAATAAATATTAATCCTAAACTGATCCTAAAACCCTAAAATCCATGTGAAATGCAAGGAACCCAGAACAAAACAATCCTAAAAAAGAAAATGAAGATGTAGGAGGACTCACACCTCTACATTTGATTACTAAAACCTACATAATCAAAGCAATGTTGAATCTTACAACTCTCACTTCTGGTATTTAACTACAAGATCTGAAATCCGTTTATGGAAGAGATGTTTGCATTTCAGTGTAGTATTCAAGAAAACAAAGTTATGGAATCATCAAGGTGTCATTAACAGGTGAGTGGATAAAGAAAACACAGTTAGGAGTTGAGAGATGGCTCAGCAGTTAAAAGCACTAGCTGCTCTTGCACCCATATGGCAGCTCACAGCCAACCTTAACTCCAGTCCAGAGAATCTGACATCATTTTCTGGCTTCCTTGGGCATTGCACATACGTAGTGCACATATATAACACAGGCAAGCATTCATACATATAAAATAAATATATTTTTAAATGATATATAAAAAGAAAATATGGGTATACATATACAATGGAATATTTAACAATGTCAATTATGATAACATGGATGGAACTAGAGAACACTACGCTAAATGAAACATGACAAGCACAGATACCCACATTGTCCTCAAACAACTGAAAACACAGAAGAGTAGAATGATGGAAACAGGAAGACAATGTCGAGGGTTATGACTCTCACGTAGTTTTCTTGGGTATTGTTTGAGATCTCCTGCACAGTGTGGTGAACGAGGTTAATAAGAGTGTTTTACACACTTCAAAAATGCTAAGAATACATTTCAGGTGTTCTCACAAAATATTTAAAGTGCTGAATGTTAAGTAGTTTGACTTAAAAAATATTCTACAAGCTGGGCAGTGGTGGCGCATGCCTTTAATCCCCGCACTCGGGAGGCAGAGCCGGGCGGATCTCTGTGAGTTCGAGGCCAGCCTGGTCTACAGAGCAAGCTCCAGGATAGGCACCAAAACTACACAGAGAGGGGAAAAAAAAAAAAAAAAAAAAAAAAAAACAGAGTTGGGGATTTAGCTCAGTGGTAGAGCGCTTGCCTAGCAAGCACAGGCCCTAGGTTTGGTCCTCAGCTCCAAAAAGAAAAGAAAAAGAAAAAGGAAAAAGAAAAAAACAAAAACAAAAAATTCTACATTGTATTAAAAATTTACAGTTAGTGTGTATTCCACAAATATATAAAAATAATAACTTGCTAATTTAAAAGCCAAAAAGTGAAACAGTATGATAGTGATTATTGTAAAGATAAATCACACACATCAACGAAACAGAACAGAAAATTCAGGAATAAAAAAAAAAAATCAGACTTATCCACATTAGTTTTGATGCGGTGCAAAAAAACAAAATCTGTTAGTTATTAGGTAAGTACTGTTGGAGACAATCATAATCATTTACAGTAGAGAGAGGGGTAATCTGGCTCTTTAAATGACCAAATGCTTTCAAAGTATCTTGTTTCAACAAAGGCTCTCCAGGTCTGGTGAGATGGCTCAGTGGGTAAAGGTATCTGCTACTAAGCCTGATGACTTCAGTTTATCCCTAGGACCCTTATGGTAGGAGAGAACCCACTCCCTATGAGTTATCTTCTGACTTCTAGACATGTGCCATGGCAGGCACAAACACAGAATAAAAAACAAAAAATAAAAAATAGGCCCTCCAGAGAAAATTTCAAGGAAGCTACCAAAATTTTTCCAAGGCATTCTGACCACCTTAAAATATTTAGGTGGAAGCCGGGCGGTGGTGGTGCACGCCTTTAATCCCAGCACTCCGGAGGCAGAGCCAGGCGGATCTCTGTGAGTTCAAGGCCAGCCTGGGCTACCAAGTGAGTTCCAGGAAAGGCACAAAGCTACACAGAGAAACCCTGTCTCGAAAAACAAAACAAAAAAAATATATATATATTTAGGTGACTGAGAGTAACATTTGTTCATTGCCATACTAAAATTAAAACCTCTATGCAGGATGCATTCCCATCTGTCATTTTTTGAACATGCAATGAATGAAGCATGACTTCAAACTGAGCATGCTCAGAATTCCGCTTACCTCCAGGAATGAGTCTTCACAAGGAAACATGCATGGACTTTCCTGATAAAAATCCTTGCTCAGGGGGCTGGAGAGATAGCTCAGCGGTTGAGAGTACTAGCTGTTTTTCCAGAGGTCCTGAGTTCAATTCCCAGCAACCACATGGTGGCTCACAACCATCTCTAAAGGGCATACATGCAGACAAAGCACTTGTAAATAAATAAATAAGTAATTAAATGCTTTAAAAAAAATCCTTGCTTAGGGTGCAATGCTTTGAATCATGGCAAGGGCTCTCCTTACTTGCTGGAAGTAGTTATATTCCCTCCAATCTATCTTCTGGTTGTGCTGTGGGATGGTCTGTATGTCAAGTGTGTTGCTGATTGGTCAATAAATAAATCACTGATTGGTCAGTGGCCAGGCAGGAAGTATAGGCGGGACAAGGAGGAGAATAAAGCTGGGAAGTGGAAGGCTGAGTCAGGGAGACACTGCCAGCCGCCACGATGACAAACAGCATGTGAAGATGCCGGTAAGCCAGGAGCCACGTGGCAAGGTATAGATTTATAGAAATGGATTAATTTAAGCTGTAAGAACAGTTAGCAAGAAGCCTGCCACGGCCATACAGTTTGTAACCAATATAAGTCTCTGTGTTTACTTGGTCGGGTCTGAGAGGCTGTGGGACTGGCAGGTGAGAGAGATTTGTCCTGACTGTGGGCCAGGCAGGAAAACTCTAGCTACATGGTTGTGTGTATCTACTGGCTGTGCCCACTTACCAAGGGACCAAATTTGGTTATAAATGGGCAAAGAATAATCTTTAAAACAAATGGTGACAACTACACATTATAAATAAAATAACTCAGCTGGGTTGTGGTGGTGAATGCCTTTAATCAGGAGGCAGAAGCAGGTGGATTTCTGTGAGTCCAAGGCCAGTCTGGTCTACAAAGTGAGTTCCAGGATAGCCAGAACTGTTACACAGAGAAACCCTGTCTCAAAAAAACAAAATTAAATAAAACAAGTAAAAATAGACTAAAGATTAAAATACAAGAGTTAAAACATTAAAACTCTTGCAAGAAAACAGGTATAACTTGGTGATCTTGGATTTAAGTGATGGTTTTTGGATGTCACTGAGAGCATAAATAACAGCAAAAAATCTGATAAACTGCACATTTTCAAAATTAAAAACTTGTGTGCATGTGTTTTTAAAGGACAGAAAATAGTATCAGGTGTTGTTCCTCAGGTGCCAGTGACCTATGTTTAGGTTAAGTCTCTCACTGGCCTGGAGATTACCAGGTAGGCTAGACTGGCTAGCCAGAGAGCTGTAGGCATCTACCTGTCTCTGCCTCTCCAAGGCTGGAATTACTAATTCATTTCACTACATCCAGTAAGCATTTTACTGACTCACCATCTTCCCAGCCCCCAATTAAAAACTTCTACGTCCCAAAGACACTAACACCAACAAGAAAATCCATATAAGTGGGAGAATTCTTGCAAATTACTTATGAGGATCCACATATAGCATATAAAGAACTGCTTTAACTTAAAATGTAGCCTAGTGGTAGATCATGTGCCTACCACATACTAGGCTGTGGGGTTCAATTCCCAGGACTGCATCACACAACACATTCACAGGGGGTGGGTGGGGTAGGGGAGTCCTTTAACAAAATATACAAATGGCCAATAAGCACAATGAAAGATTCCATACATATCTTCAGTTACTAGGGAATGCAAGTAAAAAAATACAGTAAGATATCATTTCACATCCACTGGGATGGCTACTATAGCAATGAAAATATAGGCCAATAGCAAGTACTGGTGACAATGTGGACAGATTGGAACAGCTGCCACATAACCCTGCAATTCTACTGCTAAGTATGATTAAGAAAATATATTAACTATGGTAGGTATTTCACACAAGAGAATCCACACAACAATGGTACTACTTGGTAATACAAAGGGGTATGGGGACTATCGAGTTGACTCAGTGGTTAAGAGCATTGTATTCTTGCAAGACCCAAGTTTGAGTCCCAGCACCTCCATAAATGCTTGAAACTGTCTATAACTCTTCTAACCTTCATGGCTACCAGGCATGCACACAGTGCACATGCAGGCAAAAACTCATACACATAAAATAAATCTAAAAAAAATTTTAGAAAGGGATGTATAATGACACATGCTACAACCCAGATAAACCAGTCACAGATGACTAGTTTCATCCCATTTATATAAAATGTCCAGAACAGGCAAATCCATAAACAAAGAAAATAGATCACTGATTACTTTGGGCTGAGGCAATGTGAGACGAGGCTTCAATTTGTGTGATTTGAAAGAAAATGGTTGAGCCTTGTTGGAGTATGTGTGGCTTGTTGGAGGAAGTGTGTCAATGTGGAGGTGGGCTTTGAGGTCTCATATACGCTCAAGTCATGCCCAGTGCCTCAGTTCAAGTCCTGTTGTCTGCCTATCAGGATGTGGGACTCTCAGCTCCAGCACCATGTCTGCCTGCATGCCTTCATGTCTGGCCAACACGATAATGCACTATACCTCTGAACTGTAAGCCATCACAATTAAATGTTTTCCTTTATAAGAATTGTCCTGGTCATGGTGCCTTTTCATAGCAACTGAAACCCTAACTAAGACAATTTGGGATGATGAAATAAATTTTAAATTAGATAATGGGGATACCTGTGCCACGAAACTTTACAATGTAAAAGGGTATCCAAAACAAAAAAGTATATGGAAATGGATGACTAAGCGTATTAAAATGTTTTCTTTCATAAACCATTAACTTTACCAATACGAAGTTCAGTATAAAAGACAACATTATAGTGATATTTAGCTTAGGAATGCTTCATACAGATTCCTTTGTTCTCTTGACTAAGACAGACAAGATAGAAGTGCTTTACAGATGTGCTGAAGCTGCATCCCAAGGCCTCTCTTCTAGCACTGCTCATGCGCATAGTTTGTCACCAAGGATAAAAAAAGTTTTGCCCATTCATCATATGCATAATGAACATTTAGAATTTGGGTTCATCTAATATTAGTCTCCAAATTAATTCTGACAGCTTCAAAGATCTAAAATCCTTTACTGATAAATAGGCCAAGACATCAGTGAGGAACCTTATTTCAAAAATGATCTATTTATTTTTGTTTTATGTGCAGAGGAGTGTTTTGCCTGCATGTCTATCTGTGAACCACAGGTATACAAGGGCCAACAGAGGCAAGAAGAAATGGAGTTACAGGTGGTTGTGAGCTACCATGTGGGTGCTAGAAACTGAACTCAGGTTCTCAGCCAAGAGGAGTGAGTACTTTTAACTGCTAAGTCTTCTCTCCACCCTGAAACTTTTTTTATCTTAATTGCAACTAGTTTTAAAGCAGCCAGCATTGCTTGAGTTCCCACAGACTATGAGATCTTGGAAAACTGGCTGACACATGACCCTGAATGAGCCAGTTTATATAAGTTTCAAATTCAATAATGACATACTATTACCACTTTATAGAATGGTGTGAGGCTCAATGAACAGCAAACGCTTAGTCCACTCTCAAAGGGCAGCCATCATTACCATAAACTTCCTGAAAAATTCCTTAAGTTCATTTAGACAAGGTTGAATTATTATTGCTACAATATGATGAATTGTATTGCTGATCCTCTCAACAGATTCTTTTTTTCATTTTCTTTTCTCTCCTTTCTTTCACCACTCACTATGTAGCACAAACTGATCTTAAACTTGAAATTCTCCTGCCTCGCCTCCCACATGCTAGGATTACATTTGTGTTTCACCATGCCCAGCTCTTTTCACTCGTTTTTTTCCTGTTACAAAATATATTAAGTTCAACCTCAAACCATACACAAAAATTTAAAGTTATATTATAAATCTGTAGCTTTAGACTAGGCAGTGGTCTCCTTAAATGTGTCACTTGAAGCACAGGCAGCAAAAGCAAAAAACAGGAACACGCAAACTGCCACTATTAAGAACTTTTGGCCTTAAAAGTAAAATGGAAACATTCAGAATATCAAAAGTGATATAAAATTTCAAAATGACATAACTGGTAAGGGACTTATATGCAGAACATCATTGGAAATGCAAATCACAATCTCAATAGAAACCACTACATACCCATTGGTGTTGGGAAGGATGGAGAAAATAGAATCTCATAACTTTGCTGGCAAAGATGTAACAAGGTATAGTCACTTTGAAAAGCAGTTTGGCATTTCCTCAGAAGTTAGAAAACAAGCCTGGGAGGAAAGCTCAGTCAGTAAAGCACAAGGATCTGAGTTCAACCCCCAGGACCCACATTAAAGTCAAGTCAGGCCAGGGATTATTGAGATGAGTTTGATCCCCAGAACCCACCTAGCACCTCCCTTCACATGCTTGCTATGGTGAAGTCAGGCCAGGGATTATTGAGATGAGTTTGATCCCCAGAACCCACCAAGCACCTCCCTTCACATGCTTGCTATGGTGTACACACACACACACACACACACACACACACACACACACACACACACACACACGTAAGTTCAGCACTGGGGAGGCAGAGACAGGTAGATCCCTCTGGCTCACTTGCCAGCTAGTCTAGCCTACACTAGGCTAAGTTTTAGGCCAATTAGAAAACCTGTGCCTGGGGAATGACTCTAAGGTTATCCTCTGGCTTCCACATGTACACATAAACATGTACACTGCACACATATTCGCAACCACACATACAGATCAGAAAGCCATTTAGAAAATAAAGCTACCACTGACTAGCAACCCTTAGATACATACACAAAAGAAAACATAGGCCCACAAAAAACCTGACAGATATTATCTTAACAGTTGAAAAAAATAAAAACAACCCAACAACTATCATCTCATGAATGAATCAATAAAAACTTTATAGTCCCTGTATTATATTATTTGGTAATAAAAGGGAAGGAACTACTAGTATACTACAATATAGATAGACCTCAAATACATATACTAAGTAAAAGACCACATACTATATGATTCCATTTATGAGATGCCCACTTTAGACACATCTTTAAGAACAGAATGAAGCCGGGTGGTGGTGGCGGCGGCGCACGCCTTTAGTCCCAGCACTCGGGAGGCAGAGCCAGGCGGATCTCTGTGAGTTCGAGGCCAGCCTGGTCTCCAAAGCGAGTTCCAGGAAAGGCACAAAACTACACAGAGAAACCCTGTCTCGAAAAACCAAAAAAAAAAAAAAAAAGAAAAAGAAAAAAAGAAAGAAAGAAAAAAAAAAGAACAGAATGAAAGGCGGGGCTGTGTTGGGGTAGGTGACTATATTGGTAAACTGTCACGTGTTGTTTTGAGAAGCTGGCTCTGGAAGCACGGTTGTAGTCCTCCACCCTACTTTCAGATATGTTTGTCTCAAGATGTCCTACAAGATCCCTTGTGTGGGTATGGGCTGGCCCCCTAACTCTCTGACAGGGAGGGAAGAAAATAGCATAACAGGCCAAGGGAAAAACAAAACACTGAGGCCAGCTGGAAGGTTAACCATTTCCAACAGAGGTTACCACTGTTTATCCCATGATATAAATGTCAGAGACAGAAAGACAAGACAGAAAGTTTGAACTAGCCAAAGGAAGACTTAGCCCTCAGGGGAATTCCAGCTGACTGCCTCAACTTTTTCCGGTCTATTCTGCTGGATGCAGTGAGTACCAAATCTGATGTCACCTCTCTTTGTTGCTATGTGTTCTGATGCTTGGAAGTCTCAGCCCAGGGGGACACACTGTCCTGTCTATACTCAGTAGGGGGAACTCAACCGGCTGCCTTAAAGGGGTTCCTGGGTTAGTTTCTACTAGATGTTTATAAGCCACTGGTTTGATGTTACCTTTCTGTTATTATTTGTTCTTTTACTTAAAAGCTTCACCTCAGGGGGAACATGAAGAGAATGAGCAAGAAAGACAGAGACATGCCCAGGGCCAGAAGTCAGAGCCACCAGCCAGCCAGACAAGACAAGCAGTGAAAGTAAGATATACAGAAGGAAAGAAAGGTAAAAAAAGCCCCAAGGCAAAACGTAGATAAAAAGAACATTAAAATAAGAGTTAAATTAAGGTCAAGTATTCAAAACTGTAAGTTTCCGTGTCATGATTTGGGAGCTGGTTGGTGCCCCCACCCCCACCCCCAAAAAAAGCCTGGTAGTTACATTTGGCACTTCAATGTGGGATCCGAATTTCCACATAGGGCCTGAAATACCTGAAAGAAAAAAAAAAAGCCACCGCGTTAAGTAGAAACATTAAGTGCTGGGTAGGGATGATTGCCATAGAGCGGGGCACCAGCATACCAGAGCTGGGGTGGTTGAATGCAGTTCCCTGTTAAAAGGACACAGCTCTCAGCCAAGCCCTTGGGGAATAAAGCTGGGGTTTCACAGACTAGCAGGTAAAGATGCTCATGCATCAGAGAATGCTGCAAGTGGGCAGCTGCGGGCACTTAGTAAAACAGGTCCAGACAGAAAAAAAACAAAAAACGAAAACAAACTTTAAACAAGTTACAGTGTGCTTAAAAATGTGCATAGGCTTAAGAAAGAAAAGGGGTATTATAGACAGTCATAGAAAAAAACAAATAGTTTAAAAATAACACAGTAAAGTCTTTAAAGAAAGTAAAGTCGCCGGGTGGTGGCGGCGCACGACTTTAGTCCCAGCACTCGGGAGGCAGAGCCAGGCGGATCTCTGTGAGTTCGAGGCCAGCCTGGGCTACCAAGTGAGTCCCAGGAAAGGCGCAAAGCTACACAGAGAAACTCTGTCTCGAAAAATCAAAAAAAAAAAAAAAAAAAAAAAAAGAAAGAAAGAAAAAAAGTAAAGTAACATAAAAAATAAGCCACATAACAATCAAAAATACATAGTGAGTCTGGATCCTGTATAGTGCCTTGCTGACTTTGAATTTTTTGAATGTTGATGAGTGACAGCTGCTGAGAGACATGGGATTGTAAAAGAGATTGCTGAATTAAACCTGCCTAGATACTTTAGGGATGTCTTAAAATGGAAGTCAAAAAAAAAAAAAATACTGCGTTGGGGAAGTGGTAATGCTTTTATTTCCACAGGAAATGAAAGGCTGTGCATTCATTCAAGGTTAATAGATCAGGTTTGACTGGGGTAGACCTCCTGAACACCTTGGCCACAGACATAAAGAAATAAACCTAGAAAAACTACAAGACAGGTGACGTATATTTTACCTGCTCAAACATAAAGCAAAAAAATAATTTTTTGGCTGGCTTGTGTACAAGGCACAGCCCATACTTGTGTTAATGCAGATATGTATGTTACCTTTGAAAGTCTGTCTTTTCAGAGCAAGGAGACCAGACACCAATGCTAACGGGTGGCCCAGCTGTCCCAGCCTCTCAGAGTGCTCCTGTTGCAGTTTCCTCGGAGTTCTGCATCCAGAACAGCTTCAAGACTGCTGGCTGAGATGGTCCAGCCTCACAGACTATTCTATCCAGGATTGCAGATAAGCCTTGCACATTCCCATTGCACAGAGAGTGGACAATAAATGTTATAGCTAGTTTTCTTAGGACTTGACCATTATTTCAATTTTCTCAGGGTTCCCTAAAGATGCCTTCACCCACAGACAACAGGAAGCAGTCTAGAGAACACAACACCCATACTCCCAAGAGGTGGAGTGGTGGTTTTTGGTTATTCAATGGGTTATGGATGTTGGTCATTATTTAGAGGGAATATAGGGTAAAAAGACAACTATTAACCTCAAATATTTTACATTGGTATGGATTTTTGTATATTGATACCAATTTAAGGTTATTTTTATTATACTGTACATATGTTTCTACTCTTATTTGGGGTATTGTGCTTATGCAGCTCATTTAAAAATGTAATGCATAATTAAGAAATGCAGGTTAGCAGTTAGTCATCTACAATAATCAAACTTGTAGTTATATTAGGTATGTTTTCAAAGTTAAACATAATATTTTAGATAGATAGGTGATCTTCAAATGCTTCAGAGACCTATAGAATATGGCATTTAAAATGTTTAATAACCTGAGGCTTTTCATCACAGTGAGACACGTCTGCTCCTGGCAGCACCAATTTACTTCAGAGATGATAGGTATCAAAGAAACTCCATATGGAGTTTGCTTTCATTGTGGCAAGGTTAGACACTGGGCAAAGAAACTGTTCTTGCCTTGACTACTGACAGTATGGTGTACAAACTGGACATGCAGGACACAAAAGAAAAAGACTGACAAACTTTGCCTAAACAAGGTGGGACAGTCTTTCAAAATCTTGCTTCATAGAAAGGTCTCTAGATATTTTAGGCCTGTAGGCCAAAGATTGGATGCCCCAATGTTGCAGAGTAACCCTGGGTGACTGTCCAGATAGCTAAACGTCTCTGTCATTTTGAAGTGGCTTACACTACATCTCCTGTTTACTCAGGTAATATTATATCCTTCTGGGTTCTTCAATAGAGTTGAAGACTACATAGTTACACTTTTCCTTAGTGATGATAGAAGGTAAATTAGGTACAAAACTTTGGACTCACCAAGATAGGATTAATAATAGAGTATTTTCTCTGAAATTGTCAAATACAAATGGACTGGATATCGTAAATATAATTCTTACTTGATAACTTTTCTTTTTTTCTTTTTTCTTTTTTTTTTTTTTTTTTTCTTTTTTTTTTGGTTTTTCGAGACAGGGTTTCTCTGTGTAGCTTTGCGCCTTTCCTGGAACTCACTTGGTAGCCCAAGCTGGCCTCAAACTCACAGAGATCCGCCTGGCTCTGCCTCCCGAGTGCTGGGACTAAAGGCGTGCGCCACCACCGCCCGGCGATAACTTTTCTTATTGTATATACTCTTATTATGTTAAAGTTAAAACCTTTCTTTTTATTTAGACAAAAGGGGGGAATAATTAACTAATTAAATAAAATTAACCTGGGCTCAGAGATGTGGGGTTAGCAACTGGTTGATAAGAAGTAGCAAGGAGGAGCCTAGCGTGGGTTATTTTGTTGTTGTTTTGTTTTTTTTTTAAAGCTGGGGCAGTATAGAAGGGAAGAGTTCAGGGGATGCTAACAAAGAGAGAAAGTTAGCCAGTTGCTATTTTAACTCTGAGCTCACAGGTTTTAACCCTAAAAAAATTAATGTACAAGGCATTTTCTTTTGAGCCTACTCAGCTCCAAAATCATGACATGGGGACTTCTTATTAGTTTTGAATGCTCAGCCTTAACTTAGCTCTTATTTTAATCTATGTCTCTTTATCTACTGCTGTGGAATAATCCTTTTGCACACTGTAAAGATTTATCTCTCCAATTGGTTTAACAAAAAGCTGACTGGCCAGTAAGCCAGAAAGGAAGTAAGTATAGGTGGGACAACCATACTAAGGATGCTGGGATGAAGAAGGGTGGAGTCAGAGGAGTCACCAGCAGATGCAGGGAGAAGCAAGAAGGGCATTCCTGCTGAGAGAAGATAGAATCAAATGGCAAAGCATAGATTAAAAAAATATGGGTTAATTTAAAATGTAAGAGTTAGCTAGTAACAAGCCTGAGCTATTAACCAAGAATTTACAATGAATATTAAGTTTCTGAGTGATTATTTGGGAGTAGCTGCCAGCACAGGAAAACTCCGCCTACAATCTATGTTTTACCTCAGGGCTTTTTTTTTTTAACCTTTCCTTCTCTGTATCTTACTTTCACTGCTTCTGTACCTGGCTGGCTCTTGGCTCTGGCTTCAGGCCCTGGGTGTGTCCCTCTCTTTCTCCCGAGTTCTCTTCATTCCTCTTCTCCTCGAGCCTAGATTTCTCCTCCTCCTATTTCTCTCTGCCTGCCAGTACTGTCTATCCCTCTCCTGCCTAGCTATTGGTTGTTTAGCTTGTTATTAAACCAATCAGGTGCCTTAAGCAGGCAAGGTGAAACAAATGCAACACATCTTTACATAATTAGACAAATACAGCATAAACAAATATAACACATCTTTGCCCAGTTAAAATAATATTCCACAACAGGAACAACCTGCTTTGGAGACTGTCTCTATAGAGAATTCCAGACATCTGCCTCAACTACCCCAGTCAATTTCCGCAAGATATTTTGGGCACTAGCTTTCATAATGTCTGTCTATCTCTTGTCACATTCCCTCTTTTACTTACTCATTCAAAAACAAAAATATGGGCATTGTACATCATTCTCTAGACTATAAAACAGGCTGAAAGCTAAGGGGTTTCAGGTTTCTTTGAGGGTTGATGAAAAAAATATGTGAATTATATTATTATTGTGAACCATGTTTAAATACTTTTTTAAACAACGAGTGAACAAAATTCCCCACTTGGGGTTAGGTTTGTATACCTGTAATCTCAGCACTTAGAGGCCAAGACAGAATGATCCAGAGGTGGAAGCCAGTCTGGGCTACAGAGTAAGAAAGATTCTGTCTCAAAAAACCAAAACCCCCATTTAATTACTAGTGTAAGAAACAGGACAGAGGTCAGTTCTGAGGAGGAGAGAGGACTGAATGGAAAGGGCATCAAGAGCTTCTGGAATTTAGAAGTCTCTTCTTTCTTTTCTTCCCTGGCATCTCTTTCTGTCTTTTGGAGACAGGATATCATGTATGTCAGGCTAGCCTCAAACCCATTATGTAGCCAAGGATACTTTGAGCTTTTTCTGATCTTCCACCTCCAAAGTACTGGGATTACATGTGGGTGGTGTGTATATGATAGCCAAACACTTTACCAATTGAGCTACATCCCATGTTCTCTATTCTCAACCTGGTTGGTAGTTACATGGAAACATTCTGTGATAATTCATTGACTATTTTTTATTTCAGAAGCACAGGGCTACAGATGTAGCACAATGATACAGTGCTTCTCTAGCTACACAAAAGCCCTACATTCAATCTCATTTATATCAGAAGCCCAAAGGACTCTACCTGGATTAGGTGGGGGATTATACTGGCAGTGGGCTCAGTATTAAATTTAGGTTGAGTAAATAACTTCAAGCATCCTTGGGAGTCAGTGTTGGGATGTTCAATTCTGGAAATGATAGGCTAGTAGTCTTTAGATTCCTAGAGCCTTAGAGATAGAACCACGATCCTACATTTCACCACTTCTCACTAATGTCATCACATTATAACTCCATCAAGGGATGAATCCGTTTGTCAGGACAATGCCTTCATTTATCTAACTGTCTCTTGAAATGCTACTGCAGATACAACAGGGTGTACTTTTTACTGATTTTCCATTTCTCAGTCCTAGTAAGTTGACAATTGAGGTCAAACATCACAATGTTGTCAGAAGCAGCATAAAAATCGTCTTACTTGAAGGCAAAGTGATGTCATAACAGGACCTCTAAGAAATGCTTACAGCTGTCTGAATTTAGAGACTAGCATTATAAACAGACCTCGAAATCCATAGTATATTGGGAACCATTCAGAACAGTGATAAAAGGTCAGCTTGATTAACAAAACATAAAAACACTAGATATTTCCACCTAGTCTAGCCTCTGCTTTTTGTCTTTCCCTGTGTGCCATCTCAGTGTCAGCTAACAGTCTCTGCCTCATCCCTGGCTAGCTTCAACTTCTTAGCTTGCAGAGGACAGAATCAATCAATGCTCAAGTACAACTTCTAGGCAACATGTAAGTGTGTGTGTGTGTGTGTGTGTGTGTGTGTGTGTGTGTGTGTGTGTGTTATACTCTGGGTAGAATACTTACGCTTTAACAAGAAAACTGCTAATACAAAGAACTCTAGGTGCTGAGAGTGTGGCTCAATAGTATGAAAAGGCCCTGGGTTCCAATCCAGAGCAATACTTGTTTGGGTGTGGTGACACTCACCTATAGTCCCAGCACCAAGGAGGCAGTGGTTAGGGAGACTGAAATCAGAAATTTGGGCTACATAAGACGACCTGAGCTGGGCAGTGGTGGTGCACACCTTTAATCCCAGCTTTTGGGAGCCAGCAGCAGGTGGATCTCTGAGTTCAAGGCCAGCCTGGTCTACAGAGCAAGTTCCAGGACAGCCAGAGCTACACAGAAAAACCCAGTCTTGGAGGGGAGGGGGAGAGGAGGAGGAGGAAAAAGAGGAAGAGGAAGAAGATGATGACATTGTATTGCAAAACAAATCAAGAATCCTATAAAACTGTGTGCAGACTAGGTTATGAAGGTGTGTTTGGACAAAGACCTTATTATAGTTTGCAGCTCAGACTGAAAGGGTGAAAGCTGTTGAACTTCATTTCTTTCTAAAATTATACATGCCTTTCTGACACAAGGGTCATCTTTACTGTTTCCAGAGTCTAATAAAGCCCTGTTCCTGTGGCCTGAATGTCTCCTGAGGGCTCCAAAGTCCTGGATCTTGGCATTCTTCATAGGGCACTACCCTATCTGTTCAGTGACCTAAGAACAGAAATACATGACTATTTCTCCTCTAGGCACACAATAAATGCTTAGTGAATGAACAATACAGTCTTAGGGAAAGAATACAATGTCTCTGTGCTTTGCAGACTTAATCCTGGAACTTCGCCTAGATCTTCTGTCTGCTAATTAGACATCCTGTAAGTACAGCTCAGTGCCTGTCTTGAAGTTTATACATACACCGAGGACATGGATGGGTTCTCCTAAACGTAACGTCAGACTTTCTCACATTCTTCCATCACTGAACAGCACTGCCTCCCACACAGTAATCCGCTGAAAAACAAACGTTTAGGTTGAGGAATATCTGCAGAACATGGAGTCAATGTGCAGATAACAAGACTGCTAAACAAACAATTTATTCTGGATTTAAGTTGCAACATTTCCATTGCGGCAAAACAGTTCAAACACAAGTATAGAAAGCCAGCAAACAGACCCAGTATGTTACAATCTCAACTAGGAACTTCTGAATTCTTAACAACTAGGGGAAATAATGAACAATGCAAATGACTAAAAGGGGGAAGGGTTGCAAGCAGCCTCGACTGAAATGAACCACATTCTCCTTTTGCATCTGTTTCAAATGACCACCAAGTTAGTATGGCAAAGGGTCACTCGGCAGTGACCCCTCTTTTGCATCATCTGTGCAGCAGGTTTCTATGCAAAAGAGCAAGATATTTAAAAGCAATTTGGTACACAATCTTTTGTTCACAGGCAGATTAAGCTGCCAAAAACAAGCAATGTACTCACCACATTCTCACACTAGTTCCTAAAAAGGGAAAAAAAAAGTTTGCTAGTATTTAGCATAACAATAGATATGAATTCCTCCAAATACACAACTGGATTCTAAATATTGTGCAGTTTTACTAACAGGCTCAGAATCACATTTCTACTGAAATATAGTGCTTAGGGGCCCGGGGGTAGGGGGTGGGATAGCTGGAGAAGTAGAAGAGATTTCACAAGTAGAAAAGATTTCTTGTACTATTCCATGGGTTTGCTTTCTTCTACTTCCCACCCCATCAACACACACACTCATCAGCCAATTGTTCTGTGGTGGGGCCCCAACACAGCTTGACCACACAGCTGCCATGACAGGCTTAGAGGCCCAGACACAGCTTCTGTGACAGGCTTACTGACGGGCAACATCCACACCCAGGAAAAGGCATAAGATGACCCCACCCAGGGAAGGCCTACATCTAAGGGAAAAGTACCTGACATCCCAAACATTCCAACCATTAAGGTGGCCAGATGTCCCAGAGTCTAGAACACACCTATTTTTGTTTTACAGATACCCCTAGACAAATGTCAGCCAATCAGGGTCCTGAACCCTGGAAATCCCTTCACCCCAACCTCTGCAATGATAAAAACCCCACCCTGCCTGGACTCTGGGCTCTCTGTTATCACCACTTCATCGGATAGACAAAGAGATCAAGCCTGGGAGCTTGATGGTAATAAAGGCTCTTTGCTTTTACATGTGGGATTCAGTCTCCGTGGTGGTCTTTCGGGGGTCCCCATGATCTGGGCTTAACAGTTCCCAGCAGCTTTATTTACTTTTTCCCCCCTCAGCAACTTCCCAAGCCAAATACCAACCAAATCAGCCAGGGGTTGGTGGAGAGAGTCCACAGGCCTGTGCCTTCAAACTCTGTTGTGTAGACTCCATCCCTGCTTTGCTGAAGGTCAAGTACACTATCATTCCCTGTAACCAAAGAAGCAAAATCGAAGTTTTCTTGCTGTTCTGCCAGCTGCTAAAGCAGTCTTGACTACCATAATGACCTGCTTCTAGGGAAGATGCATACTACTTCACCAAGTCTTCCCTTTACCTAGCCCCCTGTGGCTTTGTTAAATACTCTCCCCAACACCCTTCCCTTTACAGATCACCTTCCTTTAGTGAGCTTGCAGAATGTTACCATGGAGTCCAAACAACTAGAAGCAATTTCAAAACTACATGGAATAGAAAGAAGATTTGGAGAAGATATTCTGCAAACAATATCTTTACTATGCCAAAGCGAGTATTTCTACAGATATGGAATCTTCAAGGCACAGGCAACAACATATGGTCTGCACTACATACAAAACCACTCCAAGAACAACAGAATGGACTTGTTTACCTACATTCATTCAACACATGCCCAGCACGCAAACACAGGGCACAGCTGAGGCCCCAGTCTAAAGTCTAGGTAGGAAGATGGGCAACAAATGTGTCAGAGCATGAAGGATGCCAGAGGTGCACAGATTGGCTTCAAGTTTCAGCCAACTCTTCTTCTAAGGCCACTGAGGAAAGAGAGCTCCTAAGGCATCAGTGAGTTTAGAGGTGTGGTTTTGCAAATACTAACACTGATTCTCTGGCTTTGAGACAAGAATATCTGCTATGAAGCCAGAGTATAATCTTCTGTTTGATACAAGCACACATATCACTTCAACAAACAACCAGTAAAAGTTCAAGTTGGACTATGGAAGTAGATCAGTCCACAAAGTGCTTGCCTATCATTCAGTATGCGTAGGTTAGTTAGATCTCCAGCACTGCATAAACTAGGCAAGGTAACAAAGGCTTGTAGTCCCAGCACTTGAAGAGGTAAAAGCAGGGGCATCAGAAGTTCAATGGCATCCTTGGCTACATAGTGGATTCTAGGGCCAGTCTGGGTAATACATAAGACTGCCTCAAAAAGTTTTTCTTTTTTCTTCTTCTGAAGTTTATATGTGCAATGATTTAAAACAATGTAAGTTAAACACCCATACACATTCCTCAGATTCTAGAATTCAGGTACTACAATCCAAAAGAACATTTCAGGAAAATGAAGCCTCCTTTTAGAGAAGGTAAATCGAAAGTCCCTCCATCAACAACTACTTAGAGCTCCAAGAATTCACTGCCTATATCCAGTAAGTGCCTGTAAAAGGAAAAGAGGGATATGGAGACGCAAAAAGCACGAGGATTAAACTTCTGAGGACCAGAAGGCTCTGCACAAAAATCTCTTCATGCTCTGACTTTATGATTCTACCGATGGGATCCACCATACACAAATGGCTTTATCCCAAATTATCTAAGAAATAGAAAGGGACTCCTCATTAAGGGTCTGGTGGGGAAGAGTCCACCACCAGCTGCAGAAGCAGAAAATACTTAGAGTTCCATGGAAAGAGGCAGTTCATCAGATACTCAAGCAATTAGACTAGCTCCGTAGTGTGGCTCTGCCTAGTTTTATGCAACATTTATCTCAATCTTACTTTCCATCCATCCATCTCCACACACTCAATATGAGTCATATCTTTAAATATAGCAAGTTAGTTTCCATTATGCTCTATCAGATGCTTTGACTGGTAAAGAACAGATATGTGTATTGGTGTTAATTTATAATAGAAAAAGGTTAGAATAAATTCTATGTCCCACACTAGGTAATGGGTTGGTAAGTTAAGCTATGTTCTCTTACACAGTACAGCTATGAAAAATTATATTCATGCAGGCCATGTATCAACCTGCAGACAGAATATTCTATAAAACAGCATTATGAAAACACAAAGTAGCATGCACACTATGGCTACAACTGGATAAATAGATATGAAAAGAGACCAAAAAGAATTTATTCATCCAATAAACAAATTCTACATTACTTTTTAAGACAGATCTCACTACATAGCCCTGGCTAGCCTGGAACCATGTAGATCAAGCTGGCCTCAAACTCACAGAGATGTACCTGCCTCCCAAGAGCTGGAAGTACACTACTATGCCTAGCCCAACAAGCAAAATTTAAGTGCTCACTATACTCCAAGCAAATGTATAGGGCCCAGGGAACACAACAGCAAATATAACAAAAGTCCTGGTCTTCCTAAAGTTTATTTTTTATGTGGTAAAGGGCTAGGCCTATAGATAATAAAATCATAGAGGACAAGAAGTAAAATTGGAGTGGAAGAGGTGGGTGAGGATACACAGGTGGTGGCCATCTTATCTCTGATGGTCTTATAATTAAAGAACTTCCAATGAAGGTTACCCTCCAAAACCACAGCTATTACTAAAGTTTGGTACTATGAATGATCTTGTTTTCAACAAATCTAAAATAGGCATTCTTCATATTTTCCTCATTTTTTAAAAAAGAGAAGCTTGTCTTGTAGCCCATCTAGGGAACAAGAAAATTTTTTATTAAGATAAGATATAAAAGTATTCTGTCCTCTTGACTATTAAAGAGTTGCTACTTAAAAAAACTAGGCTGTTTCTTCACCTACAAAGCTGTACAGAACCATCCTGGTAAGCAACTTAGTTTATGGAAACCATCCAAGCTAAGTGTCATGGCTCCTATGCAGCTTTAGGCCCATTCTTTGATTATTCTAAGTCTTTGCTTACTTATAAAATGGAGCTTAATGCCTCCCTGCTTCATTAGAGGATTAAATCAAGTAGTTAAGTACAAAGTGTGATGTATTTTAAAATGTACAGCATTCTTGTACTTATTTCTTATAGAAAATCAAGTGCGGCGCTAACCTAAGACCAAGAAAGATGTCCTTATCCAGCAGCAGCAGATGCTCCATTTCTGATATTTTTTGTTAACAAAATGGTTTTATTTTCTAATTCACTATTTCCTGTAACAAGTAAAAGGATACAACTTCCCAAATCTTTTTTTAAAGGACTGAACACTAAACAAAGACCTCAAATGCAGTGAAAATTCAAGACAACCGCAGTTCTATGAAAGAGCAGCATTTCTTTGGGCCAAGACATAGCACACACATTATTTTGGAATACTTCTACATAAGCTATAACTCTCATGTAAGGACACCAAGCTTCCTCATTTTCTCCAGTCTTAGAAACAACCCCCTCTAGGCAACTCATTTCTCTTATCACAAGTCTAGTCTTACTTTTTCTAATATCAGTTTTATCATAGATCCACAGTATGCATTTCATTTTCTTATTGCCCTTAAGTCACAGCTTATTTAAGGGTGTAAAACCAGTTGACCTCTCTTATCCTATCAGCTATGGTAATTAGTTATGAGCACTAAACTTGAAACACACATTAAAAATAGATTGTTTTCCTTTTATTTCTCCTGAGTATAATTATAATATATCATTTGTACATAAATGGCTATATTTCTATTAATACCATTTTTGGATAATAAAAGGATGTAAAAAATGCCTATATATAAAGAGGGCAATGGATTTGAAGGAAATGGATCACAATTCAAACTCAATGAATTATGAATTAAATCTGAGCTAACTTCAGGTCTATTTACTTCTTGAATGAAAAGCTATATAATTATGTTTTTTAAAAACTACCAAGAATAATAGCTTAGAAGACCCAACTTGACTTTCACAGTTCTTGATTTAGTAATTTTATTTTTAGTCTATAGAAATACTCTCACATGTGAGCCCAATGAAGCATACAAAGATGTTCTTTACAGGACCAGTTACATCTGAAAAATTTTAAAAACAAATACGTATCACAATGGGGTGGACAAATACAGATCCAGCCTAAGCAACATTACAGCCCGGCAAGGAGAACCAGTGTGTCTGTATCTGAGGCCACTAAAACCAACACCAAGTTAACTAACTGGCATACATGTAAGGCCCTGGGTTCCATCCCTATGACCACTAAAACAAAGCAACACTCCAACAAGGAAACCTGAAAGCTTCTAAATTATATGTGCATCCATATGTACAAGAAAGGCTAGAAGTTAATACACCAGACTAAAATGTTTAAAAAGTGAGCCGGGCGGTAGTGGCGCACGCCTTTAATCCCAGCACTCCAGAGGCAGAGCCAGGCGGATCTCTGTGAGTTCGAGGCCAGCCTGGGCTACCAAGTGAGTTCCAGGAAAGGTGCAAAGCTACACAGAGAAACCCTGTCTCGAAAAAAAAAAAAAAACAAAAAACAAAACAACAAAAAAAAAAAAAATAGAAGTGACCCAGACATATCAGATGCTGACTGTATTGTAACTAAGGCTAAAATGTAAAGATCCCTAATGTAAACTCTAGAATTATAAAATTCTATGTAAACTCTAGAACTAGAAAACTGTGGCCTTGAGTTAGGTAACAATTTTAGATATAAATCAAAAGTGTAATTCATAAAAATAAATCAATAAATTAAGTGTCATCAAAATAAAAACCGTTTGCTCTTTGAGGATATGTCAAGAAAAGTAAAAGATAGATAAGACAGGGGCTGAAAAGATGATCAGCAGGTAAAGGTACTTGCTGCCAAACCGGACAACCTAAATTCACTTGACTCCTATGGGTTGCCCTTGTACTGCAGCAAGTGTATATACATGTTCTCGAGCACACACACACAAAACCAAAGATTAGGAGAAGGTATCTCCAATTTCATTTATGATGAAGAACACATAATCCAGGCTATGCATTATGCTTTAATATCAGATCCAGGAGGCAGAGGCAGGTAGATCTTAAATTTGAGGCTAGTAAGGGCTACATATTGAACTGTCTCAAAAATCAACACACCAACAAACAGATAACTGTGGGAGACCAGCCCCCACACTTATTTACCCCAGGAACTCTTGAGGAATGAGGGATAAGAGACTTAGTCAGAAACAGAGAGAGAAAAAGAGAAAACACAGGATAAACTAGGGTGGGCCTGGATCCTTATCCATCGGCCCAGAACTTTATTCCAAAGGTCTATTTATAACAATGCTAAGGTGTGGAGCAAAAGATTGCTAGTTACAATCACCTGGTACCCAAGCCCATGGTCCAATCAACCTTTTAGGCAGTCCTGCTGGGTACAGCCACTAGGAAGCCTAGTAGTGGGCTCCAACAGATAACCAATAACCAAAAAAAAAAAAAAAAAAAAAAAAAAAAAAACACCTCTTAAAATGCAGTAAGAGAGCAACTCAAAAAACGGGCAAAAGATTTGAACAGATACATCATCAAAGATAATATATGATTGGCAAGTAATCACAAGAAAAGATGCTCAGCATCAGTTGTCAGAAGCAGGCAGCACACATTTACTACTACACATTTGTCACATAGCCTCGGATTACAGATATTGACCATATCAAGAGTTTACAACAACTCAAAGTCTCCTACACTGCTGACAAGAATGTAAAATGACAAACACTTTGAAAAACAATTTAGGACTCAAACTGCATCCTAAATATTTAGGCCTATATTTATAGATTGTGATTGGCCTCGGTCAAATGCTTGTTTTTATAGTGAATAGTGATTAATGCAGACTTATAACTGGTCAAGATGCTAAGAATAAGTGACTGTTGAGGGCTCTGCCCTCAAGAGAACCATCTCTATATTGCTCCTTTCAAGGCTCAGGGTTACACTGAGAAGAGGCAGACAGTGGAAGGAAGTTGTGAACGACTGTCTTCTAAGACTTGCACTTACAAACTCATAGCAGCTGTAGTTACCTGTGCAGGGAAAGAGCAAGGAGGGGCTCAGGGGTCCTTGGTCCTTCCCCCAGAGAGATACCAGTAGGGGATGAGTGACAGTGGTGTAGCCACTGTCAAGTTACCCAAGCACCAAAGGATTTATTTGTCACACCCATGACCACACAGTGGCTCTAGAGGAGGAGGGAGATGTCTTAGTTAAAGGTTTCTATTTCTGCAATAAGTATGACCAAAAGAAACTTGGAGAAGACAGAGTTTATTTTATCTTATACTTCCAGGTAATAGTCCATCACTGAGGGAAGTCAGGGTAGGAATTGAAGAAGCAGAGGCTATGAAGGAACTTCTTACTGCCTTGATCAGCCTGCTTTCTTACAGTACCCAGGACCACCTGCCTAGGGGTGTCACCCACAGTAAGCTGGGCCCTCTCACAATAATCATCAAGAAAATGCCCCACAGGCTTGCCCACAGGCCAATTTGGTAGAGGCATTTTCTCAACTGAGGTTCCCTCTTCCAAAAATACTCTAGCTTGTATCAAGTTGACATAAAAACTATCTAGCACAGGGATAAGGAGGGTGGGGTAGTGAGTGTAAGCAGAATTTATCATATACATGTATGAGCTTGTCAAAGAATAAGTTCATTAAAAAAAAACAAACAAAGAGACAGTACACAAAAAGAAATGAAGGGGGTGTAACTAGTGATGCTTCAAACATTAAAATATACAATAAAGTCATTCTCAACAATTATGTGCTAATAAATCTTAAAACTTAAATAGAATAGACAAATTATTTTTAAAAGGTACTTAAAAATCCTTCCGAAGAGTTTTACAGGCAAATTCTATGATTATTATAGGAGCACCAATTCCAATTTCATATAAACTATCGAAGGATAGAATATTAAGGACCACTCTCTCAGCTCATTATGAGGCTAGCAATACTAATACCAGAACTTAAGAAAAACTCAAAGTTAATCTAATTTATGGACACAGATGCAAAAAAAAAATGTGTATGTACAAAGTTCAAGTCAGATTTAGGTTACTGTGGAATACAAGACTTGAAATGCAAAGTCAGTCTAGTTTACCACATTAACTGACTAAAAGAGGAAATATGTGATCATCCTACCAGATTCTGAAAAGTGCCTGATAAAATTTAACACCCTCTAAAGTTCATTTTTACTCCAACTAGGAATGTAAGAAAATGTCCTTAATCTAATAAGGAGTAAAAAAGCTCATAGAACTTCCCCAAATCCTTCCATTTAAAATGAGAATTAGGTAAAGGAGGATACTTGCTATTACTACTTCCATTCAACAATGTAGTAGACATTCTAGCCAGAAGATTATAGTAAGATAAAAGCAGAAAGGAAAAAAAATCTGAGCTAAAATTAGTAAGTGGCTGGGAAGATGGCTCAGTGGATAAAGTACTGGCCACATAAGCATGAGGATCCGAGTCCAATTCGCACACCACATAAAAAGCCAAATGCAGTGGACATGTGCCTACCTATCATCATCCTCCAGCTGAGTAGCTGGAGGCAAGAAGATCCCTAGAGCCCATTGGCTAGCCAGACTAACCAATCAGTGAGCATCAGCTCTGTGAGCAGGAATCTTTTCTTAAAAGCAGGAATAAAGTGGTGGGGGGTGGGGGTGGGGGGGTGGGAGGAACAGATGTGACACACAAACAGGCAGATCTCTATGAGTTAGAGGCCAACCTGGTCTACAAAGTGAGTTTCAGGCCAGCCAAAATTATCATGGTGAGACTCTGTCTCAAAAATAAATAATTTATCTGGGCATGGTGGCATACACCTTTAATCCTAGCACTTGGGGAGGCAAAGGCAAGCAAATCTCTAAGTTCAAGGCCAACCTGGTCTACAGAGTGAGTTCCAGGACAGCCAGGGCTACACAGAGAAACCCTGTCTCAAGAAAACAAAACAAAACAAAACAAAAAAATCCAGAAGAATTAGTAAGAATGTTCAATTTTTAAATATCTAGGAGGCACGCCTTTAATACTAGCATTTGAGGCAGAGGCTGGCAGATCTCTGAGTTTGAAGCCATCCTGGTCTACTCAGTGAGTTCCAGGGTAGCCAGAGCTAATGAATGAATGTGTCCCTGGTCTCAAAATCAACCAGCCAGCACCAGCAAGATTACCAGTAGGTAAAGTGCTTGCTGTGCAAACCTGATGACCTAAGATTAATTCTCTGAACCTACATGATGGAAAGATAGAATGGACTCAAAACAAGCTGTCCTCTCCACTCCAATAAATAAAGGTAAAAGTCTATGAGGAGAATCACTGGAGAAAAAAGCACAAGCGGACATGCAGCAGTATGCTCTATGGGACATATGCTGCTATGTATGCTGGAAGGACTTGAAATACAAAACTGAAAGACTTTGCTATGTAAATGCTTGGCTGAACTAAGCCTGATGTTTCCAAACAACTCAAGAGTCAGTATGCAATTGGCACTTTGAACTAGAAAGCCTTATGGTTCATTCTGAAGTACTGTAAAAATTGTTACTAACTTCTCTATAATTCAGGGTTTAAGAGTTCAGTTTCAGGTTCCTAACCATATGACAGAATAGAATCCCAACCACCCAAAAGAGGATATGGTGGCATCTTTTCAGGATTTTGGATGCCAGGAACAGAACAGTAAGACTCAGGTCAGAGATTGGAGCAAAGCCCATCCAGTAAGGATGATCTTTCTTTAAGCAATCAGATTTCTTCACCAAAGTTGTCTAAAGGGGCCTGTGCTGATATATTTGTAATCTAAGAAATAAAGCTTGCCTGTAGATCAGAGGACAGAGTCAGACCCAGAGTTGGCCAGAGGTCAGGCAGTAGTGGCACACACCTTTAATACTAGCACTCAAGAGGCAGAGGCAGAGTCTGGAGTTCTGTGAATCAAGGCCACACTAGCTACTTGAGATTAATCCAGTCTAAAAGAGAAACAACCAGGAGTGGTGGCACACACCGTTAATTCCAGCACTTGGGATCACACACCTTTAATCCCTGCACTAGGAAGGATGAGACAGGAAGTGATATTGCTGGGCAGAGAAGAAATATAAGGAGGGAGGAGACAGGAATTTGCTCTCTTGCAGAGGCTATGTCTGGCTGAGGAGTTGGTGAGGTAAGAGGTGGTAGCTGTGGCTTGCTCTGCTTCTCTGATCTTTCAGCTTTCACCCTGATATCTGGCTCTGGGTTTTTATTATAAGACCATTTAGGACTTGCGCAACAGGGGTCCTCTGTTGAAGACCACAACAGTGGCATACATGGAAGCTCTGAAGAAAATCTGTGCACTGAAAATATTTGGCCTTGAGCTCAGAATGCCACTATTGCATACCAGCAGAAGCAACAAAAATGTCAGTGCAGGTGACTTAGAGTCAACCTTAGAACAACACATCTGTTGCTGCAGTACCACATTAGATTACTTTCCTAAAGATAGCCACCAAGGTCGATTCCCTTATTTGGCCATTTCCTCTTCCCGAGACTCACAACCAAGGTCCAGCTATCAAAGTATAGAAGAAGTCCAGCAATCAAAAGCCCCCTTTTGGCTACCCTAATGAACATGCCCAATCAAAATTAACCAACTCATCCCAACACGGCGGCTCCCCCTTTCCCTTTATAAATTGCCATTTGTCTGTGTGCCACATCTGTCTCCTCTCTATCCAGAGGCAGTTCTTTGTCCCTCCAGGGCAAATATCCCTCCCCTCTCTCCCTTGTTTCTTTTACTTTCTCTCTGGTCCTTTATCTCTTGAACTGTATAAAAAAGAAAAAGTGAACTGAGCACAAGCATCCAGCACTGTCTGCTTCCTGGCTATGGTTGCAATGTAACCAAGCGCTTCAAGCTCTTGATGCGTTGACATACCACAATGGCCTGTACCTCCAATCGTGAGGCAGAATAAACCCCTCCTTCCTGTACTAGTTATTTTTCTTGGCATACCATAATGGCCTGTACCTCCAATTGTGAGGCAGATTACCCCTCCTTCCTGTACTAGTTATTTTTCTGTTGCTGGGACAAAAATACCATGACCAAATGCAACCTAAGGAAAAAAGTTTATTTTGGTTTATGGTTCCAGAGATTCCATAATGGTGAAAGAGGCATTAGAGCAAGCAGATGGAGGAGAAACTGACAGATCACAACTTCAACTAAAAACACAAAGCAGAGAGAATGAACTGAAAGTGGAGGAGACAATGAACTCTCAAAGCTACTCCAAATTTGCACCACCTCCCCAAACAGCACCATCAACTGGGGACTACCAGTTCAAATATGTGAGCCCATGGGGACATTTCCATTCAAAATCACCACAATTCCTTAAGTGGCTTTTGTCAGGGAATTTTACCACAGCTCCAGAAAAGTAACCTAGAAACTCAGCCATCTCCCAGACACTCACATTAGTTTTTGTTGTTTTTTGAGACAGGGTCTCTCAACTGAGCCTAGAGCCCATGGATTCAGCTAGACTGCCTAGCCAGCAAGCCCTCAGGATCCCGTTTTCTCCACCTCTCTGTTGCTGGAATTGCAGGTATTTACTGCCCACCCTGCTTTTTATATGTGGGAATGAGGCATCTAAACTCACGTCCCCAAACTTCTGCAGCTTGTAAGCACTTTACCAATTGAGCCATCTCCTCAGCCCCAGAAACTACTACTTTAAAATGAAGTCTAGGGCCGGAGAAATGGCTCAGTGATTAAGAGCATGGACTGCTCTTCCAGAAGTCCCAGGTTTCATTCCCAGCAACCACACAGCAGCTCTCAACAGTCTATAACTCCAGCCCCAAGGGATTTGATGCCCTCTTCTGGCCTCCTTAGGCACCAGACACACATGTGAGACACACATGCATGCAGGCGACATACTCATATACATCAAAATAAATTAAAAATTTTTTAAAGTCTAAATAAATGGAGAGTTACCACAATGAATCAAAAGACTCAAAACTCAATATTTTTCAAGGCAATTATTGCTAAACGTGGTGGCACACGCCTTTAATTCCAGCACTGGGGAGGCAAAGGCAGGTGGACCTCTGGGAGTTTGAGGAAAGCCTAATCTATGTTGTGAGTTCCAGGACAGCCAGAGCTGCATAACAAAGAGATCCTGTTTCAAAAACAAACAAAAAAGCAATTCTCTTGAAATTGATTCATTAAACACTCACAATTCCAATTTCAAAAGCTAGGAGTGCTTACTTCTTTATGTATACAACCTAAAGAATTAATTTAAAATTTTATATTGAAGATCACAGGCCCAAGAAAATACAAAATATTGCTTAAAAATGAATATAGTTAGTGAAAATTGACCCTTATAAATCCTCACCTCATGAGCAAATGTCAATTCCAAAAGGCAAAAGGCCTAAATTTAAAAAACAAAACTTTAAAACTTCCATAATAGAATCTGAGAGAAAAAATCCTTAAGCAGGATACACAAACAGGGCAATATGCTCAAGTTCCAGCACCACTAAGTACTAAAGATGCACACCAAAGCATCTATTAAAGAAGCAGAAGACAGGTGAAAATAGTAACAATGAAGGATCCATTCAAGAGGGTCAACATCCAACTAATTAGCTCTTCAGAGACTAGAACAACACTGAAGGAGGAAATAACTAGAAAACCAATATAAAACAACCTCCTAGAGCACTGGTTACCAAACTCAAAGGACCCTCTGAATGCCCAGTATTGTGTACGAAAACTATACAACTAAAGGTCATTATCATGAATTTCAGAACAAACAGATATAAAGGGAAGATCTCAAGAACTTGGGAGAGAGAGAAAGGAAGAGGTAACCTATGAAGATGAAGAATACAAATGCTATAGAACCAGCTGTGGTGGCATGAGCCTATAAATCCCAGGAAGGAGGCAGAGGCAGAAGCAGGAGAATCCTGAGTTCTATGCCAGCTTGATCTGTATATTGGGACTCTGACTCAAAATTACAAAGGGAAAAAGAGAGAAATTTCAGTGGTGAATTGCTTGCCAAGCATGAACAAGGCCCTCAGTTCCTTCCTGGGACCACAATGTGTGTCAAAGAGAGGGAGGAGGAGAGGGAGACAAGAGACGGAAACAGAGAGTGTTTGGGAGACAGAGCATGAGCAAGAGTGCTTGCCAGCCAGCTACTGCTCCTGTACTCCACAGATCCCTGGGCCTGGGAGGCTGAGGTGGGAGGATCACTTGTGTCCAGTGTCCAGGTACTCAAGACTAGTCTGGGCAACACAGCTAGAACCTGTCTCAGGAAAAGAGTGAGTGAGTGAGTGAGTGAGTGAGTGAGTGAGTGAGTGAGTGAGTGAGTGAGTGAGTGAGAATGAATGAGAATGGCCTCTTCACTGACATTTTCAAAAGCAAAATTCAAAGCAGAAGACATTAATATGATGCCTTTGAAATTCTGAAGTAAAACTACTTAACAGATTTTTCCCCCTCAACTGTCACTAAATATGGGAACATAAAAACATGTTTACATGTATAAGAACAAAAAAATAACTATGATACATCCTCGTTTTGCATTAAGGCAACAAGCAAAACCAATGAGATTTCAGAGAACAAAGAATCCAAAACAAGGAAGAGATCCAGCCAAAACAAACCTGAAAAAGAGAAAGTAGGCTGTTTCACACTTTATCAAAAGGCTTCTGTGATCAAAACAATATGGCACAGTCATAAAGACAAACTGATGAAACTGAACAGAACTTAAGCCTTAAGGATATTAAGCTAAGTGAACTAACTAAGCCAGTTGCAAAGGAACAAGCGCCAACAAGTTCACATTAAATGGATGATAGGTTGTCCCCCAGGGTTTGAGAACAGGGTATTGCTGTTTAATGAATTAACATTTGTAAGATCTGTCATAAAATTTATATTGCAAGTATACGTAACACTAAGTATACTATATACTGAAAAGTCGTTAAATTTCACACCATGTGGTTTTTACCAATATAGGTAGTGGAGTAGGGGAGGCACAGAAATAAATCTCTGCAGAAATGTCAAATGTTTCTTGACAAGGATGCCAAGACATTCAATGGGAGAAAGGACAAGTTTTCAGAAAGTTGTGTTAAGAACAATATATACCAAAAGAATGTTGCCAGGTCCATGCCTTATAGACAAATTATAAAGTCTTCATGACATTGGATTTTGCAATAAATCCTTGGATATGATATCAAAATCAAGGAACCAAATGAAAAAAATTAGAATTCATCAAAATAAACCTTTGGTGTGGGTAGGTAAAGAAAAAAGGAGAATGGAAAAGGTGGGTTGATGGGCACTAAATTAATGAACAAAGCTTAAAAGAGCATTATTCAAGTGGCTCACAACCACTTGTAGTTCCAGCTCCAGAGCCTCTGGGAGCACATAAACTCACATAGGCACACACCCATACAAAAATAAATCAATCTTTAAAGGACACTACTGAGAGAATAAAAAGGCAAGCTACAGAAAATAAGCCTTATTTGCAAAGCAAATATATAATAAGATTAATAATCAACAAAATTTAGTGAGCAAAGAGATTGACTAGGTATTTATTTATCCAAAAGACAACATATATATGGTCAATAAGCACATGAAGTACTGCTGGATGTCACTAATTGTTAGGAAAGCGCACAGTGAGACACCACAGTGAGATACCACAGTGAGATACCACATCATTATTTATTAGAATGGCATTTATCAAAACACAAGACAAAACAGAAAACAAGTGCTACTGAGGACATGAAAGTAACACTTGTGTGCTCCTGGTGGAAATGAGAAAGGTGTGGTCACCATGGAAAACAGTAAAAGTGGTCTCTAAAATTTGAAGCACAGAATCATCACATGGTCCAGGAACTTCACTCCATATCCAACAGAACTGGAAGAAAGGTCTTAGATATTTCATAGCAGCATTCCAGTAGTGAAGAGGTGAGAGAAAGCAATCCAAATGTCTATCAATGAATGAACAAACAAAACATGGTATATAGCTGCAACTGAACAGTATTCAGCCTTAAAAAGGAAAGAAATCGTGACAGGTGCAACAAAATACAGCAATCTTATGGACATTATGCTCACTCAAGTAAGCCAGACACAAAATGATAAATCCATGACTCTGTTAATAGAGGTACCTAGAATAATCAAATTCACAGAAACAGAACAGTGGTTACTAGGGTGTTACTAGGCGGGATGGGTTATCAGTATTTAACAGGAACAGAGTTTTTGTTTGGGATAATGACAAAGTTCTGGAAATAGGTAGGGTACACCATGTGAACATACTTAGTGTCACTGAGCTGGACTTCTGGTTTAGATGGAACCTAGTATGTCTATTTTACAGTAATAAAGATGGTTAAAATGAGAATCTTAAGATCTGTATATTTTATCTCAAAGAAAAAAGTTCTTAAAGAAAAAGATACTGTCTAGACTTGATAAGTCAAGAAGTAACAAGGCAAAGACATTTTTATAAGCACAAGATAAATAAAAGATAGCAAATTTAGGCATAAGGATAAGGTGAGGTAGGCCTGGTTCAGGAGTCTACTATGTTTGCTGTTTTAAGTCTATAGTAATGTTGGCCTAAATTCATGTGATTTATGTATGTAATGTACTTCTTTGAAAAAAACATGGGAACTTATGCATCTAGCTCCTAAGAGGGCAGAGAAATCAAATTTATTCATAAAAGTTGGACAATCCAAGACTCAGATGACTGCTTTCTCCCCTTTGAGGATGTGTCCTTGCCAGTACTGACAGAGAGCTCCAGTTTTAAACATTCCCTTCCATGGAAACAGGAAGTTTTCTGCAATGAAGATATAAGCCCTGATGATAAAAGAGCAATGAAGGTTGTTAAGATTTAGACTTTCTCCACAGATCAAAGAGTGACTAAGAAGCTAGGAGTCGTACCTAGGGGTAAACTTTAGCTAAGCATATATGTACGGATCCATGAATGTATCTGTGGAATTAATATTAATGTTAATTTCTTCCCCTAAAGAATTCATGATGGCCTTTTAGGGCAATGTACATACATATCAAGTCAGCCTCAACAGGAAATCCTTATTAAATATAAAATAATCCTGAATACTTGAAAAAATCCACAATTATTATCAAAGTAATTATTCCTGTCACAAATTAAAGTGACAAATACAAACATTGAAGCCTCAATATTTTCATAGTTCTGATATTTCTTTTAAAATATATTTCTACAGGCTGAAGAAATGGCTCAGCAGTTAAGCACACTGGCTGCTCTTCCAGAGAACCTGAGTTCAATTCCCAGCACCCACATGGCAGCTCACAACTGTCTGTAACTCCTGTTCCAGGGGATCTGACATACTCACATAGACATACATGCAGGCAAAACACCAATGCCCATAAAATATAAGTAATTCATTTAAATATATATATTTCTAGGGGCTGGAGAAATGGCTCAATGGTTAAAAGCACTGGCTGCTCTTCCAGAGGACTGGGGTTCAATTCTTTGTACCCATATGGCAGGTCACAACCATCTTTACTCTAGTTCCAAGGGTTCCAATGCTCTCTTCTGACCTCTGCAAGCACTGCACACACATGGTGCACAGATATTCAGGCAAAACATACATAGATTCATTCACACATGTCTTTTCTTTGAATGTCCATTCTTTGGTAAATTTGTCTTTGCTTCAGAAATGTAATTCAAAAACGCAAATCTTCATTTTTTCTAAGGGTACATAGTTGTAATATAAAACAGTACAAAAACCTGGTACTCATTTCTGCTACAATAAGCTCTTGGCTAATAACACATTTTTGAGGTTTGGCTTCTCATTTATAAAATGTAAATAGTAACAGTACAACTTCAAAAAGTTATCATCAGAGTTAACCTTGCATAGGTTCTGGTTTACTGAATATTCAAGTATGTTATAAGTGATGATAGATAGACCAATGACACTTTTCAAGGCCTGGCCTTGACTACACCTTCTACACCTCATGTTGCCTACAGATACCAAGCTGTTTCATGCCTCAATCCCTTTTCTTGAGTTTCTCCTCATGTTAACCTGCCTAGAATCTGCCACAAAATTCCTCAGTCTACTTACCTAGATCTGTCTGATAAATGTTTGTCACTGAAGAGCCATCTAGTGCACATAGTGTTATAGTTACTGGTACTCCTTATCTGGGTCTTGTGAGCACCCTCGTATTTCAGTACTACAGACAGTAGCAAGTGGTTAAATAACCTGGTCTACCATTGTACAATAACAAGTATATAAGAAACACTAGACACAGCCTTAGAGTTAAAACTAGTGCACAATAAGAATCAGATTCTGTTGGCTTGGGGCTGAGGTAAAATTTCAAGTCACCTTATTGTACACAGCCATCCTGCCCATGCAGAAAAATCTTACCAACATCTGCTCTTGTCATTTTATTTTCATTTAGTGTTAACATCCTTCTTTGGATATGGATTATGTGCTGACTTCCTCGGGACTGCTTTGAAAACCACAGAGCACACTGATTTCTACCCTTTCAAAAGCAAGGGTGCCAGCTATTGTGCTAGCCCCTGACACTCACCTCAGCCACCTGCTGGGTCCCCACTCTGTGCTGAACCAGCCCCTCCATATTTGTAGCCATGGTGAAGCAAGATCATTAGAGAACCTGTTTGGAAAAATGCAGCAACTTCTATCAGGTGTGGAAAACCAGGCTACTTGAAAATTATCACTCATCAAAATTCATCGTTGATACTGTCTTAGAAGGACTATGCCTTCTACAGGAGACAAAGTCAGCAGGGTAAGCATATCTGGATATGCCATAAAATCAGTGTACCAAAATTTGTAGAAACATTTCAATTAGGAAATTTCTCTTGCTAGATATAAATACAGAGGAATGTGGGGCTTTACCTATCAGGTCTTCTTGGTTTTGACTGCTGGGTTCACCTCTCAGAGAGGTGGGAACTACACATAACTTTTTGGATAGTTCTCAGTCACAGCACACTGAGTAAAAATGTGGCTATCTGAGAAAAGTATGAAGTTAACTTTAGATAGAGTACTAGTTTGCTTGACTGCTATCTAAACTTTTATGATTAGTGGCAATATGAGAAGCAAAACCATGCCCAGCTTATACACTTCACTTACAGGCTGAAAAGACAAACAGTAATCACCAACAAAGAAACAAAGTATATGCTAACAAGAACAAAGTACCCATCAATTTATTTTTTTAATAATTTTTATTTTATGTGTATTGTTGTCTTGCCTGTGTGTATATCTGCATTGAGAGTCCCCTGGAACCGGAGTTAGACAGTTGTGAGCTGCCATGTGGGTGCTGGAAATTGAACCTCTGGAAGAGCAGTCAGTGCTCCTAACCGCTGAGCCATCTCGCCAAGCCCCTCAATTTAATAATACATATCTGAGACAGGTTCTCACTGTGTAACTCTGGCTGGCCTGGAACTCACTCTGTAGACCAGGCTAGTCATGAACTCAGAGATCCACACCTGCCTCTTCCTCCTGAGTGCTGGAATTAAAGGAGTATACCACCATACCTGTAACACACACACACACACACACACACACATATATGCCCCTAATTTTCCAATAATAGAAAAAATACATTTGATGCCATCACTTACAAATCTCGAGGAAGATCATTTAAAGATCAAAAAGCCTGCTAGCCTCCTAGGTCAGAATCATTTAAACACAGTTACTGCTGATCAAATAGAATCTTCATCTCTTCTGGCCACAAAGACAGATCCCTCAACACTTTTCAGTAACTTTACTACAGAGAAGCCAGGGTTTATTTGGGACAATTCATTATCATCTAGACAGGTCCCAGGCTGAATAGGAAAATAGGCTCTGGAAGAATTATGTTCAAGATTTGCACATAATAACTGTACAGTGTTATTGTACAATAATTCTGTTTGTAATATACACAGATGCACACAGAGCTCATTTACATGCTTGGACTAGTATAAATACAGTTTCACAAAGCACCTTTCTATAGCATTCCTACCTATAAGGCACAGATCTCCAAGCTTTTTAACTGTGGTCATTCTCTGAATTTTTCTACCCACTTTTAGGTAACTACTTCTATTACTGTTAACTCCCATTCAGATTGTTTTATTGCCAAAACAATGAGTGGTGAATGAAATGTGAAACTGTGGCTGACAACATAAAAAGACCTAGAACAGGTACTGCATCAACAGGAACATGACACCAAATCACAGGTCAGTGATTTACCTCCACATAATAAGGCCAGGTATGAGCTGTGGGGCAGTACTTTAGTCATTCCTTCTTCTTACTCCAAGTGTTTTCTTTCTTTCAGAATGTATGGGGCTAAAGACCAAATCTAGAGCCCATCACACAGGAGAAGCATATGTTCTACCAGTAAACTACATTATCAGCTACTGTGGGATGTCTTTCTGCATGCTGTAAGTATGTGTGGTTCCCACTGAATAATAAATAAAGCTGTTTTGGCCCATGGCAAGAAAGCTTACAGCCAGGTGGGAGATCCAAGCAGAGATACAGAGAGAAGGGCAGGAGGGGAGAGAGATGCCAGCCACCACCAAAGGAGCAACAAGATGCCAGCAGACCAGTAATGATACGGCTACGTGGCAACATATGGATTAATAGGAATGGGTTAATTTAAGATGAAAGAGCTAGCTAGCAAGAAGCTGAAGCCATAGGCCATACAGTTTGTAATTAATATAAGCCTCTGAGTGATTATTTTATAAACGGCTGCGGGACTGTGGAACCATGAGGCCAGGTGGGACCAAGAAACTACGGTTACAACCAGTCTGTTTATCTTTTTAATAAGTAAGTAAAACTTTTGTTTCTAGAAGAAAAAAACCAAGATGCAACACAGAACACTTGGTTTTTGTTCTGTTTTGGGCCTTGCTATGATTTGGTTCAAACTTAGAGAAACATCTACATGTGTGAAGTCTAGACTTGCACTATTCAACAAAGAAAATAACTCAGAGTAAATGATAGCCAGTAGGTTAACATATAGCAAGAACTAAAATCAAGACAGAGAGCCACTCATTTTATAATTCTGAAACATTATAAGTGTTCCTGCTGCTAACTGTAGTTTGAGTAAAAAATAAGTGACTCTGAACACATGGAATAATGTTAGAGATTTATTACTGAATACTATAGAAACATCAGAATATTCATTAAAAGGCACATCTTTCATGGAGTTTCCTATAAACAACTGTTTAAATTTCAAGCTTAGTAACCCAGAAAGCTTACTGTAATGGTCCACTTTATGACTTCTTTTTGCTTTTGTTTTATATTGTTGAGGACCAAAATCACAGCCTTAAACATGTTATCACCAAACTGCAATCCTAGCCTAAATCACTTCAAATCTGCAGGGCCAATCAACTTAAGATAGTTATGAGTCTCAAAATAATTCTAATAACCAGTATCTATAAATATTAAGTCAGAAAAGAGTACATCTGTTAGGCTTTAAAAAGCTAAGCATTCTGGATACTATTTGATTGTGTAAGTGTATACATTTGTAAATGTCTTTTCCCACTTTCTATTTACTTTCTTTAACATGTCTTGATGAACAGAGGTAGGATACTAATGCTGAATGGGTCAGTGTTTGAGCAGTTTGTATCAATTTCTTTACTTATTAGCATATGATGGGGGAGCATGTATATGTGGTAGTACACACGTGGAGGAGGTTAGAGGACAATTTGCAGTTGATTTTTTTCTGCCTTTACAAGGGCTCTAAAGATTGAACTCAGATCACCGAGCTCACAAACACCTACCTCACACCATCCTGCCAGCCCTGGTAGCCTGCATTTTTTATGTTTTAAGGACATTCTATCCTATCCTAGGGTTATAAATACCATAGTACGTATTTTTATTGTAAACACTAAAGAGTGTTATCACCCACATTTTTAAGTTCTTGATCCATCTTCCCATTGGTTTTTTGAGTCTGATGAGTGAGGCACAGATATCGATTTGCCAGCTCCATGCACTGAACCACATATTCTTTTCATCACTAATCTGTAACTCAGGTTTCCTACTGAGTGTGAATAAAATGCCAGGTTCTCTATCCCACTACTGGCTATTTATCTTTCTGTTTGCTACCACCATTATTTCACTGTTACACCTTTACAGGTCTTGAATTTTGGACCATCTCTTGAATTCCTGTAATTCTTGATCTCAACGTTGGTTTTCTACCTTCCAAGCACCTTCAGCTATCAACTGCTAAATAAAATGAAAGAGGAGGAATGTATGTCTCCTGAAAAGACAAGCAGAGACAGTGAGAGTAAGAACAAGCAGAAAAACTGCAGATAACTGTGATTCCAACAGACAGACTTATATCCAACTAGAGCAAACAAGAGAGGAGTTTCAAAACTGGTTCTTCACTTAACCATGTTAGAAAATATGTTGTCATAAACCAAATCCTATTCTTACGTATAAAAGAAAAGGAAGCTTCTCCTTGGGGATATCACAATGCAAAAAGCAAGCAAAATAAAATCTCAAGTGATGTCAGGAAGCAGGGCTGTGGGGGTATCTTTAACTCAGTGCTCCTGAAATAAAGATAATGTGAACAATATTCTCTCACCACAGACACAAAAGTCACATGGGGGGGAGGAGGTCAGAGCCTTTGGAGCAAAGTATGGAGCATCAGTTTTCAACTAGAGGGCATCTCCCTTCCAAAAATGACAAGCTCCAAAGAACAGTAGTAGTCTGAAAACTTGTAGTCACTAACTTCATAACTGAAATCTAGAAACAACAAAACACCAAAACTAAATCTATTACTACAGAAACAGGCTTTTAGGACCTGGGAGAACTGGAGGTGTGGCTCAGTGATAGAGGGCCTGCTTAGCATGTGCAAGGCCCTGGGTTTGATCCCAATCACCAAAAAGAAAAACAGCTTTTAAGGAAAACCTTCTTGGCTTATGGAGGTAAGCTTAACACCAGTTGTAATCAACAGGTGTTGTTTTATTTAATAAGCACCGTGGACAGAACAAGCTACCAAGAAATCCATTTTTCTTTTTTCTTTGGGTTTTTTCCAAGACAGGGTTTCTCCGTGTAGTTTTGGTACCTGTCCTGGATCTCGCTCTGTCCTCGAACTCACAGAGATCCTCCTGGCTCTGCCTCCCAAGTGCTGGGATTAAAAAAGTGTGCCACCGCCGCCCAACCGGAATCCATTTTTCTAGTGAGTTTTGCTCTTAGAGAGCCTATCTTGAAGGATGCTGTGCAGGGTGCCCATCAGGTATCTCCATCTGTTGGTCATTGTGTTGTGCTGCTTTCTGTTCCCAATAAAGGGTTGTCTGGTTTGCTTTCAAAAAAGAAAAAAGAAAGAAAAAAAAGAAAAAGAAAACCCAACTAATTGCCAGAAGACCTATAAAGACACAGCACTTCAAGTAAAAACTTGGTAAGTTCCAACTAGCCCCACCAACCTTTATTAAGTAACTGCTTTGACCAGACAATGAGTTGAAGGTTGAGAATTAACAAATCAGGGAGCCTGTCCTTGTTGAACCTGATACAATTTGAAGGCTATGCTGAGTGTCCCAAGGAAGAAGTAATGCCCTCTGCTGGGGGAGCTAACGAAGATCTTAAAGAGGGGTAAGTTGCCTCAGTGAGTAAAAGCACTTGCCCTCAGGCCTGACAACCTGAGTCAGAGCCCCAGGATTCACATGGTAAAATGAGAGAATCAACTTCCTCAAGTTGTCCTCCAGGTGCATGCTCCCCTTCTCGGTACAAATACAAAATAAATTAATTAAAAATCTTAATGATTTGTTTAAACTAGGATTTGAAAAGTGGAAATTTATCAAAGAAAGGGAGAATGGAGAGTATTCTAAGCCAGTTCTTAGGAAACTAGCGGTCTGACATAGAATGGGTGGGGTATTTGAGGAACAGCAGGCAATATGCCAAAAACTATGGAAGAGGTTAGAGACTGACACTGTGGATGCTGGGGGAACCACCAATAATTTTAACATGATCATATCTGATCCTCAACAAAAGAAACTTTTTTATGATAGCAGGGTGGAGGTAACAGAAAAAGGCATGTTACAGGGGGGAGGGGGGCAGTAAGGAATCCACAACAACAGTAAGAAAGTAAGAAATGAAGGTAGATCCTTAAATTTAATTTGAACTAATGAGTTTATCCAGGACAGCACATGATGACAGCAGGGCACAGTAAACAAAAACTGGTGCAGACTACAGGGTAACAAGAGCACAAATGAACTCTTCCAGACTCACAAAAGACTGACAGCTCATGAGATCCTGTCTTCAGTTAAGCTTACCCACCCTAACAGTGAACCAGGTTCTTGATGGGACCACCTGGTCTCTCTCAGCAGCCAGGAAGTGTAGCTATACCACTCAGCAACACAGAAACTGTCTTTAGTAACAGGAGACTAGGAACCTATCTTTTCCTTCCATGATCAACTGACTCAATCACTCATGCTTATGCACTGCATGCCCGATGAAGAACTTCACAACGGCAAGGATCAGGTAGTAAGACCCTAACTAAAAAAATCAGTATCTAATGAACATCTGAAAGATACAGAAGGAAGGAAGGGAGGGAAGGAAGGAAGGCCGGCTGAGATGGCACACACCTTTAATCCCAGCACTTAGGAGGTAGAGACAAGCTAACGGCCTGTGAATTGGCCAGTGTTGTCTACACAGTGCATTCCAAGCCAGCCAAAGCTACATGGTAAGACCTTGTTTCACAAAAAAAAAAATAAATAAATAAATAAATAAATAAATAAATAAATAAATAAATTAAATAAAATAAAAGATACTACTGGATAGAATTTCTTAATATATATTCTGTTAGAAAGTTATTTATGTCTATGGGACAATAAAAATCTGGCAAACACAGAACTACAGACTAGATCAGATTAGGATTTGGAATTAAGACATGAAAAATCAAAGTTTAGTATAATACAAATGTTCTTCAATAGCAAACACGCTCCTTAGATGCTTCTAAGGCCAAGCTTAGATCCCACACCCAGTCATCAAAATCCTGATGTTTTTTAAGACTCAAGATCACGTATGTGTCTGGGTCATGTGATTTCCTGCCTACCATGGCCATACAAAGGAAACTACTTTCTTCCATTAAGTAAAAGGAGAAATGATATCATGTGGAGGGGATGGTGGGGGAGAGCCAGGGAAAACAGGAGCTTTCCCAGCCATGTTGTTCCTATGCTACTGGGGCACTGCTACAGGTTTCTGTGTAAAGACTGCTCCAAAACTTTGCACATTGTGGGTGGCCTCCTCATCCTACCAAAGACCCAAGTGTAATAATGGCGATGCCAATTCTGTTTCTGTTAGTGTGGGTCTGGGGTAGGCAACTGGAATAGCAGGACAGACTTCTGGGCACCTATAACCTATTTTGTGTCAAACTAGGCCTGTTTTGGTCCTCAGCACACCTGAGCATAATAATAAGCTCCAACAAGGAAGCCAGGAGAACAAACTCACAAGTAAACTTGTTTAAAGTGACCCAGCTGCTAATGAAGTGCTAGGATTCCAACTCAGACCTCTCTGACTTTAAAACTCACACTATTACCTCTAGATCAATCTCAGTACTCTTCAAAATAACTTCCCAAGAAAAACACAAAGTCAAGGAAGAAAAACAGAAATAGTTACCTATCTCTTTCATTTATAGACTAGAACATTTAATAACTAATATAAAAAAAACTACTGATTCCTAAATGTGAAACACTTCAGTACTGCCATCAGGAATTTATGATCCAGCTCTACCATGATGATTTCTTAGGAATTCAAACATACTTTTAATATTTTAGCTATACAGTAACTATACTGACCAGAATTGTGGAGACAGAAAGTAAAACAGTGAGAATAACTTAACACTTTTAAACAAAAACTTTACTGAACTACAACATACAAATACAAAAGTGCTCAAACTGTAAACACTGTGATGACAGTCTACTAACGAAACACATAGTCACACCAGAAAAAAAAGTACCAGCAGCCTGAAGTCTCTGATGAACCTCTCCTGCTGTCATTAACTTTTCCTTTCTTCTCCTGATATCATCAGGGAAGATTTTGGCTTGTTTTTGAACTATATGTGATATACTTTGTCTGACTTCTCTCATTATTATTTTGCGAAAACTATAAGCACTCCATTTTCATTACTGTCTAGCACTCTAACATGACTATGCCACAAGCCACTCATTTACAGCTTTTGAGTGTTCAGCTTGTTTCCAGGCTGGAGCTCTTATGACCAGTGCTTCTGTGCATAGTTTTACTCATGCCTTATGGTAACTGAGATCTTGCCCTGGCTTGTCTTTAACTCAGTTATCCTCCTGTCTCTGCTGGGACCAATGGTGTAAGACACTAAGCTCACCAGGTCTTAGTTTTTATTTGTAGTGCTAAGTACAAGTTCTACCACTGACATCTACTCCCAAACCCTTTTACTTATTTTCATTTACTTTTTAGCTTTTGCTTTTCTAAGATCCTCACTATGTAGCCCAGGTTGGCCTCAAACTTGCCATCTTCCTGCCTCACACCCTAGGCAGGCCCAGAATTTAGTGTCTCTTAGTTTGTCACCAACTACAATAAGTATTACTGATTCTGTCTATGATCACTACCTTTAGTTCATTTATGCTCCTGTCACACACTAGAAGATGCAGAACTGAGATCACAGTTGTGCACTACTATACCTGATTCAATCACACACACCCCATAAGGGGCTATCTTGTACTTCTTCATAAAAACATAATAATTTCATTTCTTAAAAAACTTGTGTTAAGTCAATACATATATTCTAATCACCAGCCTTTTCAGCTGAGGAATGATATAATACTACTTGTGACAATCTGCTTTTCACCTTGATAAAACAAGACAATAGTTACAAGGTATTCACCTAATCAACCTAGTAAAACCTTGTGTTGCTGCAGAATGGGGGTGTGGGAGAGGGGACAATGGGTAATATAAAGACATTTCTGAAATGTTCTATTAATACACAATCAGATTCACTGTAGAATAAAAGGCCCTGGGGAAAATACAAACAGAAACTTTCCAGCACTGGGCAACTTCAAGAGGCATCCAATCAGCCAGGGCTTGGTAGGAATCTATTTTACTTCCTGCATAGCTGTTATTACTTGACAGAGCAGTAAAGGTAAACAAGGAGAGGTTCCCTGGAGAGTCCTCACCTATGAGTCCAATCCCACCAGCCTCCTTCTCCTCCTAACAGCTGCCCTGTTCTCCAAGCTCCAGCACTTTCTACTACATCACCCATTACCTGAACTACAGAAAATTATACTCTTGCAATGAAATTCTTCTTGATTTACATTCTAACACTTCCATAAACCTTTAGGGTTATCAGTAAATAATGACTTTCATCGACATAAGCTTCTGGAGTCTAGAAGTGCATCATAAAGTCCAGTGAAAAGTCTGCACTAACTTACTCCTTTCTTGTCCTTTACATTCCACTTCCCATCTCTCCAAGATGCCCAGATGCCAGGGTGTGAACCTGGTGGAAATATCCCTAAACAAATGCCCCATGCCAATATCCTGAGTTAGGCCTCAGACGCCCCTATATACACCTCCTTCACTGTGAGCTATGTTAGTTGAAAGTGTTCCCTGGCTGTCATGCCTTTACACAGAAAGTTTCTCCTGCTTCAACACCAGCTTTCAGGGTAACTGTAATGAGAATGGGTATCCCTGCTATCAGGGTTCGAAGAGAGTGGCAAAGGTTATGAGGAAGGAACAACTCAGCCTCTGGGCAAGTTAAACCTCCAAAGACCAAAGAAGAATCATCTCCTATAGTGTGTAACAAGAATATGAATGAATTTCAGATGATGATCACACACACAAGAAAAAGGTCAGCCAGTAAGTGGGATATAGTGACACACAACTTTGATCACAGCACTGGAGAGGCAGAGGCAAGTAGATCTGAGAGTTTCAGGCCAGTCAGAGCTACATGTGACTGTGTTTCAAAAAGAAAGAAAGAGAGAAAGAGAAAGAAAGAAAGAAAGAGAGAGAGAGAGAGAGAGAGAGAGAGAGAGAGAGAGAGAGAGAGAGAGAGAAATCATCAATAAAGCAAGACACTAAAATGGAGAGAATTTATATCAGGTGTGAGGCTGGTTTCAATGAGCTTCAAGACCACTTCCTACTGTTTTTCAAAATAGGGTTGCAGGCCTGCAATTCATTATATGGCCCAGACAGGCTCCAGTCCCCTTATTCACTTGAGATGAGATGCTAAAGTCTGTTGTTTATTTCTTGGCTCTTTTTCTGGAGGGCCCGCCACCCAGCTTACTTATGAATGCCTGGCCTTAGCTTGGCTTAGTTTCTAGCCAGTTTTTCTATACTTTAGATTATTCCATCTACCTTTTGCCTCTATAACTTCTGTAAATCAACTCTTACTCCGTGGCTTGCTACGTAGTTAGGTGGCTGGCCCCTGGAGTCCTCCTCCTTCTCTGGCTCCTAGCTCTCCCTTCTTCCTTCTATATACCCTCCCTGCCTACCAGCCCTGCCTATCCTTTCTCCTGCCTTGCTATTGGCTGTTCAGTTCTTTATTAGACCATCAGGTGTTTTAGACAGGCACAGTAACACAGCTTCACAGAGTTAAAGAAATGTAACATAAACAAAAGTAACACACCTTAAAATAATATTCTACAGCAAAGGTCCCTTTTACAGATGGTCTCTGTTGGTATTTAAGGCCACACTCTGGTTCACTCTGATGCTTACAACCTTTGGAGCAAATGGCACATAGGAGAACTCAAAGACAAATACCAAAGGTAATCCTCAGTATGTGCAGCCACTCAAACAAGACACAGGCCAGCTCCTCACCACAGGCTTACCTCTCTTGGCTGCAGTCATTGGGGCAAATCCTCGCCCCTCTCTCTCCCAATCAGTGTTGGCTCCCTTTTTTCCAAGTTTACAAATGTATAAACCTCAAAAAGGCTACTTACTCAAGTTTCTGGATTCCACAGTCCAAACTCCTATCACACCAGGTCACTTGGCTCCTTGAAGACATTAAAAATTGTCCACCTAGGCAAGGTAGCAAGACCTGCCAATAGCCCCGGCTGCTCAGAGACTAACACAAGAGGATAACTAGGGGCCAGGGTCTAAAGGCCAGGTAAGCAACAATCTCAAACAAAACAACAGAACTAAACAATAAAACCCTCAAAATTCCTAGAACTCCTCTAATAAGTGAAGAGACTACTGACACAGACCCTATCCCAACTCCAACAGAGTTCTCATTATGCAGCCCTGGCTAGCCTAGAATTCAGATACACCTGCCTCTGCCTTTTGTGTACAGGAATCAAAGTCCTGAGCCACCACCACACCTGGCTGGGTCTCTTCTTTAAGGTATGATTGACTACAGGCTGACAAGGAGTTAGACAAAAAATAATTAGGGAAAACTGCAGCTGCACATTGGTAGCTGTGTCTCCTATTAAAATGCCCTTTGTGGTTAAACAGCCTTGAAGCTTCAACTAGGCTGTTCTTGCTATATCAGAAACTAAGGTAACAGAGAACTTTCCCCACACATGTACATGAAGCAATGGTCTACATCCTCAAAAGATCTGATATTATAGTATCAATTGAATTCTGATTTTGACATCTCCAGCTTTTGGAAAGAGAAAGTCCAAAAGGAAAAGCCACCATACTTTGGGAGGGGGGAAAGGTTACCTTACTCCATGAATATTCTATCACCTCATAAATATTCAGGAAACTTTAAAATTCACAATGCAGAACAAACTGGGCTGCAAGTCACTTTGGGACAGCCTATTACAATCTCTTTTTGGTAGTCTTTGCTTGGCTTAACTTAAACTGTCTCTTGAAACATCCAAAAGAAAGAATTAAAATTGTGACTACTAATATTATTAAAAAGATACTGCTGTTTAATTTCAAATATTTGCACTTTTTTTTTTTTTTTTTTGACATAGGACCTTATGTAGCCCAGGCTGGCCTCAAACTCTCTGTGTAGCCAAGGATGACACTGAATTCTGATCCTGCCTCCACCTCCCCAATGCTGGGATTACTACACTACACCAGGTTTATGCAGTGTTAGGGATGGAATTCGAGGCTTCCTGCATGCTAGCTAGCCCTTCCTATTATGTTATATACAAATATTTTAGTTACCAAATTTTCCGATGGAAACTTGACATTATAGTTTGTAAAATTTGCTTTTCACTTTGGCAAACAATTAAAAGGAGATTTCCAATAACTTCATAGCATTCATCAATTTTATTTCTGAAAAAAAAAAAAACATGTTAAAAGAATGTCACTGAAGTCCAATTCAAATTCCCTGAAAAGTATAATGGGCATTTTATTGCTGGTTGTGCCAACCCAACTGCCAAGTAAGCATTCCTAAAAAGGAACCAACTAAATATGCAGTACTTAGTTATCAGCAGTATCACTTAGTTATCAGCAGTATCATCAATTAGCAATTGTCAGGTATTCTGCTAAGTACTAGATGCATAATGATTTGCAAAATAATTCTGCCTGCCTAAAGCCTCAAGCAATCACATAAGGGAGTAATTACCTAGTGAGATAAAAGCTATAAGGAAAAGAATATAAAGAATCTGTCCTAGAATGAATGGCATTAGGAACCAAGGAGGATGTCCCGAGAAAGGCAGGCTGTAGCACAGATCTGTGTGACTAGGGGTAGGGGAGGAATATGAGGGGCAGACATTTGATATCAGGGTGGAAGGCCTGGAGAAGATGGTAAGCCACACTGTCAAAGAAGTGGTGGGTCAGTGTGTTAAGAGAGAGAGAACCAGGAGGCCCAGAGGTAAGAAAATTATGACAAACATCAGAAAGGTTTCTGGAAAAGGGCTTCTATCACTACTGTAACTTTCAAATTATAAAGCACGCCATATTTTTGTAATTACTACTGGGTCCAAAGTTTTCTAAATAAACTTTTGTATTGGGCACTAAACACCATCTGAAAACGGTAGTCAAATCCCAGTGCTTCAATCCAGTGCCTTTGCTCCTACACCATGCTGTCTAGGTCAATGTCCTGAACAGATAACTAATTTTCATAATTTTTTATTCAATGCTTACTATAAACCAGGCACTATAAGCTCTTTATTTACATAAACTCATTTAACCCTTGATTCTGGAGAAGGATTCTATTGTTCAGATGGGAATACTAAGCCTCAAGCACCTAAGTAACTTGCCCCAAATCACAGTGCTTAGTAAATTGAGCTATTAATCACAATGGTTAACTTCTATTTTGTATGCATCCAGAGATAGGGAGAAAAGAACTCACATGTATGGACTAACGGGCACATATTTAGGGATCCATGTCTTAGTCATCTTCGTATTCCGGCCTATCACTAGGGTATTAGTGGAGCTCAGCAAATATCTGGCAGCTTCAAAAGGACATAAAAAGCTGACAAAGGCTTTAAATCTGGAAGTAAAGTGATTTTCTGAGGCTCTCCCTCCAAACCAGGCATTCATGTCCAAAGCCTTCCCTTCCCACGTTCAAGCTTGCTATCTGGAACCCTGCTCTTTCCCTGAACTCGATTCAAACATCACATTCTCAGAGAAGCCTGCCTTCCTCGTCCTCCATTCTAAACTAACGCCCTCACAACTCCTTCAGCACATCATCCAGTTTCTTCCGAGGAACTGACCACCCTCTGAGCCCTTGAAACACACACGAGGCCAGCATCCAACACTGGGAGAGAAGGGCTCCTTGACCAGCTGAATCTCCGGATGTTTCCCTAGTGCCTAAAACTAAGTGCATCTGTGTTTTATGAACGAAGGGAGGAGAATCACCTCAAGTTTTCCACTTCAGTCGGTCCCATATCGTATTTTTCCACATCACCATTTTGGAGCTAGGGATTTGTAACTCAACGGCAGAGCCGTCCCCAGCACCACAATAAAAAGCTAACACCTCCATTTGCAAATCACTTCGAGGCTCGAAGCGTAGCCTGCGCTCCATTTTCTGAGACTAGCCCCTCAAACAATGCTGAAGAGAGAGGCGCTGTTTGACAAAAACGCCTGGTGTCCCAATGTCACCGACTGAAACTGAGCCCGCGAGAGGGACTCCGTCCAGAACCGTGTGAGGAGGAACGCGAACCCCGAAGAGCCTCCGTGGGCCGGCGAGCTCTGCCTTCCAGATCGCGCCATGGGTTCAAAAGGCACCATCAGCCTCCCAGCCCGAGACCCACCGGGTTGCCTCAGAGAGGCAGGCCCGCCCGGCCTCACGCCCCTCACTAGCGGACCCCGGGGACCTCCCTCTCCCGCCTGGGCCAACCAGCACGGCCCCGGGGCGGCGCCGCCGGCCGCGGCCCTCCGGTCGGGGGGCGATTGGCCAGCCCGGCCGTCACTCAGGAGGTCGCGCCCTGCCCACGCCTCCCTCCTCGCCACTCCACCCTCCCAGGCAGGGGAAAACGGCGGTTGGGCCAGGGTGGCAGCCAACGGCAGGCGGGGAGCGCTGGGGCGAGGAGCGGGGAGCACAGGAAGAAGCCGGCAGGCCGGGCGCGCGCAGAGGGGAACCCGGCCGGCTGGCCGGCGCCGCGGGGACAAGATGGCGGCGCTGGCGGAGGGCCAGGCGTGAGGCGGGGCCGCGGACATTCCCCCTCCGCCCCCGCGGCGCGCGGCCGGCCCGGTCAGGACAGCGGCTCGCAGGGCTCGGCTGCGGGCGGGGAGGGGAGTGGAAGAGAGAGAGGGGAGGAGGGGAGGGCGCGGCCCGGCCCACTATGCAAAGCGCCCGCCGCCGCCGCCGCCGCCGCCGCCGCCACCGCCCCGTGGCAAAGGTAAAAGGCCGCGTTCAGCCTCCGCGGCCTGCCATGGCGGGCGCAGGCCCGCCCTCCGCCGCGCCGCGGCCCTGCCCGGCGGGCTCGCTCTTACCTCAGGGTCGGGCGCCACAACAGCCGCGGAGCAGGTCCCGTGTCTGCGGCGGGCGCCCCCCGGCACGGAGGGCCAGGCGCGGGCCGGGCGGACGCCGGAGGGCAGGAGCCTGGGGGCTCGGGCGGCCGGGACGCCGCGGCGGGCCGGTGCAGAGCGGGGCGGCGGGCCGGGCCCTGGCGCCGCCGGGGTCGCGGAGGGACCGCGCTTTGTTATTGTTTTTGTCAGTGAAAGGTCAGAGTTCGTGACCCCGGTGCCGCTGCCGCCGCCGCCCGCGCGCTGGGAGGAGGAGGGCGAATGTTCCTCTTCCTCTTCCCGGCGCCAGCCTCACCGCGGCGGCGGGGGGCGGGCGAGCACGCGATTGGTTGAGCGCGCGCGTGCACCGGAACGCCGCGGCAGCCGCCGGAGCTGAGGGCCGCGGGGCCTGGGCCGGGCAGGTGCCGCGGCTCCCGCAGCCTCCCCTTGCTGGCTGGAGAAACGGCCCGGGACTGGAGCCGAGCCGGGAGGTCGCAAGTGGGCAGTTTCCTGGGAAGGCACTGTGCCCCCGGTACCTTCCTCGGGATGGGCGGTAGATTTTGTGTTTTGGAGCTCCGACCAGGCAAGGGTTGCAGATGCCCCGGTGCCGTTTTTAAAATAGCTGCTCAACCTTGGAGCCCAGCCTTGAGGGGTCCCATGCCCCTCCCCTTCGTGATTTGTGTAAAGCAGCTTGGGCTCGCACTGATTGCGTTCTGGAAAGCCTCTGGCCCCCTGATCTCACAACTTCTGGGTTCTATTTCTCTAGTTAATTTCGATTGGGCTTGGGAAGGTGCCGGCGTTCCTCGGTGCCTGTCTGCAATGTTCAGCCACTCCCCTTGGTTACTGTGCTGTGTAGATTGGAGATGCTCTACCAGCTGATTACCCCTCTCCCTCCTTGCTCACTAGAAATAAATGCTTCAAGATAAATAGGTTAACCAAATTTTTGCAATAGACATGTAGGCTTTCATCAGGGTGACTCCAACTCGGAGTATTCTGCCCATAATCTTAATAGAATTTCTATTTGGTGACACGTATTTTAAACACACTCCTCTGCTCTCCCCCTCGCCTGGGAAAGTGGGGGGAGTATCTCTGTGCCCTACAGACCCTCGAGCTGGAAGGAGCCTCCACGAGATCTGATGAAATGGCAAGGAAGTTTTCCTCATTTATAGGACATGTGACCCAGAGAGCTCATGCCTGAGGTAGCCCACATAAAAGTCCTTTGTAAAATCCTTGTAAATATGGAATGCTCTGTTATATACTTTTCCAAGAATTTAAGTCTGTAATGCTAAATAATACAGATATAGTGTAAAAATTCACATTAAATGAGATTTTGGGAGGAACATTACAATTGTACAAGGTTTACAAATAAACCATAATGGATGCACCTATCTTGGCTTGTAGTTTTCCTTTTCTCCAGTTAGTATTCTGGCTCTGCAAATGCACCGTTCTTAAACTGCCAGTTAGACGCAGGAACTGGAGCCCACGTTAAGTAACCAGCCCGATGCTGTGGGTACAGTAAGCAAAACCAGGGCCTTTATCAGCCTCTTTGAGGCTACTCTCAGTGAAGTTAGCCAGGCTTCTATCGGTCACATTTGCAGGAGTGTTAAGTAGCTTTTTGGGTAAATTGTAGCAACTTTTCTCTTGAAAATAGCGCATGGACACATATACACAGATACATTGTCAGCTGGTAAAAGGAGTTTGCTGGCTGGGTTCAGCAAGGCTTTGTAACACTTTAATACATTTTAGAGTCACACACAAAATGGCACCATGTAAAGAGGATTATGTTATGTTATTTATACATTTACCTGCAGGTTTCTGTTAGTAACCATCCACATTTGAATTTGTAGTGCTTTTATTTTGAAACAAGGTCTTACTGTGTAACACTGGCTGACCTAGAACTCTATATTTTAAAAAGGTGTGGTGGTACCCTCCTTTAATTCCAGCACTTGAGAGGCAAAGGCAGGCGGATCTCTGAGTTCAAGGCCAGCCTGGTCTACATAGTTCCAGGACAGCCAGAGCTATGTAGAGAGAGACCCTGTCTCAAAAAAAAAAAAGAAAAAGGTCTCAACTCACACAGATACACCTGTCCCTGCCTCCCGAGTGCTGGGGTAAAAGGCCTGCTTCACGACTGCTTCATCTTTGCAATGCCATTAACATTAATTACCAGCCTTTAATATAAGGTTTTTCACTGGGGTGTACTTCAGAACTGCTGACCGTTTGTTCTGAAGCAGTCAGGTCACAGCATCTGTTGGGGCTGGCAACAGCACTTCTCTTGAGCACCACAGATGACACTGATGTAGCCCAGGCTTAATCAGTGATCTCATTGCCCAAATGTATGATAAGGTAATACAATTTTCTAGAATGTGTCCCAAATTGGCCTGAAAACGCACTGTGTAGCTAAGGATAGCCTTGAACTTCTGATCCTCCATCTCTGAAGCACAGGAGTGCACCACCATGTCCAGTTTAGGTAGTTCTTTGGATGTGCCCCAGGGTTTCTCTTACTGGGGTGAAACAGTAATACCAAAAGCAACTTGGAAAGGTTTTATTTGACTTACACTTCTGTATCACAGATCATCAAAAGTGGTCTGGGTAACAGGGCAGGAACCTGGAGGCAGGAGCTGATGCAGAAGCTATGCAGGAATGCTGCTTACTGGCTTGCTAAACCTGCTTTCTAATAGAACTCAGGACTACCAGCCTTGGGGTGGCACTATCCCAATGGGCTTGGCCCTTCCACATCAATCACTAATTAAGGAAATGCCCTACAAGCTTGCCCAATCTTATAGCGGTATTTTCTCAATTGAGGTTCTCTTTCTCTCAGAGGACACTAGCTTGTGTCAAGCTGCCTTAAAAACTAGCCAGCACAGGATGGAACCCAGGGCTTAAGGCATACTAGGCAAGCACCCTTCCAATTGAGTTACATCCTCAGCTCAAAACAAAATTGTTTAGCCTTTCAAGATGTAGTTTAGAAGATTTTTTTTGTTTTTTAAATTCTGACCATTTCAGTAGACTGTTCTGCCATGGCCTGGGGCTCTGTGAGGGATGTGTGAGACAGCACACTCTTGGATGAAGGTTATCTGAGACTCTGCCCGAACTTTGGGCCCTGGAAAGATGTACTCTGCCCTGTCCCTCAGCCATGATGGTGTAGTGTGAATGTGGAGGCTTTCCAACAGCAGTGTGTGACAACAACAATTTCCATGCTGTCCATCTTTACCAAGGACCTCAGGGAAACCGGGTCCAGTGACGTTCCTGAGCTGCGATGTGAGCCTGGGTCTTCTGGCTCCCTGCCCAGGGCTCTATCCATGAGTGGTTTTCTGACTCAGTGGTCTCCTGAGTAGGTCTTTTTCATGGTACCAATATAATTGGTGGTCATTGATTGATTATCTGTGGCCTTAAGAGCAGGAACCGTAACTGGTGTTTCATCGTTGAACCTAACATGAACACTTCCCATTCGGTGTTACTTTACACCTACATGTAAATGAAAGTCCTGACTAAATGAACCTCAGTTAAGCTATGGTTAAGGAGCAGACATGTAAATGAAAGTCCTGACTAAATGAACCTCAGTTAAGCTACAGTTAAAGAGCACGCTGCTTATTAACATCCTGCCTTTGTGATAGTATAGACAGCAGCTTCAGGCCACAGTACAGCTCAGTGACAGGGGCCTTGCCTAGCAAGTGAAGGGTCCCAGGTTCTCCCCCCAGCACTGCAGGAAGAAACTGTTTTCCCTTTTTTGTAATGTAAAGCTGATAGTGCCTGCATTTTCTCTGAGAGAAGCCTTAATAATTACCTTTCATAAGCATGTAGGAATGTCGGTTTTTCTGTAACGGCTTATGCTTTATTACTATGTAGTAATCATTTCAAAGACCTATCTTCATGTTGCTTGTATAATTATTACATGCTTGCAAAATAAACATGAAGCTCATGTAGATGTCATTAGGCTTATTGTGGAATTAGAACAGACAGAATAGATAGCAGACTGCATGTTCCTGGCGTGTTTATACTGCTTCATCTTACAACAATCTTGTGAAGCGTATGGCATTGTCCTGTTTTTACAGCTGGAGAGGCCAAGGCCCCACACAGGGAGGATGACTTCCCCAAAGTCACGTGTTGGCAAGCGAAACACTAATAGTTATTTCTGCCTGTGAAGACTCTGAGCAAACTGCCCCCACCTTCATGTTTTTGTCAGAGCTGGCCTCTGTCAAGGTTACCTGGGCAGGTCACAACTTCTATTTGAATAGCCAGCCTCCTTTCTTAAGGTAGATGGTGGCTCCAGAATACAGGGACATGGGAAGTGTAGCCCCTTCGTGAATTGTTTTGACCTGGGCTTTCCAGGCTTTGCAGAAGGGTGTGGGGATGATTTCCAAGTTACAAGTTGCATTTGGCTCAGATATCTTAGAGCCACAGAGCTTGTTTTTGGAGGAGGCATGAATCTTGAGATTCTAATGGAAAAATAGATTCCATTCTCAGAAAGCTGTATCTGCCCTTGGTCCCCAGCTCTCAGAGCGAGGGTGGTTGTGAAGTGGTTTTGTTTTCTTAAATGTTGTATAACTAAAAAATCAGTGAATGGAGCATCCCTCTCTGAGTGGTACAGCTCTAGCAGCGAGTTTAGGTGGAGTATGAGGCATCCAAGCTCCCAGACACACCTGTGACCTGGTCCCCAGCCTCTTGATTTCTTTTCCATAGAAAAAAACTTGCTGCTAAGTGAAAGTACAGTTGCTTGTCTTTGTGGGGGGAACAGGGTTCTGCATCTCCTTACTGACCTTGGGCTAATCCTGTCTTTGGTCCTATCCTGGCCTTCCGATAGGCCTGTGCCTCAGTTCTGAGCCTCTCTAGGGGCAGGGTCCTTTGTATGCCCCTCTGGTATTCCCCTCTGCAGACACACTGGTAACATTTCTCCCCTGCTAAGTCAGTTGCTGGGATGTGAAGTGCTCTTCCAAAATTGAATTGATATTTTCTGCATTCCCCTCCTGTCACCCTCTGGATTATGTGTTTATTCATTTGTTGTCTTTCCTGTTTGGGAAAAGAGCCCAGAAATGCACATTTTCTGGTTCTTGCTGTGCAACACCCAAGTTATATGGCCTCAGAACCAACAGTCACCTTTCTAGCAAATTACAATCTGGACTTCTAGGATCAGATAAGTGATGGCTAGACCTGGAGTCATCTGTGTCTGGCTGATGCTGTTAGTATGAACACCTCCAAGTGGCCTCTGTACATGGCCAGCTCCACCACAGCACAGTGGATTCAAACTCCATATCACTTCCTCTGTTTGCTCCTTCCTGAGGCGGTCACCAAGGCCTTTCCAGTTCAAGGCAGGGAATAGGATTGCACCACACTAGGGGAAGGTACTATAAGTCAGGCTTCTCTGAAGGAACAGGACTGATTGACGAATATGTGTGTGGTATTTATTAGAGTGGCTTACAGGCTGTGGTCCAAGTAGTCCAACCATGGCTGTTTCCTGACAGAAAGGCCAAGAATCAGGTAGTTGTCTAGTCCATGAGAATGGATGTCTCAGCAGTCCAATCTGCTGCTGGAGTCCCAGAAGATTCCTTGTAGTGTGAATTCTAATTGGTCTTAATAATAAAAACCCAGAGTCAGATATTGAGAGTGAGAGCTTCTGAAAGATCAGAGAAGCAGAGCAGTCAGCCCTTAGAGAGACTTCTTACCTCTACCAAAGCCTCAGACGGAAAAGGCTGAGCTCCTGTCTTATCACTTCCTCTCTCCAACCAGCCATATCACTTCCTGTTTCCTCCTCCCAACTGCTGGGATTAAAGACCTGTGCCTCCCAAGTTCTGGGATCAAAGGCATGAGATCTGAAGTGCTGGGATTAAAGGTGTATGCCATCACCGCCTGGCCTCTAGTGGCTAGCTCTGCACTCTGGTCTCCAGGCAAGCTTTATTTGTTAGAGCACAAACAAAGTATCACCACAATTCCTAGAGACTGGTCATCGGTCTATGCTGGAATCCTGGAGAAGTTTTAATTCCAGCAAAGGGATGCCTCAGCAGCAGGATAGATGCGCTTGCCAGTGAGAGCGAGGGCAAAGGGCAAAAAGCAAAAGCTTCCTTCCTCCATGTCTTTGTATGTGGGCTGCCACCAGAAGGTGGGGCCCAGATTTAGCGTGGGCCTCCCCACCTCAAATGATCTGTTTAAGAAAGTCCCTCCATACTTACCTGGCAGGGGAGATACCATGATCACGAAGGTGGTTTTCCCAGGGCGAGGCTTATCCATTGCACTCCAGATGTGCTGACCCCTGCGATTTCCCCAAATGCGGGAAACTTGACTGCATAATTTGTGGTAGTGGGGGACTGCGTTCGCGCTCTCCCCTGAAAAGAAAAAAAAAAAAAAAAAAGAAAAGAAAGTCCCTCACAGGCACGACTAGCTCCTTGAGTTTTAGCTGATTCCTACTGTAGTTAAGTTGACAACCAGGATTAGTCACCACAGGCACAGATCCAAGATAAAGAACACTTGGGCAACCATGTGTTCAGTTATCTTTAAACAGAGGACCAGAATGGATTTTCCAGAACTCAGAGCTGTTCTTCTAAACCATGTGAAGGCCCCCACAGTCTAGTGACTGTAGGGTGATGTCAGTGACCCTGACAGACCTGACCCATACAGCCTTTCTGAGTGTCATTTTGGGGACTTCCCTGCACTCTGCTTATTCCAAACTACCCCAGTTCCTGAGCCTGCCACACCCCTCCTTGCTACTCTCTCTCCTCATCCTACTGTCTTCCTGTAGAGACCTCTTTCCCTGTGAGGCAGCCCCCTGCTTGGTCCAGGCTTGCCCAAGCTCAAAAGTTTTACCTCAAGATGCTCCTGGCTATCCCAGGCACAGTGCAGTTACCTGTCTCCAGGGTGACTTCTCTGTTCCTGCTTGTGTTTGCCAGCTCAGAATCACTGGAGAGAGTACCAGGGTATAACCATGTTGCGAGTTCCTCAGACACCTGTTCGCGTGGCATCCACAGAGCTCAGCACTTATTCACCCTCTTCTGGGGCCAGTTGGACACTCCAACACTCAGAAGCAAGGTTTATCATGCAAAGCCCGCTTTCCAGCCAACTGATCCGGGGATTGAATATCTGTTTCAATATTTTTTCAACATTAATTTTTTTTTTTTTTTTTTGGTTTTTCGAGACAGGGTTTCTCTGTGTAGCTTTGCGCCTTTCCTGGGACTCACTTGGTAGCCCAGGCTGGCCTCAAACTCACAGAGATCCTCCTGGCTCTGCCTCCCAAGTGCTGGGATTAAAGGCATGCGCCACCACCGCCCGGCCTCAACATTAATTTTTTTTTTTTTTTTTTTTTTTTTGGTTTTTCGAGACAGGGTTTCTCTGTGTAGCTTTGCGCCTTTCCTGGGACTCACTTGGTAGCCCAGGCTGGCCTCGAACTCACAGAGATCCGCCTGGCTCTGCCTCCCGAGTGCTGGGATTAAAGGCGTGCGCCACCACCGCCCGGCAACATTAATTTTTATTTGTCTGTGAACGTTTTCATTATGATGCAGGTATTAGGATAGTCAGCATTTATTTATCAGCCAATGGTCTATCAGAGTTTCAGTCAGCAAGGGTAATTTGTAGACTAACTGAGAGTTAATGACCATTAGCCGAGGAGGATGCCCCTGGCTGGGGAGAGTCATCTGGCTGTCTTGTTCCAGAGTCACCAGCACTAGTGGCAACACTAGAACCAGCTTCAGGACTGTTTTTGCTGAGGTCTCGTGTGCCTTCACCACCTTACAGAGGATGTTCGTGGAGAGAAGTAGGTGGAAGTACCTTTGTACATGGTAAACTGAGGCACTCAAAAGCTGCATCTCAACTCAGAGCCCCTGACTCAGTCACCTTCACTGACAGACAAGCAACTTTAAATGTTTGCCATGCTAGATCAAAGTATGTGTACATGTGCATGGGGATTGAACCCAGGACCCTGTGCACACTTGGCACAACCCCAGTGGCCTAGCCACCTCTCCACTCCTTTAAACAAAACATTTTTGAGACAGGGTCTGATTGTGGAGCCCAGGCCGACCTTCAGCTCATGACCTTCCTACCTCAGCCTCCCAAGGGCTTGGATTACAGGTATGCACCACAACAGCTGGATGAAAAACTATTTTTTTAAAAGATCAACTCTTGTCAGGTAGTGATGGCGCACGCCTTTAATCCCAGCACTCATGAGACAGAGGCAAGCAGATCTCTGTGAATTCAAGGCCAGCCTGGTCTACAGAGTGAGTTCCAGGAGAGCCAGGGCTACCCAGAGAAACCCTGTCTTGAAAAACAAACAACAAAGATCAATTCTTCCCACCCCTCATTAGGACATACAGAGTCTATGTCTCGGGGAAGCACGGACTGCAGGATGACACAGTACTATCTCTGTAATTTAAAAAATGGAACATCCGCCGGGCGGTGGTGGCACACGCCTTTAATCCCAGCACTTGGGAGGCAGAGGCAAGCAGATCTCTGTGAGTTCAAGGCCAGCCTGGGCTAGAGTGAGTTCCAGGACAGGCTCCAAAGCTACACAGAGAAAGTCTGTCTCAAAAATACAAAAAAAAAAGAAAAAAAGGAACATCTTTGTGGAACAGGTGATGGGATGATATTTTTAAAAGAAATTAGTGAAATCATTTCAGTAAAAACTAGTGTCATTTTTCACCAGGCCCCACAAAGTAAAATGCAGGGTCACACCAAGTAGTCATATAGCTTTATTTCTAAAAACTGTCTAATATTTTGCCCACAAAAACTTGCATAATTATATATGTTGTAATAATCAGGCCCCATGCCTTAGGGCATGACCAACTACCACATAGCAATGTAGAAAGTCATTTGTTTAGGGTAGCTCACTGGACATCTGTGGAGCATAGTGTCCATCTGTACACATTGGACATGAGGGCCTCAGACTAAGTTATCCCCAGTCCCCTACACATTTCTCTTGCAGCTCACTGCTCCCATTTTACTCCAGGACAGGTTTAGAGACATCGGTGCTGATATACAGACCTAGAAAATTATAGCTGAATCTTCCTGTACTTTTCCCTCTAAGTTCAACTTAGGAGAGAGTGTGACTTGACTGTCTCAAGGCCTCCCCTGAAGATGAAAATACACTTTTGTTTGACTTGGTTTTCATTGTTAGAGATAGGACCTGGTGATGCCTCTTCCTTGGCTTCCCAAGTGCCGGGACTACACACACACACACACACACACACACACACACACACACACACACCCCACCATGCCCAGCTCAAAAACATTAAGATTTGCAACATTCATCTACTGGATAATTTTTCTTATGTATAAAGAAAAGGTTAGGAATTTCTCTGCTTTACTGCAGAATATGTCTCCTGATCAAAAGAACCTTTGTGTAGCTTTACTATAAATTTAAATTTCTCCCCAAACTGTGTTATACGAAGCCATTCAAAAGATAAGACCGTGGTGGCGCACGCCTTTAATCCAGCACTTGAGAGGCAGAGCCAGGCAGATCTCTGTGAGTTCGAGGCCAGCCTGGGCTACCAAGTGAGTTCCAGGAAAAGCGCAAAGCTACACAGAGAAACCCTGTCTCAAAAAACCAAAAAAAAAAAAAAAAAAAGATAAGACCGGAAACTTTTGGGGGTTGCTGGGGATGAGCATCTACTGATGAGTTATATATCCAGCCCCAAAATGTGATGACCACAGTCCATAAGTATCAATACATTTTACATGAATAATTATAGTAGATCATAGCCAAGGCTGTTGGTACAGGCCTGTAATCCTAGCTACCTAGGAGGTTGAGGCAGGAGGATCACAAGTTCAAGGCCAAACTGAACAAGTAAGCAAGATCTTGCCTTAAAAAGCTTTCAGGGGAGGCTGGGGAGCTGGAGAGAGAGGTACTGATGGAACACTTGCCTAATGTGCACAAGGGCCCAGGTTCAGTCCCTAACAACACACACACACACACACACACACACACACACACACACACACACACACCCCTACATGTATCTTAAAAATACATGTGCATTGTACATAAAATTAAAGCAAGAAAATTAATAGATTAGCCCTGAAGTACAGTGGAGGCACACAGCTAAGTTCTTTTTTCTTCACATGTATGTGTGTCAGGTGAAAACATGACACCCAGCTGCAGCACCCTTGTTGACTTCCTCCTATGGATTTTACTCCATAGCAGCCTCTCCCCTGCTCCTGTGGAGGGGCCACCTCTCCTTTCCCTACTGGTCATGTCCATCAATTCTAACAGTGCCCGAATAAGAACAGGGTGAGTCTGCCAGTATTCTGCTCTGGAGACACTCCACCTTTTCTAGTCTAATGGCATTAAAGTCTGTACAAGGAACTTCCTATGATCACCAGGATGTCGTGTCAGTGGCCAGGGGGCCACAGGAAGTGTCTCTAGGAGACAGCTGGCTTAGCAACACCTTGATTCTCCTGTGTCAACGGCAGTTACACTAGCACGATGAGACAGGAGCTTTTTTGTTTTTTTGAGGACAGGGTCTCATGTAGCCTAGGCTAGTCTCAGGCTTGCTCTGTAGCCAAAGATCCTCCTGCCTGATCCTCCTGCCTCTACCTCTTGAGTAGGATTGTAAGCATGTGCCACTGCGTCCAGTTTTGCTGTACTGGGAATCAAATCCAGGGCTTCATGCATACTAGGCAAGCAGTCCACTAACTGAGTGACAGACCGACAGACAGACCGACAGACAGACAGACAGACAGACACACACACACACACACACACACACGATGAATTCTGAAAAGTGCTCACAGTCTTGCCTCATACAACTGACACCTCTCCTGCTCTGCAGCATCCTTTTCCAACCCCCTTGGGTCTCACCTTTCTTCTGTGCATCTGAATACACACTGCTGGCAGAGGTGCTGCCCCCACTGACAGCACCGCCAAAGACAGCTAAGATTTCACGCAGGGCTCCCAGGCAGCTTAGACACTGCCCTTCTTCCTTTCCATTTTCTTTCTATCCTGCTGATATGCAGAACCTCCGAGACACTAAGAGAAGCCAAACGTGTGGGCTGCACTCTGTATCGACCTACCAGAGAGGGAACCCCAAGGGCTGGCCCTGTGTGTGCTGCCAGAGGATGTCCAGGCCATCCCAGGCCAAGCAGGCTTGTAGGAAGACCAACACAGACCAGAGACTTCCATATGAATCCTGAGGCAGTGCCCCAGCAGCTCCCTGCTTTGGTTGGTCCTCTCAGGCAAACTTGGCCCTTTGCAGATTTGTAGTATCTCCTCCCAAGGCTTGCAGCTCCGTCTTCTGTGAGTCCTCAGGCCACTGTGGTGTTCTGTGAACAAGTATACTGTTCTGTGTGGTGAGTGGGTATGTCCACTCCCTTCCCAAACCAGACTTATTAACTCTTAGAACACCTTTGAGCACAGCCTTCAGACATTTTTTCTTTCATGCATGTCACAAATTTCTAAGGGTCTGAGAACATCAAGAGGTAGTTTTATGGGGTTGGGGATTTAGCTCAGTGGTAGAGCACTTGTCTAGCAAGCACAAGGCCCTGGGTTTGGTCCTCAGCTCCGAGGGGAAAAAAATTAAAGCTAGGCATGATGATGCATGCCTGTAGTCAAAACTACGGCAAGAAAATCACTTGAACCTTGGTGTTCAAGACCAGCTTAGGCAATATGATAAGATTCTGTCTTAAAGAAAAGTAAAGAGAGGGCATTTTAAAAAGCACATTTACTTTGGGTTTTAAATATCTAGATTTCTAGATGCAGTTGAGGTAAGTCTTGGTGTTTTGGTTTTGGTTTTTCAAGGCAGGGTTTCTTTGTGTAGCTCTGACTATCCTGGAACTTGCTCTGTAGACCAGGCTGGCCTTTAACTCATAGAGACCTGCCTCTGCCTCCCAAGTGCTCGGATTAAAGGTGTACACCACTGCCTGAAGTGTTACTTATGTTAAATATGTTACTAGAAAATAGAATTGTATTTATTTTGGTAACATCTTGGATTATGTTCACAGATTTTATATTATGTGATGAAATGTCGTGGTTTTTTAGATGGCTTTGACCCTCTGCAGCTGGGTTTTTAGTTCTGTTCAGAATGATTCATACTGTGGGCATCAGAAAGTTCTCCAGCCTCCACTCACACAAGTCCAGAGAAGCACTGTGGAAGTGACCATGGCAAGGCTCTGCTTAGGGCAGATGGCAAGTGTGAGACCCTGGGAAAATGGCCCAGTTCACACCCCCAGGCTCCTCATCTGCAAAGTTCAAGCAACAACAGCGTCTGCTTTGCTGAGCTTTTGGGGAGCACCAAGAGGCCTAGCAAGGTCAAGGCATTTGGTACTTCCAGTTGCTGAAAATCACACAGACCTCAGTTGCTGATGACTGACAGTTGTTTGACTAGGAACTATCAAATCAACCCCTACAAGACACTCAAGCAAACAGAGGATCCAAATAACTGACCTCTAACTATTCTATCACGGATCATCCCCAAATCCATGGCAAGGTACAACTCTTGCATGCCTCTAATCCAAACTGGAGTATTCTTCCAGAAAATTTGGTCCAGAGGGTGAATAACTGATTTTCCAAGGACCATCTCTCTCCAGCCCCTACTGACTGGTGGTATTAGGCACTTTTCCATCACTATAACAAAATACCTGGAATCATTAACTTATAAAGAAAAAACAGTCTTCAGCTCAAAAAAAAAAAAAGAAAAGAAAAGAAAGAAAAAGAAAAACGGTTTAACTCACAGCTCTAGAGGAGGTTCTTGTCCAAGATCATGGGAACTTGTGGTTTTGGGTCTTTGGGGAGAGGACACAGGATGGCAATGACAGAAGCCCAGAGAGAGCAAACTGCTTAGAGCCAGGGAGCAGGAGAGTAAGCTCCCTTCCAAGAGACTTTACCCACGCCCTATACCACACCAGCAGCAGCAGCCTGTGGACTAAACCTTACACACGAGGCCCTTTGGGGGACATTCATGCCTGGGTCTGTGCCGCTCTCGGTGGTCCTCAAAGGCTAGCCTGATAGCCAGCAGACAACAGGGGTACAGGGAGCTGGATGGGGCTGCTGAGAGCATGCTAGCTCCCAGAAGCTATGCTGGCCTTCCTTGGTGGCTATCCACGGAAACGCCTGTAGTCCCAGGTGCGGGGGTAGTCAGTCTCTGGGAACCACCTCTGACACAGGGTAGCGAGTCAGAAACCCCAAAGGAACTCACTTCTGGTCCTTTGGGACCTGCTATTGTCAGGCTGGTTTCCCACCTGCCAATGTGAGACCTATGCTGAGAGCAGGTGCCTGAGGGTGGACACAGCTGTCCCCTCCTGACGGTGAGAATTCCAAAGCCACAGGATGCAGGCTGAATCAGTCAACAATGTATCAGCTGTGGTAACCAGCCCATTGGTGGCCTGTTCCTCTTCAGAAAGCAACTTGGGTTGCAGGCTCAGCCCTTCCGCCATCAGCCTCAGAGAGGCCTCAGTCTGTACTAGGGCGTCTCTGCTTAGTGACATTTACGTGGCCAGATCAGTGAGAAGCTGGATAAAGAAAGGATAAAGAGTAACCAGTCATGCCTTGGCTGCTGGCCCTCACACCTTCCTGCGTGGCCATGCTCCGAGATGGACCATCATCACCCTCCTCCTGGGCCTCTCCCGGATCATGCCAGGCAGGGTTTGTCTCTGGAGGTTTATCACCACCAGAAAAATTCAGAGCTTATTTCTGACACGTCGGGACTCTTGTTTCGACTGTACCCTGGCCAGCACTGCCGTTTCTGGTGTGCTTTAGCGACAGGCATAGAAGCCTTCCTGCTTCTTCAGACCAACAGAACCTACCGCAACTGCAGTATGTGGGAATCCACGAAGCCACGGCTCTACTCACCCCACCCCCAAGCAAGGCCACCTGTTTTGAGCAAAGCCTCCATGAAGCAAGCCATGCTTGAAAGGTTCTTCAAGGTACTGAAGATGGAGGGAGAGGGATGTGATGGACAGGGATGCCAGCCTCACTGCCACCCACTGTCCTGTCCTGAGAAAGAGAGGAAGGTCCTCCTGTGATTGTCCTCAGTGTTGTCTGAGCAGGGCCTGTGGATGGACTTTCATTAACGTTCAGTGTGTGCCTGTCTCCTCAGCTTGCAAGACACTGCAGAGATCTTTCTGTGACAGAAGAGAACAGCGGACTCCCCAGAGGCTCTGGCGAGTGTCCAGGGTCTGTGCTCTTCACTTCCTGGGCTACAGCACAGCCTCTCCTGGGATATGCAGTGCAGTGCAGGGCTGCTCCGTGCGGGCTGCTCCGTGCCTGCAGGAGCTTCAGGCACATTGTGTAGCATTGCAGCCCGTTGTTTCTGCACCGTGTGGATCCGGGGGACCGGCATGCCCTCGGATCTGGTGAGGTAGCCTCATCCCATGATTCTGGCCAGACTCAGTGGACAGGCAACATGGGTATGTGAAATGGGCTGGACACAAGGTCACAAGGGCCACTGAGAGTGGTCAGGAAGATGTTGGCCTGAAACCAGAACACAGAGAACTGTGGAAAGAAGAGGTAACAAAGGTCCAAACAGGCAGGGCCTGGCCCAGTCACTTAGGAGCTGGGGACTGTCATGGTGTCCCTGTCTGCTATATTTTATGGGTAATCCAGGCATTTTTTTTTTATCAAGGTGAATATCTGCACAGAAATAAAAACCCCACTTAAGTATCAGATATCAGATGTTATAGGGTAAAAATTGCCAGGGTATGGGTCAGCCTCAGAGTCCTGGCCTAACAGGTGTGAAACTCTGGGTCTCATAATCAGCACTAAATCAATGAATGAATGAATGAATCAATCAATCAATAAATGCAATAAATAGAGGTCCTTGGATGACTTTCAGATATACTATCTATCATACTTAGAACTGGAAAGGGACACTGGGCAATGACAAGGCACGTCAGGGACCCTCCCACCGCCCGGACAACAGCAGCCCAAGTGCCCCAGTGGGCACCCAAGATGGTAGCAGCACTGGGCCATGCACACTGCGCTGTTCCTGTGCACACATGGGTACTCCTGAGAATGTGTAATGCACCCGCCCATTAGGCCCACGGGAAGTTACTGACTAACAGAGTGGAACGCTAGGACTACAGCAACAATGATTGGAAACTTAGACACTTTTATTTCTGGAATTTTCCATTTAATATTTTCAGTCCACAGTTGACCTCTGGCAATTGAAATCACAGAAAATGAAACTGTAGCAAAGGGGACTACTGTACTTGAGTCCTGCTCCACTCTGTAAAGGTTCATGGGTCTTGGCCCAGTCACATGTGAGTGACTCTGAGAAGGATCCTAGGGTGGTGACATTCTCAGAAGTTAACAAAGGAACACCTCTGGTCCATCCGACCTGAATTATTAATTATGCACTGACTGCAAAAAAACATTTAAAAATAACTGAAAACTAGAAAAAGAAATCCCTGAACATATTTAATGTAAATAAGTCCTTGAGATGGTACTTTTTACAAAAAAAAAAAAAAAAAAAAATCCTTTTTGTGGGGGAAAGACAATTAAAATTTTCAGGAAATGTTGACAATTACTTTTTTTTTTTTTTCAGTTTCAGTGAGAATGAGGAGGAATCCTGTCCCTCCTCCCTACATTGTCTAAAATCCATCCAGCATAAAGAACTGTCCAGCAAGAGGCGGCTCTGCCTCAGGTGCCCAGAGGGAGCTGGCGCTCTTTGCCTTGGGTGTGCAAAGCATCTTCCAGCTCCGAGGTGGCTCAGCCTAGGTGTGCAAAGTGTTCGCCAGCCACACAGTGCTTCTGTACTGCTCAAGCCATCTCTCTGCCCAGACCATTTTCTGATGACCTCCCTTCTCTCTTCCTTCTTTACTGCTCTCAAAAAGTAAGCTGGCATGGGTGATACGGCTCAAGGACATGTGTCACAGTGAGGACAAACTCCCATCCACAGTGTGGTAGCGTGCACGGTGTGTCCACAGGAAGGCACACAGAGATGAAAGCAGATGTAGATCTTCCGTCTTTAAGGGATCCGTGCTGCAGTAGTGGGCAGCCCTGGTGTGGTGCTGAGGATTCTGGGAGGGAGGGAACCACTCGCCTGCTAAGCTGTGGCAGTTCAGGCGGCAGGATCTTAGGAAGGGAGCATGCTCCCCTCCCTCCTAGCCTGGCAAGCCATAGCAAGGCTGCAGGACTCAACTTTCCACAGCAAGTGGAGTCCCTGGATCCATCTGCGGCCAACTCCCGTCCATCTCTCGGAAGACCCGGCATGGCAGGCTGCAGCTCTACGTGATGGTAAGGTGCTTCGATGGGCCGCTGTTTTGTTCTGGCTGGTTCCCACATCACCCGAGGCACCGTATGGACATTGCAGAAAGTGGAAAGTGGTCCTATTCGCCAGGAGTAAAACCAGGAAAAGCCAGTTTCTACTAAAAAGCCCATGTTGCTAAATGTCCTTTTCTCTTGGTTTCCATGTCTTCTAGGTACTAAGTTTTAACCCACTTTTAGATAAGGGTACAGTTTGTGATGGGGGCTGGGAAGCATGGAGGCAGAAAAGAAGAGGTTCATAAATATCCCGCAGGGTTCCACCTGTGAGGGCAAAGGTCAAGCCCCATGCAGAACCCACACGTGCATCCAGATGAGCTGAAACCAGGAGCAGCTTCTGGAAGGGTTCACACATTAACGTAAGAGTTTGTTGTGAGTCCATGCGCCGAGTGACTGCTATAACACGCTGGCGTCTTCCATGGCCTCCATCCACCTGTGAAATGAGACAGCACTGGGTATCCATGGGACTGGACCAGAGCCCTGCTAGCCTAAAGCCCAAGACTGTGCCATGTTTGTGTCTGTTTCCCAGACACGTTTCCTGTATTTATAAAACAGCCTGGGATAGTGTAAAAGCTGAATGAACCAATGCCCACCCATATAAAGGAATCATGAGAATCTAAGTCCCGTGGTCCAGAACGTGAAGGCCTGCAGTTATGCTAGAACCACCCCACCTACTCATCCCTCACCCCCACCCCTGTTCCAGGGGCCTGAGTAGAACAATGCAAGGCAACACCACATTTCTCTGTAAGACAGAAGACTAGCCATTGCTGGTACCTCTGAGCAGAATTGCTGTCCTCTGCTTTGAAGCTATAAAACAGGGTTTTCTTGTGGTAAAGGTGAAAGACAGGTCCTGCCTCATTGCTGCCGGCCTCCTTTTCCGGGGCAATAGTAAAACCCAGCAGAGGGATGCTCTCCATGGCCACTTTGTCCTGCAGGGGACAGAAGGAAAACCTGATGTTAAAGCCACACCCATAACCCTCCATCCCCCTGGGCTCAGGGAACATCATAAAAGGATGGGGAGAGAAAGAATGAAAGAGCTGAAGGATGGGGAGGAGCGTTGTGAAACACTCTTCCTGGACATGGCATGGCCGTATCACAAACTCCCTGCAGCTATGGTCCCCTGTACAGGGTCAAGCCAACAAAGCAGCATCCAACAGGTGGCACTGATTGGATTCAATGTATCACACACACACACACACACACACACACACACACACACACACAAAGACACGAAGGTGGGAGGGAGCATGTTGAGGACTGCTGTGGAACAATCTTTGTACACTGTAAATATGTATTACTCTCATTGGTTAATAAAGAGCTGACTGGCCTATAGCTGGACAGGAAGGGATTGGGCAGGAGAGCCAGACTAGGAAGAAACTGGGAAGAAGAGGGGCAAGCCAGATGCAGAGGAAGCAGGACGCATAGAAAATGAGGTAACAAGCCAGGAGCTACATGGTAGAACTTAGATAAGAAATATGGGTTAATTTAAGTAATAAGAGCTAGGTAAGAACAAGCCTAAGCTATTGGCCGAACATTTATAATTAACATTAAGTCTCTGTGTGGTTATTTGGGAGTGGGCTGGTGGGACAGAAAACTCCACCTGCAGAGGGGCATTGGAAGAGTGGGGAGTGGATAAGATTAAGATACATTGTATAAAAATGTGAAATTGTCAAATAATAAAAGATTTTAAAAACCCACACTTGTATCAGCCCCTAATATTGATCCTTGCTTCCAGTGGAAGAGCGTCTCTGGGTTGGGCAGACTCTGATCACCCTTGCTTCCAGCCAGTACCAATCCAGGAAAGGAAAGGGACTTAACATGTTCTGACAACAAACTAGGGCTAGACATGTTCAATGCCATTATCTTTTAAATGCTCTACCACAGACAGAGAAAGCAATGCCCCAAGATCACACAATGAGCATGGAAGAAGAGCCAGGATTTGAACTCATAGACTTCCAGCATTCTTCCTATGGACTGGAGTAGTCAATAACTTAGTGTCCCAGAGTTTGTTCTGGTAATGCGTTTGGTACGCATTTCACCAAGCCTTTGTTTAAGGTGTCTCAGAAGAGCCCTCCAGTGTCTAGGCTATGATGCCATGAGCACTCATGAGATGGACCCAGAGAACACACAGGACACTGGAAATACAGTGCTCAGTGGAAAACCCAAGGTTTTTATGTATGAAGAAAGTAGATTTTTTTTGTTTGTTTGTTTGTTTTGTTTTTTGAGACAGGGTTTCTCTGTGTAGCTTTGCGCCTTTCCTGGAACTCACTTGGTAGCCCAGGCTGGCCTCGAACTCACAGAGATCCGCCTGGCTCTGCCTCCCGAGTGCTGGGATTAAAGGTGTGTGCCACCACCGCCCAACTGAAAGTAGATTTTTATAGGGATGAAAAGTGCATGTTTATAAATAGTGAAGACACCATAATAAAACACACCCAAGGGAGTTAATCCAGCCCAGCAGAAGGCCAGCAGCACAAAGGCAAAGAGGGCAAACCATGCACCTGCTACCAAAGGTTACTGCTCGGAGAAAGCAACCGACAGACCTCCACCCTCTGGTCAGACACCAAATCTCACCAAGCTAGAATTCCCCTAACCTGACAGATTACAAAATGCCTTGCCACTGTCCTGGCTTGCTTTTCTTTTTCCCTTGAGACAAAGCCTTACACTGTAGCCCAGGCTGGCCTGGGACTCATGGTAATTCCCCTGCCTTGGCTTTCTGAGTGCCAAGATCCATTGGCATGCACCATCATGCTTGGCTCAGTAACATGCCTTCTTAGATGTGGCTGTTTTGATCTGTGCTTTAACTTTCAGTTTGGAAAGATGAGCCCCTGTCCCCCGTGCAGAAAGTCCCACTGTAGACACATGAATAAACACATGCTCCTCTGCTGGTCTGGTGTCTGAGGATGTGACACACAGTGACCACCACAGCTGCAGGTCTGTCGACAGGGAGGCAGGTCACCCGAGACAGTCCAGCCCTAGGCTGATGGGCATGCCCTCCACCAACGGTCAGGACACATTTAAGTCTCGACTGTAAAGTGGAAGCCCCAAGGTGGTAGGACCTGGAGATGGAAACCACCTTATTGTCTGGCCCATTCAGCCTCTGCCAGCAAGATCACACCACCGCAGCCCACATCTGTCCACCCTGGGAGCAGGCTAGGCTTGTTTGTTTGTATTTTATTTTTGAGACAGGAGCTCATATTGTCCAAGCTGACTTTGAATTCACTATGTAGCTGAGGATGACCTTGAACTTCTGTACCTCCTGCCTCTCCTGCCTCTGTGCTAGAACTATAAGCTTGTACTGCCACATTTAGGCTATGTAGTGCTGGATATTAAACCCCAGGCTTCCTACACGCTGAGCAAGCATTCTAAAAACTGAGCTGCAGCCCCAGCCCTTGCTTGTATTTTAGATACTAAAACCAATATGTCCTATAAAAGTAGCAATGTGCGGCCGGGCGGTGGTGGCACACGCCTTTAATCCCAGCATTCGGGAGGCAGAGCCAGGCGGATCTTTGTGAGTTCGAGTCCAGCCTGGGCTACCAAGTGAGTTCCAGGAAAGGGGCAAAGCTACACAGAGAAACCCTGTCTCAACCAAAACCAAAACAAACAAACAAAAAGTAGCAACATGCTTTTACTTAGAAACGTCATTGGAACCCTCAGTTATTTTAGTAAAAGCAATGGACAGGCACAAAGGGAGCAGTTTTCTCGGAGCTGCTGCATGCTGTCCCAAGTAACCAAAATGGAGAACAGAAGCAAGGTTTCTCTTGTGACCTTGTCCTGGCGGCTGAGCCTGTGACATTTAAGTACTCTGTGAGTGCTCACAGCCACACTCCAACAGAAAGACTTGATTACCACCAGAAGAGGGCCCAGTATCCAGAGCTCATGCCTGCAGATACACGGAGACCCTAGCTGGCTGTGCCTCCACCCTCACCCCTACTGTCACACTCATACTTAACACAGGCCTCCCAGAGAGAATAGCCGCAGAAAGGATGCTACCTCACTGGCCAGGTAGGTGTAGAGCACTTTGCCCTTGATGACTAGCCAGAGTTTCTTCCAGCGCCGCTTGCCACTCTTACAGCGGCTCAAGTAGCCGCTGATGGCCGAGCCCTCTCCTGACGCCGCCACCTAGTGGGGAGACAAAGCAGGTAAACTGACAAAAAGGCCAGGCAAACCACTTTGAAAGCTGATCAGAACTCTGGGCTCCCGTGGTTAGCAAAGCTACTTCAGGGTCTAGGAAGCGGATGTAAAAAGTCTAAAGCTACCTCCAGGAGGGCTGCCCCTACTGGAATCCTCCACCCTCCCAGGGCACAAGATGGATTTGTCCACCTTCAGCTTAGACGGTCTTCACACTTAAGGGATCTTGTACCTATTACCTAACAGGTATGGGGGGCGGTCTCCTGCCTGGTGGAGTAGATGCAGCCCCACTGTGTCATCTGCTGCCAGTGTTTAGGTGACATCCTGCAGCACGGGCTCTGACAGTGGCTAACACTGAATGGGGCTCTGGCACACTGTGTGAGCACGAATGAGGCTCTGGGTTCCACCACCAGCACCAGAAAGCAAAGACAACAGAAGAGACCTCCAGGTTGGCTTGGAGGGCTGCCATCCAGAGTTCCCATCAGGCTCCAGCAGTAACTGTGGCTATCCCCAGGCAATTTCCTGACCTCCTGCGGGCCTGCATTTCCTTACTAGTAAAGAGCATGAGACATCCTGACAGGTACAGTGCCTGACTTACAGTGAGGGAACTGGAAAGCAACGTGGCCAAGTTTAGGGATAGTCTCTTTACCACTAAGCTATGTCCTAGCCATATTTCCAAGATCTTTAGTTTGCAAATGGAGTAAGTTAATGGCTAAAACAGCATTCATTCACAAATATTCACTCCCTAACATAGTGGTTCTCAACCTGTGGGCTGTGACTCCTTGGGGGGGGGGGGTCAGGGGGGTTGCATATCAGATATTTATATTACGATTCATAACAGTAGCAAAATTTCAGTTATGAAGTAGCAACACAATAATTGTATGGTTGGGGGTCACCACAACATGAGAAACTGTATTAAAGGGTCAGAGCATTAGGAAGGTTGAGAACCACTGCCCTAACACATACCCACTGCTTGCTTGATGATGAATATTAATGGGGACTTGAATGCAGCTGGCCATGCCTCTTGGGAAGGCTCTACTCATGGGCACACGCTGCTCGGGGTTCCTACCTGCAGGATAGACCTGTGTTTAGCCAGTTTTGAGGTTTCTTGCACAATTTCATAGTCGCAGGGAGGCTCGAACCTGTGCTACCTGCTTCCCCCCTACCTGGGAACACAGGGCTCACAAATACTGACATGGGACAATTAACCGTGACTTCATGGGGCAATGAACCATGACTGCAACTCACCAGTGACCTGAGCAGACCCTATGGGCACTGATTCTATGCTATGAGGCAGGAGAAAAAAGAAAGACAAAAAGGAACAAAAAGATGCCTCAAGTACCTCTGCAGTCCCAGAGGTCTTCTGAAGACAGGCGTATTCTTAGAGATGGCACCATTTAATCTCAATATTGGGTTCTTTCCTGGAAGCAGTTCTCCTTGTCCAGAAGAGTCTGGCCAGGCTGGGCACAGGAGGATCTGAGCCTGCCTCCAGAGGACAAGACTCTCCCAAGCCACTGTCTCCCCTGTGTGTCTTACCTCCGCCAAGGCTGAAGGGACTTTTTTCTGCTTCTTGAAAGTTGAAGGGCTAATGCTGTGGAAGACGGAGGAGAAGGTGCTGCCCGAGGAGAAGCGGGATGAGGACAGTGGGAAGCTCATGCTGACTGGACGCTCTGCAGAGGTAAGAAGCCAAGGGGAAGGGTCTCTGGAATGCTGGCTCAGGGCCCTCCGAGGCTCATGAGGGTAGGCATGGGAGCCAATGGGACCAGGATGGCTGGCATGTTCTTTCCTGCTGATGCTGTATGTAGGCTCTGGGGGTGGGGGCCGCTTTCCCGGATCCACTAGCAGAACTATGCTCCCCCTGGACACCTTGGTGTGGCCTCAGGAAGGCCCATGATACACCTGCTGTCCCTCCTTCCTGAAAATTCTGGGCACAGCTTGTTACTTAAGAACCAAGTCTCAAGGGTCAATTCAGCTTCTAAGGGGCTCTCTGTCCACTGACTCATGAGCCCCTCCTAGCGGCCTCATAAACATGCCAAAAGATTCCAAAGACAGCACGCCCGTGGAATACTCCCAGGAGTCCCACAGGAAGCTGGGGAGATGGCTCAGCAGTTAAGAGCACATACTGCTCTTGCAGTGGACCTGAGTTTGGTTCCCAGCACCCATATCAGGTGGCTCACAGATGCCTGTAACTCCAGCTCCAGGGGATCCGATGCCTTCTTCTGGCCTCTTTGGGCACCTGCATTCATGTGCACATATCCATGTACAACACATATAATTAAAAATAAATATTTTTTTTTAAAAGTTCCACAGAACATAGGCCTATGGAATACCCCCGAAAAGGTCATCCATGGTGGACAGTTGCAGCAGCCCTGCCTTCTCTGTGGCTTCACAGGGATCACAGCAGCTATCAGGTTCCCTTGGAGCCCAGGTTTTGAGCCTTGGTTTCCCCAGGGGCTGCCTTTATGCAGAACCTTCTCTCCCTTCTTCAGGAGAAAGGAGGTTCAGGATACCATAGAGGTGTCATGAGAACTTAGGGGAGAAGCCATCAGGCCTGGAAGAAGTCAAGGGCCTTGTTGAGTTACCTCTCATGGGGCCTGGGACAGGCCCATTCCTCAGCTTCAGCTCCCGGAAGCAGCCATCACAGACCTTGGCCATCCGGTTCTTGAGGCACTTCAGTGGGTACTTGTTTCGAGAACAGTTCCGGCACACAATCTGAGGCCATGTTAGGGTCACACATGTAAGCTGTGAGTCGCTCTCTCAGCATGTGCTCTCAACCTGTTAACCAACCCCTCTCTCCTCCTGGGAGTCCCAGGTTCCCAGCTGCTTTGTGCCATGTGGACTCCTGTTTTTCCAGGCTGGGCCGCAGAGTGTCTCTGAGCAGGGTGCCCTTACCCACGAAGTGACACTCTCTCCTCCAACAACCCTAACGGTGAGCTCCAGGATTCTTAACATGGTGTGGTGGTGGCAGAGGAGGCCTGGGACTGGCCATGATTGGTGGAGCTCAGTGAAATGGACAGGAGGAAGCTCTACTTCTCAGGGCGGCCTTGAACTCGTCTTGTTCTGGCTCCCCAAGCCCCACGGGCAGGGACGTGTCCTCCCCTTCCCAAGCACACCCCCGCCCAGTCTGCCACTCACCTTGCCACAGGCGTGGCAGTGGTGGCGCCTCACGGTGAGCGAGAAGTCGCATCCGCAGTTCATGCACATCATGGCATGCGTGACAGGTACCAGCGTGGGGAGCCTCTCCCCGAGGCTGATCCCCAGCCTCTCCCGGATCTGTGGCAGCCAGCAACCAGAGTCAGGAGGGAGCCAGGGGGACAGCTGGGGAAGTGAGGCCCCCTTTCTCCCTAACTCCGAGTAAAGTCTCCTGCGTGCCTTGGTCCTGGTTTGAACTGTGGTGCCACGCTCTGACTGAGCATGGTACAGGGAATAGGATGAGGGCATTGCCAAGGTCCCTGGGACAGGATACACCTGTCGTCCTGCCGTAAGTAGCCTTCAGCAGGACCCACCCAAGGAACCCTGGGGTGGCCCTCACTCACCTCCACACTGTGGTGGAAGGCAGCCAGAGCCTGGGTCTTGTAGTCCTCCGGGAGGGCTCTGCTCAGACAGTAGTACCACTCGTCTCTCTCAGCGCAGGAGCTGTAGGCACAGGCTGGGTGAGCCGCAGTGCCATGGCTCTGCCTGGCACCCTCTCTCTTGCTGTGAGTCCTTGCTAAGCAGCCTCTGGGCCTGAGTCTTGCCCAATGTCCAAACCCTTCTCTACCCAGAGAGCTGAGTACCACCCAGGAGGAAGCTGGGTGGAAATTTTCAGTGCCCAGTAGGTGTCGCTCTCACCCTGTACAGGAGCTTCCCACAGTCCGGAAAAGCCCAGGCAGGGAGAAGGGACCACTTAGGCCTGCTGTTCAGAGGGCAAATGGGTATGGTAGACAGCCAGGGTCGCACTGCTTAAAGGGGACATATAACCCTCCTCCAGCGTATGGGGTCTGGGATATCAGAAAAGCACACCTATCAATGGCAGCTGGTACTCCAGGCCACAAGCCAGACAGACAGCGGCGCCCCAGTCAGGAGGAAACAGTCAGCGTGGTCTGGCATCACCCTGCCAGGGCTGGGCACAAGGAAACTCTACCCTGAGCCCTGAAGATCTGATTGCATCAAGCAGAGACGAGAGGCCATGGAGCCACTCCGGGAAGCACCTCTTCCAGGACGTTTCCCCTCCCTGTTGTGGGACCTCCTTTGTCCCTTCTATCCTACAGGGGCTCTCACCAGACCCCAAATTGACTGGCACCTTGGCCTTGCATCTCCCAACTCCTAGACTGGGAGAAGCAGATTTTGTTTATCCAACAACTAGCTCATGGTGTTTGAATTACAGCATCCTCCTACATACTGAGACCCTCCCCCAAAGACAGAATAGACAGTGATGGGCGTTCGTGCATCACTTTCCTCTTGCCCTGTTGAGAGGAAGGTGCCAAGGCTGACAACACAGCCCACTGAACGCACGACACATCTGAGTCACCTGAGAATCTCATATTGAGCCAATCAGCTATAACATTTTTTGATGAGATACTTTCATGGGGCATACAGTTCTCTGGACATAGGAACCAGCATTTATGTTTGGTTTTGTGTGACTAAGGACTGAGTCTGTCAGGCAGGTGCTCGCCACTGAGCTAAGCCCCAACCCTCAGGATTTTTTTCTTTGGTTATTGTTCTCTCTCTCTCTCTCTCTCTCTCTCTCTCTCTCTCTCTCTCTCTCTCTCTCTCTCTGTCTCTGTCTCTCTCTGCTCTGTGTGTGTGTGTGTGTGTGTGTGTGTGTATGTGTGTGTGTGTATGTGTGTGTGTGTATGCACACATAGCTATGAATACACACATGTGCACACAAGTGTGGATGTCAGAGGTCAACATCATGTATCTTCCTCAATCATTCTTCACCTTATCTTTATTTTTAAAAAGATTTTATTTTTATGTGTGTTCTGCCTGCATGTATCCAGAGGAAGCGTTCATATGCAGTGCCCACGGTGACCAGAAGAGTGCATTGTAACTGGAGTTACAGATGTTTATGAGCTGCCATAGGGATTCTGGGAACTGAACCCAGGTCCTCCAGAGGAGCAGCACGTTCAGACAAGGGTCTCTCACTAAACCTGAAGCTTGTTTCTAATACACTGGCCTGCCTGTGAGATTCTCCTATCCCTACCCGCCCAGTGCAGGGATTACCAACATGCACCACCACACCTGGCTGTTCACTCGGGTTCTGGTTCTGGCAATCAAACTCAGGTCCTCATGTTTGTGTGGCAATCACTTTGCCTTCTGACCTGTCTCTGCTGCCCCTGCTTTTGGCTTTTTGAGACAGAGTCAGTATCTTCCCTCCTCAGTCTTGAGTGCTGGAATTATCCACACTGAGTCCTTTGTGTTTCGAGAAAGGTCTTGCTATATTATTCAGGCAGGCCTTGAACTTGTGACCCTCGTGCCTCTTACCCTGCCTCAGATCTAGGCATTTTCTTTAAGTTATATTCTACAGGGATCTGTAACCACATAGCACTCAAGGAACACTGCAAACAGGGAGAGAAAGAGCCCTTTCCAAAAGAATACCAGGATAAAAGTGATGCCATCCCCTGCCTCTGCTCCCCTGAACATCCCCACCCTTAACACTCTGCCCTGTTGCCCTTACTCCCCATACCTTGCAGACAGTGTCAGGCAGGACTCAGGAGTTTCGATCTTCAGAGCATAGGGCACTTTGTCCATCACGGGGCGGCTGACCTGCCAGAAAAACCACCAGCTTCTATTTCAGGGTTTATTGGGGGGGGGCAGGGGGTTACCACAGTCAGCTTTGTCCACTGGTAGTGGGTGGGCAGGGTTCTGACTGGCAGGGATGCTTCCATTACCTGCCACTCTGTTGTCCCTCCTTAGCATCTCCTTCTCAGATTCCATCCTCAGATGGCATCAAAATTAACTTTCCAAAACGGTCTCTGTCTCAAGAATTCCCCAAAGTGCCTACACATCCTCATGTTTGAGAACAAGATAAACCATGCTAGTCCACACACTACATATACAACAGCTGAGAGGTGTCCAGGGAGAGAGGGAGGGAGAGAGGGAGGGAGGGAGGGAGAGAGGGAGGGAGGGAGAGACAGAGAGAGAGAGAGAGAGAGAGAGAGAGAGAGAGAGAGAGAGAGAGAGAGAAAGAGGCAGACAGAGACAGAGACACAGAGAGATAGAGAGAGACAGACACAGAGATAGAAAGAAAGAGATGCACAGAGAAACAGAAAGATAGAGATATACACACACAGAGAGATAGAGAGACAGAGGGAGCTTGAACGTGTGAGGAAGCAGATGTGCATGCCTAGAAAAGGAAGAAGAACCTGACCAAGCCGCCACATGAAAATCTTGACCACAATGCTAAGTGAAGCCAGCCAGCTCCAAGTAGACAAACGCTATTGGATTCTACCTAAATGAGGTCACTCAGTCAATCAAACCCATAGCAACAGAACAAACGGTAGGTACCAGGGGCTGGGAGCAGGGATGGGAGTCAGTGTTTAATGGACACAGTTTCTGTTTGGGAAGACAGGAAGGGTCTAGAGCTGGGTGGGCTCAGCACTGGTTCATGCCACTGAGCTCTGCCCTTACAATGTGGTGTGTATATCTTACCACATTTAACAATATAAATCAAACCTGTTGGTCTGCTCCCTCCAAGTACTTTCTGCATTTATTGTTCTCCTGGTGGGGTGACCCTTCCCTCTCCATGCACCATCCAGCCTGAGAGTATATCATTGGTCTCTAGTTGTATCGGGCAACCCTGTACTTAAACCTGCAGCAGTCCCCACTGAATACTGTATCTTGGGGCCTTGGTCCTCAGTGGAGGGGAGCAAGGCTGGCTCCATCTCTCCAGCATCTCCCTTGTGATGACCTTTCCACCACTGCTGGCCCTACCCCCAGGGTACCTGGCTTTAGAGATCTACCTTCATGCTGGCCACTGGCAGTGAGCTCTTCAGACGGTACTTCCCATCCTTCTGGGGGTGTGTGTAGAGGAGTGTGTCGTTCATCTGCAGAGAAGGCACCCAGTCACACCAGTCCTAGCCCTGAAGACTGGGGCAAGCTCTAAACACAGCAGGTCCCTGTGCTCTGGGATGAAGGCACCTGGCAGTCCTCAGCCAGGGAGCAAAGCCATACTGTGAACCCATCACCACAACTCTACTCTTATGGTGACACTCAAGAGGACTTGGCACATTTGCCAATGCTCTGGTACCAAGTGTTAGAGCAGCTTTATGTATATGTGGAACAAACCGAATGTCTTTGACAGGTGATGGATAACGAACCCATGGTTCAGTCAGGCTGTGGAATATCACACAGCAACCCAAAGGAGTAGGCTGCCGCACTCTAGCCACACAGCCAAATCACAGACATGCTGGGGTGGGGGGAACCAGACATGTGAGCACATGCCCACTGCCTTTATGTGAAGGTCCAACCCAAAGTGACAGCAAGCAAGCTAGTGGGTACCCGAGTCACCTGAGAGTGGGGAAGACTGACTGCCAGTATTAGCAGAGCTTTCTGGAAGTGTTGCAAATGTTCTCAATCCTGATCCGAGTGGTAATTATACAATGGTATATACTAGTCAACAAAGCTCAACATGTAACTTAAGACGGGTGCATATAACTCTATAAACAAAATAGTTAAGAAAGGAAGTGGGGCTGGTGCAGTGGCCCATGCCTTTAACAGCAGCACTCAGGAGACAGAGGCAGGTGAACCTCTGTGAACTGGAAGCCTGCCTGGTCTTTATGGCAAGTTCCAAACCAGCCAGGGCTACATAGTGAGACTATGCCTTTAAAAAAAAAAAAAGAAATGAAGTGGGGTCCAGTGAGATGGCTCAGTTTAATCCCAGAAACCCACGACCTCCCTTGCTTCGGGGTTTAATTCAGGCAGCCTGTTCAGGAAACGTACAAGGCCCTTGTTGCATCACCTAGCCAATCCTTGAGGACAGATGCCGTGGCTTCCATGGCCTGCCTGTCTGCCACTGAGTCTTATCTATTTCCAAGACCCTCTACTTCATCTCATGATTCTTGGCTGTCAGTCCCTGTGTTTCCCTCCCATTACATGTGAAGGCTGAGAGCAAGGTTGTCCGTGATCTTTGTGTTCACGTCCCAGCACCGAGGTGTTGTTTGGTGAACATAGAACTCTAAGCTGCACCACCATCATTGCTACATAAGACTCTGGCAGTGCGGGGAGGCAGCAGAAGGGAGCCTCGCTGACAGTCACGAGAAAAGCCGTGAGTGGCACAGGAGTGAGGAAACAGAGATACCTAGCAAACAGCAGGCCTACAGTTTGGCTCTTGGGGGTCCCCTAATGGCCTCTGTGTTGAAGGCGTGGTCCACAGGATGGCACTGTTGGGAGGAATGGAACCTTTAGGGGTGGGGCCTAGTGAGAGGAAGTTAGGTCATTGGGGCATGACCTTGAGGAGACTGTGGGAACCCAGCCCCTTCCCCTTCCTGTCTTGCTTCCTAGCCGTGAGGTGAGCAATGGCTCTGCCTTGTGGTGCTACTTGGCCACAGGCCCAAAGCTTCGGGGCCACCCCATTACAGGCTGGTACCTCCAGGACTGGGAGGTAGACCCTGCCTCTCCTCTTTAAAGCCTGACTGTCTTAGATAGTTGTTCTAGTGACAGTCAACACCGAAGGCCAAGTGTTTTGGGGTCCTAGATCAGGGCAAAGAGCTACTTGTAGCATGAGGGCCTCACTACCCCAAAGGTCTTGGATACTCCCTAATATTCAAAGTGGCTGTGTGTCCTCAGACAGGGCCTATGTGCTCACCTGCACAGAGTGGTGGACCAGAGCCACAATCTGGGTACCCTCTGGGCCTTGGCCACCAACCTGCTGGGAGACCTAGACAAGTTGGTCCCCACACCCCTCTGCTGTCTCACACACCATAGAGAGTGCCTGAGTGGCTAGTTACAGTACGGTAAGGAAACCCTGGTTTGAGCTGTTTAAGGTAGGCTTGTGGGCTATTTGCCTCAGCATCAGCACCCACCGTTCAAATAACACATAAGCAATAGGGTTGTTGTTGTTGTTGTTCGTTTTTCTTTTCTTTGGTTTTAAGGTTCAGTTATACGTCCTGAAGACTGTCCTAGCTCCTCTGTTGGCCCTAGAAAGTCAACAGCGGGGCCTGGCTTATAGCCGGTGCTTACCAGGAACAGGTGCCGGGGGTGTCGGCTTTTCCCTCTCACTCTCATCAGTGTTCCCTCCTTCAGGAACTCCTGCAGGGAGAGAAGCCAACCTCAGAAGTCAGGAAAGCCTGGGGAGGCTCTGTGTCGGAAGCAGTCACCATAGCGGCCAGAGTGCCCAGGAACAGCTTCTGGAGACGCTGGGCTCAGGAACCCAAGCTGAGCAGCCCGGCCTTCTAGAGTGTTCTCATGCAGCACCAGGCCCAACACTGCTCTGGCCGCCAAGTATGTGTCCCAACTATGCATCTCTCCCTGAACGGCATCACAAAGGGTGCATTCAGAACACGGCCTTTGAAGGTTTGCTCAACGTCTGGACCTGTGAATAGTAACTTCAGCCCCATCTCTCTGAAGGATACACACACAGACTTAGTAAGAATTGCAGGGCACAGAATCTCGGTCTGAACTGCATATGAGACTTCACAGCATCCTAGACTAGCACCATCCTGCCTATGTGGCTTGATCCCGCATTCCAACTGGCAATGATCACATGTCTGGCTATTTTCTGAGCTGAGTTGTATGTTTTCCATCTGGAAGCTAAAAAGTAAATCAATCAATCTCTCTCCCACCCCTCCCTTTCTGGGCATAGAACCCAGGACCTTGCATATACTAAGCATGTGCTCCACTCCCGAGTGTCATCCAGCCCTGTTTTGTTAAGAACACTATTTTTATGATGCTTTCTCGGGGCTTGCCTTTGAGAGCTGCTCTATCTCTGCTTTCCTGGAGACTCGGAACTAAAAACACTTGATACATTTTTTTTCCTCACTGGAGAGCTACCCAGGGCAGCTATGGTGAGCAGAACTAACGGGCACTGTTTCTTTAACTGCCCTGAGAGGGCATCATGCAAGGAGGGGTGCAGACAAGCTCTAGGGTGGTGCACCATGTGCCCCACCCCTCCTAAACAGCACCTGCAGCCAGAGCCGTCTGGGGCCAGCCCAGCTGAACAATGGGCTTATCAGAGTCAAGCTGGGCCTTGTCCTTGCCCAGGCAGCACTCACCCTTCCTGGCTGGAGGAGGTCTCCTTGGCCCCGCACACTGTACTCGATGTGGACCAGCTTCTGCAGGTTTTCCTGTGGGCAGGAACAGGAGATGGTCACCCCTCTCCTCCCCCACCAGGCGCTGTGTATCCTCTGTAAGGGGACATTGCCTCCACTTCAGAGGGGGAAAAAAAACCCAAAAAACAAAAAACAGAGCTCAGAAAAGCCCAGCCCAAATCCAAGCTCCTACAAATGGCAGGCAGCATGGGGTTCTCAGCCTGGGATTTCCCAGAAATGAAAGAGGAAGGGACTGCCACACCTTTGGCCACATCAGGAGCAAGAGGAGGCTGGCAGATGGAAGTAACAAGAATGTAGGGCCAGCGGGAGAGGGCTCAGTGGGTGAAGGCACTTGCTGCCAAGCCTGATGAGCTGAGTTCAATCTCTCAGAACCCACTTGGTGGAGAAAGAGAACTGACTCCACAAGTTGTTTGCTCTCTTACCTTCAAATGTATGAACACAATAAATGTAAAGGGGTTATTTTTTTAAAGAGCAAGGCAGTTGAAATGTTCTTGAGTGTGTGAAGGTCAAGTGTGGGCTGGTAGCACATTTCAGTGTAATGAAGCTACGGACACTGTGGATAGGACCCAAGTGTCTTTCAGAACTGAGGGCACACAGGGGACAGAGTCCTGTGAGATGCCAGTGAGCAAGGTTTCAGCACTAGGGAGGCCAGAAGGCCACCAGCCCCTTAGGCACAGACCACGTGCTCTGAGAAGAGGGATCCTTGCTGTGCCCTAATACCATACAGAAGCAGACTACCCCAGAGGATGGGCAAAGACCTGTCCAAGTGCAGCCTCAGGCTCAAGGTACAATGGGGCTGCCACAGAGCACTAGGCAACCAGACATGCCCTCCCTCAGAGAAGGCACACATGGGGAGAGGGCCTTCCTGCCTGCAGAGATGTCTGGAAACCAGGAATGGAGCTGAATGTGAGAGGCAACTCAGCACTTAGAGCCCTGCAGACTCATGAGACCTGGAGGGAGATGAAGACCGACAAGAATGGAGGTCAGACTAGTACCCAGACCCATCATAACCTACGACTGGCCTGAATCAACTGGCCGCTCTCCCCACATCCTACCACACATAGCACAACCAAAACGAGATGCAAATGCTGTTCTCCACAGCCTCCACAGGGCTTATAGTCATAGTGCTGGGTATTCAACCAAAAGTCACAAGAACACTATGGTTGCAGGGCATAAAGAAACCAAGCTGGAAATGACATGGAAACTTCTTCCAGATGGCTAGCTTTCATAGGGCTGTGCAGGTGCTGGGAGAGAAAAGCTATCCAAAGAATTACTCATTTACAAACGCTGCGTGCTACAAACTAACCTTCCAGGCAAGACGTACCCACTGGTGCAATGGTGGCATGAAGGTCATGGGAGCAACCAGCCACTCTGGGGTTGGATTTACACAGGAAGGAAGTCACGTCTGTCATTGTCACCTTAGTCAAAAGCCCATGGCTAGGGAGGTGATAGGCCCAAGAAGGAATCACGACTGCTGCTTTGATAAACAGACATGTTGTCAAAGTGCGTTCTAAATATTTATGCTTATACATATAGATGAGTGCTGCCCTCGATCTTCATCAGAGAAGCTTCTCTCTGCAGTGGTCAGACTCCTAACTGTCAAAAGTGCTGAGTAGAAATGATGATTAAGTGTTCAGCCATAAGTTGAACATCTACATGAACCCCTAACTCCTAAGGCTCAGAGAATACTATGGAACGGAGGACAGAAAGAATATAAGGACAGGACGATGGAGAGGAGGGCTGTGAAATGCCATCTTCTAGACATGACATGGCCATTGTACTTATAACAGCTACTGGTCACCTGCCTAGTATCAAGCCAACAAGATCAGTCAACATTGCAGCAGGAAGAACTAATTGGATTAAAAAAAAAAGTGAGTTACAATAATTAAAAAAAAGGACAGCTGGGCCACCGGTGGCACATGCCTTTAATCCCAGCACTCGGGAGGCAGAGCCAGGCGGATCTCTGTGAGTTTGAGGCCAGCCTGGTCTACAGAGTGAGATCCAGGAAAGGGGCAAAGCTACACAGAGAAACCCTGTCTCGAAAAACAAAAAACAAAAAACAAAACAAAAAAAAAAGGACACTAAGGGAGATATATACTGGGGATGCTTGGGAGGATTAGAAGGGAGTTTGGGGTAGATATAATCAAAATACATTTTTTATGTGTATGAAGTTATCAAACAACAAATAAGAGATATGCTATTTTTTTAAATAATGAGAACACACATCCAAAACCAAAGTTGGGTTGGGGGGATGGGCTGGAAGATGGCTCAGCAAAGGACACCGGCTGCTCTTCCAGAGGACCTGGGTTCGATTCCCAGCACCCACATATCAGCTCACAACCAACTGTAACTCTGGCTCCAGGGGATTCGATGCCCTCTTCTGGCCTCCACAGGCTCCAGGTACCCATGTGGTACACAGACTTACACATTTTGCTGGCAAAACACCCATTACATAGAATCATATAACAATTAGAAAGTTTAAAAAAAAAATACAAAACTGGGGAGACAAACCCAACTTATTTTTTTCAGAGAGAAAGCAGTCGACACACTCTAGGTGACAGGCATCAGAGCTCGGAGCCAAGAACCAACGCAACTACTCTGCTGCGGGCCTGGTGCAAAGGTAGATGACATGCACAGGCAGATGGAGAGCTTCAGGGGGGCTGCTGACTGCACAGAGGAGTTCAGGGAAATTAAAAACAAAACCCACAACACGCAGTACCAGAAACGAAGACTCTCCACAGGCTTGGCTGTGAACAGAACAGAGCTGGGGAAAGGAGGAGCCAGAAGGTGTGAAGACAGATCACCAGAACACCGGGGGAAAGAAGAGGGCTGGGGAGATGGCTCAGCACTTCAAGGGCTTGCCATAAACACAAGTGTGATGACCTGAGTTCAATACCCCATACCCATGTAAAAGCCTGGGTGTGGCACCTATAATCCCATCACTAGGGAAGTGGATACCAGCCAGCCAGTGTAGCTGAATCAGTGAGTTCCAGGGTCAGTGGGGTCATAGGCCCTAGCAGAGAACCTACCACTGTCATTCTGCTAAATGGACATCATATTAAACTGATGCCTAATGACTAATTGTGATCCCCATAGATTAGCCCGTCTCTCAACTTTCACCAAAGAAGCTGCATTTAGCAACAGACATCCACACAATTGGTCAGGGTGGAGAGAATGAGAGACTGCAGAATACCCAGCTCTAAGTGGGATGACTATATCACACCTGAGCCTTGTAAGGCTCAGGGATCGATGTGGAAGAAGAGGAAAGAAGACTGTAAGAGCCAGAGGCAGTGGCTGACTACAAGAACACTGTTTTCCAGACTCAACAGGACAGCTGTGCAGATGAACTCACAGCAGTTGTGACAGCATGGGGAGAAGGAAGGTGGGCATGAAGTCCAGCTCCTAACTGAGGCGCTATTGGCAACGGACAGCTGCTGGTGGAGGGAGAGTCAGTTTTCTTGAAGGATATGATCCCCGGTATGTCCACCATGTTCCAGTGGAAAGCTACACACTCGAGAGTTTATGTATGGGCAGCAATAATTGGATCTAATGGGGGGCACAAATTAGAGTGAGGAAGGGGGGTGTTGGCTCTGGGGGAAGGGGTCGAATATGATCAAAATACATTGTGTGAAATCCTCAAAGAACTAATTAAAAAAAGAAAAAAAGAAGGTGGAGAGTAGTTGAGGAAGAAACCAGTATTGACTTCCATATGCATGTCCACATTTGTGAACACGAATACATACACAAAAAAAGAGGGAAAGGAAAGTGTGAGTGTGTGTGTGTGTGTGTGTGTGTGTGTTAGTTGGGGGGGGGGGTGTTGAGAATAGATCATCCAGAAGACTTTTCTGAAATAAATGAATGACTAACAAAGCTCAGATCCAAGCAAGAAGCTCAGACTGATGGGCCCAGCACACCCCATTCCCCTTATGTCCATCAAACTTCCCAAACCAAACAACTGTTTATTTGTTTATTTATTCATTTTGAGACCTACTCTTGCCATATAGCTCAGGCTGGCCTTGAACTTGCAGCCATCCTCCTGTCTCAGCCTCTTGACTTCTGGGATTATATGCATGAGCTACTGTGCCCAGCTAACAGAAGATACCACAGGCATTCAAAATGGAAGGATGCATAACACAGAGGGCAAATATAAACATCATAAGAGCATTCTTAGCAGACTATGTGAGTCAGAAGACAATGGTGTGCCATCTTCAAGTGACCAAGAGAGAAAAAATTTAACCAAATCAGCTTTTAATACCCAGGAAAAATATTTTTTCAAAAGTGAAGGTAGGCCAGGCAGTGGTGGTGCACGCCTTTAATCCCAGCACTCGGGAGGCAGAGGCAGGCAGGTCTTTGTGAATTCAAGGCCAGCCTGGTCTACAGAGTGAGATCCAGGAAAGGTGCAAAGCTACACAGAGAAACCCTGTCTCGAAAAACAAAAAAACAAAAACAAAAAAAAAGTGAAGGTAAACTGCTCAATTAACTACATAGGAGACAGATGGTGGGAAGCAGGTTCTCTCTCGTGGAGTGAAGGATTTTGATAAGCAAGGTGAGGGGTTAGAACCATCCAGGTGGTAGTGATTTGAGTAGACAGGCTGATTAGGTATGGGAATATCCACCCATGTGTCTACATACAGGTCAGTAGACACATGTCTTTTTCTTCACTCTGTCAATCAGAAGCACCTAACAGAAATGAGAGCACAGTAGCTCGGTGTCTAGGAGAGTGCTCTACCCCTGAGCTCTCTCTCATCTAGGGAAACTTGGAGAGACGGTCTACTATTTTTGTAGAGAAGAATGAATGCACCAACAGCAAACTACCTACACACTCAAAGGGAGAAGCACAGGTCAGCTGAAAGAGCGCCCTAGAACAATTCTTGCAATAGGAATTCTTCCATTCTTAACACTGCGGGTTTAAAAATTGTTTTAATTTGGCTCTTCTCTATTTTGAGAAATAAATAAATCAGTGTGGGTTAACATAAATGTCCACAAATTGGTACTGACATAAATGATTGGTCTGTTTTATGTAAGAGGTTGGGCTGTACCCACCACTGTGAGTGAAGACACATCTACAAATAAGATTCTAGAACATTTAGGAGGCCATCAGCTTAAAGGAAGAGGGAAGGAGTCTCTCTGTCACACTTCAGTGTGGGCTGTGCACAGTGGCTTTCTTTCAGAGACTGCAGAAAAAGCAGGGACACATGATCTCAGTCAGGGGACCAGGGTCACATCATGCCAAGACAAGATGGAATCCCCCTTTTGTGATCTCCTTCCCCTGCACCCACAAATCGGAAAACCTCAGATTCCAACAGTGGGTGCCCTGCAGTATACCTGACCATGCTCCCTCAAGACCTCCACAGTCATCAAAATCAGGGAACATCTGAGAAACTGGATCCAAGGGGAGCCTTCAAAGATGTAACGACCAAAATGATGGATCCTGGAATAGGACATGGGGCCTGTGAGAACTATGGGTAATAATGCCATTTCCAACAGGCTCTTAACACAACCAGGGCTCCGCATTAATAGAAGACATTAACAACAGGGAAACAGTAGAACCCATGAGAACTCTTCATATTATCTTCTTAAAATTTTTTTGTGATTTAAAAAATTGTTCTAAGAATAAATTATGCTCAGAAAGCAGTATGGTGGGCTCCAGGGGTTGGCTGAGGGGTGGTGTTCAAGGGGACAGAGTTTCAGTTGGAAAGATGAGGACATTCTGGAGATGGGCTTCGTGACAGCCGCACAGTTTAAAGGTGGGCTAAGGGCTGGGAGAAGTGGCACATTCCTTTAATCCAAGCCCATGGGAGGCAGAGGCAGGCAGAGCTCTGTCTCAGAACAAAACACAACAGCAGCAGGAATAACAACTGGCTAAGGCTATGAGTGGACTTCTGCAAAGACAACATACAAATGGCCGGCAGGTGTGTGCAAAGGGCTCCACGTCACCCACTCATTATTGGGAAATACAAACCAGACCCATGAGACACCACCTCCCTCAGAGGAGAGAGCAGCATTGAAAAGGAGGGGGAAAGACTCAAGTGTTGGTGAAGGTGTGGAGAACAGAGACCCCTGGGGGGATGCCAGTGAGTTGAGCCTGATGGCAATTAAGTACGGAGTTTCCTCAAACCACTGAACCTACTGCATGATTCAACAACCCTGCTAGATACCTCTAAAGGAATCAGAACGGGCCTGCCACACAGACAGCCACACTCACTCGCGACAGCAGAGAACTGGAAGCTTATATAGACACAAGAGAGTATGATTCAGCCTGACAAAGAACAAAATCCTGTCATTTAAACAAGAAAAGGAATTGGAGATCATTATGTTAAGTGAAATAAGCCAGTCACAGAGAGACAAACACCTCTGGTTCTCCAGTGGGGACTGTAGGGAAAGCTGTCCCATGGGAGATGAGTGCCGAGATGGTTATGAGACCAGGGGGTGGGAATGGGGAGGGTGTTGCTCACTGGGAACTGAGTCACAGCCAGACAGGGGCAGGCAGCTCTGCTGAGCTACTATATCATGTAGTGACTGTGGGGACACTGGTACCCTATGCTCAAGACACCTACAAGGATGGAACACTGCACCATGAGGAGGTAGGCATGTGCAGCCTGATTCAGGTACTACACAGTGTCAATGGGAGCAACCTCGCATGGTAACCCTTAACAGGTGCTGCATTTATGAGTTCAAATCCAGCCACCTCATCCATGTCAGAGTGAACAGTGGCAGCCATGTGACCAAAGCCTCAATTCTGCACCAACACTGTCCCCTCCAGGAAGCCTCCCTGACCTCATAGTCCGTAAGTATTCCCAAACCCTGAAAGTGACTTACAAGCACCGACACTTTCCAAACAGGGTAGCGGTACCATCAGGCATATTAATGCTAATATCAATAAGACCACCCTGGATGCTAGATGGAAATGGATGGACAGGGCTGGTCCAGAGCCTGAAGGCTCCTCCCAGCAGGAGGTGATGAGGCCTGGTCTGATGGTGGCAGAGCTTCACCCTAGCCTTAGGAACACAGCCTCTGAGCTCAGCTCTGAGTTCTCTAACTGTGTCACAAGCAGAGCCCCTGGTCAGACCTGCAAGCGTGTGTGTGGGTGTGGGGGGGCTCACCTGAAGTGGCTTGCCTGTGCCTCCCACTACAGCATCCACCTCACCACGACTCAGGTGTGGCTGCCCCATCCCTCCTATGGGTACTGTGCATGAAACCTCACCTTTCCCTGGGGAGGGGAGGAGACACATTCACGTCAACTTAGAGGCAGGACTTCCTGAAGCAGGATATGGAGAACAGCACCAGCTTCTACAGTGACGGGGTCCTGGCCCCAAAGCACCTCTATCGTCCAGCTGCACTGAGGAAGCCTCACTGCATGCACAGGATGCCCAAGTGACAAAGAGTGAGGTATGACATCCTCACGGTGGGAGATAAGAGGACCAGATGACTGTGATGGTTGTGATCCTCCTGGGAGCAGCCCCAGACACTGACCTTTGTCTTCAAGCCTGTTGCCTTCAGCTTCCACCTCCGCTGCCCACCCTAGGCAGCGCTAGCCTCTGTTCCCAGATCTAGTCCTACCAGCTACACAGGGCGACAAAACACAGCTGATGCATCCTGGATCCCTCATCCCCAGCCTCTGCCCTGGCCTTTCCTTCCCTGTCTTCTCATCAACATGTACATGCTTGCAGGACCCTCCCTCCACAGCAGGTCCTATTATCAGAAGTGATGCTACCTCCTCCAACCCTAGCTTCAGGACACTCCATCCCCTGAACCTTAGCCCCTCCTCTCTCACTAACCATTAACTATGGTTATTTGCATCCATGGCCACTGTTCTGAAGAGCTCAAGGCCTGACTTTTAGGTAATGTCCCCAGATGCCATTTCCTATTCTGTGTGGGTTCTCTGCTATAGCAGAGCTGCTGAGCACTGCCTTGGCACACACACCACTATCATCCCCTTCTATGCCAGTGAAAGACATGACTAATGGGTTGCTGAATTTCCCCATTAGGCTAAGACTCAGCCTCTGGCTCATTTTCAACACACAGCTCTAGTGTGGTAACAGCCTGATGAATATGTGGATACAGATGACCATAAAAACTACTCAGGTAGAGCTGGGATGTGGAAGAGAGACTGATGTCCTCAGCAGAAACCAGAAAACACCCACCCAGTGTCCAACAAACAGGATACATGTCATCACAACCAGATGTACACCCAGAGCTCAGGCACCCAGCAGACCAGTGATTCTGACTTTGGAGATATGAGGTGTTCCTAGGAGTGGAGCATGTCAGTTACTGAGACCGTGGGAAGTGGCACTGTTTATCAGGTCTGTGCAAGTCTATAACCCCACACAGTTCAAATGGAACCAGAGGCCCAAAGAGGAACACACAGGCCATACAGCAAATGTCGGGCCAGAACCCAAGGCTCTTTGCAGAGCCCCAGGAGATGGACAGTGGGGTACCACAAGGCAGATGAGCAGGATGAAGCAGGTCCTGGAGTCTCTACCCCAGAGAAGAAGCCATGGCTGGACTTACCCCTTGCTCCATGCTTTCATTGGCACGGTCTGTCACTTTAGAGATGAGAGTCAGAGCACCTGGGGAACAAAGGACAGATGGCAGCTTTATGAGGTCTAGTCCAGCTTCCACAGCCCTTACCTCTTCTTTGGCTGTGTGCCTTCTCTGTCTCACCTGTGGCGGGCCACGAAGGTGGAGTGGCACCAGTTTTTCCCACCATAGCATCAGGTCATGAGCCTAACCCCAGCTCTTCCATGACTTCCTCAGTTTCCCTGGCTGCTGACTATATTACAGTGGGACAACCCTGGTAGGGGCTGAGGCACCAGCCCAGGAGGGAGCATGGTGTGGCTAAGGGAGCCGTGAACATCTTAAAGCATCCTTCTTAGATCCCCCAGCTCCACGACCTTCTCTTCCTCTGCTGGACAGATTCCTCAGGCTCTCACAGCTAAGGACAGTAGAGGTCATCTCAAGAGACTTGAGGAGTCTGGTAGATAACCCAGAGGTATCGTATGCAGAATACACCCAGCTGGGCCTGCTCCATGTCTACACAGGACACTGGTGTAGACTTGAGGGTTGGTGGATAGAGACAAATCAGGGGGTGTAGCTTCCTCTGGGGTCTCTCCAGACTTACTCTGAGTGTTGTCATACTCGGCTGAGTCTGGGCACAGGTTGTTTAAATAGTCTGGAGGGAGAGAGAGAGAGAGACAATAGTCAGTTCTACCAGTAAGGTGGCCTCCTGTCTTCCATGGTGACCTTCCCTCTCTAGAGAAGGAAGAGATCGACAAGAATGGAGTGTCCATATTCTCACCATATCAGCCCACCCCGAGACGAGGACCCTCTTAGTGTCCTGGCCACCACTACCAGTCACTCACTCATTCAACCCTATCTATTCATGATCTGCTATGTACCTGGTATGGCATACCTCTGGGACACAGACACAAGAAAGTACTCGCTGTCTGTTGCAAGGTTACGAGCAACGACAAGCCACACAGCACTATATTACAGCGGGTCCACCCTGGTAGGGCCTAAGAGGGAGCACAGTGTGGTTAAGGGAGCCATGAACATCTGAAAGCATCCTTCTTAGATCCCCCAACTTCATAACTTCCTCTGCTGGACAGAGCCCTCAGGCTCCCACAGCTAAGGATGGTGGAGGTCATCTCTAGAGACTTGAGGAGTCTGGTAGATATCCCAGAAGTGTCATATGCAGAATACACCCAGCTGGGCCAGCTGTGGGTCTATATTACAGGATGGGGGGTATTACCCCTTGATATGGCCCTACCCCTGCTACCCACCTTCTGCCTTGCTCCTTGAAGTCTGGCCATACAGGCAGTCTTGAGCATGTTCCTACCCTAGGGCCCCTCTACTTGTAACCTCTTGTAGAGCTTCATACAGCTCATGTCCTTTCTTTGCTCACACCTCTGTTTTATGTCACCTCCTTGGAGAGGTCTTCTCTGCCACATCTAACACCTTAGCCGTACTTCCTAGTCCTGTAACCTACTTGCTTTTTTGGTAGCATTCTCAACACGGATCTTATGTATTCATACATTTTAATATGTATTTGCATACCTGGGTATAAAATCATTGGTACTAGGGATGGACCCAGGGCCTGGCATATGCTAAGCTCATGGCTTGTCATAGGGTTCGCTCTCTCCATTTTAACTGTCATTTGCCGCCACTGGCAGCATTCAGCACAGCTCTGGTACTCAGGCACGGCACGGTGGCTACTTCTTGAACTGAATGAGTAGATTCTTTAGTCCTCAACCCCAGCAAAATTTCCTTGTGACCCCTCAAACTGCACGTGCCCTATTCTGCAAGGGGAGTCAGAAAGACACTCACGGGAGCCTCAGAAACAGGATGGGGCCTGAGTCTACGTGGGAGGCTGTGGCCCGTGAGTGTGGAGCTCAGCACAGAGGCAGGGTGTCTGCAAGGCCAAGAGGGAAGCGAAGAGAGAGGGCCTAGTCCTGGGGCCTGTGAGGCTCCTGTGGTGGTCTAAGTAAGAATGCCCCCCCATAGGCTCGTATGTTTGATGCCTAGTTACCAGAGAGTAGCATTATGTGAGAAGAATTAGAAAGATTAGGAGGTGTGGCCTTGCTGGGGTAGGTGTGGCCTTGTTGGAGGAAGTCTGTTGTTGAAGGTGGGCTTTGAGGGTTCAAAAAGTCCACACCAGGGCAAGTGTCTCTCTGTCTTTCTGTCTGTCTGTCTGTCTGTCTGTCTGCCTGCCTGCCTGTGGATTAGTATCTAGCTCTCAGCTACTTTATCACCACACCTGCCATGCTCACCCCATGCTCCCTACCATGATGGTAATGGATTAACCTCTGAAACTATAAGCAAGTCCCCAATTAAACGCTTTTTCTTATGAGTTATCTTGGTCATGGTGTCTCTTCACAGCAATAGAACAGTGGTAAAGACAGTTACCCACTGGTAAGCCAAAGAGAAGAGGGAGCCAGAGCGGCCAAACGGCAGGAGGTGGGAGGGAGGCTGGACAGCATGTTGTAGAGCTGGGAGGGATAAGAAGTAGCATGCAGCAAAGCCACAGGATGTCAGCAAGCCTGAGGTGGAAAATGTCCACTATTCTCACCATAAGGGGGCCTAAGAAGGCAGCTTTTGCAAGACGTCAGCTGAATTAGAAAATACACAGTGAGAGTGTCACTAGGTTTCTGTGTTTGGGGACAGGAGGAGCCACTGAAGCAAGGTCTCCAAGGTGGCTGGGGGGTGGTGGTGGTGGCAGTGTATGTGAATCTGTGAGGTCCTGGGGATCTGGAGCTGTGCCATCTTCCTGCTTATATGCACGAAGTGAAGTCCTTATTCCCACGTTACCCCACCTCAGTCCACCGGGACCCTAATGGCTCACCAGTGAGCAACACTTGGTACTGGAAGAGGCGCTGGACTACACGCAGCATACGATGCTTCATGCTCTGGCCGCCCCCTTGTGAACTCTGCTGCTTTTGAGAAGGGAGAAGAGATGCCATCAGAGACCCCACCACCCACAGACACACTTCATTCTGCTTCCCGACCAGGTGCAATCTCCCACATTGTCAGACCCAGGCTGTCTTCCTCCAGGAAGCCCTTTTGGGTCATCCCTCTGGGTTCAAAGTCACGTGCAGTAACTCACTTCTTTGAGGCCCCATTCTGCTCCCAACATTAGTAAAAGAGATAAGCTCCCCTTTGCCCACCCAGGAGCTAGGTTTCCAGTTTGCGACCAGTGCTGGCCATTTCCTTGGTTGCCCTCTGGCTGGGCCTCAGCGTGGTTGTTAAAATTGAGAGAATTAGCTCTAAGATTCTTCCCATGTCCTAGCCACCCTCTGCCCAACAGGGGTCACTCTGTCCTGGGTTCCCCTCCTGTGGGGTGGCCCTTCTAACCCCCGACTGGGTCTCCCGATCTGCTGCCCAGTTTGGTCCTTCTGTGTGTCTCATTTTCCTCTCTTACGTCTTTCCATGTCCCCCTGCCTGGGCCCCACAACATCCTTAAAGCAGGGTCTCTAAAGACCTGGGTACCCACCTCAAATTCCCGGACGGTGGTGGCCAGCCGGGGTGAGAGCAGGCAACCCTCAGCGAGCAGCCCCAGGTACCTGTCGAACTGCAGGATGTGTGCGGCATGGTGTTCAAATTCCTGCTCGCGGGCCAGGAAGATGTCGGCCACCTGCTGTTGGCCCTCCCCACTGCTAGAGAGAGGACAGACAGTGAAAAGTCAGCCTTGGGATTAGCAAAGGCTGAGAGGAAGGGTTCTGGAAGCCACTTGGCTTGGGGTACACAACTTACCACCTCTCGCTGGGCTCCCTGTTTTTCACCCGGAGACAGCATTTTGTATTTGTGGAGGTTTTTGTCTGCCCCCACCCCAGGTGGCATAAGTGGGGTATGGGACCCCAGGCTGCTCACCAATCCCCCAGCCTCTGCTCCAGGTTCTCCAGGATGCCCTGGTGAAGGTCGCAGATAGCTGGGAGCTCCCGCAGGCCCTGCCGCAGCTCCTCTTGGGCCAGTGGCTCTCTGCCCTCTTGCTCTATGTCCTCCAAGGCCCTCAGGACGGCTCCATGGAAATCCTGCAACCCCAGAGGCCTGTTATGCACCGGGCAGGAAGGGCCCTTGAGGCTCCAGAGCCCTGACCTGAACAGTGGCAGCTGCAGGAGCTGAGGCCAGTGTCATTGCCTGCACACTGTCACCTGTGGATCAGGAAGGCCAGCTTGTACCCACTTGCTACAGGGCTGTCTTCGCTATTGTTCACACAGAGCAGTGCCACGCTGTGGTGACTTGGCCAGTGCTCTTTGTCTACAAGACAGGGAATCAGTTGGTGATTCCTTCACTAAGGAAACGCATAGTCCTTGCTTTCTAGTTCTCCAACTTTGAAGACGCTCAAGTGCTGCACTGTTTCAAAAAAAAAGAGCTTTAAGAAGCCCCAGCAGGGCCAACGAGATGGCTTAGTCAGTTAAGACACTTCCTGTCAAGTATGACGAGCTCAATCCCTGAGACCCACAGACTGGAAGAAAACTGACTCCCAGAAGTTGTTCTCTAACCTCCATATGTGTATAGTGACATGAGTGTATATAAATACACACACACACACACACACACACACACACACACACACACACACAATATTAAAAATAAAAGACACGGTAAAAATAAAAATCAAGAACCTTGATCAGAAATTCAAGGCTATCCTGGGCTATACAGAGTTTGAGGCCAGTCTAGGCTACATGCCCCCCCTCTACACATACACACTAAAAGGAAAAGTCACAGCAGGTGTCTGTGACCCCAAAGTTTAAGAGTACCAAAGTGGAAACTCACAGAGGCCGAGGAGGAGTCTGTGTAGACCCCCCACATGCAGTGCTCCGACTTCCCCTCTTGTCCGGTTAGTCCGAGGGAAGAAGGAGCCTGACAACCACCTACCTCATATTCTTCCCTTAGCTCACAGCATCAGAAGAAAAAGGGGTCAGAGGAAACTCGTAACTTTTCTCATTATTTTAGTATCAGCTGCTGCGACCTCTTGCCATGTATGATTGGAGGACCAGGCTTTGTCACCTGTTCAAGTTTACTTTCAATTACTGTGATAAAACCATGACCAAAACCAACTTGGGAAGGACAGGGTTTCTTTCAACTTAAAGCTCGCAGTCCATCATCCAGAAAAGTTAGGGCAGCAACCTGGAGGCAGGAACTGAAGCAGAGGCTATGGAGGAATGCTGCTTACTGGCTTGCTCCTCATGGCTTTCTCAGACTGTTTTCTTATATACCCCCAACCACCTGCCCAGGGGTGGCACTTGGCACAATGGGCTGGGTCCTCCCCCATCAATCACTAATCAAGACAATGCCACACAGACTGGCCTATAGGCCAACCTGAAGGAGGCAATTCCTCAACTGAGGTTCTGTCTTCCCAGGTGTGTCAAGTTGGCAACTGATGCTAACTCTGACATCATGGGGAACAAGGACAGGAACAAGCAGCATGTACAGGATGGATGGCCTGTAGGGTTTCAGGCATCCACTGGAGGCTTGGAAGGCATCCCCTGCAGACTGGGAGAACCCACAGTTATGACACTTAAGATGGTCTGTGTTTAGAGCATGGGCCCACACATGGTTTGCTGGCTGCTGTTTTTCTGGAGCCCAGAGGCACCTTCAGTGTGGGAGGAGCTTCATTCCCTTTGGGGAACCACACAGCTGCTATTTAACAGGAAAGGAGAATAAGGCTGGGGAAGCCAAGATCCGGATCCTGTCACCATGAGGCTCACACCCAAAAGCCCCACAGAGCGGGGACAAAGAGAGGTAGGACAAGGAGAGGATGGCTGGAGAGCAAAGAGGGAAGGAGAGAAAGGAAAACAGCAAGGACAGACAAGCAGACAGTGGGATGCACAGCATCCTCCGGGGAGCTTCCGGGGTTAATAATTCTGCAATCCTTTCCTGCACAGTAATTAATCCTCACTGACTGGCTCAGTCCCAACAGGCAGGGTAGCCACCTGCAGGACAAGATGGCCATCTACAGGACAGAACAGCCATCAGCAAGACGATCACAATCCACTCACACCTGTTCTTAATGCAACCAGAGAGTGTCTGCTGCACTGGCCATCTCCTGTGGAAAGGTTTCTGCTGCCTCTATCCCTGGGCATCACCACAGGGTCTCGGTAGCCATCCCCAGAGAGGAAGGCATGCTAGAAACCTCATCTTAAGCATTCAGCAAATATTCCGTATACATTCTGAGTGCTTGATCTCCAGCAAGCTCCAAGGACAGAGGGAAATGGAGTCATGTAATTCTGCCCACAAAGAGATTGTGATTAAAAAAAACGTTAAGGAGACATGTATGACATGGACCAGAATGGGGACCTAGAGCAAGCCAGAAGTGGGGGAATCTGGCTTGGTAAAGGCTGCCAGGGAGGCAAAACCTACATGGGACAATAAGGTGCTGATGGGAGACAGCCTGTGCAAAGGCCCTAGACAGAAGAGCATCTGAGAGATTGAAGATGGTCTTAGTTATGAGATTTTATGAGGATGAGTACATGCATAGTGTGCCTGTGTGTGCATGTGTGTACATGAGTATGCATGTCAGTGCCCCCTTGCAGGAAAGTACAGAAGGCTGGAACGGAATGATGCTTTAGGGATAGACCAGGGCCACTCTACTCCCTTAGTACATTGTGGAGTCCCCTCTCTAACCTGCAGGACTCCCTAAGTCAAGGCTCAGAGAAGATGCTCAAGCCCATATCTACCCAGAGGCACTTCTGCGTAACCTCAGATGACCCCCTGCATCTCTGGGCTCCAAAGTGGAGACACAAACACCTTCTTATGCTGAGTTTTAGGGTTCTGTTTCCTGTCTTCCACTGATACCTCCAGCACCCAACTAAGGAAGGTTCTTAGAGATAACAGGGACTTTCACTGAGCACACATCCCAAGAGCTGTGTGCCTCACACTTCATACTCTACCCCATGTTTGTGTGCGTGTGCGTGCATGCATGTGTGTGTGTGTGTGTGTGTGTGTGTGTGTGTGTGTACTAAGAAATGAGCCCAGGTCTTCATGCATGTAAGGAAAGCCTTTTACCATTCAGTCCCAGGACCAGTTTCTTTATTAATGTTCATAGCAGCCCTATCTGTTTGTAATTTCCATTTTCTCCACAACAGACAGGGGCCTCAGGAGATGGAGTAATTTGCTCAAGGTTCTCATTCTTGAGTCTGTTTCCCTGATTCCAAAGTGCCAGTTCCTTCCATCACTGGAGATGGACTTTGAGGTTTCAAAAGGCAACACCAGCCGGGCGGCGGTGGCGCACGCCTTTAATCCCAGCACTTGGGAGGCAGAGGCAGGCGGATGTCTGTGAGTTTGAGGCCAGGCTGGTCTACAGAGTTAGTTCTAGGACAGCCAAGGCTACACAAAGAAACCCTGGCCAGGCGGTGGTGGCGCACACCTTTAATCCCAGCACTCGGGAGGCAGAGCCAGGTGGATCTCTGTGAGTTCAAGGCCAGCCTGGTCTCCAAAGCGAGTTCCAGGAAAGGCGCAAAGCTACACAGAGAAACCCTGTCTCGAAAAACCAAAAAGAAATCTTGAAACCCTGTCTCAAAAACCAAGAAAAAAAAAAAAGGCAACACCAGGCCCTGCTGCATGAGGACCAGGATGTGGTCTTTCAGCTACTTCTCCAGAACCATGCCTGTCTTACTGCCATCACGTGCCTTGCCATGATGATAATGAGCTAGCCCTCTAAAACTATAAGCATGACCACAATTCCACGTTTTCTCTCATAAGTTGTCTTGGTTATGGTGTTCCCACACAGCAATAGAACAGTAATTAAGACACTAGTCAAACATGGATTTTCCTGTTGAGTCAACTGAACTCTGGAATCCCATGTAGCTAACGTCACACTGTCCGCAGCCATGTCCCACCTATGTAAACAGGGTCTAGGCAGGCTGTAAGCTATGCCGGGAGCACAGGTTCACTTGGCCTAACCAATCACTGGAGGGCACTGGGCATCTTGAAGACAATCTTCTGTGGAGCAGGCCACCCTTCTAAGCTAGCCACCCAAAGGACTAACAGTGCAGAAAACCATGAGGAATTATGCTTTGTAGAGAGAGATGTGTGAGCACACAGGGAAATTTGGCTGTAAAGTGCACCATGCTATTGTTGCATTTTTTAAAAAAAAGTAAAAGGTCAAGAAAATGATTTAGAATGTGAATGATATAAAAGGGAATAAAATATTTAAAAAATAAATCTAACAAAAACAGCACAAAACTTGAACTCTGAAAACACAGAACACCATTGAAAGAAATGAACCAGGACCTAAGAGCACATAGAGACAGCCCTCCCTCAGTTGTGACCACTTTTCTGACGTTGGCTCACTTTTCTGATGCTGACACAGGTTTGTCTCAGTCTCTGACAGCATCCCAGTTTCCATTTTACAGGCAGAAAATGCTGAGCCAGTCTTAAAACTCATTAGATTTGTGTCAGCTAAGACAATCTAGAAGGACAAAAATATTGGAGGAACATGCTTTTGTTGTTGCTGTTAGAACAGGATCTCTTGCCCAATACTAGCAATCCTCCTGCTTCTGTCTCCTAAGTGCTGAGATTAGAGGTGTGCACCATCACACTCAGCTCAGAGACTCATGTTTGTTGGCTTCAAAATTTACTATGAGTTGTAAAGACAGAAATACAGATCAATGGAGCATCATGGAGGGCCCAGAACTCCCTTTTACTTCTATCAAGTGGTTGTCAATAAGGGGACAGAAGATTCATCAGGTAAGCTCAGTCCTACAAGGTTCTGGGCAGCTGGATGGCCACATACGGAAAGTGAAGTCTGAGTTCTTTACACCACACGAAAGCCAGCTCCAAGGACTTCAGAACAAAACCATTCAGCTTACAAAGAACACACAGCAGTGAGTGAACCTTCCTGACGAGGCTCCAAAACCACATGCAAAAAAAACAAACAAACAAAAAACAGATAAAGTGTGACAACATCAAAATTAAACAAAACCAAACCTCTGTATTTCAAAGGACAGTGTCAAGAGAGTAAAGATGAGGCTGGGATGTAGCTCAGTGATAGAACACTTGCCTAGCATGTGTTAAGATACTGGGTTCCACCTAATACAGATGGATGGATGGATGGATGGATGGATGGATGGATGGATGGATGGAACCTCAAAAGGGAGTGAAGAAGACCCAAAGAATCAGAGAGAAAATGTTTGTAAATCACATGCTTGATAACAGGATTATTTACAGGTTACAAGAAAAAGGACTAACCACCCAGCAGAAAACTGAGTAAAGGGCTTGAGAAGACAGGTCTCCAAAGAAAAGACACCCAGCACCATGTGTCCTCAGGGAAACATGCAAAACCAACCACAGAGATGTGCCCCACACCTGCCAGGCTAGCTGTCACAGCCTCACAGTAGCCAGTGTTGCAAGGAGTAGAGAATGCGGAGCCCTGGTGGCATGAGGGTGTGCACCTGCATCCCCCACACTGAGGCATTCCTTCCAGCAGGAGGTTCATACAGCTTCCGAAACTCAAGAAACAAGACTCGGGACACTCAAGAGAGCAGAGCCAGGGCTATGCAAGCCACAGGAAAGCTGTAAATGATCGCCAGGGAGAGGAGACTCTTCCGAGATAAAGCTGTCTGCAAGCAGTGCAAGCTTTGAAGAATCATCGCCCCTGTCGGGTGGGAGTTTTTAGTGATGCAGCTGACCTTGAGTCAGCCATGTTCCTGGAAGTATCTCTAACAAACTCATTGGTGCCTCAAGCAGGACTTGAGGTCTTAGATGATGAAATAGCTTCTTTGGCCTATTGTTGCCCTCTTTATCCAGGGTGAATGGAACCAGACTCTAGGAAAAATCATGCAGGCTCCTCAAAAGGTTAGAGTCACCGGTGAAACCCTGGGTATAAGCCCAAGAGAACTGCAAACACACATGCTTCCTGCAGCTTACCATTCCACACAACCAGCGAGAACCCAAATATCCATCCTTTGGTAAAGGCGTAAATAGACTGTGCTACACCCACAAAGGAATATTATTCAGCCCCAAATGAATGAAGGACCAATACATGCAAAGATGGGTGAACCTTGACAGCATATGCTAGAGGGAAGAAGCCGGCCACAAAGACCATAGCTTAAGATTCCATTTAAACGAAGTGCTCAGAACAGGCACATTTATAGACAATACAAACTAGATGGCCAGAAGCATTAATGCACATACGCCGGTGGCCTGCTATCATTGGTAGGAACAGGAAATCTGGGATGATGGAAGTAGTGTCTGTCTCTCTTGCACACATACATGAGTTCTTTTGTTAAGATTAGTTCACTAATGACAGGCAAGCTACAAGAATATTTTTAAAGGCAAACAATTCTCTGAGTCCCCTGGGGGATAAGGGCCAAGTTGGAATACCTTATTTATTTATTTATTTATTTATTTATTTATTTATTTATTTATTTATTTATTTATTTATTTAAACACTTTCTTTCTTTCTTTCTTTCTTTCTTTCTTTCTTTCTTTCTTTCTTTCTTTCTTTACTTATTTATTTATTTATTGCCTCTATTCCAAACCCTCCAAGGATCACCTCCTTCCTCAGAGATCAGGGTCATGGAGGAAGGGCAGCATGAACATACAGGAGACAGTAACACCTGCCCAGGCCCAAGCCTTCTCCATGGATCCTGCTTCATTCCTTGCTAACCAGGAAGAGAGCAATCATGGTCCCCCATGGAGCCAAAATGTGTGCCCCAGAAACCCCCAAGATGTCAGAGAGCTCATTATGCCTTAGGGAGCCAGCAAGACCCAGAAAACAGGACTCCCCTTCCTCCCAGTTAAAACGTATCTCCTAGCAGGGTGCAGTGGATCCCACATTGGGAGGCAGAGGTAGAAGGATCACAAGTTCAAGGGCAGCTTGAGCAACACAGTGAGAGCCTGTCTCAAAACAACAAGAACAATGAAAATAACAAAATTTTCTTAATGGTATCCACAGGCAGGGAGGCAAGATTAGTAGGGGACAGCCACAGTTAGTTGAGGAAGTTGTCTGGTTTAACCTTTGCTCCCTTGAACTTCCCACTGCCACTCAACCCACCAGGCCATCCTTCCTCAACTCCCTTCCCTATGCCTGCCCAGCTGAGTCATCAGGGCACTGAGTCCCTTTGAGAGACCTGACATATGACATGAAAAGACTTCCTAGGTGGCCCAATGGCCCTATACTCTTCCCTCAGGAGTTGCCCTCCCCACCCCACCCCCTGTAAAGTTTGTTTCTACTTTCTGCTGGGCAAGACCCATCTTCTCACAAAGTCTTCCCAGGCATCACTTCTCCAGATCACAGTGACCTCTTTCCATCCCAGGGCTCTGAAGTCAAAACCCCTGGCATTACTTCACCCCAGCTATGTGACCCAGGAAAAGTCATTCCCTTTCTCTGAGACACAGTATCTGGACCTGTACCCTTCTATCTCTTAAGTATATACAGTGTGCAACAAAATGAGACGATGTGTGAAGAGTTGGCACACAGCAGTCACTGACCCTGCCATGCCTGTCACCTTGGACACTGTCTGAGGAGGAGCTGGCTGGGTGAACAGATGGGGGATGGGTGGGGCAGACAGTGCCACATGCTGATAGGTAAACTTATAAATGTGCCGACCCCAGAGCCCTGCAGATTCTGAGTTTGTCTTGAGCACTCTGAGAGGTCAGCCCTGTCCAGGAGGTTACCCATGCTTCACGGCAGTTCCCACCACCTGGGAGAGGGGACAGTGTTCTAGTTTGGGGCATACTGGGAGGACCCACAAATCCTAATCATATATCTCCCTGTAGCCTCTGTCAAAACCTCCATCCTGCCCAGTGTACCCTAATCCTGTCCTACCCGCGTCTTCCATGAGGAGACCATGCCCACTTCTCCAGGCATGGCTGGTGCCCACTTGGGCCTTCTGGAGTCCTTCACCTCATAGAGTGTCTGCTCTGCTCACATGGCCACTGCAGAGACCTATCCCCCTACTATCTGGGATCAGTCTGGCCCCTCACCTCATAGCTAGTCACCAAGGGAACACAGTCCTTGGCCTTTCCCAGAATGCCACAGCACTTCTTTCTAGAGGCACCAGCAGCCTAGCCTCTCAGATACTTGAGATCAAGCCTCATATGTCGAGAGGCTGGCTCCTTTCCCCCTTCCCTGCTGGCCTCAGCTTTCTCAGTTTTCCTGCTCATAACATCCTCCACCTGGCTGAATTTCTCTCAATTCCCAAACAGGCTAGACCTAGCTGGCCTTTGGGCCTGTGCACATGCTGATCACTCTGCAGAAAGCAAAGCTTTCTACTTTCTACTTTCTACACAAGTCCCAATGTGTTATAGTGCCAAAGAAATGCATCTTCCCACCACAGAAACCAGGAAACTAGCAGCAGTAGGAGTCTGGAAGCACACACAGGAGGAAGCTAAACAATACTGTGCTGTGAAGGAAGGCTCAAGCCAGAAAACATCCTAAAGCCTGTGAAATGAAAACCTATTGGAACGGGTCAACAAATGCGTGGGGTGGGGAACTGCCAGCCAGGAAGGTATGAGAGACAATATGATGAAGTGTGAGACAGCACAGGAGAGGGATGTCTGGCCGCCTGCCCTTGGAGAGTCTCCTGCCCATCGCTGTGGCTGTGGGGCCGAGTGGGAGAAAGGAGGTAGCTGTGGTGGAGAGCCTGTGGCTCAGAAGCACTCTGTTAAGCTACCACCATGGGGGATGAGACAGGTAAGGGGAACTCACCTGTCCTTGGGTGTTGGGCAGGAAGTGAGCATTGTCAAAAGAACACTAAACATGGTTATTAATGCTTTCAACAAGTTCATATTTTAAGTACTGCTGATGTTTATTTCCCTATAAACAAACAAAATGTTGGGGGATGGACTATTTGACTCCCTGATTGGCAGTGGGCTCTTTTCCAGCGTCCTGGCTACCTTGAGCAGAGGACGGTCAGTCAAACTGCCAGCCTACCAAGCACCAAGCACCCCACAGACACCATGAGGAAGCCATGGGATGGTTGGGGTTACAGAAGTTGAGATCCTGAACATGCAGCCACAGCTGCAACAGTCTGAATTTGTATCTTAAAGTTTACCAAAGACTTTTCCAATTCCAAGTCTCATGAACATTTGCCCACCACATCAGAGAGCGAGAACCTTCCCTGGGTTTACAGACTGCTGTGATTGGTGTGAAAGGAACAGTAAACACAATTATGGTCTGCTGTGATTGGTGCCAACACCTCTCTGGCGATAGAAACAGGCTGCTCAGGTCACTGGAGAGCCATTAGAAATGCGCTCCTATGATGCCCCATCTGTGAGGCAGAGAGAGGCAGTACGCAGGCAGCAGCAGCCCCTGTCGCCACAGAAGAGTGGGCTGTGAGGCTGAGCCCGAGAAATGGTGGAGTTCTGAAGGCATCCTTGGCTTTGGGCTTCAACGGCAGCAGAAGAGATGGAGCCACAGGATTGGCAGCAGGACCTGGAGCTGCACACTGCCTGCAAGCGTGTCAACAGAGCAGCGGTTGGGAGGGGCGGTGGGGGTGACCAATCATAGTGGTGGTAGTGGCGGCGGCAGCAGTAGCGGTGACCGTAAGAGTGAAGGGTCTTAGATATACGGAGCCAGGGGCTATCACAGCAGCCACTGACAGAAGCCGGGGAACCCCAATACCCGAGCTGCTGCCATAGGGCTGAAAATCCCCCACTGTCAGATTACAGATCAGAGATGTGATGCTCATTGTCCCCAGAGTCAGGCCACACCCCCTGCAGTCTCTCTCTCAAGGCCAAGTACAAAGAGCCACTGTGAACTTATAATTCTCAGAGTTGAGTTCTCTCTCTACCCTCAGCATCTGCTTGCAAGGTCTACCCTTTGCTGCTGTCCAGACCCAAGACATCCCTGAGTTACAGCTAAACTTATCAGTGCCTTGTGACCTGTCACACATCGGCTGGTTTGAGTGGGTTTTGGAACTTACCTCCCACCACACATACCTCAAATCTATGAGACTCAGAAACTCCCCTTGTCCTATGGAATTGAAGGCTCTCCCTCCCTTCAAGACTCAATCAATGAGGCTGCCCATGGCATCATGTGGCAACTCTCCTAATATTCTGGGAACGGAAGACCTGAAGGATCTGTCCCTCTTCCTTCAGTCCCTGGTTATACTATACGTGATGGCTGTCTCTCCTGTTGTTCTTCCACTTCAGGGTCCCTCATCATGGCTGCCTGTGGCTGTGAGCCGCTAACTCTCCTGAACTGCAATTTCATCTCTGCTGCCTTCTCATGAACCCACTATTTTCTTTTCTTTCTTTTTTTTTTTTTTTCCCTTTCTCTCCCTTTCTTTCAAGGTTTCTGTTTACTGTATGCATATGAATGCTGGTAGTCTGTGTACCATGTGCATGCAGTGCCCAAGGAGGCCAGAAGAGGGCACAGGATCCCCAGGAATTATAGTTACAGACAGTTATGAACCCCCATGTGGGTCCTGGGAATTGAACCCAGGGTCCTCTGCAACAGCAACAACTGCTCTTAACCACCGATCCATCCCCCAGCCTGAAATCTGCTATCTTTCCTTAAGACACAACACCCACTTCCTCGGTCTACACCAGAGCTGTGACCTGTGACCTGATAGCACCAGGGGGTCCACCTGCTCCTGGTCCTGCCTGTATGCTGCTGATCTTGGCTGCTGTCAAATGCTGAGGGGAGCAAAAACTGCCCAAGCCCTGCCCTGCAGGAGCCTGTTCTTGCCTACCCACAGTTCTCATGTATGTAGAGCAGAAGACCCCCGCCTAGCTGACTGGGAACAGGAAGGGCTTTTCTGGGGTACCCACTGCCCGTTCCCCACTTGAGCTCCAGAATAAACACAAAGAAGCAGAGCCATTGAGTTGCACTTGGCTTTGGCCATTGACTCCTTCTGTTCCAGCTCCCCCTGAAGTCGCAAGTGAGGGGAAGAAGCTGCCCAGTGGAACCCGAGGCATCTTCAAAGGAACAAACTCCAGCTGGGAGTCAGAAACTTCAGCTTTTCTCCTTTTCTTTTCCTTTCTGCCTGAGATATGGATAGGAAGGTTAGGGCCACAGCAGCTATCTAAGTTAATGAGGACCCCTTGAAATGCATGCAGTTTCTGAGATGTACAGGAGCCCCCAACACTGCCTTCTGGGTTTACTCCACATGAGGATAACCCCTGCGTTATTTAAGCTGCCATATTTGAAGTTTTGTTGCCAGAAGTCAAACACGGTTCCTAAGAGACACAAAGTTATTTTTTTTTAAAGGTGTCTATGGTGAATTATGTTTTCCAAAAAATGACCATTACAGTATCTCCTACAGGATATTTATGAAATGTGTGCTTGATAATCCTCCCACTGAACAGTAGAGATTAGTCCTTGCCCTTGAACTTGGGCGGACCTCTACGACTGTCTCCACAAGTGCAGTATGGTGGAAGTGGCGCTACGTGACTTCCAAGCCTGGGTCATAAAAATGGCACGCACTTCCTCCCAGCTTTCTCCTGGGACAATCACTCTTGGCACCCAGCCACCGGCTGGGAGGAAGCCTAGACTAGCCTATTTGGAGACCACAGGGAGAGGCCATAGGTAAGCTTGCTGGCCATAGGCCCAGCTGAGGCCCCAGACAGTAGCTACCATCTGCCACCAGATGTGTGAGAGAAGACAGCTAGCTACAGGAGATTGCAGTCCCCAGCCATCAAGGTACTACTGGTCTTTGAATCTTCCAGGTGAAGGCCCAGATGTTGCCAAGCAGAGATGAGTCCCCCACCAAGCCTTGAGAAAGTCTCTGGAACAGAGGGTCTGAAAGCTAAATGACAAGGGGACTTCACTGAGAGTCTGTGGGAGAGATGATGTGAGGGCTTCACTGAGAGTCTGTGGGAGAGATGGCATGGGGACTAGGGTCCCTGAGAGCCTGTGGGAGAGATGACATGGGAACTTCACTGAGGGTCTGTGAGCACAGTAGCATGTTACTCCACATCACTGAGTCCTGAACATGCTTGTTCCCTGGTGACCCCTGGGCTGAGACCCAAAGGAAGAGAAGACACTGGCGATCAAGCCGTGGAAGCTGAGAGCCAATGGAAAAGCAGACGTAGAGGCTGCAGGATACCCCACAGCACTTTAAAGGCATCCAGAAGGCAGAGAGGAAAGCTGTGGTACAAGGGATCTGTAGAAGGTGCCAAGAGGTTGATGGGCCCCACACCAGTTCTTCTAGGTTCCAGGACTTCTCCCCAGGGACCTGACAGAAGCCACTCCCCATTTGTTCCCCATTGGTAGTCTGGAGAGCCTCTGTCCAGAGGAGGGACCTCTGGGAGGAATTACAAACTTCTAATTGGTGAAAAAACAATTGTAAATGGGAAAACAGATCAGGAACCAGTGCTGTTCAAAACACCAACTCATCACATACAAGGAAAAGCACAAGCCCTCAACTGGCATTGTGGGGACTTTGCAACCTGCTAATCTTGGGTTTGGGTCCTTTCCTCAACCCCCTAGTTTGGCCTCCTGCCTCTGTGAAACAGCCACTTTTAACTACACAGTTGATACACGATTCGACATCACATATCTTCAGGCTCTGTGCACCTGCCCAGGCCAACCACCCCACCTTCTGCACCTGGTAGAATCGTTCCTTCCACATCTACCTCTGTGGCACCTCTCCTATAAGCCTTCCTGGATTCCAAAGTGAAAAGCCTCTTCCCATCATGCCCCTGTAGGTTCTGCCCCCAAATACAGCTGTGCAAATTCTATTTATGCTGAATGATATAAGTACGCCTTCTCACCACCCCCATCCTCTCTTTTCACAAAAACAAGACCTGGCAGGCTGGGGAAATGGCTCATGGGTAAAATGCTCCTGGCACCGCCTGGAATCCATGGTAAAGCTGAGCAGCTCCCATGGTCCCCTGCAATCCCAGCACTTGAGAAGCAGAAGACAAGGGAACCCTGGGGGGCAAATCAGCTAGCAAGACTAGCCAGAACTGGTGAGCATCAGGTTCAGTGAGAGAACCTGTCTCAATAAATAAGAGAGAACCTGTCTTAAGAAATAAAAGATGGAAAATGGCTCAATTTTAGGCCTATACACATGTACACACACACACACACACACACACACACTGAGACCTACTGAAGAACAGTAAATTTGAAGCCTTTTCATCTTTGGGGCTCCAAGGCCTATTTCAGTAACAATGGCAACCAAGTAGCTTAAGATATTTCAGAGTGAACTAGGGGTGGGGGACAGAATGAAAATGGGGGATTTAGGGAAAATAAATAAATCCATAGAAAGATGGATTGATAATGGATGGGGAAGGGGGCAAGCGTGGTTGAATGTATAGATAAATGGAAAGGAAGAGATGAATGTGTGCATGGATGAGTGAGTGAATAGGGGAAGAGGGGAGGGTGTGTGGATTTATAGCTGGATGGGAGAAAGGATGGATTGATGAGTAGATGGCGTAGAGGTAAAGGGATAGAGTAGTGAGCCAGTGTTTAGACGGTTGATAGATACCTGAGTAGTGGGTGAACAGAGGTGAATGGCTATGTGGGTATGGTATTTGCTGCTGTGGAGATGAGAGGGAAATGAGCGACCAGAGCCATCTAGCTGGATAGAAGGGAACATGCAGGAGGGTGGAAGCTTTGATGACAGGCTCCTGGAAGGATAGAAGAGGGCACCTTTGTCAGGGCCCAGCAAAACAATGTTCTAGGCTTTGTGGACCACACTGGTCTTTAAAGGCTCACGCTCTTCTCTGTCTTTCTTCACAAACATTCAAAAATACAAAAACAATTCCCAGTGAACAGGCTTCCAGAACCAGGGCCCCAAGTGGCAGGAATCAACCTGAACGACTTGAATTTGCAGCTTCGCCCACATTAGCTCTGCTGGCCATTTGGCAAGCATGAGGTTGAATCCCAAGCCTGGAAAACAGAAGACCACTTCCCTCCTCACAGCATGGTGGCCTTGGGGGACCTTTCCAACAGAATAGAGAACTTGCCAACCTTTGTGAGTGGTATGAGCCCCTGCGTTGGAGTGCTGCATCCTGAAGTCTATAGTTTAAGATCAGCATCCCTGGCTTGGAGCCGTGTGTCGAGGTTTCTGCCACCTCTGTCCACACAGCTCTGATGTGATAAATGCTCAGCAGCACAGTTCCAGAAAGCAGCTTCTGCACTGATTTACTGGCCCTCCCCTGCCCAGGATGGCACTGTGGATTGCCAGTAGCTTTAGCCTCTCTCCACCTGGCAGGAAGCGCTGCAAACTCGCACCGATGTCTCATAAAACAAGAGTGCCCAGCCCATGTGAGGCTGTCAGGCAGGAGCCGGGAGGAAGCAGAACTCAGGGGTCCATTCTTCTCTGCCCTGCTGAGTCACCCTTTCAGGAGAAAGGGGAGGAGAACTGGGGTACTTCAGCCCTGGGAACTTTAGGTTTAATAACACACACACAACTGGAATCCCAAATAGCTGTCCATGCTAAACCAGAGGACTGTTCTGTCCTCCACCCGGGGACTCAGCTGCTCCCTGCTCACATGGAGACACCACAGCAGCATGATCTCTAACTGGTTCACCCAGAGGTCTGGCTTGGTGCAGGACACAGGGAGATGGTCCTCTGGTCTTCTGCTCTGAGGAGTGGATCATTCATGAGAACAGTGGACTGTGTTAGGAAACACATGTCTGCCTTGGCTCCGTCACTATGTGACCTGGGCCCAGTCATTTCCTCTGAGCCTACACATCACTACCTGCCAAATGCCCACCAGTGACCACTGGTGGCTCTGACATTCTATGAGCTGAACAGATGAAGCCAAGGATCAAGGCTGAACTGCTGCAGGGCTGGGAATCCTTAGACACTTGGGAGAGCTGCCACAGGGCCTACACATCCAGTTCCTTCATCTTCGCTGCGTGCAACCCTCCCTGTGACTGACTCAGCCTGAATCGAAGCCACCTCCTCAAGGAAGCCTGCCCAGATTCTCCATAATCATGGTCATTCCTCTGCACCCTCGATGATTTCTTCCTGCATTTGTTGCCAGAGATCTCCTAGGGAGGAGGTGGCCAGGATAACTAAGAAAGCCTCTTGATTCCCTGAGCAACTGCCATTGTGCAGACACATCATGATCCATATAAGGCCCCAAATATAAGGCACATGCACAGAGCTTGGGCATGGCTCACTGGTGGAATGCATACCTGGCATGCTGCAAGCCCTAGGTTCTGTCCCCAAGCACCACAGAAACAAGCACACACAGACAGCCCTGAGTATCCCCATCTATCTTCAAATTCCCTCCCGGTGCCTTCTGCCAGAGCTCCCACCCTACCCAGGCAGGGAGTCATCCTGCCTAGTACATCCATCAGCAGACGAGGCTTCCCCGAAAAGCCTGGCCCAGAGCCTCGGCCACCAAGCCTGTTAATGTAGTCACCCCTGTCTGCTCCTTGATTTCTGCCTCTCAGAGTCCAGCCCTGTAACAGGACAATTAGTTAGCGACAATCAAAATGATGAACTCACCAGGCTTAAGTGCTGCAGCATCTGCACATATCTGTGGGAGGAAAGAGGGATGGCGCTGCATTAACTCAGCGCTGGAGAAGCCGGGAGGGGCAAGGCTTTGCGTACAAGCCACGGGCAGCTGCTGGAGCACTCACGCTTTCTCTGAAGACAGCAGCTCCTGAGCGATGACAAGGGCTCTGGACTGTCCCTCAACCTGTGGGGGGAAGAAAACAGTGGAAGCAGGGTAGGTAGCTGAAAGGACAGCCCTGAAAATGACCACGCAGTCAGAGGTGGGTCTGAGTGTTTGTCACCATCAATATGACCTTCAGCGAGTGACGTACCCTCACGGAACCTCGGTTTCCTCATCTGTACACATGGGTAGGAGGAGTATCTACCCCAGGAGGCTGCCAAACAGATGCCCTGCATGGTGCCTGCCACAGGGCTCAATCAATGTCCCAATCACGGTGGCATGAGCCTGGCATCCAGCTCTCCGTCCCACCAGTCCTGACGACCTGTGGTATCTGGACTAAGGAGTCCTCTTTTGCTCACTTTCGCATCCACTGTTCCACCAGGGCTTTCCTCTTCTCCCTGCCCAGCTCCCAGCCATGCTTAAGATTCAGCCATACTAGCTGGGCAAAGTGGTGCACATCTATAAGCCTGGCACCCAGGAGACAGAGGCAGGAGGATCATGAGCACCAGACCAGTCTGGGTTGCATAATGAGACCCTGATTCAACAAACCAAGGGCTGAGGTATGTCTCTCAGCTCCGTTCCCAGAACCTCGAAGAAAAGAAGCCCTAAAGATTCTGCCATGGCTTGGCCTCCTCCATGGAGCTTCCCCAGATGCCTAAGCTGCCCCCTTCTCAAGAGGGTACTTCCTGGGTACTCTCCTCTTGTGCCTGCTATCCATGAGAGATGGTTCCGTCTCCCCTAAAGGAAAGGAACTCCATCTCTGACCAGTGCTCAGCATACAGTGGCTCTTCTATGTGAAAGAATGAACAGGTGAGATGGGAACTCATTCTCTCTGTGGCTGACCTCAGCAGGGAAGCTGTTTAACCAGTCAAGCCCCAGGTTTGTGGGAATACACCGACTGTCCACAAACAGGAAGGATGGGTGGGGGCAGATACCAGGGGCTTCTGCCACCAGAAGTTCCACCATGTGGCCCCAAACCTGATGCCTACCAAAAATGGTTGACATTGCTGACAATTGGTCCAGAAGCAAAAAAGAAGTAGAGAGTGAGTATAGGGAACACACAGGTGTGGCTGGAGACAGGTGGCCCTTGGAGAGGTAGAGCTCACTCAGCCAGGACACTGATTTCCAGTTTCAGCTCCACGCCTGCCTTTGGGTACAATCCCATACAAGTGCCTTTCCAGGAGCGAGCCTCAGTTTCCCCTGTGCAGACAGAGCAACCTATAAATGCTCTTAGGTGTTAAACCTTGGGTGTTTCTAACCCCAAGAGGCCTCTTGTTGGGTCAACATGTGAGAAACGGGAGGCCTGCCTACAGCGGCCATGGTGTACGGTTAACACACAGCTCCGGAGTCGAGCAGCTTCCTGCCTCTGGCTCTCGCTCATTGAACAGAACATTCAATCTCATTGGGCCTCAACTTCTTCTCTGCAAAATGCACACAACGCAAGTATCTAACACGTGCATACTGTAAGGCTCGAGCAAGCACATGTGTTTGTGTTTCAACTGAAATACAAAGAAACACCCGCTGACCCCACACATTTGTCCTGACGATGCCCTCCTGACTTGGGGTCTCTGCACACACGTTCCCATCCTCTTGCAGTGTGTCTCCCTACCTCTTCTCTCCCCACTGGCTGACTCTTTCAGGGCTCTGTTCAGAGGTCACCCCCTTGTGTAACAAGCACCTGGACTGTTCGCTTTTCTCATTGCTGTCACAAAATACCCGACAAAAGCAACTTAAAAACAAAGGGTTTATTTTGGCTCACAGTTCAGGGAATCAGTCCATCTTGGTGGGGGAAACATGGCAGCTGGTCACATTGTATCCATGGCCACCGAGCCAAAAGAGATGAGTGCTGGGGTTCAGCTCACTTTCTCCTTTTCTATTCAGTCCGAGACATCAGACCACGGGATAACGACTCTTGTAGCTAGAGTGGGTCTTCCCAACCTAGAAACTCCCTCACAGACAAGCCCAGAAGTTTGTTTCTAAGTGATTCTAGATCCTGTCAAGTTCACAATATTAACCATCACAGGGCCTAACCTAGAGAACACCAGAAGTCATTCTCTGATCTTGGGTCATAGCGTTGGTTTTTGCCATAGGCACTTTCCCATGTGTCTTAGGATAATTAACAGCGGGCATGGCTTCTGCCTGCAGGAAGACAGCAACACCCCAATCCCAAGTGACACCTAAAATATCTTCAGATGCTGCCAGGCAGACGTCTCATGCTGATAAAATCAGATACAGTGTCTGGCATAGATTAGGTGCCAAATAAACACAGCCTTTCCCCAACTGCCGGTCCCTAATGACTTCCTGGAAGTTTAAGTCACGGCAGCCACCCTATCGGGGCAGAGGCTGGCCTGGGTCAGTCTCCTGTCTGTGGCACACTGTAGCCTCCAGCTGGAGTGTGGAGACAGGAGAGAGGGACCTGGGGAAGCCTCTGACCCTTGTTCGCCTCTTCCCTCTCATGGGAACCAAACCGACTCACATCCCATCTGCATCTGCAGGACCGGTGTTGGGCTCACAAGGCAGAGGCTCTAACAGAATCCAGCAGGTGGGAAACCCTCACAAGGGAAGATGCATCTAGCCAGGGCAGGCCTTCACAGCCTAGGGGACACACAACAAGGCATCCACAGACAGAGGTATTTTGTAGGCAAGAGACTTAAAGCTGTCTGTCCCTTATAAAATGAGGACAGAGAGTGAAACTGGCTTCCATCTCCCCCAAGGCCAGTAATTCACCCGTCACACAGTGTTGAGAGCCACTGCTCTGGTGTTAGAAGACCTAGGTTCAAATCCTGGGCCCTGCCTCTTCCTGTCCTTGTGCCTGTGGGTGTTATTTCTCCTCTCTGAGCTTCCCAGGTAGGGACACTCAGAAACTGCTAAGCATAGCTATGACCTATATACACTCAGTAGCTCCCTGAATCCAGCTACTTCCACCATCTTTTTTTGCAGATGTGGAAACTGAGGCACCAATGATTCCTACCCTTTGCATAGCCAGGATTCCAGCCTAGGCCCAGCTCCAGTGTCTAAGCCCTGGCAAAGAGCCTGCCCCTCAGAGGCTGAGTACATATGTTTCCCTGACACCCATGTTGTGTCTGATAAGCCCACCTTAAGTCTAGGATATGGTTAAGTCAGGATGTATTTAAGCCAGGTGTGGTAGCAGGTACCTGAAATCCTAGTCGGAGGAAGAGGATCACTTGAGCCCAGCAGTTGGGGCCAGTCTGGGAAATATAGTTGAGACCCTGTCTCCAGACAAAACTGAACAAAATAAACGCTTTTGATGCCCCAATTAGCCCATTGTTAAGTCAAAATACCCCAGGTCAGTCCACGGCACTGTAAGTGGGGGACCATCTGCACTCAGTGAACTATGCACGCCTGTGCTCACTCTAGGTGGTGAGTGATCCTGCGTGGCACCTGCCTGGGGCTGGCATTCCAGGATTGGCCAGGCTGGTGTCTTTAGACTCAGCTCCTTCTAATCCCTGACCCTCAGGGCAGCCACCATAGAGCTGGGCCTGGCTCTTCCCCAAGGCTGTGGGCAGTCATGTGACCATGGGCCAGTTGTTCAGGTGTCTTGGTTGCCTCACATGAAAAACAAGGTGTGTACTCCTCACTGCAGGGACATGGTGATGGATGGGAGAGGTTTCACTCTTCCCAGACTTTTGAAGTTGTCGTCATCACCATTGTTAGGGTCTCAGAGCGTCGGGGACAGACTTCTGGGAGGGCCCTAGCACACGCAGCTCTGCACGTCCCTCCTGCCAGACGGGCAGACTCAGGGTGGGACACACGGGCCTCTCTGCTTTAGCACTCCACGATGATGGATGTGTCTTCACCGGGGAGGCCTGCCAGGCTCGGTGCCCCAGGTTCTCCTCCGAAGCCACTTCTGGGTGGGGCCCAACTGGGCTATTTAACACAGATGTTTATTTAACCAGGAAGTGAACTTGGACGCTGACGGCAGTGTCCAGGGACATGCTTCTGGGAACAGGGCTCCTCCCAGGAGCATCGGTTTGGGGCATGAGGGCCTGCACATGGCATTGCCCATAACCAGATAGTGAGTGTTGACACCAGACACCTGCCTGCCCCTGCCCAGGGCTGTCCCAGGGCCAGCCAGTCCTGTCCCTTCTCCCCACTCCCCAGACAAATCAGCTGCTATCAGGCTCAGCTACTCAGGGTCAGTCCTTCCGCCAGTGAATCTCATTCAACAGCAGGTCCTAGAAAGAGTCCAGAGTGCCAGCTCTGTCCCCGTGCCTTGGTTTCCCCAGCTGTCAGAGCAGGGAGCACTAAGAGCCCTTGGGTCCTCCTTTTCCTAATCTGGCAGCTGTGGGAGTCTGGAAGCTCCTCCCTGAAGCTAGCTGGGACTATGATAGTAGTGAGCAAGAGCAGGGGAACCAGGTGAGCGAGCCTAGTCACCTTTCCCTCAGCCAGACACAACCGGCACGAAGAAAGACGTAAATCCAGCCGCTCTTCTTCATACTGGCTTCTGTTCACTTCAAAGACAGTCAGAGTGGTCTTTACATCAGTAAACTGTGAGTGTTGCTATTTTTTTTTTTTTTTTTTTTTTTTTTTTTGGTTTTTCGAGACAGGGTTTCTCTGTGTAGCTTTGCGCCTCTCCTGGATCTCACTTGGTAGCCCAGGCTGGCCTCGAACTCACAGAGATCCGCCTGGCTCTGCCTCCCGAGTGCTAGGATTAAAGGCGTGCGCCACCACCGCCCGGCGAGTGTTGCTATTTTTAAGTATATTACAAGATGGATTTTTTTTTTCCCTGAAACATTCTGTTGTAGCCCAGGCTGGCCTCAAACTCACTATGTAGCTGAGGATGACATTGAACTTCTAATCTCTGTACCTCCACCCCACCCAGGGCTGGTTTGATGGGTGCGTGACACCACATCTGGCTTAAGTGGTACTAGGAGTCAAATCTAGGGCCTCAAGCATGCTAGGCAAATGCTCAACCAACTGGGCCCTAGCACTAGCCCAGCTTTAAAACGTTCTCAGGTTTACATTATGATGTGTACATAAGGATGAGAAAGGGCTTGTTACAAGATTCCTTGGGGCCTCTATTATTAAAAGGGGGGTGCTATGCCCGGGGCTGTCCCACAGGAACGGCATAAGACATAAATGAACATGTCCTTATAGAGAGCACAGAGCTTCAGGAGGTGAACCCGGTTAGCATTACATCGTGACACGGGCCAGGGAGCCCAGCCTGGGGCCTGTCTCCTAGGATGGCCCAGGTATGTCCAGAAACAACCCAAGCTTCCCCTCAACATCCCTGGATGATGGACTGTAAGCTGTGAGCTGAAATAAACACTTTCCTCCTTAGTTGCTTTTGGTCGCTGTTGTTACCTAGCGATAGAAACCGTAACTAAGACCTCATGTAACCATGATCCATTCTCTTACAAGGGCAGCTCCCGCCCACCCATCCCACCTCCGCTCCTGTACCACCTGCATACCCCAACCCAAGCCTCAAACACCTCCCCAGCTATGCTCGCTCCCACACAGCACCAGGGCTGCCCCCTGCTGTCCTGCCCCACAGAGCCATTGCTGGACTAGGAAACACATCACACAGACAAGTTGGTAAGATGGGCATGCCAAGCTTAGTTTAAAGGTTGTCAAGGGAGGAAATGGCGTTCTCCAGCTGCTCTGAGGCTGGGAACCCCATTAGTGTCTTCACTGGTGTCTCCCAGGGCAGAGGGTATTGCTGAGGCTGATCTTTAGAAAGTGCACAGGGATAGTGGGCATCATGGCACTGTGCCATCTGACCGAGGTCAGGGTGGAATCTGGGATGCTGGTCATCTAAGAGGCATCGGGGCTGTGGGTATTTCCTATGCACACCGTGTACTAAGCAGACCATGGCACAACACCGGGAAGGAGGGAGCAAGGGAGGACTGTGACCTGAGGCCAAATCAAACAGCTGGGGCCACTAGGTAGGGGACCCTCAGCATCCTCGTGCCCAGCTCCCTGCCCTGTCTGCCTCTAAGCTCAGCACTGGTGTGTGACACCCAGGCATCTCTGGACCTCTGGATCCAGTCCTCCGGGATCCTCAAAACTAAGCTCTGAGTTTGCACCTTCTCCCTTGCCCACACTGCCTCTGAGTGTCCCTGTTGCAGTAGCAGGGACCACATCCTCCTTGCAGGTTCCTGGGAGCCAAGAGATCCCAGCCTCAGCAGCTGGATGGAGGGAGTTCTTCGGCATATTCCCTCTATTAGCTTGTCATGGGCAGAGGTGTGCCTTTATTGAGTGCAGGCAGGGATGGGGGCTGACGTACTCAGTTACTCATCTGTTTATCTATAGATAGTAACTGCTTTTTACGCACCAGGCCACGTGGTACCTGCCCTCCCGGGGCTGCTCTGACAGGGAAAGGCCACACTCGCACGAGTGAACAGGGACACAAGGACACGATTCCGGGACCAGGAAATGGGCAGGAACGCTGCAGCAAGAACAGCAGGAGGTGACGTTTTTTTGCACAGAGGGCAGAAAGTAGAGGAAATGGCAAGTGCAAAGGTCCTGGGGTGGCTGCAGGGCAGGTAGCACTTGGTTCTGTATCCTCACTGTGCCCGGTCAAAGGCCGGGTACTGCTTGACTTTATTTGGTATGTGGCTGAGATAAAGTGATTGAAAATGTAACACACCAGGAATCCACTTTTACCATTCACATCAGAGACACGAGAGAAGGAGCGAGCTGGTGGGCGGGAGTGAGCTCAGTTTGTGGTGTGCTGTGTCTCTCCGAATCTGTGGGTCTAGAAGGCTGTAGCTGGGAAGCTAAGGACACAGGATACAAGAAGGCACTGGGGTGGGACTGGGACTTGGGAAACGATCCACTTATGGAGGGACAAAGGGGGACAGCTGGAGAAATGAAAGGGGATTGGACAGGGCCAGTGCCAGCGAAGACCACGGAAGAGGACCTCCAAAGGCCGGGGCCACCAGGCTGGGGCCGGCACTGAGCATGGGGGCCAGTGTGGACAAGGAGACAAGGCCTGGATCAGAGAGGAGTGGGGTGTGCAGAGTGTGTGTGGAGGCCAAGGAGATGGGCACATGTGAGGACTTTGGGAAGACCCTGAGCATCTCCTCCTTCCCCAGCACCACGTGTCTCTGGCCACGCCTCTCCATAGGCCTCACTATGTGGAGCTCAGAGGCTCCTTCATCAGGAAGGAGACTGGAATCTTCTGCAATGTAGGTGGGAAAAACTGAATGAAAGGTAAAAACAGAATTATCACACAGTGGAGCAACCCCACTTCTGGACACGGACTCGGTGACGCCAGGGCTGTGAGAGACCGCCTCACTGGTCACAGTTGGGTCAGAAGGCAGAAGCCACCCAGTGGACAGACAAAAGGTAGTCTAGCGAGACAGTAGACTTCTGAGGGGCTATGACATGGCTGGACCCTGTGAAAAAAGACAGGCCACAAGAGGCAACACCGTCCACTCCTCACATTCACGGATGCTGGAGGATAAATTCACATTGTCAGAAAACAGCAGCGTGTGAGCCAGGGCCTGGAGAGAGGGAATCTCATGAGGAAGGAGCGTCTGTTTGGGAAGGTGCAGAAGTTCTGCGAAAGGATGGTAGAGGAGGCTACACAAACTGGGTGCGCTTAGTATCACTGACTGTACATGCTTAGGAGGCTAAGCCTGGGGCATGGGGCTCAGAGGCAGAAGACCTGCCCAGCATGCGCGAGGCCCTGAGTTCAACCCCTAGCACCACACACATAAGTTAATGTGACTTGTGTTGTGCATTTTATCATCACATTTTCCCAACACTGAAAGAAAGGAAACAATGTATCAGGCTTCTCCTTCCTCCCTAAGATCCCCAAATCTCTACCCAGGAGCTCCTATCCCAGGAGCGTGGTTTGCCTGGCCCATGTCTAAGCAGAACGAAGTAGCCCAGCCTGGGAAACTCCACCAGGCCCACCACCAGTCAGCCTTCAGCAGGGTGCTGGCATCCAGCAAGTTCCGAGTGTTCAGTTAGCACGCTGTGGTCGAGGAAGATGGGGGGTGGGGCAGATGGGGCAAGATGCAGAAGTACCCAGCAGGCGCACACCTGAGCTCCGGCCAGGTCTGTGTGAGGACTTATGGGAACCATCAGGGTTCAATTGGCCATGAACTTGGGGAAGGGGTAAAGATGAAAGTGGAAGGGCCGGGAACAAGGTCAGCGCGGAAGGAGCCATGGTGTGGGCAGGAGGGGGCCTGTGGGCCCAGCCTCAGGAGACCTTTCTGCCAGCAAGGTATGTCTGGGAAGGGCCCAGCCCTCGGGGAAGTGTGACTAGATGTTGCCTGTCTGGAGGAGGTGTGGGGAGGAGGTGAGTGGAGGTGCCAGCTCTGGGCTGGGCACTAGTCTCCTGGGAGCTGGTATTTTGCCCGAAAAGTCCCAGTTAGCCTGCAAAGCACACTCATTGTTGGGCAGGCGGGGTGCGCCAGGCTGTGGCCTCTGAGTGCCTCTTACAGCAGAGCTATTTTTATGTCCTTCTCCCTTTTCCTTTCTTCTTCTCTCCTCCTTTCCTTCAACCTACACGCTTTGTGTGTCTGAGTAGGAGAGGGTGAGGCCAGACACGGGGGTGGACCAGTTGGACTTGGCTTCCTGTCCTGCGCCTGCCTCCAAACATCTGGGAAGCGAGGAGCTCACCACTGTACCCCCAAACCGTCCCCAGGGTCTCCCCAGGAGTTCCTACGAACTGCTCAGTCCTCTTCAGAGGGAGGCCTGCTTCCGTCTTACCTCCTGCATAATGCCACACAGGCATGGAGATGGGGTGGGGGCCTCTGCCTGTGGAGCCCAAAGATTCTCTGACCTAGGTGAGCACAGAGGACAGGGAACAAGGGAGCCCCTCCCTGAACTGTGAAGGAGTGGGGAGATGCCCCACTTGGAGACTTCACTGCCTGTCACCAGCCACAAGGCCTCGGGCCTTTGGGAACTTGGAGCATGGCCAGAGTGGGCTGCACAGCCTCTGGGGACAGCATAGCAGCGCGCAGGAAGATCAAGCGCATTCAGCTCATGAGAGCTTCTCTAAAGGGTTTTGTTTGTGGTGCTGGGGATGGACCCCAGGACCTCCAGCACAGGAGACAAGCACCCTTCCACTGAGTCACACCCGAACCTGCACTTGGGTATGAGGAGGTGAGAGAGCAAGTCACCACGATGCTGTCAGGTGAACAGCAAACACATCGCACACTGTAAATGTCCTCTGCCGTGGTGGGGCCAGAGAGGGCCGGCACATCTGCACAGTGGAATACTAACTACACAGTCAGGAAAATGTGTGATTCAGAGTTCTGTGTACTGACATGGGAAGACCTCTGAGGTAGTATGAAAAAAAAATCAAATGAGCCATTTCAAGATCCTGACAATTTGATCCAATTTCTGTAAAAGTAACTCTGCCAACAGTACACGCTACTCCCATTCACAGAGATCTACATGGGAGAAGTGAGGGGAACCGTTCTAGAAGAACGAGTCTTATGAGAGTGGGGGAGGGGTTTGGTTCAGGACCTCAGGGCGCCAACTCCTGTCTGTCGTGATGCTAGCCATGCATTGTGCAAGGGAAATGAAATCGTTCGGTTGTTTGTTTGCCCTCCCTGTGTGCACATGTGCTCACTGGGGTGCATACATGCTGCCTGTGAGTACTCGTGAGTGGAGGTCGGAACAACCCTGTGTCTATCTATTCCTTGGTCCCTCTCCATCTTGCTTTTTGAGAAAGAATCTCTCACTGAACCCGGAGCTCACTGATTTGGCCAGGCTGTCAGGCTAGTGAGCTTCAAGGATTCACCTGTCTCTGCCTCCCCGGTGCTGGTACTGGGGTTACAGATGTGTGCCACTGCATTTACATGGGAACCGAGGATCAAATAGTCTGACAAGGAAATTATCCACTGGGCCATTTCTCCAATCCAGGAAAACCTAGTTTTAAAGGTGACTTCTACTCCGGGATGTCTTGTAAGCCTCACAAAGGACAGCAGCTGAAGCCCAGGGATGCTCTGCAGATGAGGAGACTCTGTAAAGGGAAGAGGTCTTCTGGAAGAGCTCAGCCCTTCGGCTCTCAGAATAACAGGATGCTCCTGGCTGACTCGGCCTGGCCTCGGCTGCCCATTGGCTCTATCTGGTATAACCCCAGCCAGATCAGCCAGGGGTCACCTGACCTTGGCAACTGTCACTGTCTTAACTGTCCTGATCCACAGTGTCACCCTCCTGAGCTCTGACCTCTGTGTGTCCTAACCAGCCCCGCCTGTGCAGCAGCCACAATGGTTAGTTCAAGTTCACTGACAGGAAACCGAAGGACACGGCAGTTAAGAAGTCGTCTGTCCTTTAGCTGGCCAGTGGCAGAGCTGGGTTTGAACCAACCCTTGGTTGCATGTTACCCTGCTTCCTGCCTCTGAGTGTCCAAGAATGCCCAGAGCTTTGGGACTTCACTACTTCACAGTGGTCCCAAGCAGGCCAGCCCCCTGTCTTCATCTCCTCCATCCTGTCTCTCTCCTCCTGTATCTCTCCTCCCTGTTCTTCCCTCTTTGTCCCTCTTTCCTCCTCTTCCTTGGATTCAGTTGACAACTGCGCCCCTGTCCCCTCCATGGCCTGTGGCCACGCTCCCACATCTGTCTGGTTGGACCCTCCGTGGCCTGTGGCCACACTCCCACATCTGTCTGGTTGGACCCTCCACGGCCTGTGGCCACGCTCCCACATCTGTCTGGTTGGACCCTTCGTGGCCTGTGGCCACGCTCTCACATCTGTCTGGTTGGACCCTCCGTGGCCTGTGGCCACACTCCCACATCTGTCTGGTTGGACCCTCCACGGCCTGTGGCCACACTCTCACATCTGTCTGGTTGGACCCTCCACGGCCTGTGGCCACGCTCCCACATCTGTCTGGTTGGACCCTCCGTGGCCTGTGGCCACACTCCCACATCTGTCTGGTTGGACCCTCCACGGCCTGTGGCCGCACTCTCACATCTGTCTGGTTGGACCCTCCACGGCCTGTGGCCACGCTCCCACATCTGTCTGGTTGGACCCTCCACGGCCTGTGGCCACACTCTCACATCTGTCTGGTTGGACCCTCCACGGCCTGTGGCCACACGCTCACATCTGTCTGGTTGGACCCTCCACGGCCTGTGGCCACACTCCCACATCTGTCTGGTTGGACCCTCCACGGCCTGTGGCCGCACTCTCACATCTGTCTGGTTGGACCCTCCACGGCCTGTGGCCACACTCCCACATCTGTCTGGTTGGACCCTCCACGGCCTGTGGCCACGCTCCCACATCTGTCTGGTTGGACCCTCCACGGCCTGTGGCCACACTCTCACATCTGTCTGGTTGGACCCTCCTATAGACCCAGGAACATTCCCATTTTAGAGACGGGGGAAGCTGGTGGGCCAAGGTGACACAGCTGAGGAGGGGCGGCAGGTAGCCTGAGTGGCAGCCATCAGTTCCAAATCCCTGCCATTGGTCTCCTCCATTGGCTTCCAGACCCCACAATACCAGAGATGCCTAGGAAAGCCAAAGGCATCTCTAACAGGTACCAGCAATGACTCGGGGATTCTTTCAGGGGGAAGGAAGTGCGGAGGAAGAAAGACAGATGCGAACCAGTCAGACGCCTGTCCGGGTCCCCAAGCCCTTCAACCACCAGCAGCGTGACCCTGGGCCAGTGGCTTGATCACTCTGAGCCTGTGACTTCAACGGTGAAGCAGGGAGGGAGTTGGCAATGCCAGTTATGAGTCTCTGGGACTATATGCCACCGCAGCTCAGCAGCAGGAGGGACAGACAGAGGCAGGGCAGGGGCAGGAGGAGGCAGGGGCAGGGCAGGGGCAGGGCAGGGGCAGGAGGAGGCAGGGGCAGGAGGAGGCAGGGGCAGGAGGAGGCAGGGGCAGGAGGAGGCAGGGCAGGGGCAGGGGAGGCAGGGCAGGGGCAGGCAGGGCAGGGGCAGGAGGAGGCAGGGGCAGGCAGGGCAGGCAGGGCAGGGGCAGGGCAGGGGCAGGCAGGGCAGGGGCAGGGGCAGGCAGAGCAGGCAGGGCAGGGGCAGGCAGGGCAGGGGCAGGCAGAGCAGGCAGGGCAGGGGCAGGGCAGGGCAGGGCAGGGGCAGGGCAGGGGCAGGCAGGGCAGGGCAGGCAGGGCAGGGGCAGGGCAGGGGCAGGCAGAGCAGGCAGGGCAGGGGCAGGGCAGGGCAGGGGCAGGGCAGGGGCAGGCAGAGCAGGCAGGGCAGGGGCAGGCAGAGCAGGGGCAGGCAGGGCAGGGGCAGGCAGAGCAGGCAGGGCAGGGGCAGGCAGAGCAGGGGCAGGCAGAGCAGGCAGGGCAGGGGCAGGCAGAGCAGGCAGGGCAGGGGCAGGCAGAGCAGGGGCAGGCAGAGCAGGCAGGGCAGGGGCAGGGCAGAGCAGGCAGGGCAGGGGCAGGCAGAGCAGGGGCAGGGCAGGGGCAGGGCAGGGGCAGGCAGGGTAGGGCAGGCAGGGCAGGGGCAGGGCAGGGGCAGGGCAGGGGCAGGAGGAGGCAGGGGCAGGAGGAGGCAGGGCAGGGGCAGGAGGAGGCAGGGCAGGGGCAGGCAGGGCAGGGGCAGGGCAGGGGCAGGGCAGGGGCAGGGCAGGGGCAGGCAGGGCAGGGGCAGGGCAGGGGCAGGGCAGGGGCAGGCAGGGCAGGGCAGGCAGGGCAGGGGCAGGCAGGGCAGGGGCAGGGCAGGGGCAGGGCAGGGGCAGGCAGGGCAGGGCAGGCAGGGCAGGGGCAGGCAGGGCAGGGGCAGGGCAGGGGCAGGGCAGGGGCAGGCAGGGCAGGGCAGGCAGGGCAGGGGCAGGCAGAGCAGGCAGGGCAGGGGAGGCAGGGCAGGGGCAGGCAGGGCAGGGCAGGCAGGGCAGGGGCAGGCAGGGCAGGGGCAGGCAGGGCAGGGCAGGCAGGGCAGGGCAGGCAGGGCAGGCGGAGGCAGAGCAGGCGGAGGCAGACACAAGCAGATTTTTTTTTTAAAGCCAAAGTCTGGCTACAAATTGTTCGCTTCCCAGAAGCTTGGTGAGAGCCAGGCCCCAGCCCAGCTTCCATAGCCACCATCTTCTCTGGCCACTGGGAGACCCTGAACTGCACTTAGAGGGGTAGTGAGGAGAAAGGGGAGACAGACTTGGGAAGGGCTTCTGGGGAAGATGGTCAGACAATCACCATGGCTACTGCAGATGTCCAAGGCAGAACCTCCTGGCTCCTGGGGGGGGGGGGGGGCTGGGAAGACTGAAGTGTGGCAGTGAAGGGGGGGTGGAGCCACTGTGAGCACCCCGTGGAGCATGGCACTGCTTCTGTCTACACTGATGGACCAAGCCATGAGTGACTCCGGGCTCCATCAGGACAGGGTCACTCTGTGTCCCTTCCAAACAGCTTCTCCATCACCCTCTTCTGCCACAGGCTTGCTGCTCAGGGAGGCAAACCCAGTGAGCGCCCTAGATTCTGTTTTCAGTCAACAGCACTCTCCCCGTTCTCCTGATTCCCACCCACCTCACAGACGAGGAAACTGAGGCCCGAACACACTAGAATCCGCGTTTGTCTTGATTCAGAGCATGCAGCTCCACTCTGTATCACCCACGAAGACTCCGGGAAGCCCCAAACTTCTTCAGACACAGGAAGTGTCTCCAGACACTGCCCAGGGACTAGGGGGTGGCTACAGCGAGGGGTGGAGTGTGGTCTTTCCCAGTCTCTCCACGTCCGCATCTCTGCCCGCAAACCTCTCCCCAGCCCCTCACCTGAGGGCGCCCTACCTTGTGTGTGAGGCTGGGGTCTCTTGTAGCACTGTCCTCCTCCTCGGAGCTTCCCTGTTCTTCGTCGGATGTGAGGTCCTCTCTGGGAGCCGCTGAGATGGCACAGACCTTGTAGGGCTCCGTGTAGGCGCTAGGCAGAGCAGGAGAGAGGGCTACAGTTGCTTGTCTGGCCCGTTTCACGAGCCCCCAATGAGCACTCAAGGGTGACCCAGGGCACACTCCCTTCACCCTGGCCACAGCAACTCCCTTTCAGTACATCAGACAAGCTAGGCTCTCTGTGGCCTCGGTGCCTTTACACATGCTGTCAAAGACATCCATCCCCACATCCCTGTCAGGTCCAGGCAGGCTAAGACATGAGGGAAGATGAAAGCAATTTAACCTAAGCTAAACCAAGGTTTCCTCCCAGCAGGTCAGACCTTTCTGTTCTGCATTTCAAAATATTGGACGTGTGCCTCTTCTTTTGAACTGTGAGAGCAGTGTCTCTAGCCACAGGTTCTGAGCTTCCTGCTATGGCACAGGAGAAAAATACCCCAGACTAGGTCTGTTGGATGCTGGAGCCTCTCTGCGTCTGCCCTCTTGTCTGTGGTGGCACTGTGGACATCAGTGGCATAAGAATGCATGCACAGCCTGGCGGTGGTGGCGCACGCCTTTAATCCCAGCACTCGGGAGGCAGAGGCAGGTGGATCTCTGTGAGTTCGAGGCCAGCCTGGGCTACCAAGTGAGTTCCAGGAAAGGCGCAAAGCTACACAGAGAAGCCCTGTCTCAAAAAAAAAACCCAAACCCCCCCCCCCAAAAAAAAAAAAAAAGAATGCATGCACAGCCACGTGGCCGAGCCCAGGTCTTGTCTTCCAGAGCCACCTGGGAAAATGTGTAGCCATTTGTCTCACAGGTAGGTGGCAGGGAGTCTGGGGCACTCCCTCTTAGAGAAGTGGCCATGGTTGCCCAGCAGAAGCCTGTTATGGCTGCACAGGACCGCTGGCCATCAACAGTGAGGGCAGGAGTGGTCAGCTAAGCTTCAGGACTTTCGTCAAGGAGCACAGGGCAAGGGCAGGCCTTTTGGAGAATGTCCTGGGGAGGAGGGGAAAGTTTCCGGCCAGCTTCATGGGCATCAAGCTACTCCCACCTCTCCATAGGTTCCCTGAGTCCATGGTGGCTCCATCACATCATCTGTGGGTCAGACCACCTCCTCCCTCAAGGTCTGTGACATCCAGTTCCATCCTCACTGTCCACCTGTCTGTTTTTCATCCACTGGAGAGAGGGACCTTGAAATCCACTCTGGTCATCTGGCCCTTTTGCTGAAAATTCTGTAAGCATTCTGACATTGTCTAGATTGGCTCCCACCACTCAGCCTGTCCCTCGTGAGCATGCTGATTAAGAGGGTGGGCAGGGCTGGGGGGCTGGAGCAGTGGGTAAAATGCCTGCCATGCAAGCCTGAAGACCTGAGCTCAGAACCCCATCACCCAGATAAAAGCTGGGCATCGTGGTATGCATCTATAACCCTAGCACTGGAAAGATGGGGTGGTGGCAAAGATTGGCAACCCCTCAAACTCACTGGCCAGCTAGCCTGGCCCAGTGGACACGGTTCATGTCTAGTAAAAGAGTCTGTGTTGAAAAGAACTAGAGAGCAATAGAGGAAAACCCAGGGGCCAAGATGGTGACGGGTACCTTAATCACAGCACTCAAGAGGCAGTGACAGGTGGATCTTTGAGTTGAAGACCCTCTTGGTCTACATTGCAAGTTCCAGGCCAGCTAGGACTACACAGTGAGACCCTATGTGAAAAAAAAAAATGAGAGGAAGACACCCTTGTTGAGTTCTGGTCTCCACACACATGCACATATACACACAGGAGCACAGGCCCACAGGAACATGGCAACACATGAGAAGGGATGTGGAACGCACACCTGCTGTCCTGTCTGGAACCCTGACTCTATCACTTCAAGCAAGTTATTTCCTTCTGTGGCTCGTCTGGTTTTCTATTTTCATCCCTAAATGGATGTAGGAGGTGATGCAGGGGTTCAGGGCATTCTGAGGATGATGAAGAAACTGCACAAAGGTCCTCAGCAGAGTGGTGAGGACACTCACTGGATGTTAGGATGCTGTCCCACAGCCTGGCAGCTGCAGATGGATGGATGCCTTGATCAGCCTAGCCGCTTAGTAAAGAAACCACTGCAGGCCCATCCCCACGTCGGCTGGCACCTCATTTGCTCTCTCGTGCCCCACTCTAGGTGGCCGCCATCTCTATAGCAACTCAAGGCTGGGTGGAACAGTATGAGGGTCAGGTGGTCAGGTCAAGTTCAGTTGACCGAGAGGCCTGGAACCCACACATCGGGAAGGAGGGGGTCTCCCTGAGACCTTGGGTGAGTCACTCAAGGTGAGATCAGCCTCACTGTCTGCTGGGTTGGGTTTGTAAGGGCCTAGGAGATTTGCAGCACATACAGGAGGCTGTGTCTGAAGCCCTCCAGAGAGGATCAGCAATGGACTAGAACCACCGCGGATGCGGGCAGCACCACCACAGAGCCTGGAGGCCTGGGGGGTGGACAAAGCGGGAGGTCGCTGCCAGCCTGGGGAATTCTCCGTCTCTGCTTCCTGGCCATTATGAGCTGTTTCATGACACTCTCTCCTCCATGACAGACTGAAACCATGCGCCATAGTCAATCTTTTCCTTCCTTGAGTGTTTCTGCCAGATGTTTCGTTACAGCGATGGAAAGCTGACCAATACACGCAGCTTGTTTCTAGTCTGTCAAGCAAGGGTCGACAGGTACTGCTGGGTCACATAAGAGCACCAGGGAGAAGACAGCCGGTTTCTAGCATGAGGGGAGTCCTTCTCAGCCTGTGAAGAGCCAGCTTCTAACTTCCAAGCTGTATCCTCCCTCTGTGTCATTGTAGGTTTAAAGAGAGCAGCATTACAAGCTGCCCAGAGCCGTTACCTTAATCGACCCGCCAATTGAGCCCGGGGCCTTTCCAGCAGCCTGGAGTCGTAAAGACATGTCTCCTCTGTGACTGAGCCTCACACTGTCCAACTCTGACCGTTAACTTCCATCTCTAACAACACAGTCCAAAGGGCCTCATAACTTATCAGAACGCATTCCCCCTTGGGAACTGCTAGTGTGAGCTTGAGCCCACAGCTGGAGCTGGACAAGTGTGGCTGAGGCCAGCCTGTCAGGGAGGGGAGGGGGCTGAGGCAGAGCACTCCGCAAGCTGGAAAAATTGAGATGGAGACAGTTAGCAAAATGTGACGACTGCAATTAGTAGAACAGCTTGAAGAGCCAAGGAGCAGACAGAACAGACGGGGAGGGACGAAACTGGGATTTCCCAACATTTGGCCTCCACTTCTGACCATTGTCTGTCTGTCCCTGTTGGTTGTCCATCTGTCCATGTCCTCCCGCCCCTGCAGCAGACAGCACTTTCTCAGCATGCAGATAATCCCTCTAGGGCCTCCCCAGGTGGCCTCTTCTATGGAGAACTAATTTCTCTCCTGTCCCACCCCCTCCAACAAGCCACTGAGATCTGTCACCTCCCACTGTTCTGAATGAGGAAATCTAATGAGGTGGAAAGAGGCTTGAAAATAGCCTCAAGCCAGGGCACACTCAACTTTGTGGCTGCCACAGCTTGAGCCTCGGCTTCCACATCTGTGTAATGGAGGTGGAGGGCTGATCATGCCTGGGCTGAGGCCAGGCTGCAGGCATCTGCATCCTGGCCTGCCTGCTACAGCCTCCCATCTGCAGAGAACTCTGCTCTATTCCTCCTGGGGAGAACGCCCCCTGCACCTGGGGTCAGCCAAGGGGTAGATAGCCTTGTAACGTTTCCCAGAATGGGCTCCAAGGAGAGGCTTTTTAGAGAACTCTATTTCCATTTCTCGCTAAGTAAAAACAAGCTGTCTTGCTCCCTGACCTGTGACGTCTCCAACACAGCACTGGGGGTTGGAGGGATTGTTTTCCACTTAGGAAAGCTCTTCTGAGCTGTGACTCACAGGCCATGAATTTTACCCTTGCACCAAGCACGACTCAGTGCTTTTTAGTGTGCTCAGAGGGCTACTCACCTGCCACCATGTCTAATGAGATGAAATTTTCATCACCCCCATGCCCTTTAAGTGTGTGCAAGAGGTCCCTGGGTCCTGGCAACCTCTAGCCTGTTTTCTCTATTTTAAACCTCAGGTCGATGGGATTCACAATACAAGGGCTTTTGTGTCTGGCTTTTCTCACTCAGTATGTTGTGTTGAGGCTTCACTCACACTACAGCAGACATCAACACTTCATTCTTTTGCATGGCTAAATAGTATTCCATTGAATAGACAGCCCATAATCTGGAATGTCTCTGGGTTGTGCTGTTGTTACTAAGGCTTCTGGGAATGCTGGTATACCAGCCTTAAGCAGCTGTGCATGTTTCCTCTAAGCTGTATACACACATGTGGGACCGCCAGACACATGGTCACTCTGCGTTGTGAATTTTTAGGGACCACAGGACTATCTGCTCATGATTTGACATAAAGCATGCAGGTTCCTCCCCATCCTGGCAAACACTTGTTATGGTTGGTCTTTCATTTTAAAGGGATTTTCCAAGAATTTCCTGACCGTTGGGCCCAGCTCAACCTTTTCTTAACCCACTCAAATTCTGTAGCCTCTTCTGGGCAAAGGGGTAAAAATAAAACCAATCATGACCGTGGCCATTAAGGTTTATTTTTAGATCATTGATGAGGCTCGAAGTCTAGTGACATAACACATTTTAAAGATCTGCAGAACTCATAAAATGACAGACTGGTCTAAAGGGAGGTAACATTCTAGAACAATCCACGAGCCAGAGCTGTGAGCTTGCTAATCCAGCGATGCCTTGAGCTCCAGCCTGGGCAAACAGCAGTCTCTGTTCCCATCAGGTAAGTGTCCCCAGAGGCCTTAGGGCTCCTAGGCTGGTGCTACTAGAAGGTGCTGGAACTTAAGAGAAGAGGCCAGGTGGAATGGAGTTACACTAATGGGGAAGGGGCCCTGGCACCCTCTCCCTCCCCTCCCCACTCCCCTACTATCCCTAGCTGAGAAGAGAGCAGCTTGGCTCCCCATCACGCTCCTATCATGATGTGCTACCACAGGCCCAACCCAATGGGTCCAGCTGATGGTGGGCTGAAAGCTCCAAAGCTGTGAGCTAAAACAAACCTTTTCTATGTGTAAGGAGGTCCAGTCGGGAATTCTGTTCCAGTGATGAAAACCGACGAACACATTTAACTCAGGTTCCTGGTGTGGGCAGTAGACAGGGCTTCCGTTTCGGATCCTTAGAAGCAGCTACACTGTTGGTACCCAGGCCTGGCCTCTAGGCTGGCTCAGTGGGAAACAGCAATTTATCCACAGAGGTGTGGTCAGCCAGTGCTCTCGGCAGCAACAACACCTGCTAAGGCCCGTCCTGCAGGGTGGGAGCCTCTTAGAGCAGACTCCTTTCTCGTCCCCAGTGGAACTAGATGCCCAGAGTGGAGGTCGGAGCACATGCTATAGAATCTGCCTGCCTCAGGCCAGACCTGATTCTGTCACTTAGCAGTTCAAGGACCCTAGGAAAGATACCTAGTCTGCCTCCCTGCCTCAGTTTCCTAGTCTGTAAAGTGGGGGTGGTAATGATGCTCCCAGGGTTTATGTGAGAATTGGCAGCAGGGATATGCAGACATGGATGGCTCAGAGAAATGTCTGATTTTATTCTACTTCAGGGTGATCAGAAGGCCAGGATGAACCAGGAGGCAGACAGAACTCTTAATACCGACAGATTGGCTTTTAGTCTGCACTCGGTCGCCAGCTTGCTAGGTGACATCATGTGGGCTCCTTACCCTCTCTGGGCCTTGGTTTCCTCAACTGTAAGATAGCAGGCCATTTCTCCTATGGTGTTCTGTCATATTCTGTGATCGTAGCTGCATGTTTCTGTAACAGTCACCGGCACCATTAAGGGAGGAATCGGGGGCATGTGATGTCTTTCTATGTCCCCCATGGCAGATGCCCAGCAGACTTGTATTTGGTGACTGTCCTCTTCTTCCAGTCAACTGACCTGACTCCTCCTGCCCCTCCTGCCCCTCGGTACAGGCCTAGGCACACTCTGGGAGGTGCTGGTGAGCTGGGCATTATCCGAGAGGCTCCCACTATCTCTGCTGGGGCCCTCGGTGAGTGCTGCTTCTGTGGAGACCACTATCGTCAGCTGAATCTCCATGGATACATTGCTGCTTTCCCACAGAACCTACCCATCTCCCTAGACTTCAGGTACAGAGGCAGGGGAACACCTGGTGTGGGTTTGCCTCACTGGTGCTCAAACTGGAAGCTGGTGGGGGGGGGGGTCCTGGTGTTCTACCCAGCTTTCACCACTGTCCTGGGCCAGAGCAGGAGGAAACACGGACGCACTGGTCTATCATTTTAGAATAACCCAACCACAAAGAAGCAGGGAGGGTGTGAGCTATTCCTCTCGCTCTGGCAGCTGGAGAGGATACCGTGGCCTGAGACGGCAGGGCACTGCACAGAGCATCTGAAGCACTAGGAGCAGGAGAGGAGTGGCTGCTGGGTCACTGTGGAGGCCAGAAAGCCCACCCCTCCCCACAACACAGCCCATCAATAAAGCAAGCAGCAGCCTGGGAGAGAGAGAAATTGCACTCTGAGTACTTCCAGGTGCCAGGTGACCTGTACTAGGCAGCTAAGATGAAAACTTTGTGTAAAAATAAACAAGTACAGCATCTTAGGATGTATGTGTGTGTGTATATATATATGTATATGTATATATGCTCTCATCTTTAATAAATGGTAAAATTATACATGCATATCAAAGAATCTTTAAAAATAAATTCCTTTATGATTTAACATTGGTATTTGATTTGCACATCTTTTAAATATGCCTATATAGCCAGAGTTGTATAAAAATGTTTCAGGTGAAAAAGGGTCTTGAGAGGGTGAACTGGATCTCAAGGGAGGGCATGGCTTCAGAGACTTCCTCGAGCCCTCCTTCCCTCTCAGGGCCCTCGCCTTGTAGAGCCCTCCTCTCAGCAGAGCCCTCCCATCTGGCACCTGGGTGCCACTCTCGGCTGGGGAAGCTAAGGCTCTGTTCAGAGCACTCATTTGCCCTGGCTACTCCTCCACGCCAGCACCCCGCTACTCCACGCCAGCCCCCAGCTGCACTGTCCAGCCCCCTGCCGTCCACCTCTCAGACACGAATGGAGCAGATGCCTTGCAGTCAGACCTACACCCCTCCACATGGCCCACTGTTGCCTCTTCTGTCTTGGACAAGAGAAGGTGCCTTAGGCAGGTTGCCCATCCTGCAAGGTATGACAACCCAGAAGGTGCCAGGGTGCACAGCATCCAAAAGCAATTGGCATGAAGAGGGCAGGTGTAGGGGGTAGCTGTTCCAGCTTTGACCTTGAAGCACTGCCCCTAGTGAGGCAGCAGGTAACTGCCACACCTGCCTACCTGTCCCTGGGGCGTGGCCAAGATGAGACCCTTTAAGACCGTGTACGTGCTGGCTCTCTTGGCTCCTTGTAATAGTGGATGCTGGGTTGCAGACCAAGTCAGAGTTCTCCAGAGAACCATGTTGGACTGCACCTCACCTCTCCCAGATCCTGTAGCCAACCCTTTATTGGCTGTAAGTTGCCCTGAAATAAACCTCTTTTAATTACCAGATAAACTACGTGGAATTGCCTCATTAATTGCCGCTATAGGCAGGTACCTGGGCACAAGAACACGTGAACGTAAGAGTCACATGTGGTTGGAGTGTGACGGCTGAGCAGAGACAAGGATCCATCACACTGATCCAACAGGCCCAGAAGGTAAGGTGACTTCAGCAGGGCACAAGCTCTTGTCCTAAGACTCACTGTTCTGCCCGAGAATGGACAGACCTTGGGAAATGTCTGCTGACTCAACTCCACCACCAGGTCCAGCTCACCACCTCCTCCAGGTAGCCCTCCTTAGCCAGACTATGCTGATGAAACTTAAGCACTGCCCAGCTCATGGGACCAGGTGTTGCAGGTTAGCTTACGTTCTTACTTATCTACCCCTTTCTTTACAATAACCCACCACACGGTAAAAACCTTAAACCTACCAACCACCCCTCCCCGATCTGCCAAGTTCTGCTCCTCTCAGCAGGCCTGAGTTCCACAGTGTCCCTCACACAGAGCATTCTCTTTCAGCCTTCCTCACAGGGCTCTGAAATCTGTCTTGCTAGTGCCTAGTGTTCAAATCCCACAATCCCCGGCACACACCAGATGTCCAGAGATACCTGTTAGCTTTAACCAACTTGTGGCAACACACAGCTGCCTGCACTGTGCCCCCAGATACTCCTGCACCCCTCGCCGGGGATGTATAGACAAATGAGCTGCATCCAGCCCACATGGCCTACAGGAGAGCAGACAGCAACACAGACAGCAAGGTGGAGCCACACCCCAGGGAAGCACACCCCCCACAGCTCCCCCAGTACTGGGTCTGGGAATGACTAGGGGGATGCGATGCCCAGCAAAAGCACAGCTTAGTCAAAGGAGGAGGACATTCCGGGGAAGACAGGTGGAGGACAGAGGGAGAGCACCCACTCTAGATGTTAGCTGGGATGAGATGCTAGTGAGTGTCAGGGAGGGAGTGGGAGACTCTGTGCAACTCAGGCCCCTGCCTCTGTAGCCAAGGGAGGACTGGCCTGGATGCTGGTCCTGTCATATTCTGGACCCTGCGATAGGAGAATAGGAACAACAACAACAACAAAAGCAAACACCACCAGCAAAAACCTAATCAAGATCAGGACGCGGAAGGGCACTTTGCAGAGGAGGCCTGGATACCCTTCCTTACTCCGGCATCATCTAAGGAACAGAGCATGTGCAAAACCAAGTCCACAAAATACAAACTGGAAGGGAAGTGGAGGTATTAAAAGACCATACATCCTGAGGGGGGTTGTGGGGGAGGTTCTCTCCTCAGTCCACTTTCACTCCTGGGAGTGTTCTTCCTCAATATGCTGTCTGCTACTACTCCATGCCTACCTTGAAGACATGACTTCTCCATCTCTCTCTTTGGCAGCCGCCAGGATTTCCACATCACCTGTACTATGTCTTTCTCCTAAACTCTAGAAAAATTGTCCTTGATTTTATTCCTCTTTTTTTTATTAACAAGACTAAGAACCCTAAAAGGCAGCCTCAGTTTCCATGGTAAATGTCGTCATGTTCTAGCACTGAGTCTGGAAACCTGGAGAGCAGCCCCAAGGGGAACAGGTTGGAGGCTGGCTGACGTCCAGGCGGGGCACAAAGAGTTGTGGGTTCAGGAAAGAAGAGGGACATGAATGGAGTGTGGGAAACAAAGCTGCCATAGCTTAATTCAAGTCTGGCCTCAAACGTGATGCTTGTTTTTCTCTCTTTTAACATTACTTTTAATTTTAGAGGGGACATCATGTTGCCCAGGCTGGCCTTGAACTCGCTATGTAGCTGTGGATGGCCTTGAATTTCTGATCCTTCTGCCTCCACCTCCCCAGTGCTAGGATTACAGGAATTTGTCCCCGTGCCCCATTGACGCACTGCTAGGGATCCAGCCCAGGGTTTCCTGCATGCTTAGGCAAGCACATTATTAGCTGACCTCCATCCCCAGCGTCATTTCTCTTGCGCTATGGCTCTGGATATGTCCAAGTAGCTGAAGGCATTGTGGCCTTTACACTTGGGCTTTAGGAAAGCCTGTGTGTCACGGCTACCGGGCCTGTTTTAGGTTTTCTGGGTTTTTTTGTTTTGTTTTGTTTTGTTTTTAAAGGAAGTTTCCACATTCACACCCATCTCAGGGAACTTCTGGGGCGTAAAGTCAACCTCACCCCTCAGGTGCCGGGGTTACACAGAGCTGGCCTCGCCTTGCTGCCCTCTAAACAGTGAGGAAGGCAAGGCACAAGAGCAGGGGCACAGGTGGCAGATCACAGCTCCCAGGAGGGTCCACTGCGGAGGTGAGAGACGGTGCTAGGGTGCTGTCCTCTTGGAAGCCAGAGGCGTGGGAGAGGGGCTGGGCTGTTTGTGAAGTGGGATTTTTCCTTCCAGAACAACAAAAAGTCTGGCTCATCCTTGGGATGGAAGAGGGGCACCCCGCCCTGGGCTCCAGCAGGGCCCCCAAGGTACCTCCAGAGCTCAGGGTGGCTGGCAACCTACCCCTCCTCCACCTCCCAGGCCTTGTCCTGCATTTCCTGTAAACACTGACACTTCCTCCCTTGGGACTGGCCTGGCAGCCCTGGGGCCACACCCAGCCGCCTGACAGAGCCCAGCACACAATGGCTGGCGGGGGCTCCAGATGGCCACTCCTCATCCCAGGCCTTTCCAGGGATCCGATACCGCCCAACTCTATGCTCCGATGTTGTGTGTACACTGCCTGCAGCTGTGAGCTCTGGCAGGGGACAGCAACAGCTTAGACCACAGTAGGAATTGGGTGTCCAAAGCCTGGTCTCTACAATGTGCTAGGCATGCCATCTCAGGCAAGCTTTCCCACCTCGGTGTCATTATTTGCCTGTCTTGCTTACTGGGTCACTGCAAGGAGTTAGTTGAGGACATGGTGCTTGCTAGAATTCCTGATTTTAAGTGTTAAGTGTGGTGAGCTCTATTCATCATAGACTCAGGTCTCCAGGCCATCTTCCTCCAGGGATTCATTCATCTGGGACCTCTAACCTCAGAGAAGCTCATGGACTGTGTTGGGTTGAGAGGCTCTTTGTAATACTCACCTAGTGACCTTGGACAACTACATTTCCCTGCTCTGTTCCTCTGCTTCCACCTCTAATGGAGCCTGGAGCCTGGAGCCTGGAGCCTGGAGCCTGGAGCCCCTGCTCTGCCTGCTGTACCAGGAGCTAATGGGAAACATGCAGGAAAGCTGATAGAAAGCTCCACTCTATGTGCTGGTATGTAGGCATGGCCAGAATCTCCAAACCAACCATCAGCCTCGCCTTCTCTGCCAAGCCTGAGTCCCCTTGAGTACCCTGTTAATACAGGGTCCCCTAGAGTTTCTAGGCTCTAGTCCTGGCCACCACTCACCTGCTTGGTTTCGTTGCTCCTTGTGACTCTGTGGGTTGGACATGAACTGATTCCTGTGTCACCAATGGCATGATATGGATTTGAGTTGGTTCTTTAAGTTTGGTCTCCTTTGACTTCTCTTAGACCCTAAGTACAAGGCTAAACAGGATTTCCTTACAGTCTAAGAACTGCATGGTACTTTGCAACTTTTGGACACTTTCATGCACCTCACTTCTGCTGACTCTTCTGGCTCGAATACACTACAGGCACCATCATCCCCAAGGAGAGAGATGAGCCAGACAGGCCTGCGTAAACTAGACCAGGACCCAGACCAGCCAGAAGCTGCCCCCTGTGAGGGGTAACTCCTATTCCCTGCCTGAGCCCCAGAGGACCCTGGACAGCACCCAGACGAACCTCCCCTGAGGACATGTTGGGCCACTCTCCCTCTATCCCAAAGGAGTCCTGGGAGCATGTCCTGGGGCTCCCAAGGCTGGGTATCTGGAAGTAGTTATGAGCTGTGTGGCTGAGTCTGCTTTTTTGGTCAGTAATTACTTTGAAATATGGGTTCTGAGAATTCAGCAACTGTGCCAGCTGGCAGGGTCCTGGCCCCACACACCCAGGACAGACCATGACAATGCACGGCGGGGGAAACCACCCATCCCATAGAGAGCACGCTGGCTTGTGATGAAAGAAAGTGTCAGAAGAAAGGCAGTGAGCTGAAAAACAGAACCCCGGGGCCCCACCCCGCCCCGCCCCCCAGCCTTGCCGCCCAGTCCCATCTTCCCACCAGATTTGGAGGACCCCAAATCCCACATTCTCCTCGATCTGAAGATCACACCACATAGCCAGGTCCACCTGAGGAAGCCAGGTCAGTCCTAGCTGGTGACCCAAGAGAAAGCTATGTGAGCAAGCCCAAAGCATGAGTCGGGAGAGCCTCCCTCACAGAGAGGTGCCTGCCTGTAAACAAACAACAGGATGGTGGCTCTGGGTTCCCACCTCAAGCCCTGCCCCATCCTGCACCTCTCCTTTGTCCTCTGGACACCACTTCCCAAGATCTGCCCTACTCTGATCCTTCTTCTGCCTGCGGAACCCTCAGCCCAGGCTCTCTGCATCCTCTCCAAGGCTCTGGGACCCTCACTCGGAAATCTGGGATCTGAACAGGAGACTTCTTAAGGTAGTTTTCCAACTGTCAGCTGGATCACAGCACAGCTCGGCACTCTGCCTTGAGTGACACCATGGGACCAAAAACCTGAGGACACTTGTGGTAAAAAGCCTGCCTTCAGGTGCCCCCAACTCTAGCTCTGAGCCTCGGTCCTGATAAACCCCAGCTGCAGTTCATGGAATCTCTTACCTTTCCATCAACCTGCTCATCTCTTCCTGAACCTCCCGGTATGAAGAAACTTCTAGAACCTTCTGGGGTGAAAGAAGAACTACTGGATAAAAACTACGATGACACAACTGCCCTGTGTGTGGAGAGCAAGAGTCAGTCCCTGCCGTGCTGAAGTACCAACTTGTTTGGAGGTGAAACATTCAGCTAGCTGAGCCCAGGATCCAGCACCGCATGCTGCACTCAGCCTCCAGGAGAACCACTTCCTCCACTCCATTCAAACCCCTGGAGCAGAGGATGGAAGAGAAGGCAGAGCCAGCAGAGTGCAGCTGGACCAAAGCTTGCCTGCAACCCAGCCCCTCACAGGACACAGCTACACGGTCGGTCCTTCTGCCTTTACAGTCTTCCAATGGAAGGGACAAAGGACGGGTGGGGAAGCAGGGGGATTCTGAACAGGGCCTCGGAGGGACAGGAAAGGAGAAAAACCAGACCTGGAAGTCCCCGGCCTTTCTGGAAGAAGTAAGGACTTTTCTGGTGTCTACCATGCCCCAGGAAACCTGTACTAAGGACATTTGTCCACAACTGAGGAGGCCGTCCTTGCTTCAGCTAAGAAGGTTATGAGATGTGGGTCATAGACTATGGCAACTGGCCAGACCACAGTCCTCAGTCAAGAACTCCCAAGAGACAGAGACCAGCACACATGCAGCCTCCTGGGGACAATCTGGGTCTCTGTGTCACTCAAGCACTGCACTGTGCCATCTCCTGACACATACTGCCAACTCGACTCTCTGAGAGTCTTCCTCTCACAGACGAGGAAACTCATGCACAGAGACAGAGGTTTTGCTTCCTCTGTTCATCAGACGGCTACTTTGGCGGACGGCAGTAGGATCAGAGCCTGGCTTCCCAGCAAATAGGGCTGCATGGCTGGTGGGTGGTGTTCTGCAGGCCAGGCCTGATGTAGAGCCCCAGGCAGAGGACAGTCAGCAGTGGGGTACCTCAGCATCACCCCCCAGGAGGTCGTCTAGAGCGGGGATATTGGGTTTCAATGCTCATAAACAAAGAGCCCGGTGCAGTGGGTGCCTGGGCTCAGCATGGCAGGTCTGTCAGGGAAAGCCCCATGAATGCACACAGAGGATGCTTTCCAAGCTGTGGGGACCCAGGTACCATGCTTCTGTGCATAGTGCAGTTCAGCTTACTATTTATGGGGGTTCTGCTGTGGCCAAGTTCTGGGGTAGGTTTGGCATGAAGACCCCTCCCTTCATCCAGAGCCACAGACTAAAACAATAAGAAAATCAATCAACTGAGCTGTGACACCCAAGAAGGAAAGCCACCAATTTAGACTCTCATTCTTGAAGAGGTACCAAGAATTCAACTCTTGGGATTTTCAAATTAAGAAGGAGCACGAAGCTATATTTATATTTATAGTATTTATCGCTTGATAAATATAACAAATACCTCAAACACATATACACAGTGCCCCTGTTTTCTGTCCACAGAGGGGAGGAAGTAGACTGGGGGGGGCATTGCTAGAGCAATCTGTCCATGGTCCTATGGATGGAGGGATCAGGCTCTGACACCCACTGTCCACCTACCCCCTGCCTCATCAACAGCGTTCAAAAGGCAAGGCACCACAGAGTCTAAAGGAAAGAGGGCAAATCTCTGCCTGAGGAGTTTATGGTCTAGCTGGGAATGGTAGCATGGGAATACACCCACTGCCACAAACCGAGGAGGATAGTAGAGCTTGCAAAGCTATATGAAAAGGACAGACAGATTGCTCATATTTGAGAAGGGCCTACTGTGCATTTTGGGGAGTGTGGGACACATAGAAGGGAACCCAGGCTCTTGGCTCAAAGTATAGTCTTAGGGAGACATTGACGAAGATGCTCAGGGTATGCAAAGGAATGAGATGATCTCCACTGACTGGTTCTGAGAGACTGAGGGGTGCAGAGAGGCAGGAGAATGGACGAGTGAGGAAAGCCTTCAGGGTGGCTCTAGCGCCCCCCCTCCCCCGTCCCCTCCTCAGGTCCCCTCTCCGGAAGAGTAGATTAGGGAGGGAGTGAATGTCCTCATAGGCTTGAGAGGGGGTGCAGCAGCTTAGGTTAAAGCCTCTGCCTTCAAGCTTGTTTCTGTTTCTGTGGGGGACAGGGCCACGCTCACATATTCCTGTCCCCCAGGAAAGCCGTTCTAGTCCAGGGCTGCTGGCCCCGCCAGGGGTCAGGTAGTCAAGGCTAGGGATGCCATCCTGAGTTCTGGAGCCTTCCCACAGGGGTGGAAGGCCTAGCTGGGAATACTGTGAGTTGCGTTGAGGACAACTTGGTTTGTTAACCCCCCCCCCCCCGAGTGTGTAGCTACAGTTCCTCAGGTCCCACAAAACTGCAGCCCGAGCAGAGACACCACGAAACAAAAGCACAGCCCACACTTGCTCTCAGCTGAGCACCCTGCTGAGCAGAGGCCTGAGCCAGACATCTGGCTTTCAGCATCACTGATGTTCTTCCCAGGAGGACTGCAGAAGGCACGGTCTGGAGCCTGGCACCCCGGAGCAGGCAGGGAACCGCTAACGCCCACGCCAGGCAGGAGCATGTGGGAAGAAGGAGCCCTCAATCATCCTGGCCCAGGACAGCGGCTGCCCTCAGAACCCTTCCCCATGAGTGCCCTTTCTAGACAAGGGGGAAGGACAGTTCTAGCCATGTCCTTTGGTGTGACTTTTCTTCTATCTTTCTGAAATCTTATCTTTAAGAAAGCTCGCTCCTTATCTAAGCCTGCTTATCTCCTCTCTCCATCCTTTCTGTGTCTCTAAATTATGAATTATTCACACAGTCCAGCTCTGCTCATCAGTCTCCCATGATTCCACAAAAGCCAAGGCAGGGCAGGGTTTAATCCAGCAGCTTTGGCATCCTTAAGCACACGCCAACCCCGTGGCAACAGAGGCAACCCAGAAATGGAGAACGGCCATCTGGCACACACATGGTAGTGCCTCACAGTGGCAATTCCCTTGTCGTCATCGTCTTTTTCTTCTTTTTCTTTCATTTCTTTTTCTTTTTTTGGTGGGGTGGGGACATATGGTCTTAATATGTAGCCCTGTCTAATCTAGAACTTGTTACGTAGACCAGGCTGGCCTTGAACACACAGAGACCCACCTGCCTCTGCCTCCCCAGTGCTGGGATTAAAGCCACCCTGTCTTTCTGCTTATGAATGATCTAGGTGTAGCAAAGTTCCCCTCATAGGAGGCCCCGACTGAGCTTCAGGTGATCACTGGTCATCAGCCCTTCTAAGAAGCATCGTGTCAACATGGGTCACCCTCAATCCTGCCGTCTCACTGGTGGAGACAGCCCAAACACAGGATAGGCAGAGGCACACTTGAGCACTCGGAAGAATAGCAAAACTGCATCTGTATGAAGACACGAGGAAGAGGCTGTGAGAGAACCTGGCACTCAGCTGAGCTTGGCAAAGGGTCACTAAAATGTGAGCATGAACTCTAGGCAAGGCATTGCTCGGTGTGTACCTGAGGCTGTGCTGGCTATGTGGCAGTGTGCCACAGCCAACTTGTAGAAGAATCTGCACTCTAACAGTAAAACGGTATAGTCCAGAAAACATACAAACCAGGAGGTAGCCACAGATACCACTCTAAGCATTGAGCTCTGGACAGCAGCATGCACTGTTCACACCAGCACTGTCTCAGACACAGGAGTGATAATGTCATGTTAGGACAGCCATGGTATACCCAGAGAGGGAACTTTCCAGCTCCATTAGAATCTCAGGGGGCACCAGCATAAGCGGGGTCCTTTACTGTCCATCTTCCTTTACTGCAGGATGTTTGCGAATTCAGTAAGTGTTCTGGTTGGCTTTTCTGTTGCCGTGATGAAACACTCAGGCCAGAAACACTTTGGAGAAGAACGGGTTTATTTTATAGTTCATCACTGAGGGAAGCCAAGGAAGGAATCCAAGACAGGGGCCCGGAGGCAAGAACTGAAGCAGGACCCTGGAGGAAAGCAGGACCCTGGAGGCTTGCTTCCTCTTCTGCTCAGTGGACTTTCTTAGACAACCCAGTGGGCTGGGCCCTTGTCCTTCAGTTAGCAGTCAACAAAACGTCGCACAGACATGCTCATAGGCCAATCTGTTGGGGGTAATTTTCAGCTAAGGTTCCCTCTCCCCAGATGTGTCAAGATGACAAGCAAGAACAGCAGTCGTAGGGAGTTCTCTACCACAGGCGGAGAAAAGAGTCAGTTGAAATAAACCAGTGAAGACCCTGGATGCATGGCACAGCCATGTCCATCTTAAATGTCCCATGTACATGCACACTCTACAAGAACACCTGGTGGGTGTGGCTGCTTTTCACGTTCAGCGCCAAATACACTTTGTGTGTTAGGTATTGGGGGTGGAACCCAGCGCTTGAAAAATGCTAGGTATAACACCCGTCACTGAGACATTACATCCTCAGCCCCTTCAAGGTTGTTTGTTTGTTTTAGTTTTCTTTAAAGTTCTGAGACAATGTCTTACTCCGTAGCTCAGACTGGCCTTGAACTCACTCTGTAGCCCAGGCAGGACTTGTGATCAGTGTCTAAGCTTCCCCTAGTAACCACCAGTCCCAATCCAAACATACTTTTCAATGTTTACAAATACACTGGAAAGCTTTAACCGGGGTGTTTTAGGGCCGTGTCAGCCTGGAAACAAGTAGATAGCCATGGGTATTTAAGTCAATGCTAGACTCCAGGCAGCCGCTAAAAAGGACAGGGCAGGGCTATGGGGCCTAAGGAGGAGTGAGTTCTACAGTGACAGTCAGCTCCACCAAGAGCACCCAGAATGCCTCTGTCTCCATTAGTGTCTAGAAAAAAGGGAAAGGATGTATATACCTAAGAAGTAGGGGTACGCACGTGCACAGTGTCAACTCCATGGCATATGTATGGACATACGGAGATCAGAGGACAACTCTGGGAGTCAATTCTCTCCAGCTACCTTGTGGGATCTGGGATTAAACTTTGGGCATCAGGTTTACACACCAGTGCCTCTACCCACTGAGCCAGCTTGCCAGACCACACACTACCTATTATAAAGTATTTAAAATGTTTTCTGCACCAAATGGGCTAGCTTGATGCCATACTGGACTATCTCAATTGTGACCCTGGGCTATGCCCACTCCTCCATGTCTTGGTCTGTTAATCAGATTGTCACAGGACGCCCCAGAAGAGGATCTATCCTCATGGCAACCAGCCTTCCAGGACCCATAGATGACATCTCAGGGCTCAGGCCATAGCCACTAACAGTAAGTAATATCGGGACCACAGATGCCCTCCCCTCCAAGACTGTCCCATCTGATCCTCATGGTGAGCCCTCAAGTTCCACAGCCACATGGTCACTTCCTAGCTGAAGAGACCATGACTCAGAGAATTCCCTTGGCTGCCAGCTAGGAAGTGACATAGAATATCCCTGAGGTCTTCTTACTCTGGTACTGAGCAGGAGGGGAGGTACTGGAAAGCCAGGTCTCCTTGGTACAGGCACAAATCCTCTTCAACTCCCTCCTGCCTGCATTCTTTCTGCTGCGTGTCTGTCAGACACAGAGCATGCTGCCATACTGACACAGGATAGGACAGCCTGCAAGTGGTTTGCTTACAACTAATATTGGTTGCTGAGATGAAGAGGGACTGGGTGCTTGGGAGACTGTTCCTCACCTCTCAGGGCGGGCTGCAGGGGAATCTCAGGTAGGACTGTCTGACTACACCCTGGATCATCTGACCGCACTGTGTCTTCTACCTTCTCTTTGGGCTGGAACATTGGTGACTGGCCATCACTCCCTTTGGGAGACAGGAATTATGCTCAGTATGGCTTAGGCCCAGCACCTCACCTGGGCCTAGTCTCAGTGATTTAAATAATAGGATTCAGATGAGTCTTGATGCCAGGAGACCAGCACAAAGAGAGACCTTTTGGACAGTATTATTTTTTACACTGAGGCTGGGCATGAATCCTTGGCCTAGGCAGGATGGCAGTATAGGCTCCTCTGGGGCCCACAGAGTTGTATAGGCCAGATCAACCACACAGGTCTTTAAAACTGAGAACTTGTCAGACACGGCGGCTCACATCTGGAATCCCAGCACCCACGCCCAGATGAAGGTACCTGCTCACTGATACCTTGACCCTAGACCAGTGAGACCTTCCCTATGCAGTGAACCAAGCTAAGCCACAGATTTTCTACAGAACCAAGAGAGGGAAACGAATGTGGTCTTAAGCCGTTAAAGGTATGTAAGCTGCAGCAACTGGAAGAAAGTATGCCACCCAAGACTCAGCATGAGACTCAACATGGCCCTTAGGGTCGCTTGGCCACAAACCCTCCACTGTGTAAATAAGAAAACAGAACCCAGGAAGTGGGTGGGACCCAGCAGAAAGGGTTACCAGGCAGGCAAAGGAGAGCCACGGTGCCTTGGTGTAAGACAGGGCCAATTCTGCCTCTCAGAGGGAGACCCGAGGCTCTTAGCCTAAACCCAAACAGTGGACCAGAAATGACACCTTATGAATGATGATAATTGGTCACTTCAGATGCCTGAAAAAAGAAAGAAAGAAAAATCACTGCCTCCATTTCAAGGACAGGACTTACATGAAAAGCAGCAGGTCTTCGGAGCAAAGAGAAAGGGATGGACAGGGGCAGGCAGGAGGAAGGCTAAGCCTCAGAGAGGCTACAAAATGCAAGGGAAGCTGAGGCGGGGCCCCTTCAGTACCACCCTGCCCCCAGCTATTAGCTCTAATCGGCCCACTCAAAGGAGGTTAATACATGCCTGTCACCAAGGCATTGTGGGTTAAATGCAGCTTGATGAGGCAGCCTTGGGGTGAGCAGTCCCCTCTCCCGGGATAACTGGGAGGCCAGCCAGGCCCCAGGCTCAGAGGACATTGTCTTGCTGGCCCCTCCACTTTCTGTAACTGTCGGGGGTGGGGGGTGGGGGGTGGAAGGCTCATAGTTAATCACATGCGGTTTCAGTGGAGACGGGAAAAGGCCAGGACAATTCAATCATTCTATGAAGCAAGGGCAGGGGGTGGTGGAGGCTGGAGTAGGTCTGGCAGGTGACATGCTGGTCACCCCCAGCCTCTCCTCCTCTAGGCAGACTATGAGCTGGGGCTCTCAGTCTCCCTCAGTCTCTCCCCGCATAGGGCAATCTGCCACAAAGCCCTTGTGCACGCTGCTGCTCCTCCTCACATTTGCAAAACCCTCTCGCCCTCATCACCTTCCGGATTCTGAAGTGTCCCAAGAGTAGCTCACATGCCAGTAGGAAGCCTGGGAATGCCTCTCGGAAGACATTCCTTCATGCCTGACTACTTTCCCTGCCCAGGGTGCAGAGCAAGGAGGAGAGTCAGATCTGCTCTGGCAGGAAGCATAAAGATCCCTCAGTACCTCGGTTTCCTCAGTACCTCAGCTTCCTGCCCATTCAGGGCAGGGCTGCAGTGAAATGCACCGGACTGGAGTCAGGCAGATTAGTTGTAACCCTAGCTTCCTTCTGCTCTCAACACCAGGAGCGCCTGCCTGGGAGAACCAGATTCCTGCTCTAAGCCTGTTTTCTCACGTGCACCTTGCTTCTAGGGACCTGACTCGCAGGCTGCTCACCAGCCTGGGTCTTCTTCCTGCCACCCTGCCTCTGCCAGCCTTCTCTGCCTCGTGACTCCTTTATCCTGCTTTCAGCGGGGATTTGCAGAGGGGCCCAGGAACAGTCTTTGAACTCCCCACACTTCTCAGGACACGCAAACATGGCTGATTTGGGCTGAATGAATGCCATCAGACATTTACAACTGTCCCTTCCTGCAGACTGAACCCACCAGGGGCGGGCTGATGTTTGGCAGGGAGCTTCGGGGTGAAAGTCTGACAGGTATAGGATGTGTGTAGGCCGCTCACAATACAGCCTCCGGAAGACACCAGTTGATCTGAAGGTCTTTTACCCAGCACCAGCTGGGCCCCAAACCCTCCTCATAGAGTGCCAAGGACTCAGTGGTGTGTAGGGAAGAGACTCCATGAACACACGGGTGGGCAGGATGAGAACCCAGGTGAGGAGAGGAAAGGACTGAGTACCCCCCACCCTCCGTGGAGTGACCGAATGCCCCTTTCAGATGGCAGACTTCATGCGTCCCCCTCCTGTCCCGCCTCCCCTCTGCATTTACAGAGCAGCCCAGCTCTCTCCCCTCTCAGGGCCTCAGACTTCTGTGTGCAAGGGTGCAGACAGGTCACAGAGTAGCTCTGTGGTCTCCTCGTCACATCCTTTAACGAAGGCGGGGGGCCTTCAGAGGGACAAGGCTCTTCATCCCAGAAAATGAGCAGCTGCCTGAACTCTTGATCCCAAGAATCTACTACTGACTCACTCTGCAGCTCGGAACTGGCCTTGACCTTTGGCCTCTGGCCAGCAAGGAAGTTTGCCTTTGGAACAGGGACCTCCTTGGAAACCAGATGGAGCATCATCTATGAGGGGCTTCCCAAGAGGGGCATGGTCAGAGACTCCCAGCACTGACATCATCTTTCTTTCTTCCACGACCACCCAGAACAGCTCCAGGTGTGGCTGAGGCCTGCCACACTCTACCCTAGGTCGGAGCCGGGGCCTGTTCTCACTCAGATGCTGGAATCAAGGCACATGGCACAGTGTCTCTGCAGCCCTGAGCTCTCAGTCCAGTGCCACCACCTGTAAGCAGTGGGACCCTGCTCCACACTCCAGGAGCTTCGGGTCCTTCCTGCTGTTCCCTGTGGAGTCTTAAGAAACCCTCACTTCTTCAGGCCCCTCTTTAAATGCACAATCATAACGACAGCCATTAATTCACTGAGAGCCAACCACATGCCAGGCCCTGCCCCAAGCCCTTGGCACACACCCTACGTTCCCCAGGGAGCCAGTGAGGAGTCTGAGGTATTCTAGGAGAGTTGCTCACCTGAAGCCTGGCACAGAAAACAGACTCCTGGCCTGCTGCAGGCCACAGGAATATATCATAAGAACTCAGCTGGTTATGGCAAAGTCACTACCTGGAGGGATCAAGGAATTCCTCCAGAGGAAGCCAAATCCCAAGGAGTTTTTGGTGTTACTTGGCTTGTTATATATCAGCTGTATTCTGTTATGAAAATCATGTGTGCCTTCATAGTTTTCCCAATTGATTTTTCCCTAAGAAGGGCTAACAGTATGGACTGATCACTCTCTGGACATACACATTCCAGGTATTTGGAGAACAGCCTCAGGAAAGGCTTCCTCTGGAATCAGATATCTCCCTTAGTCACTTTCAAGGACTAACAGTAATAACAGTCCACATGCAAGTCTCCTGATTTAAGGTAAATTCCACAAGGAGACACCACCTAGGTCAGGTGGACATTAAGTAATAGCTTTACACAATTCAGCTCGGACCCTCCTTTCTTAACAGCCTTACTAACTTTATAGACCTCTAACTCCTTACCTAACCACTTCCTGGAATATTTAGATAACCTTCTGCGCTGACAGCTATGCTCAGCCAGAACCCCAGTTCAAGCCTCCCTGTAATTATCATCATTGGCAGCATCCAGCCAGGTCCATCCCCAGATGGAGGAAAGTACCTTATCAGAGATACCTCCGTACTCTCTAAGAACAGACTTAAGCATCCAGACTACCCATTTGAGAAGGCCTGGTGGATGTGCCAATTAAGCCTTACTTCCTCCTTTCCCAAACCTTACCCCTGGTTCCAGATCTCCCTTTAACTATCACCAGAGGCATCTAGCTGTACACAGGTTGCCTAGTGACCGAGCACACTTTCCCCCACCCTGCAGAAAAACAGCAGATAGCTTGGACAGATAGGAGCCACAGGAAAAAAGAAGACAGTTTTATTTTCTCCCATTGACCTAGCAACTTATAGATTCTTAACATTTTCTACCAATCACATTTAAGGTTATAGTTGAGCACATAAGAGTCCCTCTTCTTAGATATTACCTGAATTTAGCCTTTAGTTAATTCATTAGTCACTTCCCTTTAGGTTGCAAATGATGATTAACAATTACTGCCCCTCTATGTGATTCTTATCACCCCTCCATTTGACCCTGGAAGCCTGGTGGTCACTGCCTGAGGAAAATTCTTACCTACCTTTATGACCCTGCAAAATTCAAGCCTGGTGACCTCGCTTGACCAGGGGATTGCTATGGCTTGGGTTTATAACTGGACTCCTGAGAGACTTGGGGAATGGAGGGACAGAGAACGGAGAGAGAACGTGGGGACAAGATGGAAGATGAGGAAGAGTCAGATAGGGAAGTACTAGCTGGGTAAGAACGAGATGAAAAGGACCTAGATGAGGCAGAATTAAGACGAGGGAATTAAGACAGAACTTAGAGGGAGCAGTAGATAAATATAGAGAGAAATCAGGCAAGAAAGGAGCTAAAAGAGAATAGGAGCTTGTAGAGAGAGAACTGACACAGAATAATAAAGTGTATGGACTAAGGAGTTTCGCGTACATAGATTCATTTCTTTTCATCAAAGATTAATTATCAGCTGATTGTAGATTCTTCCCAGACCCTGGGAGGGGACTATCGAGGGGCTGGCCCTAATGTCCTCTGTCTGTCTGTCCCTGCTGGCTCCTCACCCTCACTGGAGTCCTGAGCAAGTACTTGTAGAATCAGCAGTTGAACAGCATAGAAATGCTTTCCAAACTGTAAAGCGCACAAGGATGTGCCGCTGCCCTAAGGTTGCAACTTTCTGAGCATTCTAGGTTTTCTAGTCCAGATTCGAGTCATGAAAGGGAGTCCTTGGGTGCCCTCTCCTCATCCTCATGGCAAAGGTAACTCAGACAATCCAGGGCAAACGGGGGGATGGCTCAGTGCTGTGGATATTTAGTCTGCTCATCTGTCTCCTCCACCACAGGATAGCTCAGAGACTTGCTTTTCTTACCTGTGACATGGACTGGGACACTAGGACCTCTAGGAAGCGCAGTGATTGAAAACAGCTAAAACAGCCACAGGTGTCGTGGCCACGGCTTGACCTTTCCCCTACACATGGATCGCTTTATTTTCATTCATTTGTTTGTTTATTTATTTATTATTGGGTGACACGTGTCACAGTGCATGTGTGGAGGTCAGAGAACAACCATGGGGAGTCGCTTCTCTCCTTCCACCATGTGGGTCCTGGGAATCTAACTCAGGTCACCGGGACCAGCTGTGAGCATCTTCACCCGCTGGGCTATCTCACTGCTGCCCCTCGTTTGCAGCAGGAGGTGAGGGGAGCATTATAGTCCCGGCACCAACACACTCGGGACACACCTATGAATTCTCCCATACAGAATGCAAGGCAGGAGGCCAGGCTCTGCAGACCGCTGATGTGTTCCCAGCTTGTGGCTCTTCTGAAAAGAGGACCGCCCTGCTCTTCTGAGACAAGATGGGCTGTTCCAACTGCACCACTCAAACTCAGAGGAGGAGTCCCAACAAGAGTGTCACCCACAGACACCGGAGCAACACCAACAGTAGCTGAAATGCAGAGTGCAGCTTCCACACTTTCGAAACATCCAGCAAGGGTTCAACCCTCAAAACGACTCCTGAGATAATGTCATTTCCCGTTTGTCACAGATGAAGAGACTGAGGCACAGAAACGTTAACTAATTGACCTAAGGACACACAGAACATCGGGGGTTTGAACTCGGCTGGCTGCATGGCCCTAGAGACCACACGGGTGGCCCCGCACTATGAGAGCTCACATGACCACGGCCCTCCTCAGCAGCTACTTCAGCCCTGCAGCCCTCGCTCCCACTCTACAGGGTGGCTGCTGAGTGGGGGTGCAGGCCTGTAACCCCAGCTACTCAGGGGCTGAGGCAGGAGGACTGAGGGGACAAGGGCTTCCTGGACTACAGGGTCAGTCCAAGGCTCTTCTGTGCAATTTAGATCTTATCTCAAAAATGGAAAGAAAAAAGAAAAGGCAGGGGAGGGGGGCTTGGGGGACACTTGCTCTACAAGTCCAACTGCCTGAGTTGAACCCCCAGGACCCACAGTAGCAGAAGAGAACTGAGAGACTGTCTCCTGAACAACACATGCGCTCTCTCTCTCTCGCTCTCTCTCTCTCTCTCTCTCTCTCTCTCTCTCTCACACACACACACACACACACACACAATAAATAATAAAACTTAAATGAAAAAGAGGGTTGGGTTTATGTCAGCAGTAGAGTGCTTGCCTAACATGTGTGAGACCCTGGGTTCAATTCCTAGTATAGGAGGAAGGGAGGGAGGGAGGGAGGGAAGGGTGAACTTATGAAATAAACTGCCCTGGCCTCTGTGCTCGAGAAGCATTCCAAGCAAACCTTTCATTTGGGAAAGGAGTCTGTTGGGACGCAGAGCTTGAGCCCCAAGAGGTGAAATGTGGAGTCAATCCCTTCCCACCGCTGCAGTTTGCAGGGGACTCCAGAGGGACAGCCCACTAGTCCCGTCTGAGCATGCTTCCCATGCTGGCTGGCATTTCAGTGAGTCTGTAAAGTGGGCATTGTGGATGAGAGGGACTTCCTGTGGCCCCCTTGGCCCCTCCTAGGCTGCAGGGCAGGTACTGCTTCCTTCACCCCATCCAGTGAGATCCTTTCCCTTCTGCTTGATTCCTGACCATGACGGGGAGCTCATCACCTCCCGGGACAGCCCAGCCGGATACGTCTAATATATCACAGTAGAACTGAGGTCCTTGAGTAGATTCTACCGAGAGGCATGATTTAGGGTTTTGTAACTTGTTTTCTTAATTGATCATGGAAGCAAGTCTGGAAATTTCAAGTTCTTAGGTCACGCCTTGACCTGGAGAAATTCCCCCTGGGATCTAGCCAGGGTTTGGACCAACCCTGTGTATGTGGAGAGCTGGTCTGTTTACATGGAGATCAGCCACATCATCACAGAACACAATCTTTGCCCAAGATGCTCATCCACAGGAACAGGGCCAGAGGCCCAGGCAGTGCCTCCAAGCCCAGGGAGACTGGTCACTTTCTGCAGCAGCTGACATGTTTCTTGAGCTCAGGGCCATCTGCATCCTATAAAGGCCATGGCTCCTGGGTGTTCTCAAGGAGCCATTTTTTCCCCAAGCAGAAAGATCTGGAAGACATGGGTAATAGCTATCCAAGGGCTTTTCCCAAGCATAGCCAGGCACTCTGAGGAAGGTCACTTGCACATAGCCTGTGCCTTTAACCCTATGATGTTGGGTTACAGAGATGTTCCTCTCTCTGTATTTGGATTTTGGGGGAATGGTGATTCTGAGACTTGAACCCAGGGCCTTGCACGTGCGCTGAGCCTCAGCTTCTGCCTCAGGTAGGAACAAAGTGAGTGCAGTGATTGTAAGTTGCCTTATTCCGAACATTGATGACATTCTGGAGACTTGAACTCCACTGCAGCACCCTCCCCTCACCCAAGTGAGTGGAGGTCAGTTCTGGCTGGCAAGCTTGCAGAGGGGTAAGCCAGAAAGAGGGGGGACCCCAGATGTATAGGTATACCCACTCTGGTCCTAGTTCTAGCACTCACTGCCTTACAAATCCTGCCACTACCCAGAACCTCAGTTTCTCCCTCTGCTATCCCCACAGGACACTCAGCAAGTTGACTGAGATGAGACCCAATGGAGTGAGTAGGGTCCTTGCCGTGTACCTAAGAGTGTGATGCTAGAAACTGCAGGAGGACATTCTGGCCCTGCTGTGGATCAGCTGAGTGACCTTGGCTTCTTTACCCGACCGTTTCATGCCTCAATTTCTCATCTGTTAATACAGATTCAAAACAGTCTGTTCCTCAGGGTGGCAGTTAATATAGAACCATCTACAGTGTTAGGGTACATCGTGAGCTCCACAAGGCCCACACGTACAGCAGGCACCCCTGTAAAGCACAGGCTGGCAGAGCTGCCGTTGGAAGCCGAAGACAATGCTTGACATGTGTCCTCGACAGCTACTCTGGCAGCCCAGAGACGAAGCAGAACAGGAGGGCAAGTGGGGCTCAGGTCCCACGAAAGGTAGGGTCGGAGCCGATGTGAGCTCACTCTCTCCTCATATCGTGCTGCCCACCACCATCGGGCCATGGGTGGCAATCAAACTCCATCAGCCACCCTGAGCTCCCGCACACTGGGGAGCTCAGACTCAACAGAGCTCTGGGTCTCTCTTCTCTAAGTCATGGCTGCCGCTGTGGCGGAGCACCATCACACCACACAGGCCGAGTCAGCTGGCCCTGCCGCCGTGCCTCAGTTCCTAGTCCTTTAGACACTTCTCTTTGGAGGCTTCTCTTTCTCCATAGACAATGATGGTGCTGGCTCACTCTTGTTTGAAAACCTTGCACAGCTCCCTACTGCTCACAGAGCAAACTGTTTCCTACAGAAGAGTCCCGGTTCAGCCACATTCCTTTTCAGACTCCTCCCAGTTTTTTCACCCCCTTCACCTCCTCTGACAGAGTGGCTGAGTCAACACTGTCTATAAAGTCACTCAGAGTGACTCAGAACTACTCACCCCAGAGTGGTCAGAGGAAGGAGAGGGACCCGAGGCCAAAGCAACACAGCCCAAGACAGACCCGAGGCTTCAATCCATGTTGCACAGAGCAGAGATCCGCTCTGGATGGCAGACGCTCTACGGTAACTTCAGATGATCTGCCAACAATGACGGAACATAGCATCCCCAGTAAAACAGTCCCGAGTGCCAGTATGATAGGGACAGCTTCGGATTCTGTGAGCCAGCCTTCCCTCACTGTAATAGGTACATGAGAGCACCAACTTATGAAGACAGAGGATTACTCTGGCTCGGCTTTGGGAGATGTCTTAGTTAAGGTTTCTACTGCTGTGAAGAGACACCACGACCATGGCAACTCTTATAAAGGAAAAACATTTAATTGAGGCGGCTTACAGTTTCAGAGGTTTAGTCCATTATTTTCATGGTGCAACATGGTGGCGTGCAGGCAGACATGGTTGGTACTGGAGAAGGAGCTGAGAGTCCTACATCTTGACTTGCAGACAACAGGAAATGGTCTGAGGCACTGGGCGTGGCTTGAGCATATATGAGACCTCAAAGCCTGCCTCCACAGTGACATACTTCTTCTAACAAGACCACCCCTACTCCAACAAGGCCACACCTCCCAATAGTGCCATTCCCCTGGGGGGCCATTTTCTTTCAAACCACCATAGGAGGTCTAGTCCATGCTTCATTGGCCCCTTTGCTGTGGTGAGGCAGGAATCACAGCCCTTGTGCAAGGTGGAACAAAGCTAAGAGGAGAGAGAGGAAGGGCCTGTGTGCTAGAAGGCCTTCCATTGGCCCCACTGCTTGAATTCCCACCACTGGGGCTGGGCAGACATCAGTGGGTAAAGTGCTCACCACGCAAGCCTGACAACCCAAGTCTGGATCCTTAGGATCCGTGCAAAAGCTGGATAGAGTAGTGCTAGCATCTGCAATCCCAGCGCTCCTAAGGGAAGAAGGCAGAGACAAGGGAGTCCCCGGAGGCTGACAGGCCAGACAGCATGTGGCAACAGTAAACAAGGAAGGACCCTGTCCCAATCAAGGTGGACGGTGAGGATGGACACCCAAGGTGACCTTTGATCTACACACACACACACACACACACACACACACACACACACACACAGAGTCCACATCACTTCCCAGTAGCACCAAGCTGAGGACTAAGCCTTGAATGCACAGTGGTCACCCGAAATCTAAAGGCCAGCGGAACCTCATGCCCCTGCATGAAATGTCTCACTCAGGTAAAATCCAAGGCCCTGTATCCCAGCCTCACTCTCCCTGCTGCTTCTCACATCCGGGTCCAGCTAGCCTCCTGCCTTCTCAGCCTCAGGATCAAGGTCCTCCATCCCTGCTGTTTCCTCCACCTGGGGTGCCCCTTCCTTGAGGACAGGTGACCACTGATTGCCCTTCATCCCCTCAAGCATCCCCTCCTCAGAGAAGCCTTCCCTGACTGCCTTGCTGGGAAGAGCTGCTCTCTATGTCCCCGGCAGCAGCTGCTCTCTATCTAGCATACGGCTCCTTTCTCTTTCTCAGAAGCTATGATGGTCTTGGTGACCTACGGCGTGCATATTTCTGGCCTGCCTCTCCTGGGGGACAGCAGCAGCTCCACCAGGTGAGACCCTAGTCTGTCTCCCCCCCATCCCCCCTGCTGCCTGGAAGTTCAGACAGTGGTAGCAACAGCAAGACACTGAACAACCACCCAAGCTACCATGGACTTCTCTCTCTGGATAGGTCTGGTGCAGGACAGGCTCATCCCATGGAGCAAGTGGGGACAAGGGAGGGCCACACAAACACAGGCTCGAACAAAGCCCCTCTCCTCCTCTGGGGCTCAGCTGGTCACGGCAACCATTCTACTACAAAATTGTCTGCTATTAGCTAGAATGATTCCTGCTTCTTCCCACAGGGAAGCCCCGACTTTATGAAGTGAAAATCACGTCGTGATTAACAATCACGGTTTCATCTACATTACAGTTTAAAAAAAAAAAAAAAAAAGAAAACGGTCAGGGGGAGGGGATTAATATCACACTAGCGATGTTCCAATAAGTGTGTTCCTGACACAATTTTCTTATTAGGGTCGTTCCCTGTAAATTTTATTGCATTTAATTAAAAATTATTGCTAAAAGAAACAGCTGCAGATGGTCTTATTTTAAGTCAGAAAATTAAAAACTGAATATTCTCATCCGTCAATTTCAACAAGCCGCATGGCCGCGTGCTCACACGTGCTGGTCTTGAGGTTCTGATGATCTCTAACGGCAGTTCCAGGTCCCTCCAACGGAATTTAATGAAAGCGCTGCATGAGTTCATTTGTCAAAACCATAATGATAGTGGAAGGCTGCCGAGGTAGACGGCACAAGGAGAGGCGAAGGCCTGCCACGTGGCTCTTAGCACCACGGGGCCATCAGCAGGAGGCCGAGCCTCCACTCTGGCCTACTTTCACTCAGGCTACAAATCACCTTTGTTTACAGGGACACAGGGAACAGCAGTGGCTGCAGCCCTGGTTGTGGATGTAAGAGCCAGAAGTAGTCTGCTGTTACTACAGTGCACGGATGCTGCGGGTTTGTGGCCGGGTGGGCTGGGAGGGGTCTTGCTGGCTTCTGTGCCCGACTTCTGCTGTCTGCAGACTCACCTTCCCTGACCTCAGGGTTATTGTTCAGCTCGCTCTTTTAACTTCCATGTTAAAGACTTGAGCTCTTAGGATTCCTCCCTCCGTCCTTATGGGAAACAAACCCAAGCCTTATTTATGTGGGACTGGACAGACTGTCCAAGATTCACAAGAGGAGAAGAAGACCAGGGGCCATCTCCGGGGCACCAGAGTTGATTGCTGCTGACGAATGAGGACTTCGCATGTCCTGGAGACAGAGCCCCATTCCTACCCTACGCTTCCCACACCATAGGGAGCTTTGTCTTCCTCACCTTGTGAGGCAACCACAGTAACAGCCCCGACCTAACATACCTGTGCTGTCCCTTTCCTCCAGGCCCTACTCGACAACAAAGCGCCGACGTCCTGCATGAAGCCCACCGTGGCCTTCCTGTGCCCAGAGGTGCTCACAGATACAGCCTGTCTTAGAGGTATCCTCAGCGGTCCCACACACCTGACATCCCACCTCACAGCCACATCCTTGGCCCTCCAGACTCAGGGCCAGGCTCCGCTTTCCCCCAGACCTCCTATGTCCATCACCATCCTACTTCTCTACCCAGAGCCACCTGATGGCTCCCCAGGTACAGGCTGTTCTTCCGGGAGTGGATCCCCCAGCCTCCAAGTGTCCCTCTGCCAGTTATACCACAGGCACTGAGGGCAGGCTTTACCCCACAACCTGGACAGAGCTGAAGGGACTAGGGTCTCCCAGGTGTCTGTAATAGGGTGACCCCACTGAGCCCTATAGGAACTGGACGTTAGAGAAAGCACACATGTGAGTTTGATCCTTTCAACCACCTCTATGCATTCTCCATGTCCACCATCAAGGTAAGTGTTTTCCAGAACAGAGGCCTTGAGGCTGCTTCTGAGTGGAAACGAGTTGTTTCCAGGGAGTCTGATGTGTCTTGACTGTTCTCTCCTCTGTCCATATGTGGAAATCTCACTGTTCCGTGCTATCCTTCAAGTTCCTCCTTTTGCCTGATCCACCTTTCTCCTGCATATTACTTAGCCTTGGGTCTAGTACGGAACATCTTGCTTCTCACATGGGTACCACTAGCTAGTCAAGGCAGGCCCTCCCTGGTTGTCCCAAGCCTCCTCATCCACATGGAGTGTGACTGGAGCTCCCTGTGACAGGCGAAGCAGAGTAAATTGAGCCTTTTCCCTCAGAAGTCCCATGACTCTCTTTGCAGGCACAAACACACAGACTCTGCTCCTAAAACTCCCCCAGTGATCAGGAAGACCCCCTGCAGGTGGCAGGCTCCAAAGCCAGAGCTCCTGGTTGTCCCTCGGGCACAGGTGGCCACCAGAGGCCAAGGGTCCCCACCACGGTCTGGAGCAAGGAAGGATGTCTGGGCACATCATTAGCACATCACCAGTGTCTACAGAGTAGCTGCCAGAGGCACCACAGTCCCATGGGCCATCAGACAGGAAAGCACATCCCTTTTCTGCATCCCCTGGAGTCCTCCAGGTCACCGAACAAGGGTACCACTGGGAACGGGGCCGGAGGAGCACCCTCTCCCCTGCAGGGAGCCCTTCAGCAGGTGTCAGGTTAGCAACACCAGAGTGTGGCCTTCTCACTATGGAAAACAAATGGCAGCAGAAACAGCCCAGAATGGAGAGTCAGGCGGGCCTGGGTTCCAATTCTGGTTTGGCCACTTACTCTCTATGTGACGGAGGACATTCAGTGTTAGTTCAACAAGCCTCAGTCTTCCCATCAGAAAGTGGGATCTGGTGATTGCACCCTAATTGCATGCTACAGGATATAGCCCAGCTCTGGCCATCGCCATGGTAACAGGCACTGGCTCCAGCGCAAGTATGAAATCATGACCCCTGGTCTCGGCATTGGTGTCAGAGACAGTGCTGCTGACAGTGTTAGATTAGTCCTGCCAGGCTGCTATCTGCAGCCCTGGGCCTTCCTGGGAGCACCAGAGGAGATAACACTACACTATGTGGCCAAAGTTCCCCAGTCTCCGACCTTGCAATAGAAATCTGAGCACCAAGGCATACATAGGCAGAAAAGAGGAGGGAGAGAGAGAGATAGAGAGCCACATCCATGGGGAAGGACCCTGATCCTCCCTCCCAGATGCAGCATCTCTCTGGAATCAAGTCCAAATCCTCCATCCACAAGACTTGACCTTGATTCTCCACCACTTAACAGCAAACGCTTGCAGATCACTTGACTGTGATTCAGACTCAATGTTAGGAGGCTGACTAGTACCAGGAGGGCCGCGGAAACAGGATGGCGTGGTTGAGAAGTCTATATGCATAGCAGCAACTCCCGGGTATCTGTGTGGACAGATCAGTGTCCCCAGAGCGGAACACTGTGTGACAGACGGACAGAGGGAGAAGAGCAGCCAACAGCACAGCAAGGGTGCTGCAGGACCTAGGGAGTGGGCACAAGGACAGTCACTGTCAAACTTGGAGCTTTGGAGTGACTTGAATATTTCCACAGTAAACCTTGAGGACACATGACACACAGGCACACAGCAACCTGTTCTGAGGCACAAGGCTGAAGGAAGCCAGCTAGCTCTTCAACACACAAGAAGCAGAAAGACCAGGCAGGCTGAAATGGGGCGTTTAGGATAAGGTACCAGGCCGCATGTTGGGTCATATCGGCCTCTGAGGGTATAGAAAAGCATCTGGGACTGTAATCTCAGACTGGTCACTTAACAAAGGACCAGTTCTTTTCCAGGCTCAAAAGTCCCATGTCACCAGAGAAAGCCAGCTTAGTTCCTAGCTTGTGAACCACAGGTCCTGTGGGAAAGATGTACGTCCCCAACAGAGACTCCTGACTGCTGAGGTCACACAGCATCTTGTTAGAAAGAGAGTCTATTCAGGAAAAAAATGTATCCATCGGGGATACATTTCAAATTAAGAGCTGGGAAAGTCCGTTACAAATGCCCACTTGTACTTGGTGAAATAACAAGGGACTCCTATCACTTCCCTGCTCAAACACTGTCTGTGCTTGGGAGCCGGAAAGAAGCAACTGCAGAGAGGAAACTTTCCCATCTCCCCTGGCCCAGGCCGTGCCAGCTGCAGGTCTAAAGCCATGTCCAGGTCAGCCTGGTTTCTTGGAGGAACACACTTTCTATGGAAAGCAGCTTGGCTTCTAGGTGACAGGTCCCAGTACCTTCCAAGTGCTCTGACCCCTCTGACTATGGTTAAGTCGAGTCTGAGTGGTCAGAGCCAGCCTCCACCTGATTCAGAAACTAGGCCTGAAGTTCAGAGCTGGACAAGTAACAATCTCAAGCCAGATTGCTCCTAAGTTAATTTATTTTTCTTTTATCTAATTTTCACAAGTACTTTCTATTTATAGTCATGGGTACATTCACTCCACCCTCCCCTCCACAGTCACACCAAGTTTCCTTCATCCCCTTTTGAGGTGAAGATGAGCTGACCTGGACAAGAACATCCCCCCTGGACAGAGGCAAATGGGACCCACAGCCATTTCCTAAGCACACAGCTCATTCCGGGACCTTGGTCAGGATGCATCTGCAGAGGCTCTGTCCTGTCTACTTTCAGAGCTCTCAGCAACGACTCGGTTTCTGACCCTCGCTCTAAACAAGGCAGGAGGAAGTGCCTCTCCTCCACCTGCCTCATCTGCTCTCCAACCCCAGGCACCCAGCTGTGTTCCTATGGCCTCTGCCTCACTCACAACACCCATGCAGGTGAAGCCCCACACCATCCCGGGCCCACACCTGCCCAGGCCCGCTGTGCCTGGGGCAGGGATTTTCTCCTCTGTTTTCATCTGTCTCCCAACAGGAAGTGAAGAGAATTAAGCTCTCTGACTGACTAGCATTGGGAGTCACCCAGTCAGGGCCCTGGCGGGGCAGTAGCCGAGGGGGCTGGAATGCTCCTGCAGTTCAGAATAGGATAGTTCAGAACCCTTCAGGCCAGGCCCTGGCTGCAGTCTCAGATGTAAGCCAACAAGAAAAGCAGCCAGCACAGAGCCTGACCAGTGGACAGCCAACACCCAGTACCGTTAGCATTTCCTTGCATACTTTATTCCCTGTTATTCCTTTTCTGTCTGGGGGAGGAGAAGGTACAGAAGGCGGCAATGGCCCTTTGCATATGGCCAAGCGCCCGTGTACTGCACGACCCCATGAGGCATCCATCATACACAGTTAAGGGGAAGGAGCTACCTGTGGGGTTCTGAACAACCCAACCCAGCTCCCCTTGGCATAACTCACTGCAAATTCTTAAGTCAAGAATGAAGAAGTCAGATTCCTCCCAAACGTGTTGTGAGATCTTAGGCGCGTCCCTTTTCCTCTCAGACCCTCAGCCTTTCCCTTCCATAGCAGGACTCAGTGATGTCGCAAACCTTCTTCAACAATAAAATTGTGATTTCACGGAAGTGTATCTTAATCTTTGAAAGGCTGTCACCCCAAAAATGAAATCAACCAACTCATCTGCCTCAAGTGAAGAGGTGATGTGAACAGGGTAGGGGTAGGAAACGGGGGACAGCTTTTGCCTCAGTTACAAACAGGCAGTGGTGGCGCAGGCCTTTAATCCCAGCACCCAGGAGACAGAGACAGGCAGATCTCTGAGTTCGAGACCAGTGTGACCTACATAGTGAGTTCCAGGACAGCCAGCGCTACACAAAGAGACAAAGCAAAACAAACTTCCTATTATTCACAGCCCAGGCGAATGCTGGGAAGTGGTGAGATCCCAGAGGCCAGGGAAAGTCAGGAACCAGCTAGCTGGGGAACTGCATGTTTCACCTGAAGATTTTGTCTTTCCAACTCGTTTTCTCCAGTGCTAAGAGGTGGAAACAGGGCTGGACCTAGTCGGGGCCATGTGATAATCATTAACAAAATAGACCAGTCAGGTCCAGTTTCTACCCCTCTCACTCTCCACATTAAACCCAGTCCCTCTCCAGGGCTGGTGTCTAGTGTCATTCCTGTAAACAAACCTCCTCCATGTCGCAGAAAGAACTGATAGAGCCCTCATTCAGCCTGGGAGGAGAGGGAACCCATGCGGGGACCACATGGACTACTCCTGAGGATGAAGCTGGTAAATCTTGCCTGTCTACTCCAGGCCAGCAGCAGCCATGTCTCTTTCTAGTTCCCTTGCAGCTCCCCAGACACTCCTGGCAGCAGTCACCAGACAGGCAGGCAGGCAGGCAGGTTTAGTCCCCCACATAAGAAAGAACCCTGGGGCTCCTCGATTAAACTGAACCATGGGGACTGTTGATGACTCAGATCAGGGCCCCCCCGCAGGGATGCAAGCACACAGGGTAAAGTGTGTCCTGTGGAAGCTGCAGCCAACCCAGGTAGGCTAAGGGAGCGGTTTTCAGCTAGAGGGAAGGGAGGCAGAAAACCCCGCTATTGTTTGATATCCACAGTATTCCACTCCCGCTTTCAAAGTGATCCGGGATTTTTTTTTTTTTTTTTTTTTTTTAAATCAGCTTAGGTATACCTCTTCAAGACTTCTATTAAGAAATTCAGCTCGAGGCGCTGTGAGCTCTTTGGACAGTTTAAATAAATTGTCTTTTCTAGTTCTATGTGTACACAATAAGAAGGTATCAATCAATTAGGGTATTTTCCTGATGGTGAAAGATATTTAGTTTGGCAAGCTTCCAGAACCTTCTCTCTTAGTTGCTTTGTGTGTGTGTGTGTGTGTGTGTGTGTGTGTGTGTGTGTGTGTGTGTGTGTAAGCAATCTCCCTTAGACATGAGAACTGTCCCCTTAATAATTAGCAGTTTTATATTGTAATCTAACATGCTAGTGTGAGAAACATGAGCCCCATTTCGCAGGTGAAGCGACAGTGGTTCAGGGAGGTAGAGCCACTCACCCCAAGTCACACAGCTAAGAAGCAGCAGAGCCTACAAAGCATGTCCATCCCACCCCCGTACCTCAGCTGCCTCCAGCAGTTAGGCCCACACTCTGAGAAAGGACCTGTCCCTCACATACCTCTCGGCTTCCTGCTCTGAGCTCTGTTGCTTGCTCTCGAAGGCGTTGAAGCTGCTCATGTCCACATAGCCATCATTTTCATTTGCAGTGGACAGGGCTCGACTCTGCTCTTCAAACAGCTTTGTGAGAGTCCCAGCCCGCGCCGGCCTGCGAGGCGGGATCTGGATGTTCTCGTAATCCGAGTTCATGGCTGGAATGTTCTCATAGTCCGAAGTGTCAGCATTGGGAAATGAAATGGACCGTGGCTTGGTGAGCGGCAGGGGCAGAAAGGGCGGCCGGGAGCGATCTTCGAAGGACTCCACCCTGGACACCGTCCTGCTGAAGGGGACGCCTTTCCTCTTGCCGTCCCTGTAGAAGATGAGGGAGGCAGGGGAGTCAGAGGCCCGGACCTTCCCAGTGCGACACTTGAGCTGGGGTGAGTTGCTGAGGCTCCTGCGGTCGAGTTCCAGGACCCTGGCCGGGCCGTGGTAGCTGGACTCGGAGGAGGACCTGGAAGAGGACAGGTTCATGTCCATGTGCCCCTTGCTCTCCGTCTTCTTCCTGAACGTCAGCTCCAGGAGGCGTTTGAAGGAGGACTTCTTCTTCTTGGAGGCCTTGTCCAGCGTGTCGCCATCTATCAGGAGTGAAGGTGAGCTCTTAGTGATGGGTTTCTTCGTGATGCAGGCCAGGTCGAAAGGGGGCGGGATGTCAACCACGGAGGACGGCGTGGAGGTGCCACTGGAAGGCAGATGGCTGCGCTGTGAGAAGCTGCCAGAGGAGCCAATGGCGCCTGGCAGAGAGAGATTGTCTTCTTTCCTCCTCACTCGATGGCTGTCCAGCCCAGCCCCCTCTGGCTCCCGGAACATGGACAGGGGACTCTCACGGCCCTCCACGGAGAAGGACCTTGGGTATAGAGTGAATGCTCTGGGCTTGGCTGGCAAGGCACGGCCAGACTCAGGGGGCTTCCCCTCTGGCAAAATAGCCATTTTTCTCACCTCCTCACTGGTGTCTCTGGTGCCCACAGTTGATGAACAGCCTTCTGCTCCTGTTTCTTCTAGAACGGTTTCTGGAACATGACCAGCTACCTTCCCAGAGTGGGGCCGGGCCCTTGTGGCAATATTCTTCCTATCCACTGGGACCAGGCCACCCTCAGAGTCCCCTTCCTCCCATGCACTGTACCCACTCCGAGTGCCTGAGGCAGCCTGAGTGTCTGACTGTGTTCCCTCTCCAAGGCTCAGCAAGCCAACTCCCATCACGTAGGGACTGCTGAGTGCATCATCCACAGCATCCTCATCCTCTGGCACAACCACTACGTCAGGGACAGGGGGTGCCTCTCCAGCTCCATCGTGCAGGGAATCGTGCTGGTTGGGTGAAGGGTCAGTACCAGGAACCTCCTCTGTGCAGACCTCATGCACTGGCTCCTGCCCCTTGGCTGACTCCGAAAGGGAATAGATGTCATTGCAGAAGGAAGTGCTCTCAGTCGGGAAGAGTTCATAGGGACTTTCTGGGAGTGTGGATACGAAATCCTCCTCCACGCTGTCGCTCTCAAAGGGTATGATCTGGCAGTTCTCTTCAGCAGGGTCCTCCTGCGCTGGGTCTCCACTCTCTCCAGGGTCCTCCCCCACCGGCATGGTGGCTGCGGCAGTTTCTCTGTTGTAGGCTTCCTCATCGCAAGTGGGTGGTTCCTCCTGGTCTACCTGGCTCCCACCTTCGGCAGCATCTTCACAGTCCTCCTCAAAGACCTCAGGGCTGTCAGGTGCCACCTCTTGCTCCTGGACATCTGGGGGCACCTCCCCATTTTCAGGGGACCCCACGCTGGCATCCTCTGTGTCCTGTCCAGTGTACTGGTTAGGCTCCCCAGGAGTCTCAGGGGGCCCTGGCTCCCAACAGGGAACTCCAAGAGACTCAGAGCAGACATGTGTGAGAAGGATCTCTGTGTGGGAAGGCTCCTCTGCATCCGGGGGGTCCCTATCATCAAGGTTGTACACGTGCTCCTCCTCCTCCTCCTCCTCATTCATGGGCTGCTCCTCCACACCTGGGCCCTGGTCACAGTCCTCCTCACCTCCCTCACGGTCTCTGCTTAGCATCTCTTCATCTGGGGGTGTTGGGGTCTCATCTCTCTCTGGATCGTGATCACAGTCTTCTTCACCCTCCAGAGTGTGGCTCATGTCTTCCTCACTGTCTCTGCTTGGTGCCTCTTCATCTGGGACTGCCAGGTCCCCCTCAGTCCCCATCTGCTCTGCACCATGCTCTTGGACTTCCTCCTCCAAGCCCTGCTCCCCAGTAGCCCCATCCCTGGGAGCATCCTCTCTCTGTGGAGCCCGGGGGACCATGATGTACTCCTCATCAGTCTCCGACTCAGAGCAGTTCAGGGTGGAGTGGTGGCCATCATACAGGCCCCGGTCCTCACAGAGCAGCCTCCCATTGCTGCATTTGCTGAGGCTGTTGCTCAGGTGCACACCAGCTCCGAACTCACTGGGGCCAGCCAGCCTAGGCTTGGGAGCGATGGGAGGTTTGGGGCCCCTGGACATGGAGTTGGGACTGGGGAAACTGTCAGGCCTAGGTGAGGGGGGAAACTTGGCTGCTGGCGAAGAAGGACTGGTGGTAACCTTTGGCTTGGGAGCAACTGGTGGTTTGGGTGAATCTAAAAGGTGAAAACAAAGAAAAGGAAAAAAAAAACAAACAAACACACAATTAAATTCTACTCAGCCTCTTTTTCCACAGCCTGGTGAAGGGAGGAGGGAGGAAAGTTCCCAGCTCTGTGGCTTGTCTCAGACTTTCATTTCTTCTACCACATCCTCGAAATCCTTTAACGGGGCTAGGGATGTAGCCTCCTTAATAGGTGCTTGCCTAGCGTGCAGGAAGCCCTGTTTGATCCTCAGCACCCTATAAGCCTATAATTCTAGCACTGGAGAGGTAGAGGCTAGGGGATCAAAAGTTCAAGGCCAGCCTGGGCTACATGAGACCCTATCTGAAAGCCAGAAAATCCCTGACACTTAGTTCATTCTGTGAGTGGGGGAACAGAGCTTTCGCCACAGTTCAGCTAACAAGAAACCAGCTGAACGAAATCCTGTGAGCCTTGAACAATGTGCCAAGATCTTTTCATTCATTCACCAAAAACTACTTATTGAATGATCTCTGTGTGTCCTGCCATTATGAGAAAAAGATGAACTGGACATCTAGGTCCCTAGGGTCCTCACAGAGCTGGTATTCATCAGCACCCTAACCAAGTAGCTAGCACTACAGATGAGGGGCTTTCATGGGCTCCAGCAGAGAATCCATTGGGGAGTTAGAAGAACAGAGAGAGCTGTAGCCCCTTGGGATGCTATGGCTGAATAGCCATTATTTCATCCCTCCAAGAATGACCCACTAAAGACATAAGACTCTGTTGTGAGCTTTGACTGAGAAAGTTTGCATGTTTCCAGAATGTCCATCCAGCACCTCCAAATATCATGGAAGAAAGGAAATGGTATGTACCAACATGGGTAGCTGCAAAAGTCTATATCCCTCAAGGATGCTGAGGCCTGCAGACGGGTAGATAAAAGATATGTGCAGAGGACACACACATCAGGAATTAGCCAGGAATAACTGTCATGATTGGGAGCCTCTGGGAGAAGGTGAAGCCCTGTTTTGAAGAATGATATGTGACATGTTAAGACAAGAAACAGACCAATGGCACAGCTTCCGAGGTCCAGGTCCTGTGTCTCTCCTGAGCAACTAGCAGGGCCTGCTTCCCAGGCCTCCTTGTCTGGTCCTCACATCTCAATCTATACTTCAGCAAAATGAACTTTTCAGGCCTCATCTTCCGTCTATCCTTGCTGAGGTCTAGGTGTGACAGCAGCTCCAGATGCCAGTCTGGCTCCTGACGCAGATGTAGCAGAGGACTGGGGTTCTCTCAGCAAACAAGGCTCTCCCTCAGCACTGGAGCCCACTTATAGCAGCTACTACCAGCAGCTCTAATCAAGGACCACATTTGTCATTACATGTGATAGATATACGTGATACATATGAAAGCCTTCCTATATAGCCTAGGCTGGCCTCAAACTCACGATCCTCCTGCCTCAGTCTCCTGAGTCTGAGATTACAGGTGTGTGACACCGTGCCCAGCCCCATAGATATTTTTAATCTTCTCACAGCCGTATTATAAAATAAATGTCAGGTGTGGGGACCCATCCCCAGAACCCCATCTACTCAAGAACCTAAGGCAGGAAGATCATTTGAGCCCAAGAGTACAGCATCCAGCTTGGATAACACAGAGAAACCTCATCTTTAAAAAAAAGGATGTGAAAGTCATTTTCACATTCTAATTTGCCCAGGTGGACATAGTGGTGCACACCTTTAATACCAGTGCTCAAAGGCAGGTAGATCCATCCGTTGAAAGCTGGCCTGGTCTATATAGAGTTCCAGGCCCCACAATGTTACATAGTGAAACCCTGTCTCAAAAACAAAGTAACAGCAACAACAAGGTTACATAGTGAAACCCTGTCTCAAAAACAAAGTACCAGCAACAACAATAAAAACACACTATATTTTACTCAGCTCCATATATCCAAACATCACAGGGCATAATCTCGGAACTTGAGAGGCAGAAGGATCAGGAGTTCAAGGCCAGTTACATAAGACCTGTCTCCAAAAAAGTGGGGGCCTGGGGAGATAGCCCTGCTGATATAGTGCTTGCCACGCAAGCATGAAGACCCAAGTTAGATCCCCAGAATTCACATTAAGAAAAAGAAGCCAGATGTTGGCGGTGTGAGCTTGGGATCGAAGCTCCGAGGAGGTAGAGACAGGTGGATCTCTGGGATTCATTGGCCAGCAAGCTTGGCCTTCTTGTCAGTTTATGTCAGTGAGAGATCCTGGCTCAAAAGACAAGCTAGATGGCGCCTGAGGGACGGCACCTGAGGAATGACACCTGAGGTTGTCCTCTGATTTACACACACACACACACACACACACACACACACACACACACAAATATTATTATTTGAGTAAAGTTCAACCTAACAATTGTACTTTATGGTGGTTTGAAAAAAATCCTCTGTGTCTCACTTCCAATACAGTATCTAGTGAGGTTGTAAGTATTAAGTGGTTTTTGTGGGGGATGATTCAACCCAGCTACAGGCAAAGGCAAGGGTTCTGAGCACAGTTGAGCTAGCATGGTTGGGAGACTAAGTGTGGGACATGCACTTCTGACAGGGTATTTCTGACTTACGATGACTTTATGGGGATGTAAGTCCATTGTAAATTAAGGGGTATCTACAGTCATTTTGAATGAGCTAGTTGGCGTTCTTTTTTCACTAGATGACCTTGAAATGGAATAGAGTATCTCCATTCACCAGCCACAGGCCTGGGGCTCAGCACTGGCAACTAAGCTCTGACTTGGACCACTCTGTGGCCCTGTCCATGGGCACCTCAATGCCAGGATATCTGGAGCCAAAGTCAGTATCATGATCCACAAATGTCAGGACCCTATCATTCGGAGGACAGGGTGGTACATTCAAGACTGCACAGACCCTGTGATGCTCAAAAGTGTCTAATGGGTAGTCTGCTCCCTAGTACAGGGTACAGGAAGAGGCTGAAGGCAAGAAAGAGAAAAAAGACACCACTATCAAAGACCTCACCAAATTTCACCAACTCCAACTACCCCTAGGTCATCCACATCAATCTCCAGTCCTGCCCAGGTGTCAGAACTACCAAGTTATCAAGCCTAGATGATTTCTACTTTAGAAAAAAAAAAAAAAAATCTTGTCGGCATTTGCATGAGAAAAACTGCTCGCACAGGAGTACCTGTTGCTGTGGGGTGGGGGCATCCTCCCCGCCCCCCTCACCCTTCTATCATGAGTCCAGCCATATCCAGTATACTACCTGATAGCAGCTGCCAGCTCACAACATCAAGTGCCAGATGTTGGTGTGACTTATTCTTCAGGGGTAGGGACTCTCATTTCTCATCCTTAACAGGTGGCATTTCACATGGGCCACCATGAGACATGACCGAGGAACAGACAAGCTGTGAAAAATGACTGTCACCCCGGCTGCATTGCCCCCATTCCCAACCCATCCTTCATCCAATCAAGCTATTGATCTGCGGGCGCCTGTGCCTTGAGAAAGGTTGTGGTAGGGTCTGAGGCGTGGTCCTGCAAGAAAATGCCTTCTGCATAGGAGCCCAAGGAGTGACAAGCACACGGCATTTTTTTCACTCCTGCGCCAGCGCTGAATGAAGCCACAGTGCTTCTGCATGTCCCCTCAGAGACCAAGAGATGCTGGCCCCAAAGACACTTTGTCTTGCCACTCACTGGCAGTTGGCTGGTGTGAGGTCACTCAGTGGATGCAGATCAGCCCTGGAGAGAACCAAGATTTCATACTTCCAAGTCCAGCCACCCAACCCTCTGCCTCTTCGTTTCCCACAGAGCATTTCCCCTACAGTGGAGCCCCAGGGGCCCCCAGTGTCAGTGAGAAGGGTAAAATCCATGGAAACTAAGACAGAGAAACTAGGAGCAGCTTGTCAGGTGAAGTGTGTGTCAAAGGCAGGGTCTGGGTCTGACCACAGCGTATAGAGTGCGACTATATGACTCCAATCTGTTCCCACTCAATTTTCTCTACTCCGGTTCCATAAGGTAATATTTACTGTCCTCCTATCCTGTGTGGGGCCCTAGTCTAGAGTCTCTAGATGTACCAACAAACCCCTCTGGTCTCACTGAGGGGACATTAAAGTTGTAGAGAAGAAGGGAGAAGCTGGGACTCATTAATGTATCCAGGAGACGGGAGGAAAGCCAGAACTTTGGGAAGGGAACAATGGAAGTTGGGGGGGGGGGGGGCGGAGATGAGGCTTGGGGATACTCCGGCTTTTTCTCCAAGGGCTTAAGGAGCAGGGTGAACAGCAGGGCTTAAGCATGAGGACCCGTACATGCAGGCTAAACATGCTGAAATGGATGGGAGGGGTGAAGGATGGAAGAGTCTAGAAAAGGGGTTCTCGAGGTCCTTCAAGCAGTAGTGATGGAGCCTGGACCAGGCAGGGACAACAAGGAATCCGATTTCAATGATGAAACAGAACTGAGAGGGGGGATGTATGCATGGAACGGACATGGTGTGGAAGAGAGAAAAGTTCCCAGATCGTGCTGAAGTTTAACCCTGAGCACCTAGAAGGGTAAAGTTGCAACAGCCAAGAAGGCCAGGGCTGGGACGGAAGACCCAGGGTTTCAGTGTGCACAAGTCCAAGTGAGTTACTTTTCACACACCTTGTGGAGATATCCAATGGGCTCTGGGCTCCCGGGGCAGGCCTGTTAGAGGTGGACAAGGTGGAATGCGATGGAAGTCATGGACAGGGAGAAGTCCAGGAAGGAGTCCCAGGGCCCCTGATCAGCAAAGGAGACTGAGGAGGGCGAAAGGGATGCAAGTGTGCACATGAAATCAGCCTGCCTTGCTCTGCCCGCCGCCCTGGCTGGTGAAGCGCATGCCTCCAGGACGGGGTTCGCTATCTTGAGCAACACTGGAGGACATGCTAAGGGAGGACATGCTAAGGGACTGGGGTCACAATGGGAGAAAACATTGAGACAGAGAAGTCAGCAGAGGTGACAGTGTATGCAGAGACCAGAGGCATGGACAAGCCCAGCTGCTGAGCTTTAGGGCCTGGGAGATACAGGGGTAGCCAGCGCTGGGACTGCTCCTCTGGGCTGAGCTTGACTTCCTGATGAGAAACGAAGCATGGACCAGGCTGGTGCACCCTCTGGCTGCCTAGAAGCCTTCTCTCTCCCTACGAGTAATATGTCCTGACTGAGTCACCAAAGCCCATGTCTCCTGGTAATTTGCCACTCTTGGGGATGAGACGAATGCAGAGCACTCCTTTAGGCAAAATGCTAACTAAGGGATGGGCGCGGGAAGAAAGAACATTTCAATAGCGCCTGATGATACAAATCACTCGCAGCCCGCTCCTGGTACTAGCTGCTACTTTCTCTCTCTATTTTAATTAAATATCTGTCACTCACACATTCATGCTTGCTGCTCCCTCACAGCCACGCAGGAGTCAGGTTAGATGAAGTCTGGGAAGGAGCCTTGGACGGGGAGCCAGGAGCCTTAACCTCCCTTCCTGGCCAAGCCACTAACTAGAGGTGTCACCTTGGCCAAGCCTCCCCCTTCCCATGCCTCAGTTTCTCCACCTGTAGAAGGAAGGGACTGAACCAAAAAGTTAATTTCTCCAGCTCGTTCAACGCAGAGAGCTTCTTGCAACATCCTTTGACACTCCGACTCCCGTCCCCAAGTCTGTTTCACCCGCCCGCCCTTCCCTCCACTCCTCCTGGAACACTCATGACCATATGTTGCAAGAGCAATTACCTTCCAATTTCACCTTGCAATGCATCTTAATTTAACATCCATTCCTAGGTGCCTGCTGGAGAGTCCAAGCTAAGCCTGCTGGTTTCTAATTAGGCTGCTGTTAAGCTTGTCCAGTGATCCACAGCAGGGCACTTCCCAGGAAGACAGTGGGAGACCGAGTAGGGAGAGGCCGGGGGTCTGGTACAAGCCCTTCCACATACAGATGTGTGGTCTTGTACACATCTCTGCCTCTGGAAGGCACAGCGTCCTTTTTGGAGAAAGGAAGAACTATCCACCTTTTCATGGGACCATTGAGAGTTCAAGGAAACTAACAGACAAAAAAAAAAAAAAAAAAAAAAAAAAAGCACTCAACAAAGTCAAGAGCACCAACAAGTTAGGCCTGGATTAAAAAAAAAAAAAAAAAAAAGCTCTGAACAGGTAGGTTGCTGTGGATACTAACTAAACTGATAAACTGATAGAAAGAACACATCCTAGTGGTAACTAATTCATTGTAAGTTCCTGGGAAATATGAATTAGTGTTCATTGGTTGCTCATGATGGACACTGTTTGGTCAATTTATTGTTAGTTAATAGTGACAAGTCAGAGATAAATCTTTACTTGTCAGATAGACAAACTGAGGGACCTGCTCAAGGTCACATAAGCATACGGTGGCTTTGAGATCCAGCCTCAGGGAGTCCCAGAGCTATGAGATTGAGGGGGTTGGGGTGGTGTATGGCATCCACCAGTCATCGTGTGAGGCTGTCACTAAAAAGGGAACCACGGCGTCTACAGAAGCAAATTACAGGATAGCTAGATCTAAGTGCCCACTGCAAAGGCTTCCTGGGACCAAACCTACCTCTAGATTTGTTCTGGTGGCCTTCATCCTCCAGACTCTTAGGGAAGGAGGGCCTGCTCCAGCCTCCTGCAGGAAAATGTGGGGAAGCTAGACTGGCTCTCTCCATTGTTACCAAGTGGTTTTGTTAGGAGGGTAGGGAAAGCCAACCTATGTCCCAGACCATGCCAGCACCACACAAGACAATCTTCCCCAGACAACATTGGGCGGCCAGGCCCTGGGACCCTGTTCTCCTCCCCTCCACTCCCATAAAGGGACACTCCTGCTCATGGCCCCCAATTCTGTGACCCACATTAATTACCATACACCCAGCAACCCAAATCCTGGACACAGGGAGGTGGCTGCTCTACTCCTCCGACCGTTACAAGACCAGCCCAATGTCTCTAGCGGTACCTTGCTCCCAAGACAATGACTGTTTTCAGTTAAACAATCTTAAAAAGAAAAAAGCCCCAACACGCAGCAGCAGCAGCAGCACCAGCAGCAGCAGCAGCAGCAGGATATGGTTCCAAGACAGCCAAAATGGTGGCTTCCTGTTTCTTTGGGGATGTGTGTTGGGAGTGTGGTATTGGACAGGGTGCTGGGTGGGGAAGGGGCTTCCCTTGTGCGCAATGGTAGCAGTAAAAGAAGCAGAGCTGACAGCTCTGAGCAGGTGGGTCTCCTTAGCTAGGATTACTTTCTAGCTTTGAGAACTTTCTGTCTTCCTCAGGCACGCAGCTGGGAATCCAGATTTCAGGCACCGCCCATCTGGCTGAGGCTCACTTTCCCAATCTGCTAAATGGCACTCCTCGGGCAGAGATCGCTAAATTTCTTAGAGAACACTTGGGTTTCCCGGAATCCCTGACCTGGTGAAGTCTGATTCACAGAATGGGACGCGAGGGGAGAGGGGTGGGAGGGACGCCGATGAGCCTGGGTAAGGGGTAACCCCTCGGTCCCCGCCTCGGTCCGGTAGTGAAGCTCCGGCAGGGAGTTTTAAGAGGGGTGAGCCCAGAGAACAGCTCAGGCTTCCGAGCTCAACCACAGAGCTCTCGGCGTCTGATGGCAGAGCGGGGTGTGTCGAGCCCTGGAGTACCAGAACAGACTCCGGCGTCGGGGAAGCGTAGCGGATGCGCCCCGGGGCCAGGCGCGGCCACCAAAGGGCGAGCGAGAACCTGCTGGGACCCAGAGGACAGAGAGGAAGGACTGGGGGGTGGGGGGTTACGATTAGGTCTCTTTGGAGGGAGGGGTGTCCTCGGTTTCCAAGGGGACCTTCTTCGGGAGACAACGGCGGGGTGCCTGAAACAGGACACCCCAACTCTTGGGCTCCTAGAGAAGGGACCCTCGGTTCCGCAGGCTCCACTTGCAGCGCCTGCCGCCGGTGCGCAAAAGGTGGCGCGGCTTCTTACCTGCTCTGTGCATCTTCCACCGTGGAGCCCGAGGCTGGTCTCTGCGTGCCGTGCGGGTCCGTCTGTCGGAGTACCACTGCCGCCCAGTCCACCGCACCCGCGCCCGCCCCGGCCCGGCCCGCCCCGGGCGCAGCACTCCGCGGCAAGGCGAGGGGCGCTGGGCGCGGGGCTTGGGCTGGGCGGGGCGTCCGCTCAAGCTCGGGGCTCTAGGCTCTGGCCGCGCCTCCTCCCCCTCCTAGATGTTTCCTCCCGCTCCCGAGAGGAAGGCTTTTTTTTTTCCCTTTTCTTTTTTTTTCAGTGCTGTCAGAGACCGAGGGTCCCGGCGTCCCCACGCACACTTAAAGGGGCCGGGGCTATGATCAAAGAGACCTAAGGAGCTGTACAAGGCTTAGGGACAGAGGCCATTTATCCCTTTATTTTCAGATTTGGATGTTCATTCAGTCTGAGCTAGGCGCTGTGCTGACCACGGAGCATGAGAGCCACAAGTTCTTGTCCTCATGGAGCTCAGATGGGGCGGTCGTTGGGGACGTAAGACAAATTAAACCGACAAACACCATAGCAAAGCACTCTGTCTGCGGGGAAGATCTGCTGAGGCTCCCCATTGCCAGAACCCATGGGGAGTGTGTGAAATGCGCATTTCCGGGCCCTCAGCCGACTCACAGAATCAGAGCAACTGCCAAGATTTTTCGAGGAAGCCGAAGTCAGAATCACTGGGACAGAGTATGGCTGTCTGGTCGGCCATCGCCTCTTCGAGGTGACTGGAAAGGCTATCTGGCCTCTGAGGAGGCTTGATTCACACACTGTACAGGGGCCCAGTATCTCCTCAGTAGGGCCCGTTGATGGCCACATAGATGGATGTCATTGCCCTTAGGGAACCCTGTCTGACTATTTACCCTGACATACACAGTCCCGCTACTTGGGACTGGAGCTCAGAAGAGGCCCCCAGTGAGAGGGGTCAACCACACCAGAGGCAAAGGAAATAACTTGGTCAGACCCAGAGGCATGAAGAGGCATGGCAAGTTGGAGGAGGACCAACCAGTGAGTGTGTGGGCTTGGCATTGAGTAGGCCTCAGTTTCCCCAATTATACAATTAAGGACTGAATTTGAATCTTTCAAATGACCGTTCCATCTCACACCAGACTCCTCAGCCTCCAGCCTTTTGGAGAGGATCACTATGACTCTAGAATAGAAAATTTACAGCTGGGGTCAGCAAGATGGCTCTGTGGATAAAGAGCTTGCTGTGTAAGCCTGGTGACTCCAGTCTGTGGAACCCATGGAAAGGTGGAAGGACAGAGCAGATTCCAAAAGTTGTCTTCGGGCCTCCACAAGGACACCATAGCTCATTTATACACCCCAGCTCCCCACATGCTAACCGTAAATAGATGATTAATTTTTTTTTTGAAAGAAAGAAAATATCTGGCTGGATTTTGGTACTGAAACAAGTTCTTGGTAGACTTGGATCCATGCACAGTAGTTAGCTGGTGATGGAGGTGGTAGAGATGATACTAGACGTGGATGAAGTCGAGGTGGAGGATGCAGCAGTGAAGCAGGAGGAAGACAGAGGCTGTGCTGGTCGTGCTGCAGGTAGAGAGGTGGTGGGGGCACTTGTGGACATCTTGGTGAAGATGTGACATGTCCTCAGAGTGTGTGGCAGAACAGGGGAGGAGGTGGTCCGCAGGCTAGAAGTGAAGGAGTTGGTGGTGGCAGAGGCTGTGGAGATGGAGCAGGTGATCAAGGTGGTGGAAGATGCGGAGCTGAGGCAGCAAAATGGTTGAGGCGATGGAAAGGGTGGTAATGATGGAGATGGTATACAGGATAGGGATGGTTTTCCAGACGGCAATGGAGGTATTTGGTCAAGTGATGGAGTTGGGAGTGATACAGGCGGTAGGGGTCGACCGTGTGGTAGACAGGGCAGAGATGGTGGAAGTCGTTAAAGTAATAGAGATATAGCGGGGGTGACAGAAATGGTGGGTGGTAGAACTGGTTGAGGTCATAGAGAGGATATATGTGATAGAAGTGGTAGATTTATCAAGATGATGGAGACAGCATGGGTGATGGGGTTGATGAAGATGGTGGAGGTGGTCAAGGTGATGGAGGCAGTAAAGATGATATGGGTGATGGAGATGGTGGGGTTAATGGCAGTAATCGAAGTGGTGGAGACGATGGGATTGGCTGAGTGATGGAGATGGTGTGGGTGATGGATTGGTGGAGACGGAAGCAATGAACTTGAAGTAGGTGATGGAGCTGGTGGTGGGGAGGGTAAGGAGATGTCTATGTCTGAAGGGGTGTGAAGCTGAGTGAGTGGGTAAATCCTTTCCATATTTCATGCAAAAAGAAATATATTAAGAGTTAGCTTGTTTTTTTTAGAGTATGCAGTCCCAAGAACACAGCTTCAGCAGGACCGGGGAGGGAGGGAGGTTCCAGGGACTCAGCTGCCTCCAGTGCTGCCTTTGCTCTGGGGTTTGGGGAAGGGGTTCAGGGTGGGGGCAGGAAAATACCCAGATGCTTTACTAAACTAAGTCCGACCCACCACTGTTGGATGTGGGATCTGTGGGCACAGCCCCAAGGCCAGTGGGGAAAACCTCACAGGATTCAACATGTTCAGCTTAGGCAGAGGGTGGTATGGAGTGATACGCCATGAGGGGAAACTTGAACTCCTTTGTTTTCCCTGATGAGAGAAAATGGATCCCAATGCCTATGGCTTTGCAATCATCCCGCCCAGGGTGATGACCACTGTGGCTACTGTTTGAGCCTTAATGAATGCAATCTTGCCAGGAATCCCAGTTACTGTGTCCCCATTTCACAGATGGAAACTGCAGCCCTTACAGTCTAGTCAGTTCCTTTTTTTGGGGGGGGGGAGGGGTGGATTTCGAGACAGTGTTTCTCTCTGTAGACCAGGCTGTCCTAGAACTCAGAGATCCACCTGCCTCTGCCTCCTGAGTGTTGGGATTAAAGGTGTGCACCACCACACCCAGCTTCCAGGCTTCCAGTTAGTTCTTAAATCCTATCCATCCGTTGACTGCTACTCCTGAGTTGCCTTGTGAGGGCATGAGCCCGTCCCCACTTCTCTAGAGGAGTTTAGCAGGGCACCAACGGTACCTTAAAGGCAGATGCCCATGAGGCAGGGTGCTCCGTCTCCCCAGCAGACATGTCTTCTTACTCTCTGTTTCTCTTTCCTTCCCTCTTGCTCTTCCTTTCTGAACCTCCTCGTGGCAAAGCATTCCACCTCCACAAGAGTGTCAGACATCCAAAGGAGCCATCTTTATGCCTCTAAAGTATTCGAGTGACAGCTGGGAGAATGGGTGCGGAGGTAACTGGGATAGATGCCCAGTGTACCTGCCAGGTGAGAAGGCCATGGCCGTGGTAACTAATGCTGATGCCTCGGTGCGCACCCGCCCATATCTTACATCCTTCCCATGGCAGCAGGAAGGGCCAGCTGTAGCTCTCCCCCATGTGTGGATGAGAACTGGAGACAGAGAGGCCAGGCTGCAGCCAGAACGCAGAGCTGGAGTAGAGCTGGGTCTAAGTCAGTGTAGCTCCCAGGCTGGTGCCCACCGCTTGCCTTCTGTCTCCTTCATTCAAGACACCTTGGCAGAAGCAGAGCCAGAATCCTAGGCCCACCCTCCCTCTCACCCTCCTGGCCTCCTGATTACTTACCCAGCCAGGCCCTGGGACAAGCTACAAGGCACTCCATGCGCACCAGAGCTCCAGGGAAACTGAGGCAACAGATGCTCTCTGACACAGCACTAATGTGAACTACAACCCCATCTCCCACAATAGATGGCCAGCAGACCCCACTGTGCCATGATGGTTCCCTGGGCTTCGGAGTCCAGTCTCCCTCACTTCAAGGTCCCAGGGCCCTCCTTCTCCCGGTCAATGCTCTCCATCCCTGTCTCACACTCTTCTCTACAGTAGCAAGCATCTTCATTTTTTATATCTTGGGACAATCTGAGGCTCATAACACCCACCCCCCTCACAGGACCAGGGTAATGCAGCCTAGATCCCAAGTTCTGAAACCTACCTGCCTAAGCCCCCGCCTGCAGCCCCCACAGTGCCAAGCTGACCTAAGGCAGGGCGGGACCATTCTCCACAGATAAGCATGCACCCAGCCTTTCCACACACTGGAGAGTACCTGTCACCAAGCTTCCCAGACAGGCAATGGAATCCTGCGGGTGACCCCAGGCCACTTACTCAGTTTCCCATTTTTTTTTTACTCAGAGTAAAAAAATTGTAATAGCTAATATTTGCTGAGTACTTGCTTTGTGTACTCAGTAAATTCTTGGTATAGATTAATTTATGCAGGCCTTTCAGTGACTCCCAAAGGAAGGCACTGTCACAACCTTTTGTTACACAGGGACTATCACAGCACAGAGGCCAAGGCACATACCTGGTAAGTGGGGGAATCTGGACCCTGACTCTGACACTGATCCTTCCCATCCAGTGCTCAATAAACGACTACCGTCACAAAACTGTCCAGTACATCACCCCGATGTTTAATAAATGCTTACAGACAAGGAGGAACTGGGATACACAAACGGCAATCAGAACACTCAGGGAACAGAAAAGAGCACTTATTGAGCACCTTCTGAATACTTGAATGGGTCGAGTTGGGGGTGGAGGTAGAGGTCACTCTGGGAGCCCAGCAGGAGATACAGGGCCTGGCCTGGGCTCCACTTCCTGTCCCCATTGAGAGGAGGTGACAATCAACTTCATTTCCTGCCAGGACAGAGGCCCTCCCCTAAAGGCCTCCACCGCTAGTTCCTCTGCTTCCCAGTCCTGTGGCAGGGTCCCCCTGGGCTTCCGGTTTTCCCTGAGATATGCCTTTTGTCACCAGAGATAAAGGGTACCTATGAAATAGAAATTTCTCTGGCCCTACAGCCTCTAATTCAGTGGTTCTCAACCTGTGGGTCGAGACCCTTCTATGGGGGTTCAAATAACCTTTCACAGGGGTCACATATCAGATATTTACATCACTATTCATAACAGTAGCAAAATTACAGTTCTGGAGTAGCAATGAAAATAACCTCATGGTTGGGGGTCACCACAACATGAGGAACTGTATTAAAGGGTCACGGCATTAGGAAGGTTGAGAACCACTGCTGTTCCTCAGGCCAGACTGCAGGCTGTGGCATCATCAGCCTTCCTGGCTCTAGAAACATAAATGCAAGCGAGATACCTGCCAGCAGCGATGGAGTTTTAGCAAGGCCACCCTTCCTTCCAGTGCTGCAGATATGGGTGGGGGCACCAGAAGTTTGGTGGGGGGGGGGCGGGGGGGCGGTAATCCCGTCACTCCTTTGCTTACCTAGGCCCAGAGAGGAACAGGAGACTTGGATTCCCCCAGCCCCCACAGCCACCGGTTCTGTGGTCCTGGGGCAGGTGACTTTGCCTCTCTACCCTCAGTTTTCTTCTCTGTACAATGGATCAATAAGGGAAAGAGTAGGGGGATGTAGCACTTTCTTCCCTCCCTGCCAGGCTCTGGATTGCTCCAGCTGGGTCAGCTACTGGTGGCTGGTGGGCTGGGCTGAAGCTGGGACTAAATGGAGCTTGAGAGGCTGGAGAGGAAGAGGCATTAGCCTGGGCCTTAAACACCACATGACATTTCCTAGGAAGCCGAGTGGAGTGGCCATTCCAGGTAAGGGCCCCAGCTGGAGTCACCACCTAGGAGATGGGAGGGGAAGGCAGGCAGGCCCAGTGAGGTGTGTGTGGTAGCCACAGCATGAGACACACACCAAGAAAGCACTCCAGTGACAGACAGTTGGGATTTTATCCTCCGAGTGATGGGGAGCCCTAGAGTGTTTGGGGGGAGAGAGTGACATGGCCAGACCTAAGTAGAAAGCTGTGAGGTGCTGGTGTGGCCGGGAAGGGGCATGCCTGGAAGTGGAGTGACCCCCATGAGGTGGAAGCAAGGGGTGCCACGGAATGTTAGATCTGAACTTTAGAAATCCTGCCTTCTTGTAGTTATAGGGGCTCAGACGCAAGCTGGGAAGGCTGGGTGGGGGAGGGGAGGTTTGCGCTCTTGTAAGGAAAAAAGAATGTCTACCAAACAGGGTTTAGATGGGAAGTGGGGCCTCTTAGCTGGAGTATCTAGTATGCAGACGAGATGCATTTTGGGCCCCAGGGGCAAGGCAGGGGCCTCGGTATTTGTCCAGTAGGCCCTCTACTTGATCTCCAGGGCAAGGCGGAGCTCTGGGCAGGAGGGGGTTGGGGGCTGGGCAAGGTCCAGTTTGGAGTTTTTATCACTGGGTGGGATTTTTTATCACTGGGTGGGATTCAAGGTCTGTGGAGGAAGTGGCCACCCCCTTCCGGCCAGGCATTTTTTTTCCTTGCGCTGGTGCTGGCCACGTTGGCTTTTTCCCCGAGGCTTCATTTCCACACACCGCCCCTCCTGGCTGGCCAGGCGTGGGCATGACTCCACCACATACCCACAGCAGGGGCAGCCAGGCCCTAGGCTTCCTGTCCCTCTCTGGGCAGGCCTATTGGAGGAAAACAGCACTCAGGCCTTCTTCAAAACAGGAAACTGCTCTCCCTGCTTCCTGGAGGACAGGAACTGTCCCCATGGCAACTGTGGGACAAAGAGGCCACATTAACCCTTCCCAGGGCAGGCCTGGCTTGGAACGGCTTCTCACTAATGTCTCGGGGTATAGCGCCACACGGGGGGGGGGGGGGGGGGGCTGGGAGTCAGCCATAGTGACCCTTCTCACGTCTTGCTGCCATTCTGAGGGCAAGGCAGAGCTGGGAGTTTGTATGTATTGGCTATACCCATCGGCCAACACTCAAACAAGCTAAGACCAGGCCACAGGATGACGGAGGGCCACAGGAGACAGCTATGGGGCTGACATGGACCGCTTATTTCAAGTGCTGGCACTTTGCTAGCTGTGTACCTGGAGCAAACGGTTTAGGCTTCTCAGAACTCAGTTTCTCTTCCTGTGAAAGGGTGGTCACCTCAAGGGGCTGTTGGGAGTGTTGACAGAGGCCGCACATGCAAATCTCTTTCACAAATGCTGATCCCAACTGTCTCTGGCTTTCCCCTCCTCCCGCTGTGGGAAGCACTGTGCCCAGGACAGCTGAGAGACTTGAGAGGATGGTGGATCTCAGGGAAGGAGGCCAGGGTATGACAAGGCCTCATGAGCTGCTGCTGAAGGGAACCCATGAGAGTATATACTAGGAGAGGGGACGGTGAGGATACCTGACCACCATGTGGGGAAGGGCCTGCACTCTCTAAAGGACAAGGTGCAAGGAGAGGGGGAAATGGAGAGAGGTGAGGGAGGGCTTAGGGGTTTCATCTGGGAGCTGTGGAAAGACCCAGGGGAGGAGCAGAGAAGGACAGATTCAAATTTGCATTAGGGCTGGGGGTGTGGCTGGGGGGCGGAGCCCTTGACACACTTTGCCTGTTTAAATCTGGGGTTCAATTCCCCGACAAGTGGGAAGAAGGGACAGAGGGATGGTCGGGAGAGGAAGGAAAAAATAGAGATGAGGAAGAGAAGAGGCAGAAGAGGGGAAAGAAGAGAGAGAGGGAGGGAGGAATGGAAGGAGGGAGGGAGGAATGGAGGGAGGGAAGGAGGAAGGTCAAACTAGTTCTCTGATTGTGGGTACTGGTAGATTCAGCTCAGTCATAGACTAGGGACCCTGAAAGGTGATTTTTCTGGAACTTTGCCCAGAATTCGAACCCTGGAGAAACCTAAGACAAACCTTGCATTGTGGGAGTCAGTGAAGACTCTGTGACCCTAACATGCCACTACTCAGGAGCCCAGCCTTTCCCTGCCTGGCCCAGCCTGCCAGAGCGCATTGCCTTTCAACGCTTCAGGAATAAGGGCTGCTGACCACCAGACTCCAGAGCCCTGCACACAACCCATCCTCCCCAGCTCAGGCCATGCCAGCCTCCTCTCTTCCCAGTCCTGCTGGCCTCTTTCATCCCCAGGACCTTTGCACCTTAGAAAATTATTTCCTGAATTTTCACATAGGATGGCTCCCTTTACATGTCCAGTGTCACCTCCTCCCTGACACCATTCCGGCTCTGTTCTATTCATCACCCCATGTCTCCTCTTCCTTGTCCTTACATCCTTTGGTTTTAAAAGCACCCCATCCCTTTCCTCACCTGTGGACAGCAGCTCCCTTTTGCTCAGGAGCTTGGGTTCCAAGATCTTTCACAGAAAGCACCAAACCTCATACTATTAAACGGTTCTTCCTACACTCACACACCTGTAATAAAAATAAATCTGCAAGTTAGGCACACGCACACAGAGTAGTGACCACAACTAATTTTATTTAACAGAACAATGACAATGAACCACAATGCATTTTTTATTAGTTAATTAATTAATTATACTTAGGAACTGCTCATGCCTGGAATTTTCCACTTCACGGTTTTGGACTGTGCTTGACTCAGAGCAGCTGGAACTATGAGAATGAGACTTTGGGTAGGGGTACAGCGAGACCAGGCTGTGGCCTGTGCCCCCAACAGAATGGCAGCCCTAGCAGACAGGGTTGAAGCTCCCTTGCTCCTGTCTCTCCAGCCCAAGGCCAGAGTCTAGCATGCAGAAGTGTCCATGGTGGCACCTGGTAAAGCGGGATGAAAGGAAAGCCGCACATCTGACCTCAGACTTCTATCTGCTGAAGGGGCTGGTGACCTTTTGCTGTAGGCTATACTCTCGAGTGAGAGCAAAACCTCAACACTGTGCTCTGGAAGACAGAGCCACTGATTTCTGAGTAGGTCAGTTTTCCACCACTCTGGTAATCGACTCAGAAAGAGGATGGTGAATGGGGCTCATGATTTTGTGGTTCAGGTTCATGATATGTTCACTCTGTTGAATATTATGGCAGGGGTGGGTGACAGAGAAAAACCTACTCACCTCATGATCAGGGAGGGAAAGGAATGAAGAGCCAAGGCCAGAGTCCTATATCAAAGCACCCCCTCAATGACATGAAGACCTCCTGCTAGGCCCCACTGCCTCCCAGTAGACTTAGCTGGAGACCAAGTTTTCATTTAATGCACAGGCTTCTAGGCCTAAACCATAGCGAGTGTGGTCACCAAGAACTGTGCTCAGAGGAATATTATGAGACTCAGAAGAAAACCAGCACATACCTTTGTCCTCTCCCACCCACCAAGCCAGCAGGGGTGTACAGATAGAAAGGAACAGGTTGATTTGCTTTATGAGCGTTGACAAGGTCACTGCCAGAGTCCCTTCCCTCAGGGTGATGTAGGAATCCACACTTCCTGTTTGACGAGTTTGCTGGGTGTTGTGTAACAGTTTCCTCAAAGATTGGAACATTCCATTCTTCAGGGAAGCTCCTTAAGTAGGAAGGTAAAGAACTCAAAATAACTTCAGGAAGTCCCTGAAACTGACCAGACCCACTAGGCCCCGCCTGCCCTGCCAGAGTAAGCAATAAAAGCTGAGAGTCCTTCTCAGACTCATTGAGCCAAGCTGCAAAGAAGTCTCTCAGACAAGCAAAGCTTCAAAGATGACTCTTGAGACGAGACGAGCACCTGGAAGAAGCAGAAACCAGCTCAACTGCCTGGAAGAGGTTTAGACCAACGGAGGCACACGGTAAGGACTCTCTCCAACCTGTTGAGCTTCCTGCAGGCTGTTCAGCTTTTGTGAGCTGTCACCTGTGCTGGGGTGGGCTTTGGTGACACAGCTTCTCTGAGTCCTCTCTGCCCCTGTAAGTCACCCCTCATCCATACTCCTGTAAACAAAATGCACTGGTTCACCCAATTGGACTTTGGTGGTATACATGCACACTTTGTCTGGTGTGGGTTCCCTAACTGGGATGAGTAGACATGTGCTGCATCTCCCCAGGAAAAGTTTTGTCATATAACACCAGGCAGGTTAAACTACAAACTCCAAGGCTACACCAGGCAGGAGGAGTCTCTCTGGGCTGAGAGTCTTCATTCTGGGAAGCAATGGGGTTCACTAAAGACAGTGACCTAAGGGGTTCCCCTGAAATTTCAACTGGCCACCAGATTAAAGCCCAATGGCCAATAACTGGCTAAGTGCGTAGTTGTACCTAGAGGTAGGATCTAGGCACACCTTGCACGCTCAGCAGATAGCTGAGGCAGTGGGATGCCTAACAATGTGTTGTGGCCACCAGCCAAGAATCCTCCGAGGGACAGGGAACTTAAGTCTTCACAGGGTCAACTCTTTCCTCGAAGGCTGGGTTTGCAGGAGGGAAGTGGCAATGTCACCTTCCCCAGTGAACCAGGAAGGTGGTGGCTCAAAAAGGAGCCCTCTGATGAGCCAGTGGACAGCTCAGATTTATGTACACAGGGCCGATGCTGAGGGGAACAGCTCCAGAGAAACCTTCTTCATTAGCTTAACAAGCCTCTGTGTGTGTGTGTGCAGCCGTGTGCATATGCACAGAGGACAGCAGACAAATGTAACACCTGTCATGGGGGTCATTAATTGCCATGCTCCCCTCCCACACAACACACACTTAGAGAAATGAACTGGGCCCCGTCTGGAGACATCATTAAGGCACTGGTCCAGCCATCACCCTGTGTCTGTAGAAACTCTGCCAGAGGAGTGTGGGGAGGGTACTTTCCTCACAGATCCCACCAGGGTCTGTGTTCAGGAACCCACTGAAAATTCACACAGTGTGAACTTCAGACAGTGCTGGGACAGCTTGGGGCGCTAGGTTCTGAGCCACAGCCCCACCACACACCAGCCAGAGTTCCAGGTCAGTCTTTCTATTTTGGGGACCCTCTCATCTGTAGAGGCATTTCTAGACCTACTGCACATGTGCTAAGAAGGAAAGCTAGAGACCTCACAGCCTCAGCCTAGTTCCTGGCACTTAGTAACTCAGTAAGCATTAGATACTGCCATAGGAACAGAGCTTAGCAGGTGATGAGTTAGGATCCGACCTGTAGCAGGTGGAAAAGTCTTAGCCACGCGCTGCTCTTTCTAGCTTGCTGGTGTGTGGGTGTGTGTACACATGCATCTTTGTGTGGGCATGTGCACAGGTATGGGTGGATAGACATGGTGGACAAAATAGCATGTTTGTCCCTAACTCTGTGAGGTATACAGGAGAATTTGCAATTAGGTAAACTCAGGCTCTAGAACTGCAGTTCTCAACCTGTGGGTCGTGACCCCCCCTTGCATAGCAGATATCCTGCATATCAGATATTTACATTACGATTCATAACAGTAGCAAAATTACAGTTATGAAGTAGGAATGAAATAATTTTATGGTTGGGAGTCACACAACATGAGGAACTGTATTAACGGGTCGCATTAGGAAGGTTGAGAACCACTGCTCTAGAAGTTACCTGTCTCTCCCAGCATCTCCCCAAGCCCAAATTCCTGCCTCCTTCCCCTTGCCTTGCATACTTGCCCACTCATCCACATTGACCCCAACTCCAGCCTTTGTTTTCCTGCTCCCAGCAAAAAGCTTGCGTTTTATTTTTGTTTGCCAATAATTGATTCCCACTGTTCCGACAGGCATGCTGCTGAGGGAAAACATGTTTTGCTCACTCAGCCTTCCACTTCCTTATGGTGCCGCAGTGCCGAGAACCCACTGCTCCGAGGAAAGCGTGGGGTGACTTTTCCCTTGGTTCTTTTCTTTTTTCCATTGCACGGTGGGGTGGGGGAAACAACAAAACATGTTTTCCTTTTTTTCCAAAGGAAATCGGAGCTTCGTGTTGACGACTCCTCTCAACCTCGTTTTCCTTCTGCCATGGTCTCAGACGGAGGCAGTCTGAATGTGAGGGTTAATCTTCATGATCAACTTGCCTGGATTTAGAATCACCATGGAAACACACCTCTGAGTGTGTCTATGAGAATGTTTCCAGAAAAGCTTAACTAGGGGGGAAGACCCGTCCTGAATGTGGAGGGCAGCATGCCATGTTCTAGGGTCCTGGACTGAATAAAAAGGAAAAAGCGAGCTAGGCTTCAGCCGTCAGCGCCCTCTGCTTCTTGGCTATGGATACCATGTGGCCAGTCGCCTCACACTCTTGCAGCCATGCCTCCCTGCCCTGATGGACTGTATCCCCTTAAACTGTGAGCCAGAATAAATTTACCCTTCCTTAACTTTTTGTTTTTTTCCCGTGGGGGGTATTTTGTTGCAACAAGAAGAAAAAGTGACTAACACATTGAATTAACACCAAAATAAAGGAATGGTCTTCTTCTCACTAAAAGGACGACTATCCTGACCCAAGTTGTGATCACTTGGAGCCACTGACACCACAGAATTCATGTAGCTTTGTTGGCAGTCTGTGCATATTCCAAGCAGCTTCACTGTCCCCATTTCCCATGTGTGTTGGGAACTGGCTGTGCGTATGCGTAGCCAGTGTTCTGGGCATGAGGAATAGCTGCCGAGAAGTCACGGACACAGCAACAGGTATAGAGTGTGCAGCTGCCCTCCAGGATCATTCCTCTCCCGTGACTATCCCGTTTCCCTGCACTGTCCACTCTACCATCACCCTTTACTGTCGTCCTGCAGAGGCTTGCTGTCATCCGTCCGCTGATTCCAGTACTGGTCTAATTCTGGACCTTCTGCTCCTTTTTGAGACTATTTGTCTCCCTTTGCACCAAGATCTCCCCATCTTAATTACTAAGATATCCGCTAAAATGGGTAAAGCCTACTTGACTTAGTGACTCCCTATTATTGACTACTTACATTGTTTCCAGTGTTTTATTGTTACAAGTTGCATCATTCTAAGGCATGGTAATTAAAAAAGCAATTGTAGTTGAGACAGACTGTGCCAAGCTGTAAATGCTTTGTATAAATCAACTCATTTCATCGTCACAGCAGCCCTCGGAGGGACACAGCTGCTGGAAGCTCTGACACCTGGAAACTCCAGGCACAAAAAGGGTGAGTGACTTGTATAGAGTCACACCTTCTCCGTGGTGACAACAGGTTGTGAGGCCAGGCAAGCTGACAGGCAGTTGCACTTTGGTCCAAGAGGCTGAGAGGGGATGGCATTGAGGAAGAGCAGAACAGAGGTGATGGTGCCTTCCTTGTCTCTCAGACTTAAGTAGCTCAGTTGCTGTGGAGCCAAAGAAACCCGGACCCCACCCCTGCTCTGCTCTGTGACTTTAGGCAACTCTTAATTCCTCTTTACACCCAAGTGTCCACATCCATAAAGAGGGAGTGACAGATCTTCTGGACTGGGGCGTCTGGATCAAGACAGAGCCTGTTGGCTCAGAGGATGGTCCCTGCAGTCTTAGACCTCCTCCTAAAGTGCTCTCTAGACTGTGGACCTTTTTCTTGTGATGGAGGGAACTTCTCAGGGAAGGAAACTGAGGCTCGAAGAAGCCTAGGGCTCTCTAGTAGGACCACCCAGAACCCACCAGTTGTCACAAGCCAAAGCTGAGCTCAGAATGCCTTCCCCGCATGGCAGTCCACGTCCCCCCTTTAGGAAAGTCCCATTTTTCTACCTCAGGGGCCTCTCCTGACCCACAGACTTGAGTCATCATCTACAACATGACTGAAGTAGGACAAGGAAGAAACTAGCTAGTCTTGGCTCTACTGACAGAACCTGTACAAAGGAAGGCCAAGGAGTGCTTGCTGGATGGATGCATGGATGGCCATATCCTAGCGTGATCAAGCATCATGACTGCCAAGACTAGAGGGCTCTTGGAATGTACGACTTCTGATATAAAGACCAGGATGTTCCAGGTAAGGGATGGAGTTATTGGGCTCATCTTGGTGTTCACCATTTGATTGAACCTCTATGGGTTAGGTCCCAGTCTCTAGGAGCAGAATCAGAGCCAGAAATCCAGATTCACATGAGCAATTAAAAACCTGCCCTCACTGGAAAGAAGGGAAGCGGGAGGGCAGGAGGAAGCTATATCTCCATATGAACCTGCCTCCTCCAGTCCCCTAGAAACCCTGGGGCATATGGACCCACAGAGTGCACCCCTGGAGAAGGAGTCATAACTCCAGCAAGGTGCCTGCTGACCACTCAGGAAATGCTCACAGCTATTAGTGGATGCCACTGCAACAGGGAAGATGTACCCAGTGTTCTTCATATGTCACAAAACCCTTCAAGGGAGTGTTAGGATGACTGCAGCCTGCCCAGCAGCTCCCCACTGCACTGAGGATTAAACTCCAAGTCTCACAAGGATCAACCTAGGACAATCCTATACCTGTCTTGTGCCTCATCCCCATCCCATTCAGCTCCTTCACTTGTGCCTCTGGACCACTCTGGGCTCTTTCCTATTATCACACTGCACATACCACCTCTACTTGACCCATGCCCTTCATCCTTGCCGTTTATTCTTCCTGCCTGAGCTCCCCTGTGCCCGGATCTTTCCGTGTCTGCATCCTTCCTGTCACTCAAGCCTCAGCTCAAATGTCATCTCCTTTGAGAGGACACCCTGCCAATGCTGCCCTAACACTCCCAGTAACCCTCGATCACAGTGTGGGGATAATTTTCGTCACACTCCACACTACCTGAAATGGCTCTGCTTGCTTATTTTCACTAGTTGCTTTGTGTCTGCCTTCATCTTTACTGGCTCCTAGGGACTAAAAAGTGCCAGGCACACAGTTGGCCATACATATTTGTTGACTGACAGAATGCATCTTCATTATATAGATGGCAAACTGATTCTCAGAGAAGTCACATGACTTACACACAAGGTCATCAGCTGCTGAGTGGCAGAGTCAGACTGCTTATTCCTTGGCCCTCTGAGCAGCCCTGGCTGATGGAGGGGGTTCCTGATGGTGCCAACCAAAGGGTCTGCAGAAAGGTGGGGAGGAGCAAATGTCAGGGTCTGAGATTAGAAACGCTTTCTGGCCCCTTGGAGGTTGTGTGAGTCATCTGTATTTCCTGGAGAATCTGGGGGCAGCAAGCCCCTCGCCTGAATCCCTGTCCTTCATCAGAATGCACTGGCCAGCTATGGGGTGGGAGGGCGGGTGCTGTCTGCTGGGTGATCAATGTTAATAATAAACATTTAGAGTTAATAAGCTCGGGTTAACTTCTCTCGCTTGGGTGACTAATGGGCTTCCCGGAGCCCATAACTCACACTGTCTGGCCACATCTCCTTTCCCTCCCTGGCTTCGGGAATCCCAGCCTGCTGTGAGATGTCTCGGGATCAGCAGGGAACCTACTAGACTGAAGCCTTATTTATGGCAGTGAGCATGGCACTTTGAGGCAGTAACAGGCGCTTTTCTGGCTGGTGTTTGGTTCCAGGAAAAGGAGACAATGCATTGAGGGATACTAGCAGGAGGAACTTGTGTGAATTCTGCCCCCATGCTACAGCTTCTTACCAGTCAACCAAGTCCATCTGAGCTATTCTAAGAATCAGAACTTATGATGGATTTAAGAGGTGAAAAAGAAAAAAAAAATAACACCGGACACGTGCCAAAGGTTGGTCACTTCTGTTTGCAAATGTATAAGACGTTGAAAGAGACAAGAAAGTACCTGTAAAAGACAGCTCCAAGATTCTTGTTCCTTGTCCTCAAAGGGTGATTCCAGGACCAAAAACATTGTGTGGCTGGGACTTGTCAGGACAGCAGACACTCAGGCTGCCCACATTTGCTAGGCCAGCGTCTGCATGTTAATAAATTCTAAGTGACTTCTGTGCACGTTTGGTCTGGGAAGTGCTGACCCAGATGTCCATAGCCAGTCAGTAACTTGAGCATTTCTCTCATTGCTTTCCCAAAGCAGACATCACTAATCAGTCACAGTACTCTTAACAGTAAAGGCTAGAAATGGCTTTAGAATTCATTTCTGCATAGCACTACCAGGAACTCCTCCCGTGTTCAGAGCTGGAGTGCAAAGTAATAACTGACTGATGCCCTGGATTAGAAAATCCAGCCCAGTCCCTCTGCAGAGTTTCTGGAACTGATTCAATTCACAGAACAGATAGGATGAGGCATAAAAAATAAAACTATAGAAACTGTGGCAGAGAAAACTCACGAGGCCCAGTGAACTGTGGGATTCCTGTTAGGATGAGGGCCACTGAGCACTTGAGCATCTGTGAGAAGAGCAGGGTAAAGCTGCCCCCCTCCTCCAACTGGGCAGGGAGAGGATGTCCTTCCACCTGGTCCTTGAACTGGTAGAAAGACAGCCACCGTGTGGATGTCTTACAACTGCATGACTGGCAGATCACCATAGGAACTGCTCAAAATGACTTTTCAGGGCTAGGGAGACGGCTCAGTGGATAAGGTGCTTGCTGCCCAAGCACAAGCACCAGAGTTCAGATTCTCCAGAGCTTGCATAAACGACATGACAGCCACTCTGTAATCCTAGCTCTCGGAAGGCAGAGACAAGGGCTCTCCAGGGTAAGTCGGCTACCTGGACTAGCCGAATTCAGCAAGCTTTGTGTTTGTTGAAAGACTCTGCCTCAGTAAACAAAAGTGACTGAGGAAGACACTAATCTCAGTCTTTGGCTTCTGCACACACTTATGCATACATACATGTACAACTACACACGTGCCCACACAAGTGCCAATGCACCTACACACATGCTTGCACTCCACATACATATGTTGAAGACAAAGAGACTCTCAAGAGGAGCACATCCTGCAGAAACTGTTAGAGCTCTAGAATGCTCTAGAAACTTGGGTAGGTCCATCAGTGCTGATGTGACAGTGACTGCCCTATCACCATCACTCTACCATCCACATTTGCATTCACCCCATTGCCCCGCCCACCCATATTTGCATTCACTCCACCATTGCCCCACCCATCCACATTTACATTCATTCCATTGCCCCGCCCATCCACGTTTGCATTCACTCCATTGCCCCACCCATCCACATTTGCATTCACTCCATTGTCCCACCCACCCACATTTACATTCACTCTACCATTGCCCCACCCATCCATATTTGCATTCACTCCATTGCCCCGCCCACCCATATTTGCATTCACTCCACCATTGCCCCGCCCATCCACATTTACATTCACTGCCATTGCCCCACCCATCCACATTTGCATTCACTCCACCATTGCCCACCCATCCACATTTGCATTCACTCCATTGCCCCACCCACCCACATTTGCATTCACTCCACCATTGCCCCACCTACTCACATTTGCATTCACTCCATTGCCCCATCCACCCATATTTGCATTCACTCCATTGCCCCACCCACCCATATTTGCATTCTCTTGTTTTGTCATCAAAGCTTCTTGTACACGTCTTCTGTGCCAGTAGATGGCTTTGCAGAATCACATCTCTAAAATGGAATTTCAGGATCAAAGGGCACACAACATTTTAAACTTTAATACAGATGACTGTCCCCAAAGATTGTGTGGCTCACACTCCAACAGCAGTGTCAAGATTGCTTGCTGGCCCACTCCTTGCCGATACTGGATGTCATCAATATTTCATATTTTTTCCAACCTGATGTGAGAAAAATGGCATTCTATTGTTCTTTTAATTTGCATTTCCATGACTGCCTGGGAGGCCCACATCTTTCGCTTATTAGCCATTTGCATTTCTGTGTCAATGAGCGGCCTAATCATATTCTTTGACCATGTGCCCTTTATTTTTGTTTTGGATTTTATTACCAATTTCTCTTTGTGGGTTAAGAATATTAACTCATTTTCTTATGTGAGGTCTACTTCTGTGTCAAAAAGACATCTGCCAGCCTTGTGGATAGAATGCCACAGGAAGAAACCACAAGAACAAATGCAGATTCTAACTCTTGGGTCTGTGAGCTCACACTGTCCTAGATGAAGGAGATGGGGTGGTTGATCAACGTGGTTAACCATAGATGACATCAGGTTGGTGAATTTAGGGGACTATGGCATGCAGCTGCTAAGACAGACGGGACCTGAAGGTGCATTCCATAAGATGAAGGGTTTAAGGTGGTTGCTTTACCTGCCTCTGGGCAAGAGATCAGTTCCGGGCCCCTGGAGAAGGGTGATAGGGCTGCTCTTGAGGAGCTTGGTCCTGCTTGCTTGGAGCAAGGAGATGCCAGGACACTGGAGCCGATGGGCCTATGAGGGGTCAGCAGGGGCTGTGACACAAAGCAGGAGGGCAGGTCCAATGAGAGGGAGGAGGGAATGCCCTCCTGACCATTGCACCCAAACCCTCTTAGCCTGCTCTCTGCTTTATCTTCTCACGGTGCCCTCCATTCCCAACAGGCTGTGCGTGTTACTCATTTTGTCCCCTCAGTGTCAGCTCCACAGGACCGCCTTTGCCGGCTCTCTTCACAGCTCTGTCTTCTCCATAAACACTCTTACCTTTCCCATCTGCTTTGCCGAAGCAGAACTAGTTGTGTAATAGACAGCACCCCCTAGGAGAGGTAGGCAAGCAGAACACGCCGGGCTATGTTTCAGGCTTTCCGAGCAGAGGACCCGTTTTACCTGAGGTTCTCCCCATCAAGGTGAGGTCTGGAACACAAACCTGTGGGACTCTGGGGGCTGCAAGCCAGCAGCATTCTAGATCACTGGAACTCTCCAACTGGGTCAGCTCCTGTTTACATCCAGGCTGGTCCTGCACCCTGCCCCACCTCTGGTCAGTCCCAGCCCAACTTCAGCCCTCCCTACACCAGGAGATACCCGTGTTTTGGAAAATCAATCGACATCACACTAGACTGAAAATATCTCAAAATATCACTGGCAACTTCCTCTTGTTCCAGCAGGCCCCCACCCAGGAATGCAGCAGCCTTTCCCTGGCTGTTGATTTTTCTAGAAAGGCTCTTCTATCCCCGGACACAGGGAATTTCCAGTATTTTTCTTCCTCCAGTGTTTTTCTTTCTTCTTTTTTTCTTTCTTGCCTTTGGCTACCCACATTGTGTTGTCCTGACAACAGCCAGCAGTGTCGAGCGGCGGCCTTGGGCTGGCCACTGGGCTCGGAGCAGCAACACTGGCTCCTTGGGCTCGGGAACAATGCCTCCATAATTCATTGAGCACTCCCCTTGGATGACTTTTTCCTGTTGCTGATTGTCTGCGAGTTCCAGGCCTGCACAAACTGCTTTTTCCTGCAGCTAAATTTAAAAGGGCCAGACCCTGGAAACAGTGTACCAGACTGGCCTTATTGCGAGGGCAAAGGTGGTGTGATGGCTATTCTTGGTTGTCAACTTGACTACATCTGGAATTAACTAACATCCAAGCGGCTGAGTACACCTGTGAGGGAATTTTCTTGATTGAATCTTTTGAGGTAGAAGACCCATCCTAAATCTGGGCCAGAGCTCTGGCGGCAGCCTATATAAAGGAGAGGGAAGAAGGAAGCACTTGCTCTTTGCCTGCTTGCCCTCGCTCTCACTGGCAAGCTCATTCCTTCACTGGTATTAGAGCCTGCCTTTTTGAGATTACAGCATATACTGAAGACTAGTCTCCCATAGACATGCTCAGAAGTTTGTTTCCATGATCATTTGAAATTCCATGAAGCTGATGATCAAGAGTAATCACCATATTATCTTATTCCCATTTTTTCTCTCCTCTTTCCTCATTTGCTGTTTTAATCTAGGTCCCAAACGCAAGCTTTGTAGTCAAAAGACTGAATTGCAATGCTTTCTCAAGTGGCTGCATCAGCTTGCATTCCCACCAGCCGTGAGAAAGGCTGCCGACTGTGTGGCTTTGGACAAATGACCTAACGTCTTGGTACCTTAATTTCCACTTCTGAAAAACGACAGAACAACAAAGCTTGGAGACACCACCACCCCCCCCCCCCCCCGACTTAAAGACATACTTACTGTATCACGGCTAACTTCAAGTCTCTGTGGCCACGGTGAAGGACAAGCAAATAGATCAATGAAACACAACAGAGAACCCATAGCTAAACCCACAAAATGAGGTCAACCATCCATTCATGGAGGATCAAAGGCGCCATGATGGAGAAAGTGTGAAAGTAGTATTGGGCAGGCAAGTACCAAACAGTGAATCTGCACAGGACTGAAGCTTCTCACAAAGGCTAATTCAGGATGGAGCTGAGGCTGCAGCGTCAAAAGCAAAGCTACAAAACTCGAGAAAATCCAAATAGCATTGATCATGACAACGACGACGGTTTAGTTACAACAGCAAAGTGTGGCCCATGACAGAAAGAGTTGCCAAGCTGGACTTAATTAAACTTAAGCTTTTCTGCTGTGCAACACACAATGCCGAGACAATGAAAAGACAAGCCACAGATTGTAAGGAAATATTTGTCGAAGCCATGTCCAGTAAAGGACTGTTGTCCAAGGGCTGAGCCAGAAGCTCAGAGGTAGAGCACTTCCTAGCATGCCCAAGGCCCAGCCATGGGGGAGTTTATACATAAACACGAATAATATAAATATAGATAGTATGAATATAAATATAAATACTGCTGAAGAGAAAACACCCTCATTAACAAAACTGACCAACCAACCACCCAAAGAAACACTACACTTAAGAAGAGATATGGAGCCAGGCGGTGGTAGCTCACACCTTTAATCCCAGCACTGGGGAGGCCAAGGCAGGTGGATCTCTGTGAGCTACAGGACAGCCAGAGGTACACAGAGGAAATCTGTCTTGAGAAAACAGGAAGAGATACAGGTGGCAAATGACTTGTAGAAAGATGCTCGTTAGGGAGACACAATTTAAAAGACAATGGGGTACCACCACATGCCCATTAGAATGACCGAATCTGGACTGAGGAGATGGCTCACCAGCTGCGCAGGCAGGCACGAGGACCAGAGTTCAAAGCTCTTAGGACAATGGCCACCAGCCTAGCTCTGGGTCAGTGAGAGACTTTGTCTTCAAGGGAATAAGGTGAAGCATGATAGAGTACCACACCCCATGTCCTCCTCTGGCCTCTCTGTATGCACAGCTGTGTACACTCACCCACGTGTGCACATAACACCACACAAACTCTTAGTTTGCTTTCTGTGTCTGTGGTAAAGACCATGACCAGAGGCAACCAGGGAAGAAAAGGATGATTTGGCTTACACTTCCACTGTCTGTCATCAAGGGGAGTCAGGGCAGGAACTCAAGGCAGACACCTGGAGGCAGGAACTGAGGCAGAGGCTATGGAGGAATGCTTACTGGCTTGTTCCTCATGGCTTGCCCAGCCTGCTTTTCTATATGACCCAGAACCACCTTCCCAGGGGTGGTACCACCCACAATAAACTAGGCCCTCCAACATTAATCAGTTTAAATAAAGTACCTGAGGTCACAGGCACAGATGGCTGGGGTGAGGGGGTGGTGTGAGCTTCACAGCCTGTGTCTCAGATATTATACTCAGGGCAGCTGAAATCAAGCCTGCCACCTTTCTACATGCACTGTGTCATTTCCTTTAGTCCAGCTTTCTTCCTCAGAATGTGGATCACATCCTCTAAATGGATTTTTCAACTCATTAGTAGGCCATATAATCTGCAGTGGAAAGCCCCCTGCCCAGATCCACAGGATGAGCTAAGACCCAGGGCACCTGGCCTGTGGATTCCTCAGCACCTGTTCTCCACCCCAGGACCACTCTCAGCCCCCCTTTTTCTGTTTTCTTCCCTCCAAACGGGCCAGCAGTGGGTACAACCCAATCTTTCTCCCACATGTGAGCTGACAGCTTCAGGGCAGGCAGCTCAGGGCTTTCTTTGAGCTGGGGAGCTGAAGGAGCTGAGAGGGGGTACCCTCTCTCCCTGGTGGAGATCATTAGGATGCAGCAGGCAGAGGAGCCTCAGCTAGGCTGAGCTTTCATTTCCAAAGGCTGGGCTGGGGGCCGGGAGATTGCACAGATAGAGGGATGTTATGTCGCTCAAGGCCAACACTATTTCTGCTTGGCTAGTAGCCAAGCTCATTAACCCTTGCTGATGCTGGTCCCTGGGAGACAATCTACACGTAGGTGGGTCCTGCTGATGTGGAAAGTGGCAGTGGGGGTGTGTGCTTAATAATTTAAATAATTTGTTCTCATATACATTTTCCAAGCCCAAGCTAAAGGCTTTCTCTGCATTGTATCCGGTCCAGCCCAGATCCTTGGAAGGTTACTATGCCAGAACATCACATTTTATGGATGAAGACATGGAGACCTAGAAGCCAAAAGTGGCTTGCCCAGTTTCAGCATAGCTGGGCGGGAGAGTGCAAGGAGTGGCTTTACTTTATGAAAGAGATACTCAAGGGTCCTGGATGAGAGGCATCAGGGACCTCTGTATCCAGGAGCATTGGATTCATGATGTGTCTTGTGGCCTTGGGCAGGCATGCTGGGCTTCTTCTCTCAGCTTCAGTTCACTCTGGGATCAAAGCATTGATGGATGCCATTCTGCTTAGGACCCCATATCATTGCTCCTGCACTTTGGTACTAGGCCTTTGGTGGTAAGAAAGTGGCTTCATACTTTTATCTAGTTATCAAATGGCTCTGATGTTTACACATTGATTCTGTTGGCTTTCAGGGTAGACAACGGAATCACCTGCAACAGCTCAGTTTGATCCTTTCCTCTCAGGTCCTAGCCCCGTGCTTCCTTTGTGTTTTGTCAATGGTGGTGCTGGTGGTAGGCTTGTCTTCTATCTAACCTCACTGGCAATGCATCTGAAGAGTCACTATGAAGGAAGTGTTTGCTGAAGTTTTTTCTTATCAACCTTTTGAGGTTAAGATGTCGATCTTCTATTTTTGGTTTGCTCTATTTCTTCACCAGTGCAGTTAGTTCGAATTTGGTTTCTCTTCTTTAGTCTATTATATGGGGAGTGATGCTGACTAGTGTTTGATGTTGGACCAACTTTGTATCCTTAGGACAAACCTTACTTGGACATAATGGATTATTTTAAAATTTCCTGGCCATTTCTAAAATGGCTCTAAATGTATTTCTGCCACTTTATGCTTATATAAAGTAGCTGATGATTATAAAATCAGAATAACTGTCTGCAAAGTGTCATGATGCTCTAACTTTTATTGCATTGAATATTCAGGCAAGATTTAATTCCTTCCATAAAATACACAAGCAATTCATCGTGTAAGAATGCAAATTTGCTTTTATTCTTAATAAATGAAAAATCATATATATCAAAGAATTGTTTAAAATACATTTCTTTATTATTTATTATCAGTAAATATTTGATTTGCATACCTGTTTTACATACATGTAAAAATTATGTAAAATTTTCTTACTCCTAAGTAGGTAAAGTTTAAGAAGCCTTGTGCTAATCAAGAGATAGCTCAGACACCTAGCTTCCTGCTTAGTGAGAGCCATCGTGGAGGAAAGCCTACCTCTCTCTCCTGGCATTTCCATAGAGAGGGACTTTCCTCTCCTCCTCCTCCAGGAGCAATCTGACAGTGTTGCCCTGGACATTCACTGCTTGCTCTGCCAGTGGGAGGTGTTCCTGTTCACAGGCAGCCCTCCAGGGTGATGAGCACCCTGCAGGGAGCCAGGACCTGGCCTGCCTCTGCTCCTGGTGCACACAGAACTGACTGCTTAGCATATTTGCTTGATTGAGCATAGTTGAGCACATGGCCTAAAGGTCAGAGAGGTGCAGGTCAGAGGCTTCATTTCAGACTCTAGCCTGAGCAGAGGCCTTGGTTCCAACCTTCACCGGGTATTGGGGTATCTATCTGTGAGGACAGAACAGAACTTTGGCCCCTTGCCTTCTTGCTTCTGTCTTTGTGCTTGGAGGGGAAGGATGGGGAATGCTTAGAGCTCTAATCCCCCTAACAAACATCAAGGCCTGAAAATATCAACATATGAAGCCTAAGAACAGGGCAGACCACTTCAAATATACTTCTAGGGGAAGAAACATATAACTCAAAAAATATCTTTCAAGCTACAAAACAAAATGAAAAAAAAAAAAAAAAAAAAACCAAAACGAACAAAGAACAAAACTAAACCTTAAAAAATTTCAGATAGAAAAAGCATGTGTTACTGAAGAAGCACAAATGGTTATCTGTGAAATACATCACCAAATGCTACCTGGAGTTTGGGGCCTGAACTCTATTCTAGGCGCAAAGACCAAGGCAGACCCTCCACAGTCTTTGCTCTGGGGACACAACTCTTATCAACCACACAGTGGTAGGAGATCCAGCTCTCTCAGAGGTAAGGGACAAGGCAGCACTCCAGAAGACTGTTGCCTGGGGCCTCTGGATGTTGAAAAGGATACTCCAGGCCTGCTCCAGAAAAAGGAGAATCCAGTCCAGCCCTATGTTCCATTGCTGAGCTAAACGGTGATGAGAGCCTGCAAGGTGTCCACTGGACTCTGGCCTTCAGCCGACTCCTTCTGTCTTTATCTCTCACTTCCTTAGTCATCCCTTTCTGCCCCCTCCATCCTCATTCCTGCTTGCTCTCTCATCTCTTTCCATCACTCTCTGTCTCTTCTCCCTTTCTGTGTCTCCCTTCTCATCTTCTTTCTATCACAAGTCTTAGAAGTCTTTCCCACTTGACAGAGGGCGAGAGCCACAGTCTAGCCCCTTCCGAGGCTCCCTAGGGTTGCTGAATGGTTGAGCAGGCAGGACCTTGGCCATGAGACATGTGTTCACCACAATGGTCGATTCAGGCTTACTCCTGGCCACAGAGGAAGCTCTGAGTTGGGGGTAGCAAGTTTCCAAGAACCTGGCCTGAAACTAGCTGTGGGGGTCCTCTGGCCTTCTTGGATTCAGAGCTGGGCCTGCCCCACCCACCACCGCCTCACCCAGACACTGGAGGCATGTATGTTTATTGAAGGGTGGTGGGAGACCAGGAGGTAGGGCTGGGTGTGGGGAGGGCATCGCTGGCTCTTCCAGCATCACTTCTTAGAACCTGACTTCTTCCAGTTACTGCCCTTCTTGCTGCTCCTCCTGGTCTTCAAGTAAGGCTGCAGTTCCACTTCAGGCTGTTTTGACCTAAATATGCAACAGGAAGAAGCAGGTGCTGGGCAGCAAGCGAGCAGGCAGGGAGCCTGGCCCAGCTGATGAGGGCATGGCCCTAGAGGGAGAGTGCCAGGGGACAGCTCCAACTTGGGGGCCCAGTGGCATCCATAGCTTGATCTTAGCACTTTTCCATCTTTCTGGAAAGAGTGACACTACAGAATTTTGATTTGGTTCCCTGTCACCATCACTAAGAAACTTGCTGGAGTCGGGGGTGGCCTCCATCCTTCTGACAGGTGGGTCTGGACTCTAGGGAGCCTTGCTGCAAAGTGTATCTCCTAGTGCACAACCCTGACACCCAATGAGACAATGCAAGACAGGCTGGAAATCAGGGGCTGATCTGTACTCGGAGGGACACAGATTTCCAAGGCATAAGCCATGCTATGGTAGCTGTAGTGGCCTGTGATTAAGCTAGGGATCCTATAATGAGCCATTCCTAATCTGTCAACTAGAGATATAGGGAAAACATACTTTTCAGGGGGGGTAGAAGGTGTTTTATCCATTTTGTCCCCAAGCGCCAATGAAGAGGCACTTCCTTCGAAATCTTCAGATGGCACTCTTTTAGCTGACTCAGAATCATCCAGGTTTGTGATATAGGTTGACATGCTGCAAGGACAGGTGGTAGGAAAGCATAAGATAGGGGGTCAGAGGTGAGAGCCCAGGGTTCACTTGGTGCTATCCTACCCTGTTTCAGACCCTAGACAGACTAGCAAAACACTTTGACCTCCCAGTTGTGCCAAGGGAGAAACTGCCTGCTCTGAGAACCTGGAAACCACTGGAGGTCAGTTTCTTGGCATCTGTGAAAGGTTGTATAGCCCTCATTCCCATGCTACCAGCTACCTGGTCCATGCTACACCGAGCATAAGAACGCCCAGAGGATACAGAGGGCTTTGCAAAGCAGCAGTGGAGAGCCAAGTGGAGGCCAAGGAAGTGATGCCATCATACAGTGCTGTGGACTGAATGTATCCCCCAAACTCATATGCAGAAGCCCTAACCCTAGGACCCTAGAATGTGGGATCGGTATAGATCTTAGTTGTAATGCAGTCATTCTGGAATGAGGTAGGCCCCTAATCCTATGTGACTAGTGCCACATCAGAGTAATGCTGTCACCAAACCTAAAGAGAGGCAAGAATACAACTTGAGAGGAACTATGGCCCTCTGATATCTGGATCCAAATTCCTGCCCCCAGAACTGAGATGATCAGCAGATGCTGCTTAAGCCATGCAGTTTGGCTATTCTGGCTGCTCTAAAAGTGCTGGGCCTACACAGCAAACAGATCACTGACACAAGCGGCACTCACTTCTCAAAACTGCCAGTCCATTACCAAGGTGCCAGGAGAGTCAGTGCCTGGTAACACTCACAGATGATAGACTCATGGATGGCAGCCTCTCACTGTTCTCACATAACAGAAGGGGTGAGCAAGCTTCTAGCTATTAACTCTACTCATGAAGTCTCTCTACTTGTGACCTCATCACTTCCCAGTGCCCACATTCCTAACACCATCACCATGGAGCAAAGGATTTAACCACACGAATCTGTGGAACATGGCACCTGGCTGCAGCCACCTCTCCTCACTAGTCCCTGGCCTCCTCCTGTTGTGACTCAGTTGGTTCTGCCCCTTCTAAGGTGAGTGGGCAGAAGACAGGGGGGCGGTACAGTGGCCCAGGGGTGAAGAACTCTCTCACAACTGGTAGCACTCACAGCACACCAAGCCGTCACTTGACGTTTATAAAGATCACGACTATTCACAAACGCTTTGAGATTCTCATGCCAGCATTTGCATACCATATTATCTTCACAAGGTGTCACTCCAGTCTGTATGTCACAGGGTACCCGACAGGTTAGAAGATGCTTTGTCCTTCATAGATTGCCATGTAGTTTACCAAGTGCTGTGCAGTAGAGGGCACTGCATAGATAGATGACTGGGAACTCTGCAGAGCATGTGACAGCTTGCAAAGCTGCTTAGCAGGAGGCGGTCTGAGGGGGAGGCCCAGCAGTTTCTGAAACTCTTCCTGGTGCACAGGGCATTCAGCAGCTCCCCCTGCCCATTGTGACTTATCAGGGATGTGGCAATTTACAAACGGACTTTGTCTCTCACAGAGGTCGTGACCATTTGCAAGGTCCTCTGTGGTCCAATGAGCACATCACAGTTTACACAGCATTCAGTTCATGGGGCCAAGACTGTTTCCGAGGCACTTTCGTCACTGTAGAATGTGGCCATTTCTGACAGATTTTTATTGTCTCCTGTAAGAACAGCCCTGAAAAGGTCATGTCCCATTCCTTCAGGACATGGCTGAAGACAAAGGTCACGGTTGTGGTGTAGCCTGGACTTACTTCCTATTCAAAGCATATTCTTTTCCTTTCTGGCCCTCAGGGTCCTGGGTTGCTTTTCTGTACACAGCCACCCATCCAGACTCTAGCAATATAAAACAGAGAGCTTGGAGCCACAGTTCCATACTCCTCTCTCTGATGGCCATGTCATGTCCTACAGGCAACAGTGGGCCACAGGATGTCACAAGCACACTTGCAAGTGTTACACAATTGTACATTTTGCTGCCACAAAAGAAAAAAAGAAGCCTGACTAAAATCTCCCCACTGAGCTCCTGTAGCAACCAGGGACAGACAAAAACTAGTTCAAATGTCCCTGCTTCTGTAGACGGTCTTCTCAACCTGATTTTGAACTTTTAGCAACTTTTTGGGGGAGGACTAAGGGTCTTCTTCCTCCCCAACCAGGTTTAACAACTCTTCCCTGATTGGTCCTATTTTTCACTTTATTTGCATACCCACATCCAGCCAGTCAGGGTCTAGCGGGTACCCAGAACATACAATTGGCTGTTCTGTGGGTTGCAGAGATAGAACTGCTGCAGGAACCAAGAGAGGAAGAAGAAAAGGAAGACTTCAGGTTGGGCTCCAGCCAGTTGCTCATCTTCACTGAAGGAAGGCTGCCTTTAAGACAGGCAGGGGACAGAATTGTTCCCATGCAGGAAATTCATTTGAGCCAGCCTCCAGGACTTGACCAGTAGCCGCAGGCAGGAGTACTCATTCCCGCCTCAGCCTCCGAGACTCTACTTCTGCTGCAGATGAGAATTCATTCCTGAGCTGCTTCCAATCTGCATGACCTCCTGCTCCTTGTGTTCCTGGTGTTTGACCAGCAGCCTTGTTCTGCAGGGGGCTGCTCTAGATTGGCATCCTGAAGCCCTCCAAGAACTTTTAAGCTGTAACACTTTTCAGAACTGAAACAGCTCTAAGAGGCTATCATCCTTCTGCTACCAAGAGTTCAAATCTGATCCATTTAAATCGTCAAAACCTGTGTGCCAACCTGTTTAAAGTTGTTTTTAATCCCATTTTAAGCTGTTAATCCCAAATTGGCAATAAAGCAACAAACCAACCTCCTGTTGGTTGTCTTCACTGGCTGCCCACTCCATTTTTGGAGAAGGTAAGGTAAGAACCCAGGTGGAAGGAGACGAGGTGTGTCCACTAGCCATTTCACTGCTACATGGGGTGGGGGACATATACACGCCTACCTTCTGGGACTGCTACAGGCTAAATCCCTTTGTGTTTCCAGGGGACAAACTATTTTCTCTGTTTGCTCTGCTCTCCCATCCCTTTAGCCTCCCTGGATATCTCACACCTCCCTATCCTGGTCCCTCTTGTACCTAATCCTCACTGGAGTGTGAGCATGGCAGGGTAACACATCTCTGCTCACAGACATAGGTAGTGGGGCCTGCAAACCACACATGACTTCCCTTAGCTGTCCCCAACCCTAGTGAGGGAGGCAGGGGCTAAGTGTGAATATTGTGCGCAGGTGGACACAGTTTCACTCAGGGCTGCTCATGTCAGGACCACATTCTGCATGTGTTTCCCACTGAGACTGTCTAGCTACAGGTCTGCTGTGCCCTCCCTCCTAGGACCCAGAGGCTTGGTTAGGGGGCTGAACTCTGGGCTCACAGGCAAATTTTCATATATCATATCCTTTGTCTCATAGCTTTCCATAAACTATAAGGTGGCCACAAGCATGGTAGGGGATATAATTAGACATCTCTCTATTTGTTCAAACTGTAAATAAATCCATCTTCCTTTGCAGTTTCCTAGTATCTTTTAAATACAGGGAATCTAAGGTGCTGAGTTTGTAGACATAAATGCCCAGTAAGACCCAATGTATGTCTGGTACATTCTTTTTCAACTGTAAACAGCTCCCGAAACACAGCTTTGTAACTCCCTGGACCTGCCAATGTCTGGTTTCCAGTAACTCCACCCCCTTCTCTTAGTGTTCTGAGTGATGGGGACTCAGAACACTCAGAATTTTCTGTCTGCCCTGTCTTATCCCCGTAGGCTCCTCCTCTTCCAGCCTTATACACTGAGTACTCCAAAATATTGGGGTTACTTAGTGTGACCTCCATGGACTTTGCATGAATGTATCCCCAGCCTCAGGGTGAAGCAGACTGACAAAAACTCAACCCAGCTCCCTGTGGTGAGCTGGCATCAAGACAGAAAGCTGCAGCCAGGCATGGTGGCACACACCTTTAATCCCAGCACTTGGGGTCTCTGAGTTTGAGGCTAGTCTGGTCTACAGAACAAGTTCCAGGACAGCCAGGGATACTCAAGAGAAACCCTGTGTTGAAAAACCAACCAACCAACCAGACAAACAAATAAAAAGATAGAAAACTGCAGGTCTGCGTGGGAATGGCATATTTAACTTGGTGCTATAAGGGTGTGCCACAGGTAGCTCAGGTCTGCAGACAGATATTACAGATACTATCCTGGGTTTCATCATTGTTTACCTCATTTATAGAGCTTGTTAATAACAAATACTCTTTTGTGAAATCCTTACAGTCTTGCAAGATTGAGTATTATCTTCATTTTAAAGGCAAAAAGCTAAAGATTGGGAGCCCACCTGATCAGTCCACCTGACAGTCACCCAGATAATGCCAGAAAAAGCCAGGGCTCCAATCCTGTCTTAGGACCCCCAACCTAATGGGTTTCCTGGGAACCTGCACTGCAGAGTGTCCTGAGCTCAGACTGCCTTCTACCACTCACCAGATCCAGCCTGGAAATGCTTAGTAGGTGGCAGCACCTTAGTTGGATGCTTACACCCAAGCCTACTCCTACACCAAGGACTGTGTCTGTGGGACCCACCTGGCAACCCAAGAGAAGCCAAGCTGAATGTGCACACAGGTTGGAACTGACGGGTGTGCTGGGCCTCCTGCCCCTGAGACATCTTTCCACTATTTCCTGCTGAGCAGAGCACTGTGCAAATGAGCAGTGCCTTCTTTTCCCCACACAGCCCTTTATCCAAACTTCCAGCTCAAAGAGAAAAACGGCATGACCTTGCTCACCTCTTCCTGCCTGCTCTCCCTCTTCACCTCCCCACCAGCAAAACCCTCCTGCTGTAGCTTTTGCTCAGGGGACTGTAGGAAGAGGCCGCACCCTACTTCCCTGTCGCTGGCTCTTCCCTACCTCACTCCTTTGGCACCACCTGCTCTCCCACCGGGCCTTCCCACAGCCCAAGTCCCCTGCCCCATTATCCCTCCCTGTGGGATGCCTTGTCAAGTTTTACTTGAATTTGTAGTTGTCTGGCAGGAAGTAGCCCATCTTGCAATCCTGTCGAGCCCTGAAGATCTGTTTCAGCAGATTCTGCTTGCTGAAGCCATAGCCATTTAGGACACAGCCCCCAAAAAGGAGCTTCCCCCCAGCAAACATCTGTTGGAAAACAGGAAAGAAATGAAATAAGAAACACGTCAGTATACTGACGTAGTGGCATGACTGATAATGGCAGCCAAGTTCCAAATCTTAGTAGGACTGGCCACAGGCTCCTCAGAGCTAGGTTAGGGCTCAGGCCCTTGATAGCATGGGAAAGTATGCTACTCTCCTCAGCAACCCAGGGAGACATGATTGACCCTAGCCCCTGCACAGGCCCTCCTGAGTTAGAGGGCAGCCCAACCTGCCCAGCTTTTGGCCCTGTCAGATATACACTTCATATTTCCCTTAGGGTGGAAGGAAGGTCACGTTCTACCCTGCACACAAGACTCCTACATCTGTCTGGCCCCCTCTGCTTCAAACCCACATATCGGGATGTACCATTCAGCTCATCCTATGGAATGGGGGTCTCATACCCTCTACTCTCTGTGTCTATCACTCTCCACCATGGACAGCTGTCTAGAGATGGCTAGGCAAGGGTATCACCATACCATTATTATAGGGGAAAAGAAAAACAGCAAGAAAGGAGAGAGGGAAAGAACCTAACTGTCCAACAAAAGCAGCATGGATAGTGATAACAAGACAGACTCACGTCCAGTGGTAAAAATTCTGGTGCTACCAACTGAAGATGTGGGACAGTGCTCTGTTACTTTATTGGAAAGACAGTGCCCTAAAGTATGTGTGTAGAGAAAGACAACAAAGGCCAGATACTACAATGTCAGGTGGATGTGGCCTAGCAGGGGCTCCAGAACTTAAGTGCTGGATAGATGAGTAAGATCCTGGGTAGTAGGAGGGTGTCATTATTTTCTAGATTGTATACCTGATTTTTCAATGAACATACATGGTTTTATAATATTTTAGTATAATTTAATAACAATCAGATGAATAGAATTTGATTCTCTGTGCTAACGTCACCCAACCCTTCCATCTCCTGGGAAGGGGATGGGAGTCTTTTGGGTGACTCTCAGTAAGTCCTGCTCTCTGAGCCTCAGCATGGGTGGGAGAAGATCTTCAGGTTTTGTTTTGTACCCCACCCCCCTCCCCAAATCTGGCTGAGACAGTAGTGGCTGGTGATAGATGTCTAGCCCTTTACAGGGCCCCTGCTCACCAAAACCATCCCATGTACCACAGCAAACTTCTTCACCATTAGGGGTGGATCCTTCTGCAGGGGGCTGTCCAGGTCATACCGCAGCAGGCGGTAAGGGTCATGCTGGCACTGCCAAACAGAGATGTGGGAACTGGTCACCCTGGTGCAAGAAGGCACGTGTTAACCCCCCGCAGCCCTCACTTTCCTTCCCCAGAGCAGGTCTCCAGATCTGCTCTCAGGCCTCTGTGGGGAAGTCACCACCAGAGCGACTCCTCTTCATGTGACAGCACTAGGTTTGCCCTGGGATCTGTGGACTATCATGTCCCTCACTCTGGAAGGTCTCAAGACAGGAGTCCTGCTCCACATGGACCAGACTCAGGAAGCTACACTGCACGGCCCAGAGGGGCCTTTCACCCCACCTTTCACTTGGCTGCCCCTCTTGACACCTTTGTGGTGTTTAGCCTTTGTGGGATGAGAGTATTAATGACCAGCTATTGGCCAGAGCAGAAGCCAGGTCTTTGGGAAGTTCACCACTACTCCCCAAGCCCATCTTCAGACATACCGCCATTTCCTCCACCCCCTCCAACTACTGCAGGTCAGATCTTGGCCCCATTCACACTGTGTGTGGTTGGAGTAAGACATCTAAGCATTTTATTCCTTAGCGAACAATTAACAGCCCCCAGATGAACTACAGCCAACTGTACATTCCCATGAGGACAAGGATTATGTCTGCCATGAACGAGGTGAGCCCAGAGCAGGTTCTCAGGGAACATTCTCTGGATTGAAGTAAGCTGGAAATGAGATGCATGAAACAAGTGTGGCTCTGCTGCACGGCTGGGTGAAAGGCTTGCGGCTGGCTGCTCTCTTGGAAGGAGTCAAGAGAAGGGCGCCAGCGGGGGAGGGGACATCTGATTTTACAAGGGCCCTTTGGCTGCAGCACTCTTAGAGAGAAAGGCTAGAAGGGGTGTTCAGGCAGAGCCCACAGATTTCTCACACAAAATCAGAACTCTGCAGCAGCAGGGAGGAATAAGGCAGGGATAACGCAACAGGCTCAAGGGGAAGGACAGCTTGGGAGAAGTCACCTAGCCCTTAGACTTAAATTGGGGCCTCAAACTGTCCTCATCCTGCACAAGCCACTGCCAGGGATACTCAGTTGCCTGCTAAAGCCCCGAGCATCCTAGGAGGCTCATCCTGACCCCAGGAGACAGAAGTCACCTATTCCAGATCTGTCCTGTCATGGCCCTCTAGAGGGCCTGCTGTAGCTGCAGCCATACTGGGAATTCCTTCAGGGACTGGCTGAACCAGCGGTAGGCTCTTGAACCACTGAGACAAGGCCAGCACACGGAGGGACCTGGGGACAGTCCACGAACATATACTGAATTGTAAGAACATGGGTGATGGGCACCGTCTTTTCCTTGAACATTCACACCAGTTGTGGCCACAAACTGTGCAAAGTGCTCTGAATGAAAAGGACCTTGCCTTGACCTTGTCTCAAAGGTCAGAAGAAGCACCTGCCCTGATGTGGTGACATTCATCCTGGGAGAGGAGATGAGCAGAAGACAGAAGATGGAAGAAAAGGCTGCAGACAGAAAGGGGAGTGTTGGCCAAGGCCCTGGAAAGACATGGAGCTGTCAGACACCTAACCCATCCTCATACAGCGGAGGTTATAGTTGGTTCTGCTCCCTGGCCCTGGCCCAAGGGACCTCCTCACCGGGCTCTGGACCAACCTGGATGCACGGTGAGGAACGGCCCTGCTGCCGATGGCTATACAGCGTGTCCAGCAGCCACTGTAGCTGTGCGGTACAGTTGGGATTCTGGCTCGACATTATCCCAAATACCAGCACTTGGTTGGGGTCTCGGGGTGCAGACAGGAAGCGCTCTAGCTCCAAGTCGGACACCAGGGGTGCCTTCACAATACACTTGCAGCCGGCCCGGATGTCTTCCTTGTGAATGAGCCTCCGCAGCACCAGTGGACAGTCATAGGGTGAGGCTGCCCACCGGGTGGGGCTGCGTACCTCTCTCGGCTTCCCTCTACAAAGAGGAACACAGTGGTAGGAGCCTGTGGGCAGGCTTCAACCTCTGCCCCTACAGCTCTTGTTTCTACACAGAAAGAGGCCCACTGCAGTGCCAGGGCTGTAGGCAGCTCCTGGTCCAGTCCTTCAGGGGAGGGACCCCTCACCACTCCAGGCCCACATTTCTGCATGTGCAAAGGAGGCATAAGAAGTCATTCAGCTGACATTTCAGAGCCATCCACGACTCTCACTCCACACCCACCATCTCACCAATCCCACCCACAAGCCTCTTTCCCAGGTTGACAGATCCAGAATCTAGCTGCCCTCCACTACCAGCAACATAGTCCAGCCTCCAATCATTTCTGAAGTAGTTCCTAAGGGTTAACGCTTTCCTCATCTCTCTTGGAGCCAGTGAGGGATTCTGTCAGAAACTGAATCAGTCTCTGGAACCTCCTTAGGCTCTCTAGCTTAATTTCAGTTAAGGCAGCAAAAAGCAGCAGGCTGTACCAGATCTAGCTCCTGCTTCTCATTCCCCTTAAGCCCAGCACTCTCACCCTGCTCCCCAGCACTCTCCTCACCCTGCTCCCCAGCACTCTCACCCTGCTCCCCAGTACCCTCACCCTGCTCCCCAGCACTCTCCTCACCCTGCTCCCCAGTACCCTCACCCTGCTCCCCAGCACTCTCCTCACCCTGCTCCCCAGTACCCTCACCCTGCTCCCCAGTACCCTCACCCTGCTCCCCAGTACTCTCCTCACCCTGCTCCCCAGCACTCTCCTCACCCTGCTCCCCAGTACCCTCACCCTGCTCCCCAGCACTCTCCTCACCCTGCTCCCCAGCACTCTCCTCACCCTGCTCCCCAGTACTCTCCTCACCCTGCTCCCCAGCACTCTCCTCACCCTGCTCCCCAGCACTCTCCTCACCCTGCTCCCCAGCACTCTCCTCACCCTGCTCCCCAGCACTCTCCTCACCCTGCTCCCCAGCACTCTCCTCACCCTGCTCCCCAGTACCCTCACCCTGCTCCCCAGCACTCTCCTCACCCTGCTCCCCAGCACTCTCACCCTGCTCCCCAGTACCCTCATCCTGCTCCCCAGTACTCTCACATGGCTACACTGACTTCTGCTTATGCCATTGTTTGTTCCCCAGAGCCACAAGCCTATTCTCTTACCACTTTTACATCTATTGGAATGTCACCTTCCTGGTGACTTTCTAAGCACCCCATTGAGTGTTTCCACCATAACACTCTTTCTTGCCAATTTTACCTTTCTCTCAAGCATTGCTTACCGTTTAACATATTCTATATTCCCCTTATTTTTATTAGTATACTTTTCTATCCCACTACAGGTCCCAAGAGATTAGCTACTTGCAGTGTTTCGACTGGTGGAATACAATAGGAACACTTGGCAAATCAAAGATGCAACAGAGAATTGGTCAACACTGCAGCATTTATCAGCCACCTGTTATGTGCTGACACTATGCAGGGCCGTGGTGCTTAGTCTAAATAAGCACCATCAGGTGTAAAGTACTCCTTTTTTTCCCACTCTTTTCATCATTGCTGTTTTACACATTTAATATTTTACAGGATCTATGGCCCTTGAATAGGCATTTCCTTGGTTAATTTTGTAGAAACCCCATAGAATGGGCAGGACAGAAACTGTTATTACCATTTACAGGTCAAAATACAGAAGCCTCTCTCCCATGAGGGTAATAGGTTGTCCAAGGTCAATGAAGCCTCTGAATTAGCAAGGCCTCAGGTTAGAACCAAGTCATCCCAAAATGAGAGCAATGCCCATGATTTATCACACATTGCTCAGTTAGTTCGTTTACATATATTCATTTTATTTTATATGTGTAGAGTACACAGAAGAGGACATCGGATCACCTGGAACTGGAGTTACAGATGATGCAAACTACCATGTAGGTGCTGAGAATCGAGCCTGGTTCCTCTGGAAGAGCAGCCAGTACTCTTAACTGATGAGCCGTCTCTCCAGCCACTTCTTGGTTTGTTTTTCGAGACAGAGTTTTTCTGTGTAACAGCCCAGGATATCCTGACTTTATTTTTCTGACAGGGTCTTGCCAGGTATCCCAGGTTGGCTTTGAACTCATGGTAATTTTCCTATCTCTGCCTCCTGTGTGCTGGGACTGTATCCATACACTACCATATCTAGATTTACAATTCACAATTCTTTAGAAGAAATTTAATGCTGGTAAATGCTTGCTGAGCAAAGCTAGTAGGAGAATCTGTTTGGGGAAGAGGGGTGGAGCACAGTGATGGAGCACATATTCAGTGTATGTGAGGTCCTGGATTTGATTCACAACACTAAATAAATAAAAAAAGTAGAGCATCTCTTGTTTAAGAACCTAAACATCCATGGGGAATGTTGAATCTATTTATCATGAATTATACCAGAGTATATTCAAAGTGATTAAGGCTTTTAATGTGGGAGAATCTGACTTTACAATTTCCTACAATTTGTAATAGTGGCAAATAGAACAAATCATTCTGGAATTTTGGAGCAAGGAAGCCTTTTGCGACTGATTCAAAAGTCCAGAACTCAAACTGGGTATGGTGACACAGACTTGTAATCCCAGTTCTTGGGAGGGAGAGGCAGGAGGACCAGAAGTTCAAGATCATCCTAAACTACATAGGGAGTTCTGGACCAACCTGGGCTAGAAACCCTGTTTCAAATGATTAAACAGAGCAAATGGAAAAGACCTCTGGGGTTAAAGTAGAAAATTCAAAAGAGAAACCAGGGCAGGAACTCCTAGTCCAGCTATAGTGAACAGTAGGCTGCTATGTGAAGAGCCAGGAGTGGATTAGAAAAGTCAACATTTGGGGCTGGATAGATGACTCAGTGAGTGAAGCAAGTTGATGCAAATAATATTTATAAGAAATCAGGAGAGTTATACTAATACCAGAAAACAAGTAAGTAAAAAGATCATTATAGCCTGGGACTAGAGAAATCACTCAGCAGTTAAGAGTATAAACTGCTCTTGCTGAAGACCCAAGCTTGGTTCCCAGCAGCCATACTGGGTGGCTCCAGGGGATTCACATCTTTAAGAGGATTGCCCATCCCACCTGACACCCCTCTTCTCACCTGCACAAGCACCTGCACTCATGTGCACATACATGCACACATACACATACATAAATAGTAAACTAAAAATTGATAGTAAAGAAAAAGGAAAATGATAATCAAGAGAAGATATTCCATCTAGAAACACAGTGATTATATCTGTATGCACTGAACAGTGAGTCCTAAATACATAAAGCAAAAAATGGCAGAAGTGAGGAGATGCCACTAGAGATCCTACAGACATTAAGAAGGTCATATAGGGCTCAGCCAGTAAAGGCACCTGCCAGAAGCTTGACATCCTGAGTTCAATCCCTGAGACCCACCCACCCACATGGAGGAAAGAGAGAGCCTGCCTCAGCAAGAACCTTCCTGTCCTCTGACTACCCCTTGTATGCCAGGGTATAAGTGAGTATGCAAAACACCAAATAAACATAAAAAATTTTCAAAAGAAGGTCCCCAGGGAAAACGAGGGACAACTCCATGTCTATAAATTCAGTAACTTGGATGACCAATCCTCTTAAAGATGTGAATTACTAAACATTCATTCAAGAAAAAAAAAAAAAAAACAAGTGGCCTAACTAGCTCTATATTTATAAAAGCAATTTTGTTTTTAAAAACTTCCCTACAAAGGAGACTCTGAGTAAGATGGTTTCATGGTAAATCTTAACAGTTAAAGGAAAAGAGTTGGATTCAACACAAATAAAGGAGATATACTTCCCAATTCATTTCATTAAGCCAGTATTGCTCTGATAAGCCAGACAATGACATTACCAAAAAAGAAAAACTATTCATAAATAACCCTCATAAATATATATATGCAAAAGCTTCAACAAGATTTTAGCAAGTTGTGCCTAGAAATACAGGGGAAAGAACTTCATAACTGAGTGAAGTTTATCCAGAAACGCAAGGCTGCCTCACTATTTGAAAGTCATAGGATCCTATTAACAAAACAGTACAGAAAGAGAACCACACAAACATGACCCATCGCTTTTCTTCAGAAGGGTGCAAGAACAAGTTAATGAAGAAAAGGATCTTTTTTTAAATGCTGTGGAAACAAATATATAGCCATGTATAAAACAAACAAATTTCAACTCATACACTGTACCTTATACAAAATTATCTCAAAATAAATGCTGGGTGAAACACCTGATACAAAAGTATCTCAAAATAGATGCAGCATGAAACATAATCTAGGGGCTGGGGGAATGGTTCAATAAGTAAGAGTGCTTGTTGCACATGCATGAAGACCTGAGTTAAAATCCCCAGCACCTAAATAAAAAGTGAGGCATGGCCACAGGCTATGAGGGAATGGAGACAGGATTTCTGGGGTTTGCTGAATGCCAGATGAACTCTAAGCTCAGTGAGAAACCCTGTTCCAAGGAAATAAGGCAGAGAATGATAGAGTATTCAATGATAGGACATTCAATGCCCCCCCACAAGTATGCATATGCCACCACACACAGACACAGACACAGACACACACACACACACACACACACACACACACACACACACACCATACTCTACTTTTTTTTTTTTTTAAGAGAAAGAAGAGCAACATCCACTGGTAAGAATGTGGACCAACTGGAGCCCTCACACACTGCTGCTGGGAGCTGAGTTTGCTGGAACCACTGGAGAAGACCAATCTATCCAGGAAGCTGAGCCTATCTATACATACTCTGCTTCAGCAGTTTTACACCTTAGCATTTGCTGATCACATAAAAGACAAATGCCAACAGCAGCATTTTGCAGCACAAAAACCATGAACAGCCAAACATCTATATCATTAGAATGCATTGTTTGTGGCATGATAACAGAATAAATTGTTATAGTGATGACAAAGAACAAATGAGTGCTGTGCATAGGACACGGGTAAATCTCAAATCATAACACTGAATGAAAAAAGTCATACACCAAGAAAACAAACCACATACATCCATTCAAATAAAGTTAGAACAAAAGCTAGTCTGTGGTGTTCACAGTGTTTGGCCCAGGGAGGAAGGAGCCAAAGACTGGATTGGCATAGAAAGACTTTTAGGAAGCGGGTAAGGGTCTGTTCCTGACTTGGTGGCTACAGGGTGTGTGCACTCGAGCCATGCGAGTAGAATTTTCTCATTCTTTTGTGAAAGTTTCACATTTTAAATTATACTTATCTATTTATTTTGTGGACATGCATGTGCCATGGCACACACACATGTGGAGGTTAGAGGGACTTGTGGGACTCAGTTCTCTTCTTCTACCATGTAAGTTCCTAGGGATTGAACTCAGGTCTTGAGATTTGATAACAAGGCCCCCTACCCACTGAGGCATCTCGCTAGCTCCAAAATATGCCTATTTTAAGATTTTTAAAATAAAATAAATTGATGAGCTTCCACTTCCACATATGGGACGGCATCTCTAGCACAGCAAGGTGACTTGATCAACCTCCTGCTTGCTCCTGTGTTCTCAACTAAGATCACGGCTTTATTCTTTAAAAAAAATTTTAAAAGTTACATTGCTCGTGTGTGTGTGTGTGTGTGTGTGTGTGTGTGTGTGTGTGTGTGTGTGTATTTGTGCCACGGCACATGTGGGAAGGTCGGAGTAAATCTTTTAGGAGTCGGTTCTCTCCTGCCGTGTGGGTTTCGGGGATCAAACTCATGATGTTGGGCTTGGAAACAAGTCACTCTACTTGTTGAGCCATCTTGCCAGCCCCATGGCCTCCTTTGTGACATCCCAGCACACTGCTTTTACTAGCTCGCACACACACCAAGCTTGTTCTTGTCCCCTGGGGCTCTGTGATGTTCCTTTCTCACATCTGTTTGGGCTGCTTGTTTTTCATCCTTCACCTCTCCATTTATGTATCACTTCAGAACAGCTTTCCTGGCCTTCTTATTGAAGGCAGCCTGCCTGTCAGTTAGTCTGCTCCACAGTCACTCTGTTGCAGCGATGGGCTAGTCTTTTCCACAGTGGTCTAGAAAGTAAGTATCCCATCCGTCAGAGGCCTGATGAGTTCTGTCATGAGGACTCAACATTTCCATGCTATGGGGAAGCTGCTATAGATGATGGGAAATGGTGGATGTGGTTGTGCTCCAATAGAATATCATCAATGAATACTGATGAGCTGCCTCTCACTTCATATATCATAAAATAGCCTTCTTTTGGTTTCCCCCAAAGCTTTTAAAAATTGGTAAAAATTAGTCAGCCAGGCTAGATTTGGCCCATGACCAGTTCCTATTATGCTACACTGTTCTGAAACCTTTTCTTATTAGCCCCATGGCCATCTGAAATGACATCATGACCAGTGAGATGGCTTATCAGGTAAAGATGCTTGTGGCTGACAACTCAAGTTCAATCTCTGGAACCCACACAGTGGGAGGAGAAAACTACCCTTGAGGTGTCCTCTGATCTCCACATGTACCCCATGGCATGTGTACATCCATATGCATGCACACACATACACAATAAGTGTTCAAAAAATAAAAGATACCATTTGAATACATTTGTATCTCCTATCCTTCTCCACCCCTAGAGTGGGAGCTACAAATATAGGGGCTTGTGTGGTTCCCACTCCATTTGTACTGCCCATCACATCCCTTGGCTCTACAGAAGAAATGAAGGATTAAGCCAACCTTGGTGTGACTTTGGCCTGGACTCTGTTGCTCTTCTTTTGAACAGGGATCAAGAGCGTGTGTATAGACTCCTCCTTCTCTTTGTCTTCAATTAAGGAATCTGGTCGGGCTGAATGGGATCGTACAAGAGTTTCTCCTTGGTAAAAACTTGACTTACGGCTCCGATCAGGATAAGACCCAGATTTCACCTTGAACCGACTAGCTTCTGTGTCTTCCCTCATGGCGGGATATTCTATGGTGAATAGACCTGTCAACAGGAAAGCTGTTGTCACTTTCCCAAACTACCAGGTCACCTCTGTACCTGCTTCTTGGCTCCTACCAATTGGACCACTTTAGCTCACGCTCACTGACCCCTCACTGGCTCCTGTCCAATCTGCCTTGCTTTGCATCTAGCACACTGTCCTAGTCAGTGGTCAGCACAAATAAACACATCTCATTTCTACTTGTTCTGCAAGACCCAGCTTCAGTCTTACTTTACTCAGATGCCCTGTATTTCACTCAGCTCTATGTTCTTCATAGCACTCAACAATGAGGTTAAGTACACCATGTGTTCCCTTCGCTAAGAATACTGTCCTGAGGCTGATTTCATCCTCTTCTTTGTTTGTGCTGTGGGATTTTTGGGGGTTTTTTGCCTTGCTTTTTCTACTTAGTCCAGTAGAAATTTCTGAGGCCAGAGACCTAACATTCCTTCATTCACTTAGCAAGCATTGAATGAGGATGCTAGGCATAAAGACAACCCAAGACAGGCTCTTTGCTGCTGAGAACAGAGGGGATGGGCAGACAAGGAGATAAATATTCACAAAGCTAGGTAACAAATTTTTTTAATATATAATTTATTTAAATTTAGTTTATGTGCATTGGTGTGAAGGTGTCAGATCCCCTGGAACTAGAGTTACAGACAGTTGTGAGCTGCCATGTGGGTGCTAGGAATTGAACCTGGGTCTTCTGGAAGAGCGACCAGTGCTCTTAACTGCTGAGCCATCTCTCCAGCCCTGGTAATGAGATTTATAACTAGAGCAGTGTTGAGAACCATCAGAGCAGCCATGGGAATCATCAGAACGGGAGAGGGAGCCCCACTTTGTGAGGGAAGTCAAGGAAGGCTCACAAAGGAAGGGCATAATTGAACTAAGCCTCTCCTCGGGAAGCTGTGTGGGTAGCATGGCTGCAGACCCAGCCAGAAGGTGACAGAGTCTGATTTGGTAGCACCTTGTTTCCAACGGCTGTCAGTAGAGCAGAGAACACAGACATGGAAGGCTCCTGAAGCCTCTCACAAGAGTGTTCTGTGTCTAGCAGGGACAGTTTTGTGAAGAGACTGGATTTTTCTCTTCTTCTGAGATCATCCACAGAAGAGAGAGGAGCAAATGCCAGTTAAAAAGGATGCCAGATGGTACAGGGGACAAAGCAGAAAGGGCCCAGAGGGATGCACAAAGTCTATTAGAGATAGGAAAGTAATATAATTGCATGGAGACACTAAGGACACATGGGGGAGAGTTCAGAAATTAAAGTTTCTCAGTCTACTAGTCCCAGCGTGTGTTCTCAGGCAATCCTCTTAAATACTGGGGGCCCTGACCTCTCAGGAGGCTGAAGCTCACGAAGTGAGAAGACTAAACTTTGAGACAGGTGACCCAAGATTTAGGAGGCCTTCTAGTAGGCCTAAGCACCTTTCTGCCCTTACCTGCAGCCAGCAACACAGAGTTCATAAACTGAGTCACAGTCTTCTGAAACCGCTTCTTGATCTCAACCAGGGCTCTGTTTATCTTTAACATCTTGTCATCCATGGTACTGATTCTGCGAACTGACTGGAGGAAGGCAAAGGGGTTGGGGACAGTGGTCACCTGCCTTCAGGGAGCTGTCTGCATGTTCAGCAGAACTGACTCTGCTCTGAAGGTTATGTGGCTATCCCTTCTGCCTAGAATACATCTCTGGTCCTCTTGGCCCAGTCCTTTCTGAGTCAGAGGCAGACCTGACTCAGATTCTCCCATTGTGAGGGCTTCTCTGATTCTACTGTGTAGAATTAGCCCTTGCCTTGCCTTCCACTGTGCTATGTGACTGCAAGACAAGTCAGCACTTAACTAAGCCATTGGTGCATTTGTTCTGTCCCCCCACACTTCTGAGGGGGGGGGGAGGACTGTGCCTTGGTGTCCTCTGATTTCATGAGAAGGTGCTCAGGAAATGTTATTGCTTTCTGAATGACTGGATGCAGAGAGGCTCCTCTGGAGTGCCCACTGCCAGTCTCTTCCTGGCATAGTGCATATGCATCTTTTAGAATGCTTCTACCCAGCCAGCTACTGTGGACAACTTCTAGCTGAAGAGCCATGCTTGGTCCAGGTTACAGAGACCAGCAGGTCATCCACAGCACAAAGGCCCCAGTCTTTCACTTGGAGTTGGGATTACTCTGATGGGTCATCTGGACTCCTTGTGGTGTCCCAGAGACCTATGCTTCAGCTTCTCTGAAATTCAACCTCTCTCTTCTCTAATCCTCAAAGCAATCATTTCCAGTAAGCTCCTGTGTGCCAGTCTCGTTTTCTGAAGAAGCTGCTCTGCATAGTGCCTCCATGGAACTGCAAAACCATGTTCAGAATCCGGAGTTCACTGTAGTCAGTCTTTCCCCCAGGAAGCCTTCCCTTGTTTCCTCAGCCAATGGCACTTGCTCTCTACTAAATGTCCACATCTACCTATTCCCATCATGTTTGCCTGGGTTTTGTTCATTTTTTTCACTTCCTTTATCCCTTAACTTGGCTGACTCCTAAAGAGCTGGCTCTATGCCTTTTCTATTGTCCTCTTAAAATAGTGGAAGTATGAGAAAGTTTCTTCTGTAGAATTTAAGCCTCAGGTGGAGTGAGTAGGATAAGGAGTAGACAGATATTCTGGACAAGGATTAAAGCTGGTCTTATTCCTCTGCAGGCAAGAACCCTGTAAAGGATGGTTCCAGTTACTAGCAAAGTCCCAGCCTCCTTCTGAGCAGTCCCAGCCATTGCTTCTGGGCTAATTTTATTTATTTATTTGTAATTTATATCCACCCTGGTTCCAAAAAGGATCTGAAACGGCACTCTGGGCTAATAAAGCATTTAAGTCAAAGCATTGCCTCGCTTCCAAAGTGCTGCCCAGATAGAAATATTTAGTGAGAAGCCAGGCCTCAGGGCTGTAAAAGCTGGATTGCCATTCTGCCTGTCGCTATGATAGGTGGTTCTCTCTGGGATGGGTGTCTGGGGAAACCATTTAACAAGCTTCCCAATGACAGAGACACTACCCTCCCCCAGTCACAGCCTTTCTAGGTGGCCATGTATTTTTACAGAACCAGAGCCAAACAAGCACATATAGTGTGTTTGAGAGGACTATAAAACTCCCAGGATAGACTCAAAGTCAGATTGGCCTGTACACATCATCACTATACAGATAGGGAAACTTGGGCTCAACCAGAGAAGTGCCTGGGCTAAGGCCCTGTGGGCTCTTCCTAACCTGGGCTCTTTGCCAGACCCAATACTCTGAAAGTTTCCTTGGTTTTCAAAACTTTGTTAGTTCCAAGGATCTAAGATGACCAGTTATCTAAGCCTGGGGAGTTCATGCAAAAATAACTTGAAATGCTGAACCTATTGTTCAGAACAAAGTTTGGAAATTCTGTTGCTCACAGGAAATGATTACATTTATTCATTTATTTCTGCTCATCTAGTTATAAATATACATTATAGAACACACCGTACATTTTTAAATAGAAACAATTACAGACAATGCTTTTTTGGCAAGCCAGCCTTCTCTGTCACCAGTGTTTGTCATCTATAATGCAGCATGTTTTCTGAGGCCATTTTAATGCATCGGCCTGTTTCTCCTTATGTTAAATGCCCCCAAGATAGTCATGTTCTTTGAGTTACTGTGTCATTTTAAATAACTTTTCACCCTTCTACTACACTGTCAGACTGTGCCTTTGTGAGCCCCTTGATGGAGACGCTACCCTGGACATTTAGCATGGTCTAGTAGAAATACAATATGAGCTAGTTTAATGCTTAGCAGCCACATTCAAAACATCCTAAAGTTATAATTAATTCTAATAATATATTTATTTTACCCAGTATATAAAAATGATCATTTAACACACAATGAAATTGGCAATTACTGAAACATTTTATATTCTCTTCCCATTAAAGTCTTTGAAACACAGAATGCATTTTTACTGAGATCTCCAATCAATTTGTACTCATTGCTCTTCAAAGGTTCAACATCCCTGTGTGACTTACTTTTACTTGTGTCGGTCATATTGAACAGCACAGCTTTGGGGATCTAATTCTGTCTCACTACAGTTGTACTAAGGTAAGGTAAAATCACATTTGTATTACTTAGTTTTCCCAGGCTTAGAGTGCACATGCGCACACAGACTTGAGAGTCATTTCATTCAGCTCTTTGGAATGGTCTTTAAGTTGCTTATGGTTCTCAGGAAACACTCAAGAGATCGTCAGACATGGTATGCATTTAACAATGACCATTAGAACAAGAACCTGGAACCAAAGGAACATGAGAGTGGCATAACATGCAAGTGTATTCGTCTCAGCTCATTCATCTAGCCTACCTGCCTGCCATCTTTGATTCCTTCGTCCCTTACTTCCTTTTTGCTGGGGATGGAACTAGCCTCCCATGTGACACTAGTTAAGCACTCTACTCTGTACTGCTCCTAAGCCCATTGCAGTTATAATTCTTGAAGCTGATATGCTTGAACTCACAGGCACCTGAATGTCTTTGGTGTTTCTATGAGAGCCTTGATGAACACTGTCTTTTCTCGTGTCTCAGCAGTTCCCATATGCCTCTATAACATGATGCTAACCAGGCTGGACTCATAATTGGTATATGTTCTTTTGTCCCCTCCATTAGACTGAAAGTTCTAGAGACTAGAAAGAGGCTTCATTTCTACACCTCCAGTAGCTACTGTGGCAGATTACAAGTGTTAATGAATGTTTGCTGAATTATTTAATAAATCAGTGAAGAGAAATGCTGCTGGAATGAAAGTGCAATGGGTAAAGCGGGCATAATGCTTTCTTCTGAGGACAGCATGCATCTGCTTCATATATTGTGGATCTACAATGGATGCCTGCCCCATGTCTTTGTGTAACTCAAGAGTAGTCAGGTATCCCTGAAAGCCTGAGGGCTTATGGCATACTATGGTAATATCCCATAGCTTAAGGGCCTCTTGCTCAGGTCCTTAGAATTTATCATCCAAGCCAGGACACCACTGAAGGGGAAAGGGATACTATTTGTAATTCCCACAGGTAGACAGGTGTAAACAGGGACTGGCACTAGGCAAACTGCTTCTGGTCCTAGGAACCAATCCCAGCAAAGCATCGACAGGGGAATTACAGTGATCTGCTGCATTCACATGAGCTCTTGGTTACCCCAGTTTAACTTCCCATGCCAAGTGTCGACTTTTAGACACCTCGAGATTTAGGGATGGCATCCTCTTCATTTGCTTGATCTTTCCCATGATGTTGATTTGGCCTAGGCCACAGTTGGACCAATGAATGGAAAGATTGGACTCGAAAAGGTTCTGTTGAATTTCATCCCCTCAATAAACAATGGGAAATACAGCCACCTCTCTTTGCTTGTGAGATCTACATTCTCACAGAGTGATCATCTCCACAGATACCTCAACCTGAAGGTGTTCAAGTCCCTTGTACAAATGGTGTGGGATTCACCATCACCTATGGACATCCCCTGTGTCTTTCAGCCATCTCTTGATTACTTGGCATACTAGTACAGTGCAGGTCTTACACAGTCATTGTTCCACTATGTTAGTCAGGGAGTGAGGCATGGACAATCTGTGTGTGCTCAGTTCAGGCACAGTACCTTTTTCTGAGAGTTTTCCATTCACAGCTGCTTAAATGAGGATACGGAAGAGCCTTGCATAGCAGGGAGTGGGGGAAGTCCCTGAGCTATGACACGGCAAGCTTTGCTGAGACACCCTGGGTCAGGGCTGGATGCCCCACCTGCTTTTCTCTACTCATCTACTTTGCCTTACCCGTTTGTCATGCACCACGCCATGGGGACAGCTTTTGGGTGACACACTGAGTGTTACCGACTCATTCAAGGAGGTGAAGGTGACGGTGACGGAGTCCTGCCCCAAGACTGTTAGCTTCATTTGTTCATTCACCTGCAGATAAAGAAACCAGCGCTCGTGGATTCCCTGCTTCCAAGCTCAAGGCACAAACCCTTCTTGGCTTGGAGCTGAGATTTGTAGGCTCTTCCTGGGCCTTTTGCTGGACTCTAACTTTCATGGAGAAGACAGAATAGCAGTGTCCTTTTGGAGATTAACCAAGAAGGTAAAGAATGCCTTCTTTTCCTGTTCCTTTCCTTCCTTCCAACCCACTGCTGGGAACAGCTGTGAAAGCAGCGCAGGTGTCAAGCAGGAGTCAGCTTGAGTCCTGTCGGCTGCCCTGGGATGCCAGCTTGGAGCCTGGGTCAGACAGCTGTGGCTACTCTGGCACCAACTGATTTGAGTCTTTTTCTGTTAGCAAGCTGTTCAGTCCCTCTGAATCTCAAACTCTTCAGCATGAAGTAGTCATGGGCTGAGGTTTTTAATGACAGGAGTGTCCTTTTAAGCCATAAATGCTCCTGCCCCTCATAAGAAAATGGTGTCAGAAGATGTAGATCAGGGCAGCTTGCTTAGTTCTGAACAGTTTGCCAATTCCAAGTGTTATTCATCCAAGGCCACAGAGTGTACAGCCCTCCACCACTGTATTCCTCCCAGTCTTCAGTGTTCTGACCTGCAACACCTCTTTACCTACAGACACCCCAGACTGTTCTGAATCAAGAGAGTTTTCTCCTTTGCCCCTCCCACTTCCACTAGTCCAGATGTTGGCCCAGTAGCCAGGGCCTCAATTTCTCATCACTGAGTTTCTGCCTCACACACTGTGCTATCTGGATCAGAACCATCGGTATCCAAAAGATAATAAACCATGATGTGCCAAGTCTCTGGACATCTTCAGACTTGCTGACCACTCTCACTTAAGAGAAACTACCCACTGCGTGTCTTCTAGAGAAATGTAGAATGGAGATGTCTTCAGGAACTCAAGCTTTGCTTGAGGGACCAGATTCTATTCTAGTTTTGCCTCTTATCAATTGGGCAATTTAGGGAAGTCGTTTGCCTTCTCTGAGCCTGGAGACAATAATTCAGCCACTCTCTGAGGGTGCTGAGCATCCTTTGTGGGCTAAAACATGTATAAAGCTTAACATAGTACAACTATTATTTATTTACTATCCCACTTCCTGGGGATGTGCCCTCTCCTAAAGCCTACAATATGGATGCTCTATAAACTCAGTCAAGGTTCCTCTTCTTAAGAGATCATTTGCTACCTGACATGTCTGTTCTTTTAAGTTCTTGTCCCAGGTCAGGTATAAGGTCATAGGTACCCAGAGAGGCATTCTACTGAGTCAAATCAGCATATCTAAAACTGTAAGGGGTATAATAATATATATGTGCAAAATGTTACAACAAGCCCATTGCTTTGTTTGCTAACTTAAAAATTAATTTTAAAATGCTCATATTCGTTTCTGAATCCCAGAAATCTTGCAATATCTTCATTCGCATCTGTCTCTACAGCTCATGCCTGGATGCTAGCATTCATCTGTTGAAATGGCTCCTGTTAAAAAACACTGCCAACGTCTTTAATAGACATGTTAAGTCTAGCTAGTAACCTCACTAGTCATTCCACTCACTCATCTGCTGGTATTTCCTTTTCTAAAAAAAAAAAAATGTATTATTTTTAATTACGTGTATTGGGGGGCTATGTGTATGTGAGTACAGGTGCCCAGGGGAGCAGAGCCTTCGGATCCCCTAGAATTAGAGTTACAGGTCATCGTGAGCCATCCAATGTGGGTGTTAGAAACCAAACTCAGGTCCTCTACAAGGGCAGTACACAGTCTTAAGCACTGAGTCAGTTCTCTGTATCTGGTCTCTACCTCTTGTTGACCTATTACATTGAGGCTGAACTGAGCATTCCAACTCTCAGCCTAAAAACTAAGCAGCTGGCCCTACTTCTAGTAGAGCTGAACCAGCCCTTAACAGGTTGACCCTCCCACAGGTAACTAAAAAGTTGAAGAAGAAAACAAAAACAAAACTCCCCAAAACAACTACTTAGTGACTCAGAAGAATGAGCAAATCCAGGCAGATTTTGAAGAGCTAAAACTTAAGGATGAGCATGAGAGGAACTTCCGTCTCAAAGCTCTAGCTTAGAGGCCACAGTCATGGCTAAAACTACCACCTTCTGGTGAAGGAATCCAAAGAACAGAACATGGGCAACAGAAGAGTTCTGGAAAGGACTGAGTCTGCAGAAAGCCTAGAATTATATGTGCAAACTTGCCCACATCTCCGACCAGTCCCTGAACCCTGCATGAGAAGGCAGTTTCAAGACAGCTCACAGGTCGAGCAATTTAAAATGCTGTGATCTGAGTTCAGTCTACTGCCGATAAGGAAAGGTTCATAGCTTCAGCTTGACCAAGTTTTTTGCCTCTCAGAACAAGCACAGTCAATTTCATTCTCAGAAAGACACCAGGATTCCAAGAGTCCACAGCATAACAGTGGTAGTCTGTAACCCAAAATTCTATGTAGAAGAGGGACTAGTAAAACGTGAGCCATTCTCAAGGCAACAGGTTGTGTGACTGAAGCTGACCATGTTTGGCACAACCAGGACACAGAAATCTTCACACATTATACTCTGAGACACCTGATGTAACAATATGCAGTGATATAAGGGGAAATAATCTTGTGAATTGTTAAAAGAGAAGTTCTCTGCAAAAGGATAAAAAATATAAAACTAAAGAGAATTCTAGAACACTGAAATTTAAACTTTTTATAACATTATCATAAAATCAAAATGGAGATGACAAGGAATTTAGAGAACTTGGAGACAGATCAAGAGAAATCACACAATTCTGAAAAGCAAAGAGACAAAATTAGAAACACAACAAAAAAGAACTTGAAAGACTCATGGAACAGTCAGGAATTAAAAGCATTTTCTACTCTTCCAGGGGACCGGAGTTCAGTTCCCAGCATCCATATCAAGTGTCTCACAATTGTTGGGGGATTCCAATGCCCTCTTCTGGCCTTCATGGGTATTTGCATACATGTGGCACACAAAGACGGACAGACAGACAGACAGACAGACAGACAGACACACACACACACACACACACACACACACACACACACACCTTAAAAGTATAAACTATAAGCCGGGCGGTAGTGGTGCACACATTTGATCCCAGCACTCGGGAGGCAGAGCCAGGTGAATCTCTGTGAGTTCAAGGCCAGCTTGGGCTACAGAGTGAGATCCAGGACAGGCTCCAAAACTACACAGAGAAACCTTGTCTCAAAAAACAAAAACAAAGCCGGGCGGTGGTGGTGCACGCCTTTAATCCCAGCACTCGGGAGGCAGAGCCAGGTGGATCTCTGTGAGTTCGAGGCCAGCCTGGGCTACCAAGTGAGTCCCAGGAAAGGCGCAAAGCTACACAGAGAAACCCTGTCTCGAAAAACCAAACCAAAACAAAACAAAAACAAAAAACAAAAAACAAACAAACAAACAAACAAAAAAACCAAAACCAAAAACAAAACAAAACAAAACAAAAAACCTACATATAATTGGAACCTCCAAAGAAAAGGAGAAAGTCTAATACACAGTTGCATTTTGTATTGTTTATACATCTAGGAATGATGTAAGAGATTTTCCAAATTTGAGTAAATGAATTTACATATGCTTAACAATTTTAAAAGGCTCAAAAATGAATAGAATAAATATGACAATCATACTTAAGCAAATCATCAAACTTTAAGTGTCCTAGTTTGTTTTCTATCCCTGTGATAAAGACCACTTTGACCAAAGACAAATCTGGGAGGAAAGGGTTTGACTTACATGTCCCCATCACAGTCCATCCCTGAGAGAAGCCAAGGCAGGAACTCAGGTATGGCAAGAACATGGAGACAGAAACTGAAGTAGAGGCCGTGGAGGAATGCTACTTACTGCCTTGCTCCCCATCACTTGCTCAGCTCTTTCCTTTCTTTTACTGATTTTTATTTTCTATGTATGGGTGTTTTGCCTGTATGTATGTCTGTGTACCATGTGTATACACTGTTCATGGAGGTCAGAGAGGGAGTTACAAATGGATGTTAACTGCTGTAGGGATGCTGAGAATCAAACTCAGATCTTCTGGGAGAGCAGCCTATGTTTTTAATCAATGAGCCATCTCTCCAGCCCCTCAGCTTGCTTCCTTATACAACCCAGGACCATCTTTCTCAGGGGTGACACTAATTACAGTGTGTTGGGGCCTCCCACATCAATCATTAGTTAAAAAAAATACCCCCACAGACTTGCATACAGGCCAATCCGATATGAGAGTCAATTCCCCAATTAAGATTCCCTCTCTTCCTAGATATGTCTAGGTTTGTGTCAAAGTGACAAAAGCTAACCAGCAGCCTAGAAACCAAGAGAAAACCTTTAAAAAGTAGCAACCAGAGAAAGCAAACAGATTTTGGTAACTACAGATGCAGACTCTCATCCTAAACTACAGAGGGAAGGCATAATGGAACACTATTTTTAAAATGTTAAAAGCAAAAAAGAAAGTCAACTCAAGATCTCATATCTCATAAAACTATCCCTTAACAATGACATTTTTCACATGAAAACAACAGCAAACTTGTTGCCAAAAGATCTGTGTTTATAAAACTGCCAAAGAAGTTCTTCAAGTTGAAGAGAAATAATAGCAGTGAGTAGCTTAGATTTGGATGGCAGAGTGAAGGGAGTTAGAAATAGCCAGTATCTGAGTTAAAACTGGTTAAAGACAGCATGCAAACTCCCCAGAGCCTGACACCTGGTGCCTGTCATTCCACCCTATGTCATCTACTCCTTTTGTCCCCTTTCTTCTGTGGGAAGAACATATGAACTCTTAAAAGGTGCCACACCAGGCCCTCCAACATAAAGCCTTTAGGAGTAATGTTTATTCTTTCATTTTATCTAGACTCCTCCTCTCTCCCCAACCTCTGAATCATCCTACACTGTCACTCCATGTTATAACTCATGGGCCACTTTCTATTCCAGACTACTTCTGATTGCATAGACCTTTGCTGTGCAGCTCCAGGGTGAACTAAAATAAGGCACAATGCTAAAAAGTTGAGCATGATGGTGCACACCTGTAATCCTAGCACTCAGAAGACTGAGCAGAAAGATTATGAGTTCAGTGCCAGCCTGTCTGCATTATTGCCACAGATAGGCATTATTGTGCAGCAATTTCCTCTGCACTGGAACACTGTCCTGGAAGAAGGAAGGAGGCTCCTAATATTTAGGAAATAAATAAGCTTGCAAATCTAGGAAAACTGAAATTTAAAAGATTCACAGGGCCTCTGCCTAGATTATACAAGAGATAAACAAGTTCTGGGGAGGAGACTCTGGGACCAGCTAAGCTGTCTGGAGAAACTCTAGGACCTGTCTAGCTGCCTACAAGCTGTGTAGAGAACTCCAGGGATACATCTTTTGTGGATTATCAACCATGACAAGATAGATGTCTAATAATGCAGCTAGTTGCTTTTGAGTCATTCAGGCTTTGCAAGTAACTCTCATTCATAGGTTGATAAGTAACTCCAATAAACTTGTTTGTCAAGCTAGACTATGGTAGAACCATTTCTTTGGTCATGCATTCATGCCCTATCTAAGGTGAAATAGACATTTGTTCACATCTTCCAGGAAAGTCACACAGTGGGCACTATAAAAAACAAAACAAAACTATAAGGTCAGCAAGATGGCTCAGTGGGTAAAGGTGCATTCTGCCAAGACAGACAAGTTCAAGTCTTGGGACTCGCATGGTAGGAGAGAACGAACTCCTGCAAGTTGTCCTCGACCTCTGCATGTGTGTTATGACATGCCCTCATGCTCGCACGCGCATGCACGCATGCACACATAAATAAATAAAAATAAATAAATAAATAAATAAATAAATAAACAAATAAATAAATAAATAAATGCTGTACGTTTATTAAGTATGTTCCTTACTTAGTCAAATTGCTGTCTCACACTCTGATAGCTGAATAACAATTTTGGCTTAAGAGTTATAGAGCTACAGAGACAAATGAATTAAAGCCTTGCTTCCAGCATACGTATGCCAAATCCTGTTTCTGTGCCCCTGCTGGCACAGCTAGCTGTCTGGTTAGACAACAAGTCCTGCTTACTCAAGGTAGACTGTCCTAACCGATACCCATACTGCTCGCTTTTGTACGCATGCTTAACCACAGTGAAAATTTCCCTCCGTGGTCATGAAACACAAAGACTGCCTGCAAACAGCCATGCAGGCAGGAAATGACAAGCCCATAAAAACTGTAAGCAACTACAAGTGGGCAGTAACTAGACTCACAGAGCACGAGCTCAGTCCAGGCCAGCTAGCACAAAAGGAGCCCAAGTTCTCCAACTCTTCAAGTATTGCTTAGTTCTTTACTAGCCAGTTTTATATAACACAAAATGAATGTAATAAATTTCTAAAAAACTAAAAATATTAAAAATTAAGTTGTCAACTACTATAAATGTTGCTTCATAAAATGAATATTTTACAATAAAATGGAACAATATAAATAGAAATCAAATAGGAAGGAGGTTACCATGAAGGATCAGTAAAGTAGCCCACAGTTGCTATAGGCTGGTGAAAAGCAAGTGAGTCTACTCTGGACCACTACTGATTGATTGATGACCTCTGAACAAGATCATGTGGTCACTGGGGCAGTGCTGTCTTACAGTGCTTGCCTTTTGATGCTGAGTAGCCTGTGGAAGCCACCCCTACCCATGATGCCCACATACCTTGTATTCCAGAGAGAGCAATGTCTCAGTCTTGTTAGCCCAGCTCCACTTATGGACTATGTAGCCCTTTTGGTCATTTGTGATTCCACCTTCCTCATCCAAAACCACGACATATGGACAGCTGGGAGATACACAGAAGATAGAAACTACTTATAGGCTCTGAAAGAATTCCCTCATCACTTTGGCTACAGGCAGGTAGGGCTGGGAGAGTCTGGCCCAGTCTGAAGGAATGTTTACCTGACATAAACTAGAGGAAGGGAAGGAAAGAATCTGGACTCGTGTGACCAGCTTCACCTTTCCACCCACTGCAGTCTAAGACTCCTTACACCAACTGAGGCTAGTGGGGCATCTGTGGAGAAGGCACAGGCTGAGGCAGATAATATAGGCTCAAGCAAAACCCAAAAGATGAAAAATGATTGTTTTCCTGTAGTCCAGAAAGGATATCACAAAGATATCAAGCACCAAAATGTGAGCTACAACATCTAAATATGAAAGGAAGTAACTTCTTCCAAAACAACTTATGAAAAGCTACATAAAGATTAACTCAGCTGTCAAGAGTATGTGCTGCTCTTAAGAGACCCCACCCCATGTGGTGGTTAATCTGAATTGTCAATTTGAGTAGCTTAGACATGCCTAGATTAGTGGAGCATGCCTCTGGGTCTATCTGTGCTTTCAGAGATGAGCAGATCTGGTCCTGATCAGTAGGTTAATCCTTTGATGGGTTCATAATATGCTGGCATCATTAGGAAGTGGTGAAAGACAAGAGGAAGCCTAGGTGGAGGAACTTAGTCACTGAGTTACATCTTGGGGAGGGCTGTATTTTGCTCTGGTCCCTTGCTGTAAGTCCCTTTCTCTATTTCCTAGGTCACCATGATGTGAACTTCTCTAATCCACTGTGCTATGACAAACTAGCACCTCTGAAACTGTGAACCAAAATAAATCTTTCCTTCTTCAAATGGCTAATGTCAGGTATTTTGCCACAGTAATGGGTAAAGTAATTAATACACCACAAAAGTGGTATTCACACATCTTGTTTACCCGTTCCTAGTGTAAGACACCTTTTCCACTAAAGAATTCTTCCAGGGGTGAGAATTGGGGATATGGCTCAGTGGCAGAGTACTTGCCTAGCATTTATGAGGTTCTGGTCCTCAGCAATGAAAAACAGTAACAACAAAAACCCTGTGTATCAGCCAGATAGCTGTGGTGCACACCTTTAATCCCATCACTTGGGAGATCACAGAGAGGAAGGCAGATCTCTGTGAGTTTGAGGCCAGCCTGTTCTATAGAGTGAGTTTCAGAATAGCCAGGGCTGCACAGAGAAACTCTTACTCAAAAAACAAAAACAAACCAAAATAAACCACCCTGTACATCTGACCAAGAATGGAGATCTGTGTTCTGGTGTACCCAGTGGTGGATTTAGAGTGGGTTTCTTCTCACCATGGAAAGTGCAACATGTACCCAACAGCTGGGCCTCAAAGTACCACAAGTTTCACAGGCACTGCTTCCCCTGCCTCAGTGCCTCCCTAGACTCCTTTAACTAGGAACTTTTAGTCATCACCTTATTTATGGAACCAATTACCTCAAGGGATACTTCATGAGGCTAGACTTCCCTTGACCTACTCACCTGTTCTTCAGGTTGTAGTAAACACAGCCCTGGCCGTCAGAATTGAACAGAGCCAGGAAGGTGTTAGGTACGTCGTTAAAGAGGCAGGTGATGGGTTTCCCTCTGCAGCATGTGGGAATCTGAAGCATGGCGATGTTTCCGGAAGGATAGCTGGCAGATTCAGTCAAGTCAAACTAACAGAGAACTCTCCAGGAGCTGGCTATCAGAATCCCCACAGCAACAAGCCTCCATAGGAAAGGATTCTTCTGCTGTGCATTGTCCCCTTTCTTCAAAGGTCCTGCCTGTGTTTTGCATGGGTCACAACTAAACAATTATGGAACCCAGCCATGCCCCAGGGCCTTTCTCCATTTCACATGTCCGGGTTTTCACAGGTCTAAATGGTACTGGGAACATAGACTTTTAGTGCTCAAACATGAAGGTCTTGGGAAAACCAGGGTGAGGAGGTCACCCCATGCCTTGTCTCATCTTGTACCACAAGTGAGTGACAAAGCCAGGGCATGATCTCCAGAACCAGCAGTATTTCTAGTACTGTCAGGCTGCCTCCCCTTTTGGCCAGTCTAGTAGAAAAATACATTCTCTCTGCTCCTTCCCTAGCTCAGGAGGCCCCAAGAAGCACTAGTCCTCAGAAGAACAGTGTCAACAGCTACTTCTCTATATAGAATTGCAGAAGCCAGTGCTCCAAGTAGGAGGACTATAGTGACTAGTACTACAATTTGTCCTCCTAAGTCTTTCCCACCAGCCAAATAAAAACAGAAATGGAAATAGGGAAGGTGATAAGCAGGTAGAGATGCCATAGAGTGACCCATCAGAAATTCTAGAGCTGGATAGGTAGTACAACAATTGAAACAAAGATTTCATTAAACAAATAAAGCAGCAAGTTAAAACAATAGAAGAAAAAAATCATTGTCCTGGAAAACCAATGAGCTGAAATTATCCAGACTGTACATCATATAGGAAAAGAAGGAACTAGATATAATAGTTCATACCTAGCATCTCAGAACTTTGGAGATTGAGGCAGGAGAATGACTGTGAGTTCTAAGCTAGCCTGAGCTACATAGTTTCTGGTCAGCCTGAACTACAATGTGAGGTACTATCTTAAAAAAAAAATCCAAGCAAGAATAGAATCTCAGAGCCTCTGGAAAGATCATTAGGCATACCAACATATGTACAACCGGAGTCCCAGAGAGCCAGGAAAAAGAGGAGACAGAAAGGATATCTACAAAAGTAAAATACACTGAGTGAAGCTAGGCATGGTTGCACACATCTTTAATCCTAGCATTTTGGAGGCAGAGGCAGGTAAATTTCTGTGAGTTGTAGGCCAGCCAGGGCTACACAGAGATACCCTATTTCAAAAAAGAAAGAAAGAAGAAAGAAATCTCAAATAATTAAAAAAAAAAAAACAACGAACAAACAAATTGGGAAGACTCACAACACTTGTTGATTTAAAACTTACCACAAATCTTTAATAATTAAATCAATGTGGTCTGCCATAAGGATAGACACCAAAATTCAAACAGTGGATTAAAAATGAGTCTAAAAATAGATCCTTCCATCCATAGTCAATCTATTTTTGCCAAGATCTCCAGGACCATTCCAAGTAGAAAGAAGGGTCTCTTCAGCAAACTGCACTGGGACAACAGGACACCCCTGTGCAGAGGAAGGAAACCAGGCCCTGAGCTCATACAGGATGGAAATGCTGACCCTGAATACCTCAAAGACTTCTCTTAAGAACTTCACCTATAAAGCTGATATAAGAAAACACAGGCAAATCTTCATGACCTTGGATTCGGCAATGATGTCATGGATGTTGAAACCAAAAGCATTAGCAACAAAATGGGACTTCGTCAAAATTAACAACCTTTGGGGTTAGGGTGGTAGAATGTTTGGCACATTTGAGGCCTTAGGTTCAAGTTCTAGCAACTCCCTCGCCAAAACACAATCAAGGCATGAGCAAAAGACTAGAACACACATTTCTCCAAAGACCACTTGCCAGAGAGAAGCAAACGCAAAGTTGTTCAGCATCACTGTCATCAGGAAAGCACAAGTCCAAACCAGGGGATTCCAGCCTATTTCTGTGAAGAATGGTGACATGAACCCAGAACTGGTTCTGAGGGCTGCACCAGGAGGTTCAAATCAGCTATAGCTTGCAACTGGCCAACTTGGCCACCATGAACAAAGACCTATCATTTTTATCTGAGCTCTGTGTGTAAAAACAGAGTTGGTGGCTAAAGCCAGAATTCTGAAGAAGCCAGGAGGTGAAGAAAAGCTTTCCAAACATGTTTCACTCAGGAGGGATCCAACAGCTGGCTGGTGCACCTTAGCCTTTGAACACAGTGAAACAGAACTTCTTCAAGACTACTGGATCCAGCTCACTCATCATGTAACCAGGAGAAGTGAGACACACAGATTGAATAATGTGTGCAGGGTCACTGTGATGGCTAATGTGGTGTCAACATCATGATATTTAGGATTATGTAGGAGACAAGCCTCTGGGGGTGTCTGTGAGGGCATTTCCTCCAAGAGGGATTTAACTGAAGTAGGAAGACCTATCCTGAATGTGGGCAGCACCATTCTATGGGCCAGGATCCCAGGACTGGATAAAAGGAAGAAGCAAGCAGAGAACTGGCATTCATCTGTTTCCTGGCTGTGATTCATGTAATCAACCGCTTCACACATCTGCCACCATACCTGACATGAAGGACTATACCTTCAAACTGAGGGCCAAAATAAATTCTTCCTCCCCATAATACCTGGTGTGGTATTTTGTCACACCAACCAGACAAGCAATGACTATAGAAAATAAGTGAACCTGGCCCCTGTAACTCCCAAGGAGAAAATGGACTAATCGTCAAGATGTCGTCACTATTGGAGTAGAAGTCAAGTGTTCCTGCAGCAATGGACAAGAGGTTTGAGGTGGTTCCACATAGGACACCTCAGAATTCTGGGACAGGCAGGAACACAGATCCAAGGCAACCCCTTTCTGGTCCCAGTGCTAGAAAGCTAACTTGTAAACACGGTGTTGAACCTGGTTAACGCAGTGAAGAATCAGAAATAAGGGGTAAAGGCACACCACAGCCTTCTCAAGCAGCAGCTGCCTTGGAAGGAGTTTGCTTCTTCTGTATTGGAAGCAGGAGAGGCAGGGCTGGAAAGATGTGAAGAAGGGATTCATTTATGGGCAGAGAAACAATGAGACTTCTTTGACATGGCACTTAAATCCTGAATTCCCAGTTCAGTCAAGAGGAGGCAGAACAAAGTGAGGAGGCTGTTGCTGGGCAAGTCTGTTTGGTGCCATGGCCCCAGAAAAGTAGCTGAGATAGTTCAGACACCTGCCCTCTGCTCCAATGGGAGAAGATCTGAGAGCCCAGGGCCCTTCCAAGTCTCCTTTCCATGCTTTCTACTATGCAGAATAATCTTTAAGGGCATAACATTGGTATCTGAGAGAGGACCAAAATAGAGGCACAAAAGCCCCTTTTCTCTTGAGGCTTTGCCACCAAGTTCCCTTTGTGACATTTAGTAGGTCACACTGTCTCTTTGGGGCTCAGTTTCTCTGTTTCTACAACAAAGGAGTAGAACTAGATGACTCTGTGTATCCCATCCTTGAAATCAGTGTAGCTCAGAACCTGGAATAAGTGCTTTACCTCCAATGGACTCAGAGTTCACATTGCCTTAAGGCTGGGCATCTGGATCTGGTGTAGTTCTAGAAGATGCTGGGGAGGGAACAAGTGAGAGATGCCTGAAAGGCACAGTGTCTGAGGGGACTTTCTACCTCCATGTTTTCCGCAGGGATCTCTCTTTTTCACCCTTATGGTCAAATTCAAATTCCTTTCCTAATTTTAGAAGATGGCAATCAAACTAAAGTTGCTCCCTCTGAGGCTCTCATGAATGGTCTATCCAGTTCATTCTAATGATCCACCATACATCATAGCTACTTGTTACATCTCTGTGAGTAGAAAAATCAGCCAACTCAACCTACCAAGGCATGCACAAACCGTGGGCTCACCCTCTGAAGGGATCTGCTTTTTCAGCATCTGAGCTTTCCTGAGCTGGAATTCAAGCCCAGGCAGAAAGGCAGTTTTTCACTAGCCATAAGTTCCCTGCAGCTGCAGCTCACAATTTGCACGTGTGTGGATATACACACATGTGCTATTTCTAGAAAGAGGGTCTATAGTGCCCATCGGATTCATATGGGAAATGTGTCCTCTTCTGCCACTTCTGCACCCAACATTCGGATTCAGCCACACCAAGGCAGACCTCAGCTGCAGATCAAACAGATGTGCAGCAAATGGGATGAGTGCTTAGACTCCAAGCACTTGGACCTTGGAGGTGAAGTGCAAGGACCACAGGACACAACTAGTGAATAAGGGTCCAGGAAATATCCTCCAAAGCATTTAGGGACACCTCACTTTTTCTCTCAGCTGTAAATGAACCACCCTGTCTGTAGCTTCCTCTCTCCTGGCAGAGTCCTAAAGGCAGGGGCCCACCTACACAGACGAGCTTCTCACAAGTATCAGGGGCTTGATGTACTCCTGCTGATCTGAACTACACTGAACTTGTACTTAAACTCTGAATTTAGTCCCTCCAGAGCTTGACCTGGACCAACCAACACTTACCCCTGGAGCATCCTCACTAGGCTTCTCTAGTTGACCAAGAATCCCCATTGAACAGTTAGCTGTTTCAAGCCCTGGAGTTCTCTGGGGCTGAGTTAGGGAGAAAGAGCAACACCCATCAAAAGGATATTAAATGAAGGAAGAGCCATCATAGAAAGTGTAATGCAGCTTGACAGGCTTCTTGGGCCCCTTCCACTCTTGAGAATGGCGGCCCGCGTGAGCATGGTGGCTGGAAGGCTGGTGAGGAGTGGAAGTAGTAATCTGAGTCCCCGCAGTGGGAGGATGGTGAGTGTCCCCCTTGGAGGTCAACATTAAATGAGAGGATATCTTTGCCCTGTAGTTGCGTAAAATCATGGGGCAGGAGATATTCCTCCCTCTCCACAAGATCCTTTCGGCTTCTCTGTGGGAAGGAGATGAACGCATCTTCTAGGCGCTCGGTTCTCACTCTCCAGAGAGGTTCTCTGCAGCCCCTTCCCAGCATCTAAGTCTCCCACCCCAGTCCCCTTGTCCTGAAGTTTCATCCCCTTCCTGTACTTCCTCATATGCAAAGGTAGTATATTTAGGAGGAAATAGGAAAATGCCTGGAAAAGGCCAGCTGTGTCTGAATGTCTGTCTGGACCTATGGAATGGAGCTATGCACAGAGGGAACTCTGGAGCAGCTGGAGACAGACTATCCCCTCACTCACTCATCCTGAAGTTCTAGGTGGGCTCCTTCTAGAGGTGAACAGGGTAGCTGTTGCCTACCTGTGCCCTGGCCCGGTGATCTCAGGAGATATATATGACTTAGGTGTGAAATGGTTTTAATCTTTATGAGCTGGACCCTTAGGAGAAATAGGTTTCTGCTAGGCCTCACGGTGTTCCCAAATAATATACTATGAATCACCAATATGGATGAAATATTTTGTTTGGGGAGATTTCTTTTTCTTGAATACTTAGCAAATCAGGCCAAAAAATTATCACTTAGGGCACAAAGCTTATGAATTGCCAGGAGCCACACAAAGGACTTCCTTGGGTGAAGGAGGATGTTGTAGAGGCAGAGAGCATTGAACAGGAGTTGGGCTGACAGAGCTGGGTGAGCTCAGGAACTGCTTTACTTTTCTTATCTGTAAATTGGAAGGACCATGGACTTGTGCGCACGTGTGTGTGTGTGTGTGTGTGTGTGTGTGTGTGAAGGACACAGCTGGACTGACATGGGGAGTGGGGAGTGCACTTACTGCTGTGACACCCATCTATCCTTTTGTCCAAGTCCTGTGGATGCCATCCCCATATCTAGGCACTCACATGTGGCGACACATATCCTGCAGCTTTTCCCGGGCCTCAGGGCAGGGGTCCTGGATCTCGAAGATGATGCTTTCAGGAGGGGTTCGAACTCGAGGGAGTGGGGATGTGATCTCATCTATAGCCTTTTTGCCTGTAGTTAGAGGTGAGGATGAAATATGGTGGGCTTTAGAGGTGAGTTCTTGAGCATCACATTCTCCTGGAGGAGGGCTGCAGAACATATTAGGAGGCTCTTTTGTGCTCTGCAGCAATGGGGATCATTGGCTGCTAACTCAGCCAGTCAATAATTAAAGGTACATCAGAGACTGTGGAATACAGTGATGAACAGCAACAATAGCAATGAAGTGGGGCTTAATGCTGATGCCTCCATAGTTCCCTATAACCAATCCCCTTTTACCAAGGAGAGTGAAGCATGAGGAAAGCAAGTCATACAGGCAGCCAGGAGGGGTGAAGACTTGGCTTCAAGCTTCTCAACTTCCAGCCTTACCTCCAGTGTCTGTGGGAATCAAAGGGGGGAAATGAGTCAACCCTGCCCTCCTTCACTACCCAATCCTCCCCTGCCTGTCTGTCTAGTCCATGCTGTCATCACAGTTGGCAGGGTGGGTGGAAGGTCCTGAGGCCTCTCTGACTCCCAGCAGGTCCCTCTCCACCAAACCTTCCCCTCGGAGCTTCTTTCTCTCACCTACTCTTGTTCCCAAAGTTCCATCTTGTGAAAGACAAGAGCCTGTCACACACACACACACACACACACACACACACACACACACACACACCTCTCAAATTCATAAAGAAAATGGTAAACTCAACCTCATTAAGTAGGCAAAGACTATAAACAGACGGCCTTTCTGTGTGGGCCTTTCTCCACAGGTCAGGGGAGTCTTTTGTGGCTTTGCTTTCTGCCCACACATAGTAGCCCCTTCTGGAACACAGAACTGGAGCCTGCTAAGTTTGGGATACAAATACCACTATTTTCCCACTGATGGTATGGCTGGACAGAGCTGTCTCACTCACAGGTATCACAGACTGTCTGGACTGAAGGAATGGATTGTGTGGAGTATGCACATGGGAATGGAATGCAATTCTGATTGCAGTGACTGGATATGCTGCAGCTCTGGGGTGCTTGTAAGGATCCGTGTCACAGGCTGCTGAATCTCAGTGATCTGAACACCCTTCTATTAGACATAAGACCTAACCAGTCACCAACTGCACAGGCTAGATGCAGATCCATCATTCATTTCTCCTCCCAATCCACCATCACCAAGGATAGGGGCGTATGTATAACACCCCCACCGAGAGAGAGAGACAGACAGAGAGACAGAGAGACAGAAAAACAGAGACAGAGACAGACAGAGAGACAGAGAGACAGAGACAGAGAGAGAGAGAGTGTGTGTATGTGTCTGGCTGGAAACACTACTGTCTTCCTTACCTTTCTTCTTGACTTCCTTTCCTGTGGAGAGGGAGAAGCTCAGACAGGCTGTGGAAGTCTGGTAGACCAGCTGATAAGGTGTGCTCACTCCAATGGCAGAAATGTTCGTGGAGGATTCTAGGGAAGAAGAATGAATCTTTACCATCTCTTAAAATTTCAGTTCAATTGCAAAAATGTAATATAGTTTTCTTGTTTAAACAAGATAGTGGGCCAGATATTACAAAGTTACCTGTAGTCATAACCAGCCAGGAAGTCTTTTGAGGAGAGACTTCTAGATGTATAGGTGAGCTCAGAATAGCAAGGGACATTTTAGGGCTCTCCTTTACAGGCTTCCCTGCCCCAGCCCCTTAAGGGTGAAGAGCCTCTCACACTTACATAAGAAGCAGAAACCAAGCACAAGGTGAATTCTTCTAAGGGCAAATGCAAATGTCAGTGTGGCACTAAGTGTGGACAAAGCTAAGCAGCAAGGAGGAAGGAATGAGAGTGGGCTCTCCCTATCTAATGCACGGGAATCAGATGTTCTTCCAACAGTCTCTCAGTCCCACAGTATCACACGGTCTTCTGTGCCACCACCTGAGAGGTGGCTGCTTAGTTCTAATTGGCCACATTGGGAAGAGGAATAAATAAAGAGGTCCACTGACCCCTGCCAACCCACAAGACCATCTTCTTGGTACTACATGAGGCTTAGGTTTAAAGAGAGGACAAGAATTATGTATTACTAAGCAGTCCTACCTAACACTGACAAAGCATTGCTTCTGAGCTATGCCCTGCAAGTTTTTCGCTCTGTGTGAAATCTCTTCCTTGGAGACAAGTTTCCCCACTGATTAGCAACAAGGCCCAAGTCTTTCCCTTCCCAAGCACAAGACTCCTGGGGCAATCCCAATTCTTTGGGGTTCATTATGTCAGTAGTCGGACAGCCAAAGGGAAGAGCACAAGTGGTCTCTGTAGGATATCTATCTGTACTCCTAGTTACAATCTTATACGAAGCCCACTGCCTCATTCACTTGTTATTTCCCCAGATACAGTTATGTTACTAGTTGGGCATGAAACCAGTGCTGGACAATGCTCAGAAATTCACTCAACACACTCAAATTCATAAAGAAAATGGTAAACTCAACCTCATTAAGTAGACAAAGACTATAAACAAAGGCCCCACCCTTGATGATCAAAATACAAGATCAATCACTTTTGCTAATGTTTCAGGTATTAAAATGAAAACAGCTTTCAGTACCTTCTACTCTAGTTCCAAAGAGAAAAATGAGTAAGAACTAATACTTGTCAAGCTGTCCATGTAGAGAAAAGTCATGTAGAAGTTATGCACAGACTGTGACCCTCTGCCCTACTAATCTCTCACCTGGGAAATTAATCTTAATCAATACACCAGAAGGAAGAAGTGATGAGCACACAGTTGCATATAGAAGTAGAAGCAAAAAGCATATGAGGTTAAGCTCTTAAATATGAACTTGAGTGTTGGAGGGAATCTGTCCCCTCTCACATGCAAACCATTCAGCCACCCTGGCAAACATTTTCAGTTGACCATGTAACAGAAACTGAGAGACAATGACAATACTATCAAAACATGTATGCATGAACCAAGATAACAAGAGTGCTTTCTTTTTGGATATTTTACTCAGTAATGTCACTGTCAGATGAGAATAAAGGAGCAGCCCTGTGTTTGTCTGTGACAAGCCTGGAGGGCAGGTGTCAGGACAGGAAGACAAGCAGGAAGCAGTCTTATGAACATGGAAATGTCACCTTAGCAAAGGGTATATTCTGGCTAGATTTAAAGAGATATGCCAGGCATACTTACTAGAATGCAGCCAATAAAAACACAAATTTTGTAACAAACTATCATACTTAGAACTTAATGCACTGGGAAATCTAGCTAATTAAAATCCTGAGTCAAATGAATGCTTTCCCAAAAGAAATAAATGGATCATTCCTTCCATTGTATTTGACTATTTTGACACCCCCCCCCCAAAAAAAAACCTTCAAACCTTTTTAAAAGAGAAGACTATCTTAGGCTAGGGAGATAGCTCAGTAGATAAAAACACTTCAAAAGCCTGATGAGCTGAGTTCAATCCCCAGAACCTGTCTAACGATGGAAGGAGAGAATGGACTCCATAGAGTTGTCCTCTGACCTCCACATGTATACATCATAAACACATATACAATAGCAATAAAAATTTTTAAAGTGGGAGAGATGAACATCTGTACCAAGTATCAGCCAGTGAGAGATTTCTGAGTGAGCTCCATGATGGGAGGGGCTTCTTCATCTCCACCCCCACCCCCGCCAATGATGCTCCAGGTCACAGTCCAGCTAAACTCTCTTCTCACTGTTACCCCATGAATCATAAGCTCTGAGGGATTCAGGAGGTCTGTACCTGGGAGACAAAAGCCTGTCATTCTGAAAATATGCTTAAAGTACTTCATGAGACGAAATACAACTAATCTTTTTTTTTTTTTTTTTTTTTGGTTTTTCGAGACAGCGCCTTTCCTGGGACTCACTTGGTAGCCCAGGCTGGCCTCGAACTCACAGAGATCCGCCTGGCTCTGCCTCTCGAGTGCTGGGATTAAAGGCGTGCGCCACCACCGCCCGGCCACAACTAATCTTTTAAAGACAGTAAGAATTATTTCTCAGAACAGAATCATCCTTAGTATCCACAGGACACTGGTTCCTCTTTCTCTCCTCTCTCTCTCTCTCTCTCTCTCTCTCTCTCTCTCTCTCTCTCTCTCTCTCTCTGTGTGTGTGTGTGTGTGTGTGTGTGTGTGTGTGTGTGTGTGTGTGTTCATGTGTACTCATGCATGCCTGAGTGTTGGTGCCTGCAGAGGCCACAGGCATCAGATCCTCTAGAACTGGAGTTACAAGAATTTGACATGGATGCTGGTAGGTGGACTCAGGTTCTCTGCAAGAGCAGTAAGCACTCTAACTCTCTCTGTCCCCTTCCTCTTGTTTTTGAGACAAGCGTCTCTGAATTGGCCAGTAAGCCCCAGGGATCCTCCTCTCTATCTCCTGAGCACTGGCATTACTAGTGATTTGACTCAGGTACATCACTAATTGGGTTATCTCTCCAACCAGTACATTTTATTATCCTCAGATGGCTCGTGACACTTAACACAATATGAATGTTATGCCAATGGCTGCCATGTGTCATTTAGGAAAAAGCAATGAAGGAAAATGTATACACTCCAAACAGAGGCAATATTTGTTTTTTCGAGACAGGGTTTCTCTGTGTAGCCCTGGCTATCCTGGAACTCACTCTGTAGACCAGGTTGACCTCTAACTCAGAAAACTGCCTGCCTCTTCCTTCCAAATGCTGGAGTTAGAGGCATGTGCCACCACTGCCCAGCCAGAGGCAAAATCTTTAAAGTAATTTTTAAGTTTTTATTATTATTTTATGTATATGTGTATTTTGCCTGCATGTGTATCTGTGCACAACATACATGCCTGGTGTTCATGGAGACAAGAAGGCATCAGATCCCCTGGAACTGGAGTTACAGGTGGTTGTGAGCTGCCATGTGGGTGCTGGAAACTGAACCTGGGTCATTATGAGAAAGCAGGCAGTGGCAGCTCTTGGCAGCTCTTAACTGTCAAGCCATCTCTAGCCTCCTTAAAAATGTTTTTAATTCTGTGGTTGGTTTGGGCAGGGAAAATTTTAGTGACATGAGAAGAGGACCCCTGCACCCTGGAATGAAGTTGAAACCTCCCACCAGCAAAGCAAGAATTCTCTAGCACAGGTGACCGTGCTGCTCAAGGCCTTGCTCTCTCCCAGATGTGAAGTGGCACTTTTCTAGGGACCTCATCAGAATCCCCATTAATGGGGAAAGGACATAACAGTGGCTTCTGGTTTTACCTCCTCAGGCTATAATCTCATCCTAGGCACGGTTGGAGCCACCTCACTATCTCATCAAAAGAATAAGAAAAGGGGAGGAAAACTGTAGTAATCTCTTGAGATGTAACTTGAGAGCCATCAAATGGTATATATGGCCAATACTAAGACAATTAATTGTGTCTCTCCCTTGAGGAACCCCTGTCCATGCTTGTATATATTATTTTCCCCTACTGTCCCTTGGAAAGCACACCCCCCAACACACACACCTGAGTGTGTCTTACTTTCTTCTTACTGGCTCTCTTCTTCTAAACCCTCATACTTAAGACTGTGTTCAAATATCTCCAATAAAATTTCCAACTCTGCTTACTCATAAGCCAGCTAGTCCTGAACCTCTTTTGAGCAGCCATGACTCCCAGTTCTGTTGGAGTTGAGGTCCCTAACAGTGTAAGCATCTCCTGCCTCAGGCTGCTGAGGGTGACAGCTGAAGCTGTGTCTCTGCACCCTCACTGCCGATTGGCTGAACCTACACATCTGTGGATACAGGGCTGCCCTTACTCGGGTATGAAAATCTCAAGGATTTGCCTGGCTCCTATGAGGTCTTCTGACACACTCTCACATTCATGTAAAATGCCTGGAGCCCACAGAAGTGTGTAAGCCCTGAAACAGAACACAGAGTCTAGAATTATCCCTGTGTCAATCACTCTCCACCCAGTGTTTACAGCAACACTGTAGGACTTGAGGCACCAGGGCCTAGCCGACCCAATTCAGACTAGGCATCAAGTAAATCCCTTAAAAAGGACACCTCTATTTCTTCTTCCTCAGAAAGAGAGAAATGTTCGCCTGGAAGTTAATCTTAGGAAAAGAAACTTAAACTTATCAAAATAGCCTTATTTTATCTTGTTTAGCAAATTGATTGATACTAATTCTACGCCATGTTGTGCTAATCTTACAAAATTTAAGATGGTGTCCTGAGTTTTTGTTTGATTTTCTTTTCCCTGAATAATTGTGTAAAGCAAGAAAACATGGGTCTGCCTGGGGCTTTCTTGTTTACTCCTAACTTTTCGGTTTCTCTGACATCCTTCCTTGTTGTGAGATCTCTGTGTAGCCCTGACTATCCTGGAACTTCTTCATCCCCTCTTCATCCCACCACAGCATGCACCAGCAGCTTTCATGGGATTTCCACATCACTTTTGTTAACTTCTATGAAGTCCTGTGTTTTTTCCCCTAGATATGGAATTTTACTATTTAACTGATTTGCTCTAGATGTGTCTGTCATTATCAGGTATTTAACCCCAACCATCAGGAGAACTTGACAAAGTCACCGCCTTGGTGGCAGGGAGTAGTGTAATGGTAGCTGACTGCAGGTGACAGAGCACGGGTATAAAATTTGTTCTGGGGCTGGAGAAATGACTCAGTGGTTAAGAGCACTGGCTGCTCTTCCAGAGGACCTGGGTTCAATTCCTAACACCAACATGGCAGGTCACAACTGTCTGTAGCTCCAGTTCCAGGGAATCTGACACTCTCACACAAATGCACATAAAATAAAGTTAAATAAATTATTTTTTTAAAAAAATTTGTTCTGAGGTCTAATGACAGTACTGCTAGCATTCAAATGAACACTAGTGTACAAACCAAGCTGAAGATAGAAAACATCACAGGGGGAATTAATTGAAAAAAGGGACCAAGGGTCAGAATGGATATTTGCCAAAGACATATAAATGGCCAACAATATATGAAAAAATGTTTAAAGTTATTAATCATCAGAAGAACATAAATCAAAGCCACAATGAAATATCATATTGTGACTTTTACCAAAAATAAAAACAATAGCCGGGTGATGGTGGCACATGCCTTTCATCTCAGCACTCGGGAGGCAGAGGCAGAAGGATCTCTGTGAGTTTGACGCCAGCCTGGTCTACAGAGTGAGTTCCAGGACAGACAGGGCTACACAGTGAATCCCTGTCTCAAAAATAACAAAATAATAATAATGAACAAAAAATAAAAACAATAACAATGCTAATGAGGGAATGGAAGAAAGATTTTTGTAATTGTGGTACCATTGTAACTGAATATAGCCATAGTAAAGATTCCCTGAACAATTAAAATTGCTGTACAGAGTGGCACACACCTCTAATCATAGCACTTGGAAATCTAAGGCAGGCAAATTATAAAGTAATGGCTACATAGCAAGACCCTGTATCAAACAAAACAAAAAAGAAAAAACTTAAAAATAGAACTAATGTATGGCAACTCCACTTGCAGGTATGTATCCAAAGGTAATGAAGTCAGTGTCATAAAGAGATGTCTGTATAACTGACTTATGACTCCCAACAACCAAATGGGATCAGCCTGAGTATCCATCAGTGGGTGAACAGATAATGAAAATGCAATACAGACACAAAGTGGGATAGTATTTGGTCTTAAGAAGTAATGAAATCCCACCATTTACACCAAAATAGAGGAGTTTAGAGGTCATTGTGCTAAGTGAAATAAGCCAGGCACAAAAGATAAATCCTGCAAGAGCTCATTTGTGTGAAATCTAAAACATTCAAAAGAATAGAAAGAATAACAGTGGTTGCTGTGGATGTCCAGGATGATGTTGGTATTGGGTAAAAACTAGGATCAAATGAGCAGCGTGGAGGTGTTGTCACTTTTACTGTATAGTATACTTGAAGGTAGGTAGAACTTAGCTGTTCTCTTCACACACAGGTAAGTAAGTGAAATGAAGCCATATGACAAACATTGAACTGCTGACTTGAGTGAATTGTGGTATTGCTGATCTTGCTCCCCTACTTCCCCATCTCCAAAGATCACTTCTACTGTTTCTCCTCCTGTTCTGTACACCCATACTTTATGATACATTCATAAACAACATCTCTTGGCTTATATTAAACTATTAAATAAATCACCACAAACACATTCTTTCACACCTTTTTCTTTTGCCAGATGATATTTTTTGAGAATTACTTACACTTCTGAGTCACTTAATGCTTTAGGGTAGGGGTACAGGGTCTCATGTAGCCCAGACTGGCCTAGAACTCATTATGTAGCTGAGAAGGATCTTCAACTCCTAATTCTCCTGCCTCTACCTGAGTGCCAGGATGACAGGTGTGTGTTGTATGCCCAGCTTGATTTATTCATTTTTGTTGCTCACTATGAAACAGTATCTGCATGAACCATAATTTATTCATCATTGATGGACAGCTTTTTCTAATCTTTTTGCCTTTCCAAAAGATTCTGTAATAAGCATTCTGGTAGGACTGCTTGTATGCATGGGGCTGAGTCGTGGCCAGCAGATGGGAGCTGATTCCCATACGCCATGAGCAGGTGAGCTCAGACACAGAGTGTCAGGATCTGAGTAGTGACATCATTGCTGTGACATCCTTACCATGTGTACTAAAGGGCTGGTGTGCAACAGACTGGAAATTTTAGAAATTTTACCATAGACTATTGAGAAGCATACTCTAGAAGGACCACAAAAAGGGGCTACACTGTGAGTTGTGAGGTGCAGACATTTCCACCAACAAAAATCTAGGCTACCCTCCACCAGAGGTGGATGAGCCCTCCTTGTCAGCAGCATGGCGTCTACAGATCCTGCTGCTCCACAGCCACCTAAGCTTTTGGGAGCTTTGGCCTTTCAACTGTAGCTTTTGTCTTTCTAGTACCTTCTTGATGGCTGTTTGCACATTTTCCCTACAGGAGGGCACCCACCTTTCCTCAGCTGTCCTGTGCGGAAGCAGCTTTTTCCGACAGTGCCAATCAGGCAGTCAAAGGCCATCTCCTTGGCATTGAGATGGAGGAGCTGGCTGGCCTCCACAAAGCGCTTGGTGATGTCCAGAGGATTGGCACCTGCTGAGGGAATGAGCAAATACAAAGTGTTTTCCTTCTGGCATGGATGACTCTTCCAGAAAAAGACCTTTGCAAATGGCCCAGAAATAGTGAAAAACTAGGAAGGCCCAGGAAAAGGTGAAGACTCACTCATGATGTAAGGATGAGGAGCTCCTGACATGCACATTCGATTGAGCAGAGAGCTCAAGATCCATCAGGCAGCACTGGGAAGTCCCCCTGCCTGCCTGCCCGCCTGCCTGCCTGCCTATAGCTGAGCACTGAGGCCTCCAAGAGGCAGCTGCTGACACTGCTTTAGGTTCTTCCTCAGCCCTGGAATGATGCCCTCAGTTTGGAGGCACTGGGCTCAGAAATTTCCTTGGCATTGGCTGGACCAAACTCTTGGTTCACAAATTCTATGTCTTCACTCTTCAATGCAGCTCTGCCTACCTCTGCACCATCACTGTAAACCCTTCCTTCAGTGTCTATAACTTCTCACTGCCACTACTGCTAACTTTCAAATGAGCACTCCAGAGATGGGTGACTGGGAGGGAAGTGGGAGAGCAGAGGGTGCAAAAGGAGGGTACTGGGCAGGGAAGAGGGAAGCACTGCTCTTGCAGCAGACCCATGGCCACCACTCCCATTCCCAGTGCATACTTATACAGGTTAAGTATCCCTTACCCCAGTGCTTGGGGCTAAAAGAGTGGAGCTTTGGAGAGATTGGGGTTTGGGAATGTCTTCCTGTACATACTGAGATATCTGGGGATGGACTCAAAGACATGGAATTCTCTGATGTTTCATGTGTATCCTGTATGCAGACTGAAGATTGTCTTACATGTAAATCATCATGCATCATCAGCTGTGGAATGTTCTGTGGCATTATGTGAGCACTCAACATCCTCAGACTGCAGAGTATTTTAGATTCTGGACTGTGGATGCTCAACTCTCTCTCTCTCTCTCTCTCTCTCTCTCTCTCTCTCTCTCTCTCTCTCTCTCTCTCTCTCTTCTCTCCCCTCTCTCTCTCTCTCTCTCTCTCTCTCTCTCTCTCTCTCTCTCTCTCTCTCTCTCACACACACACACACACACACACACACACACACCCCTGTGCAGAAATGGAGGGGAATCTGTGAGCAGCCTTACCAGAGGCAGACTCCACCATGGCCTTCATCTTCAGGGAAAGCAGCTCTGTCAGCAGGTGGATGGACTGCCGCTGGAACTTGTGCAGGGTATCTTGGCCAGGGGGGACCACTCGAGCAGAAGCAGGGGTGGGGGCCGAGTGCTTGCCCCCGCTGGTGGCTGTGAGAAGTATTGGGGGTGGTGGTGGTGGAGCTGGCTTCTTCTGGATGGGGGGCTGCACTGGGATCACTTCTGCAAGCACTACTGTAGGAGCCCCAAAGGTGATTACCAGATCCTGGATGTCAGATGGGGTGGGCACTGCAGGGTCGCTGATGAGCTCCTCCCAGGTGAACTCAAAGATATTCCTGATGCCTTTTGGGATGGAAATGCCTGCGTTTCGGCAGACAATGAGGAGTTTGGAGACGTGGGCCAGCAGTTTGGGAGCTGTGGCTGAGTATTGTAGGAACAGTTCTCGGTTACTTTTGACCTGGTTCATGTCGTCTGGGCAAGCATACTGCTAGGTGATACTGTCCATCTCAGAGGAGAAGGACCTTCAGCTGTAAAGACTCAGCAGTCTGAGAAGTGAAGTGACTAGGGTCAGAAGCTCTTACCTACAGAGAAGCCTTGGGAAAAGATGGAGTGCACATGCAGAAATAACCCTCACAGGTCATCGAGCCAGCAGTTTGTCTCAGAAGGATAAGGAAGTTGCTGGTCATTTTTTCATGCTAGAACAAAGCATTGTTCCCTTCCCTCATCTTTCCAGGAACAGCAATGAGTGAGTTACATTGGGACAGGCCTGCTGCTGAGGATGGGCCCAGAGAAGTTCCAGAGAGGGTCACAGAAACTGAGTACCTAGATGAACAAAAGGGCCAGGGCAAGGAGGAAAGTCTCACCAAACCTTTTGTAGTTAGTGACCTGAGGGTGGAAGATCTGCCTGTGGTCTACTGATAAAAGCCTGCAAAAACAAAAGGATGCCATTGGCTCTCTCCAGAGACAAGGGACATGGGAGCTCCTGGTTACAAACCTGGGATGGGCATTGGATTACTCAACACATACAACCTAGGCCAGGTGGCAAAGCATAAAGGATAATGCAATTCCACAGTTCAATATCTGATACCACAGGCCACATTCCACCAAGTTTAGGACAGCAACAATTGGTAAATGCACTGTTAGAAGGATGCCATTGATGTAACACAACTACCAAGAGGTTACAGTGTGAAAAAAATGCATACCCTTACATTAGTGGACTGTGGGAAGCATTTTCCCTCTTTTTTTTTTTTTTTTTTTTGGTTTTTTGAGACAGGTTTTCTCTGCGCAGCTTTGGTGCTTGTCCTGGATCTCGCTCTGTAGACCAGGCTGGCCTGGAACTCACAGAGATCCACCTGCCTCTGCCTCCAGAGTGCTGGGATTAAAGGCATGTGCTACCACCGCCCGGCAGCATTTTCCCTCTTTAACAGAGCTGCCTGAGGGCTCTCAGTGTTCAAGTAAGCATGGGTGGGTGGGGGGTGTTGGGTTTAGCCTATAACACATCTATGAAAATATAAATCCTCCTTTGGCCCTTATGCTGGACAAGAACAATGCCCAACAATGCCTGCTTATTTCTGAGGGCCTTCATGAGGATATAAACCTGCGCAGGAGGGCAACGTGCAGGACTGTCCATTTGAAGGAAGCTCAAGCAGGATTTTCTTTCCTCTTGTGGCCTTTCCAGCATCTCTCTGCAGTGCTGGCTCATCTCTGCCATCTATCTAGAAGCCAATCCAGCACGTTTGCCATGATGTAACCACAAGAGCAGAGGGCAGGCTGCTGGCTGCACCAGCAGTGAGTGCAGCTGTCCAGCCATCTCTTTTTCCACTTTCCATCCTGACCACCACTTTTCCACACAGGCAATCCTCTTCCCCTTTTCAAGCTCTGATCTTGGGGGCCACCCCAAGTTCCAGGACCATTCCAGGACAGCTCCTCAGGCACACACCTGTAGCACTTGCAGAGAAGGTCCAGGCCCACTAGCTGTGCACAACCTGTCGTGAGAAGACTTTTCTCTCTCCTAACTTGCTGATGAGGGACCAGAGCTCTGGATTGGGAGATGTCTATCCCTAGAGTCAAAGCATGGAGGCTTTTGCAAATACTATACCACTTCTCCCTGGCCTTTGAGTTATCCCATCTATCTTTGCCCATCTATCAGGAACAAAGTTCCCAAGCAGCAAGAGTCCAATAGCACAAAGCTCCTAACATTCTACAGAATTGAAGACAAAGTGGCTTCCTGTGTCTATCCGCTGACCTCTGGCATTGCCATTTCTTAGCTTTGCAGACTCAGAAAAATAGATTTGTTCTGGAATGGTCAGTCCACAGAACAAAGATACTACTCAGAATCTCAGGGATTAGGGCAGTTAATCAAAGAGGTCTGACCCTAACTGTACAGGGCAAATGATGATGACAATGACATTTCTTCTCCCATCACCCTCACCATCCCACCCTCCTCTTTTTCCTCCTCCTCCTTCACTTAGGATTCAAATGAAGAAAAGAAGATAATTAAGCAATCCCTGGAATCCTTGCAATGTTAACTGATTGGGAAACTTCTCCCCCATCCTCCTAACTAGTTCCTACCATTTGAGGTTAATTACAAAGATATGCCATACAAATAGATAAAAGACAATTCTTCAAACAGGCTTACTGAGCTATAACACCCACACCATATGCCTCAGTTTTTGTAACATGAACATTTTTGTGTCATATATTCAGAAATGCAGCCAATATTACTATGTATTTTAGAGTAGTTCATCTAGCCTGTCTATATAGACTTATCTGTTTTTAAGATTTTTTAATTATTTTAATTAGGTATAGATGTATATGTCTACATGTGGGTATGTACACGTTAGTGCAGGTGCCTGCAGAGGCCAGGGGCATGGGATCCCCTTGGAACTGAAGTTACAGACAGTTGTAAGCTGCCTTTCATGTGTGCTATAAACTGATCTTAGGTCCACTTGAAGAGCAGTAAATGCTGTTAACCACTGAGACATCTTTCCAGCCCCAGATTTGCCCCTTATTTTTTATGTATGTGTATATATACATTTATGTGCATGTTCATGTAAGCATGTAGAGACTAGAGATCAATCTTGGGTATTGTTTCTCAAGAGCCACACACACTTTTTTTTTTTTTTTTTAGGCAGAGTCTTTTACAGGAGCCTGGGAGTCACTTATAGGCTAGACCAGATGATCAGTGAGTCCCAGGAATCTGTCTCTCCCCAGTACTGGTATTACAATACAAACTACCACACATGGCAAATATGGTACTGAGGGTCAAATTCAGGCCCTCATGCTTGCACAACTGCTGGGAAAGTCTTTTTGTATGCTGTGAAGGTTTTGCTCCGATTGATTGATAAATAAAATGCTGATTGGCCAATAGCCAGGCAGGAAGTATATTGTAGGTGGGATAAGGAGAGAGGAGAATTTTGGGAAGCAGAAGGCTGAGTCAGGAGATATTGCCAGCTGCAGCCACGAGAAGCAAGATGTACAGATACCGGTAAGCCACGAGCCACGTGGCAAGGTATAGATTTATAGAAATGGGTTAATTTAAGGTGTAAGATCTAGCTAGCAAGAAGCCTGCCATTAGGCCAAACAGTTTTAATTAATATAAACATCTGTGTGTTTATTTGGGTCTGAGCAGCTGCAAGCCAGGTGGGACCAGGAAAACTTCTGGCTACACACAACAAGCAAGATATCAACTGAGCTATCTCCCAATACCCCGTGTTTGCCTTTTCTGGACATTTAATATAAATAGAATCATGAATTATGTGGTCCTTCCTATCCCTTTAGGAGATGTTGGCACTTGATGGCTACTGGACTAAGAAGTCATGTTTGTTTGAAAATATGGCCACTGGTATGGTGCCTATGTACCAGCTGATGGACCCACTTCCATGCATATACCAGCAACACTAATTGGACTTGATAGGCATGGTGGTTTAAATGAGAAATGTCCCAGGCTCATGTATTCGAACACTTGGTCCTAGACTGGTGGCACTATTTTGGGAGAAGTTATGGGAACCTTTTGGAGATGCAGGCTTGCTGACATAAGTATCACAGGGGTTGGCTTGGAGAATTTATATCCTTGCCTCACTTCCTATCTTTCTCTCTATCTCTCTCTGTGTCTCTGTCTCTCTCTCTCTCTGCTTTGAGTATATAAAGTTGTAATTAGTCAGCTTCCTGTTCCTGCCATCATGCCACACCTTCTTGGACATTACAGGCTTTCCCTCTGGAACTGTGAGCCAAAGTAAACTCTTGCTTCTGTAAGTTGCTTATGGTCATGGTATTTTAATCACAGAAAAGGGAAAATAGCCGATATAGTGGGCTTTAAAAAAAAAAAAAAAAAAAAAAGAAATGAAGAAGACATGGAGTTACCAAGTGAAAAGATTAGGGGATTTTAGAGGGGATTAGTGGGAAGGAATGGGGTGTGTGTGTGGATATGGTCAAAATACATTATATGCATGTATGAAATTCTCAAAAAATAAAAACATAAATATATATGTGGTCCTTTCTGATGGTTGTTTTGTTTGCCATGATGCTTTTAAAATTTATCCATGATGGGCCAGGCATGATGGCACATGCCTTAATTTTAGCACTTGGGAAGCAGAGACAGGCAGATTTCTGAGCTCAAGGCTAGCCTGGTCTATAGAGCAAGTTTCAGAACAGTCAAGGTTACACAAAGAAACCTTGTCTCCAAAAAAAAAAAAAAAAAAAAAAATAGCCATGACCTGGAGACATGGATCATCAGTTCAGAGTGACCCAGGTTCAATTCCTAGAACCCACATGGTAGCTTACAACCATCTGTAACTCCAGACCCAGGGTATCTAATGCCCCTCTTCTGGCCTCTTCAGGCACTGCACACATAGTGCACAGACACATATGCATACAAAACACTCATATACATAAAAACAAATAATTTTTAACAGTTCACTCATATAACAGCATTTATAAGTACTTCATTACTTTTTGTGTCTTATTGCTGTTTGTTGAGACAGTCTCACTGTAGATCTGGCTTGCCTGAAGCTATGTAGACCAGGCTGGCCTCAGTACTTCCAGAGATCCATTTATCTCTGCCTCCTTAGTGCTGGGGCTTAGTGCATGTATCATGGGGCTGGAGAAATGGTTCAGTGGTTAAGAGCACTGGCTGCTCTTCTAGAGGACCCAGGTTCAATTCCCAGCACCAACATGGTGGCTCACAGCCATCTATAACTCCAGTTCTAGATTTGATGCCTTCCTCTGGCCTTGAGGGCACCAGCCATGCATATGGTGCATAAACATATATGTAGACAAAATACCCATACATAAAGCAAACAAACAAAAACAAGTCTTGTTTTTTATTTTATCATTATGTTTGTGCATGTGTGATGATCAGAGAACAACTGTGTGTAGTTGACCTTCTCCTTCTACTTTTACATGGGTTCAAAGGGCTGAACTCGTTACCCAGGCTTGCACAACAAGCACTTTACCTGCTGAGCCATCTCGCTAGCCCATATATTATTTGTGGGGAAGGGGGAAGGAATTACATGTGTGGGAGGGTACATGTGCACGTGTGGGTGTAAATGGAGGCTACAGGCTAATTTTTAGTGACTTTCTTGATCATTCTCCATTTCACTTTTGTTTTTTTTTAGACAGTGTCTTTCTCTAAAACTAGAGCTCACTGATTGGCTGGACTGGCTGGCCAATGAATTGTAAGAGATATTCCTGTCTTTGTCTCTCCCCACCCCCATTCACTCTTCACACCACACTGGGGCTATAGCTGTGCCAGGCAGGAGTGATAGGGATCAGAACTCAGTTTCTCTTGCTTGCACAGAAGACACTTTACTGATTGGGCCATCTCTCCAGTGCTCAATGTTCACCTTTCTGAAGAACTGCCAGACTTTACCAAAGCAGCATCACTGCTTCACAGTCACCAGCAATGTTATGGAGGTCCCAATTTCTATATGCCTTTGTGGACAAATCCTATTATTATTGTTTTGATTCTTGTATCATCACAGTGGATATGAAGTTAGTAATTTGATTTACAATCCCACATGTCTAGTGATGCTAAGTACTTTCCCGCATGCTTACCAAGTATTCTGTATACTTGGAAACATATCTACTCAGACCTAACAACCAATTTAAAAAGAAATGTTATTTTAATTAAATGCACAAATAACATTACTACATCTCTTCAAAATTTGCCTTAAAAAGTGCCTTACTACACTCTACCTATAAGATGAAGGTGAAGCTGTTGGGTAGAGGACCTTGAGACTTACCTTTAAAGGAGGCTGCCTTTATGGGATGAACACCTTTCAGTCACTCACTGCCCTTCTCATATGTCTTGCCTGGAAGGGATGAGATGGGTATATTCCCAGCAGTCATTTTGAACCATGAGGTTACCTTGAAGAGGGAAGCCATGAGCTAGGGGTAACCATACAGAACAACAGAACCTGGACTCCTAATAACATTATGGAACCCCCACACCATCATTTTGCCTGTCTCCAAACTTCTCTCACAGGGAAGATGGGCCTTTTGTGTTTGCTCCTAGTGTCTACAAGCCACTTCTTCATTCACATCTCTATTCTTGCTATCAAATGTGATTTCTGAGAAGTGGCCATTTTAGGTCACCCCCACTCTCTTCCTTGTCTAGCCAATTTTATTCTGCCATTCACTTTTCCAGGATTGAGACATGAGTCTTGCCCTTGAGGAATTCAATGACAAAAGGAAGAATGCAATGAAACTGGCTTACAATAGGAATCACACTTCAGAAAAATGTGCAAAGGCCATGGACATCTGTATTAGTTATGTTTCTATTGAGGTGAGAAAATACCATGACCAAGACAAGTTATGGAAGGAAGGGTTTACAGTTCCAGAGGGATAAGCATCATCGTCACAATGGGGAAACATGGCAGCAGGAAGGCATGGTAGTAGGAACAGCTGAGAGCTTACATTTCAAACTTCAAGCAGCAAGCAGAGAGCAATCTGAAAATGGCACAAGTCTTTAAGCTCTCAAAACCTGTCTCAATGACATAACCCTTAAGCCACACACCCCAACAGTGCCACAAACTGGGGGTCCAAGTATTCGAATGTCTGAGAATATAGAGGGACATCCATTATTCAAAACTACCATATTTCACTCCCTGGCCCCCATAGTCTCATGGCCATATCCTAATGCAAAATACATTCAGTCCAACTTTTAAAATCCCTGTAGTCTTTTAGTCACAATACTGTTTAAAAGCCCAAAGTTTCTTTTGAGGCTCAAGGCAATCTCTCAACTGTAACCTCCTAAAATAAAAAAGCAAATTATATACATCCAAAATACAATGGCATAGACACACATTACCATTTCAAATAGGATGACTGAGGGCATAGTGAGAAAATACTGGACCAAAGCAAGACCAAAACTCAGCAGGGCAAACTCCAAATCCTGTAGCTCCATATCTGATATCAAAGAGCTTATGTGGTTACATCTCTCCAGCTCTGCTGCATGCCTCGCTCTTAGACTGGTCCCACTCCCTATGTTCTTCTCCTTTGGCAGATGTCTCACAGCCCTAGCATCTCCAACATATTGGGGTCTCCAATGCAACACTAGCTTCACACAATGGCTTTTCAGGGTTTCCATACAGGGACTCCCCAGCCAAATGCCTGGCTTCGGCAGCTCTCTGAAACCACAGAGGAAGATTCCACAACCTCTTAACTAGTGTATCCTTCATGACTTTAGAACCAGCACCACACAGGCAATATTGCCAAGTTCAGCTGCCATATTTGGATGAACCCTGGCCCCCACTGAGGCGCATTAGCTGTACTTTTGTTTATTGTTCCTTTCTAGGAGCAGAAAATTCCCTAGACCTTTTCTTTCCACAAGTTGGAAGTTTAGCTAGATGGAGTCTCTCCCCGAAGGCACTCTTCCCTTTATTTTACTATAGATCAGACCTCTCTTTCCTATCTCTTTCAGCACAAGATTTGACTGCAACATTAAGTTTCCTGGTGTTCTTTTTCTCTTAAAACTACATTTTGTATTTTTCTGCTCCACTTGCTCTTTTTATAAGGTTACTAATAATTATGCAACAGAGTCAATACTAGGTGGTCTTAATCTCCTCTGCTAAAGAAATTAGTCCATGGCTTTTAAATTTAATCAGGCAAGTTCTTAAGAAAGCAGCCACATTTTTGCCAAGATATCAATCTTGCACACTTGTTAATAGTTCCTCTTTGAAACCTCTTGTGTTGGGTCTCCACAATCCACATAGCTCCCAGAACTACTGTTTTCCAAGCTCCAACTAAGATGGCCCAGTAAGGTCTGCTTACAGTCTTCAACTGCTTTTCGAATCTAAAGCTCCAAAGTCTTCCACATTCCTCCAGAAAACCAGCATGGACAGGTCTGTCACAGCAATACCCACTTCTGGTAACAACTTGTTACTTTTTTATTGCTGTGATAAAACTCCATGACCAAGACAACTTATGGAGGGAGGGGTTTATTTGGGTTTATGGTTCCAGAGAGATACGCATCACCATCACAATGGGGAAGAATAGCAGCAGGCAGGCATGACAGCAGGAACAGCTTAGAGCTTGAGTTTCAAACCTCAAGCCACAAGCAGAGAACAAACTCAAAATGGTGTAAGTCTTTAAGCTCTCAAAACCTACCTCAGTGACATACCTCCTCCAGTGAGGGCATATCTCCTAAGCACCCCCCACACACACACACACACACAAACAGTGCCACAAAATGGGGGCCAAGCATTTAAATGCCTGAAAATATAGAGGAACATCTATCATTCAAACTACCATAACACCCAAAGAAGTGTCAAAGAAAGCAGATCAAAGGATGTCCCTGACGTTAAGAAGGCACCAAGCAGATAGGAGAGAAAAAACACATTATGGAATAACAGAGCCCTCTGAGGCACAGGGGACCTGGAGAGAGCCACAGATAGAACAGGATCATGCCTGTTGAACTAAAGCTTATAGTTACTGTATGTTCAAACCTTTCATAGCACTGCCAAGGGCACATGATGACAGAATGCATACTTAGCACTTCAGGTCATAATGGAGTTGAAATGTCCCATCATTTAGTGACATCACAGCTGTCACAGCCATGGCAGCACAGTGCAACATATTACTCCTGTTTTTTTGTGACAATGATGTGAGCACACATACCACAAAACAGCAAGGCACATATGATAAGAGGCAAATTTGGGTTGAGATTTAAAAGAAAGGACACACATTCTTCCCTGTCGTGGCACTGAGCCAAGAACACATTTGAGTAAAAGTGCACATAACAATACTCAAAAGGAAAGCAGGCTTTCTCAGGTCATCTGGCCCTGCCTCTCTAATTCCTGGTTCCCTCTGGCTTTAGTTAGAGATGATCTATAAAGGGTTTGGTTGCATAAGGGGATTCGTGTGACTGCCCTATGTACAAGCATGGCTTCTGGTGATGGAACATAAATGCTCACCCTGCTGTCCTCTGAGCTGCCTGGCACATAAAGGTATCTAGAGAGATGCTAGAGAACTCTCTAGCACGGAAGAAAATAGGTCACACAGAGAAGTGCATCTTAGCACACATGATGAGATAGTATGCAGTCTGCTTCCATGTTATGCCAAGGCTCAACATGAAACCCTGGTGATGCAGTTTTGGGGTGCTAACACTTCTAAATAACTGGCTCCTCTGCAGGGACATCCACTGCAGTGTCAACAAGTCCCCACTGAGATGAATTTCCTGAAAGGAACAATCAAGAATGTCTGTCCATGTGACCTAGTGATGTCACTTCTCAAAGTGATGTTCAAAGGGACATTGCGAAGGCAGAGGGAAGGCGGTAGTATAAGATAATAATTGTTAAATCAATCTGAAAGATGCCCTGGCTGGTGGTTCCTTCCTACTAAGTCTGAACGCTGACCTGTGTTTGTGTTTGTGTTACTTTGATGAACTACTAAGCAACAACTAAAAATAACTGGGCAGCTCAGTTTTAGAAATCTTAAATGAAAGCAAACTGGTCCCATGGTGCTTACATTACACACTGCACTGACCACCATTCTCTGGAAATTCAGAATAGTATCTATAGAACTAGAGAAAGACTTAACAGTACAGATTACCTGTGGCTGGAAAACAAGAAACCACATGTCCTGCACAGAGTACCTGTAAACCATAAGACCATGTAGGGAGGCAGAGCCAGGTCTTTTCACAAAACCGCAACCACAATGACTGTGGAATGAAGAGGGTGTAGCAGGTGAGGAAGGAAAGGTGGATACCATGTTCCAGCTCAGGGAAGCTTAATGCTGACAGTGAATAAGACACAGAAGAGGACAAAGTATAGCCTGGAGAAAATGCTTGAAACCAGGCCACACTGACAAAAGCATGTGGGCTTTTGGAGCTTGGGAAAACACGGCAGTTAAAAATGGATTTAAGTGAAAAAGGAGAGGAGGGAGAAACTTAAACTGAGAGTGAAAAGGAAATAAGATCTTAAATGCTCCTATTGGTGGACACTCGTTTATGGTACACACACATGTGCACCTGGATATAAGAAACTACTGCAGAGCACCAATGCTCTGCCAGAGGTCAGAGTTTGTTTAATTGTTTTTGAGACCACATATCACTGAATAACTGTGGCTGACCTGGAACTCACTATGTAGACTAGGGTAGCCTCAGAGATCTGCCTGCCTGAGTGCTGACATTAAAGGCATGTACTGCCAACACCAGCATGGGGCATGGGTTCTTAAGAAAACATGGTTTCACATGAACATCTTGACTTTCCAGTTTCCCAGACATTAACATCAACCCCACCACACTGAAGTCCTCACCAGTACACATGCACCACACTTGCCCACTCTTCAAACATAGAGGCAGATGTTCATAGCCTCTACCAGTACATGGTCCTCATAGCCAGCCAGCATGAGTCTCCTCTCACCATTTCTAAGTCAACAAGTCATTTTCAATATCATCACTCACCTTGGCTATGTAGCATTTTATGTGATCAGTCTGACATATAATTGACTCAGCTTGCCTCACTGGCTCAAAAGGAAATGAGCCACATATGCTGTGGCTACCCTGTTGTGTTAACTGTAAAGACCAGTACCCACCCCCCATTCCAGATTCTAAATTCCATTGCCTCATCTGTATGTCACAACCAGGCCAGCTGAACAGCAACCCAGGGGAATGACCCAAGTCTCTGGCAAATATATAGCTAAGTGCAGCAGGCATCTCATGTATATGGATTTGAATATTCTCCTTTGGGAATTCTGCAGGCTAGCAGAATGATTCACTGCACCAATTCAAATGAACTACACCGATACACACAAGGCCCAGAGAAGAGGTTACAGTGAAAACAGGGAACTCAAAGCAGTCTCCTCTCAAATGTCTGTTTTGTTCTCCCAAGACACCAATGAAACACAGGGATGTTCTTCTGTAGGTTTCACTACTTCCTGCTCCCAAGTTAGACAGTCACCGAATGTCTTGGATGTACACCTAGAAGAAACTAATTTGCCAATCCTTTGGTCACTAATAGGAATACAATGTACAGGGGCCACAAAACCAACAATGATCATTTGGAGCAGTCCTACTCAGAAGAGGTTAACACAGCAAAGGAATTAAACTTCAATTTCACTAATTCAAATTTAAAACTGGTGGGGAAGGAGGCCAGACAACTGAGTCAAGGTGCTTGCCTAGCAAGCCTGGCAACCTAACTTTGAACCTGGAACTAACTCATGTAAAGGTGGACCAGGAGAACCAACTCTACAAAGTTGTCTTACCTCCACATGCATGCTGTGGCATGTACATTCCACACACAAATATACACAAAATAATAACAAAAATTTGAACTTAAAAATTGAAGCTGGGGCTGTAGCTCAGTGACAGTACACTTGACAAGCATGTACAAAACAAAACCCAAAATCTCAAAAAACAAACCAACAAAAATTCTTAAGTTTAAAATTTCACTCAATTCAATTATCAGAAAACTTACGTGTATGGGACAACTTGGATATGAATTTAATTTTTTTCAATTGCTTTATGACATCTAAATACAGATAGCGTTTCTGGTGAAAACTGAGTATGCAAGCCCAGGTACATTGTGGGCTACAGTGCACTCTGGGGACTAAATATGAAAAAAGAGGGCTTAGCAGTTCTAAGTGCTTGTTATCCTTACCGAAGACTCTGTTCCCAACACCCATATAACAGCTCTACCTGTAACTCTAGTTCCAGATGACTCCCTCTTCTAACATCTGAGGGCACCAGGCACACACAGTACACATACATACATGCAAGCACTCAAACATACACATAAAAACAAAAGTGGGTGTGGTGGGGCACATCTTTATTCCAAGCACTCGGGAGGTAGAAGCAGACTTATCTCTGAGTGTGTAGCCAGCCTAGTTTACATAGCAAGTTTCAGGACAGCCAGGGTTACTTAGAGACTCTGTCTAAAAATAGAAAAGAAAATCTTTTAAAAATCCCCCCCCAATTCTAAAAAAGATAAAAAAAAAGGAAACAAAGTATCTCTTCATGGTGCTTGTATCCTGACTATGTACTGAGATGTTCTGGATATATTAAGCTCAATAGAAAAAAAATAATTTCACTTTTTAAATATGGTTATAACAAAGCTAAAATGGCCTGGGAATGTAGTTTAGTTGACAGAATGCTTATCCAACATGCACAAAAGCCCCAGGTTAGATTCCAAGCAAAGCATACACCAGATGTTGATAGTGTACACCTGTAATCCTAGCACTCTGGAGATGGAGGCACAAACAGGGGATCAGAAATGCAATATTGACATTTTGGTCTCTCTGTGACTAGGCATTCCACCACATGGTGCTCAAGGTTCTGGGAACAAGTGATGGCTGAGTGCCCATCCCTCTAGGCTCAGGAACACCAGGAAAAGGAACAGAGTACGTAAAAGCTAGAAGACAGAGAGGACTGTGAAATGCCATCTTCAGGGCACAACACAGTCACTGCACACATGACACAGCACATATAATCTCACAGCAGTTTCAACTACCTGCACGGGACCTCCAAAGGACTGAACTGTCAAGAAGCAATCATTGATTAGGGAGGGGATCATGGGGCCCCACCTCTCCTTGCTGAACAACTGACTACAATGGATTCTGGGGGAAAAGTCATTGTCATTGTCCAGGTTCCAATAGACAGCACTAAACTCATGGTCACACAGTCTCAGATAAAATCAGTGGATCATAGGACAACAAAATGAAAAGAATGTGAAAAAAGGGCTTGTGAGAAAAAGGAGGAGTTGACAGGGGTGGAAGGAAAATAAGGGTAGAAGGTGAGGGGAAAAGGAATGCATTACATACATACATGTATGAAACTGCATAAACTACAAAATGTCCAAGATCATCTCTGCTACACATCAAGTTTGAGCTGCATGAAACTCTCCCAAGAAGGAAAGAAACAGAACTGAAAGTGACCCTTCTCAGTGCATCCCTAGAAGCCAGCACTGAGAGCAGGGATCTGCACTCTCACGAGTCTGCTGACATCTGCTGGACACCCTCACACAAAACTAGTCCACGAGAAACAACTCTCTCAAGTGGATTTCATGCTTGATCTAAGGGATGGAAACACGAAGATAAGCTGGCTTGCCAAAAAGCTTTATAATTGATGTGGTAAAGAGGGGATAAAAAGAGACTTACAGTCTTCAAAATCCCAGAGAAAATATGGCCTGCAGTTACTAGTTGACAGTGGTGAGTGGTTGTACTTGACTGCTTCTGCCCACCAAAGGACTTGTGGTTGCTAGGTCCTCCCATGCCCACTGGCCCACTCAAGGCTCACTACTGCCTGGCTGCCCTCCTGCCTTCTCCTCCCTATCTCACCACACTCTCTTCTTGGTGCTCTGCCTTACAAATGTACTTTCTTTCCAGCATTCACATCATTTGTTTTCCTTTTATTCTGCTTAGAGCTTGCTATGTAGTCCAGGTTAGCCCTAAACTCATTGAGATCCACTTACCTCTGCTCTCTGAGTGCTGGGATTAAAGGAGTGCACTACCATACCTGACTCTTTTCTGCTTTTGCTAATTGTTGTGCCATGTCTACTAATTCTACTTCTTTTTTTTCTCCTCTAAGCTGTTTCATTCTGTTGGCTGATTTTATAGTTTCAGCCCTTACTTTTGGGTCTCCGGTTCATCCTGAGTTGACTTTTACATATGGTTTCAGACCAAAGTCTAAACTCATTGCTTTGCCCTGGACAGTAAATTGTGAAATGTGCATTCCTTCCCACTGGATAGTTCTGGCACCCTCATTAAGAGCCAACTGCCCACAAACCCTTGGCTCTATTCTATCCTACTGACCTATGTGCCTGTGTTCTTGTGCCAGTACCACACCATTTGTACTGTGATAGCTTTGCAGTAAGTCTTGAATTAAGAAGTTTGGTCCTCCAACTTTTTTCTGGCTATTCTGGGTCCCTGGCATTTCCATATGAATTTTAGGATGCATTTGTTATTTCTGAGAGAAAAAAAGAAGCAGCTAGGTTAGAGTTTTGATGTATATTAAGATATATCTGCCTGAGGAGATTGACAGGATGACATTATGTCTAGCTTTCCCTTTGCTGTGGAGTGGTGGGGAATATTATTTTAAGGTGTGTTACTTTTGTTTACGTTGCATTTGTTTAACTCTATAAAGCTGTGTTACTGTGCCTGATGGTCTAATAAAGAACTGGCCAATAGCAAGGCAGAAGAAAGGATAGGTGAGGCTGGCAGGCAGAGAGAATATATAGAGGGAGAAAACTGGGAGGAAGATCGAGGAGTCAGAAAAGGAGGACATCAGGGGCTGGCCACCCAGCTACATAACCAGCAAGCCACGGAGTAAGAGCAAGATTTATGGAAGTAAGAGAACAGAAAAAAGCCCAGAGGCAAAAGGTAGACAGGATAATTTAAGATAAGGAAAGTTGGCTAGAAACTAAGTCAAGCTAAGGCTGGACATTCATAAGTAATAATAAGCCTTTAGCCGGGCGGTGGTGGCGCACGCCTTTAATCCCAGCACTCGGGAGGCAGAGCCAGGCGGATCTCTGTGAGTTCAAGGCCAGCCTGGACTACCAAGTGAGTTCCAGGAAAGGAACGCAAAGCTACACAGAGAAACCCTGTCTCAAAAAACCAAAAAAAAAAAAAAAAAAAAAAATAAGCCTTCATCCGTGTGTGAATTTATTAGGGAGCTGGCTGGTGGGCCCCCCAAAAAAGAGTGAAAAACAACCAACAATAGTGGAGCTCAGAGGTAACTTTCAAAGAATGGAATTTATCTAAACTTTCTTGATACTGGGAAAGAAGACTGGGAACAGAAGGTACTAGAAAAAGCATGAGTCTAGAGCTTAGATATAAGTTGTTTAAGTCCTGGACCTGACACTTAGATGCCATATGACCTAGAGTCAGGTGTTGACTCATTCCATATTCTAGTAGGTCATCAGAGGAAGAACCAGGCACTGCAACTCAAAATGCAGTGTATGTGACACAAAGCCATCAAGGAGACCCTCAAAGAGGTAAGGTCTTCCTCAATTCCTCTTTCTATTCCTTCAGGGCACTACAGAGACTTCCCTTGAGTGGAAAGGACCCACTGCTCCCAAAGGCTTGGTGGCCAACTCATGACTGCCTGTCTACAGTTGCATGGGCAAATCCTCTGAACACACCGACATAGCAAGTGATGTCCTTTAGATTCCTGTGCGCCAAACATCCCCATTCAATAAGGATACAGGCAAGGACCTACCTACAATGGGGTCCAAGTCTGACCCACTCAGGCTACAGAGTCAAGAAGCCTCAAGCAATGGAAGCACTAGGAGGCAGTAAGGCAGGAGAGAAAGACAAGGTCAAAGCTCTAATTGGTAAAACTAAGGAGCACTGGTTTCTAACCAGGCTCAGTGGCCTTCAAGAATGCGCAAGTAATTTAGCACAACTCCAGATGTCCGCAGAGACAGGGATGTAGGTAACTGGGTAACATGTTAACACAGATCAACAATCAACTTTTACTTCTCTGAACTGTAGGTGCTCTTTCTGACTTTATGGCTTCAGATGTGACTGCTTAGCTAGTATTCTACCAGCTTCCTTTTTCCACTTTGCCTCCTATAATAGACCCTTATTTGCCTGTTGGACAGGTAAAAACTCCTGATATTGCTCCATCACCTGTCTGGGAAATTGAATCTGTGGAGTAGACACCTGCATACTAGCATGAATGGAGCTCTGTAAGCGAAGTTATGGGTGAGTGTGTTTGTGAAGCAGGATTATAAGCTCCTCAGCAGGGTTATATCCACCTTGGAGAGATGGATCAGTAATTAAGAGCACTGGCTGCTCTTGTAGAGGATCAGGGTTCAGTTCCCAGCACCTACATGGTGGCTCACAATTATCCATAAGTCCAGGTCTAGGGTATCCAATGCCCTCTTCTGACCTCCTTGGGCACCAGGCACACACGTGTTGCACATATACACATGAAGGCAAAACATTAATACACATAAAATAATCTAAAAAAGAAACAAGTTCCTCAGTATCAAATTTCAGATTAGTATTTACCGTTCACACACCTGGAAATCCAAATGAGTTACAACGAGGTCAGCATGGAGGAGAGGAGATAAGTTCCCTCTATACCAAGTGATAAAAAATAAACAGCCAAGTAGCCAATGAGCTCCCATGGGTACACTCACTCCTCCCTGCCAACTAATCTGGCCTCAAGCCTGTGCATCCTAGGGAAAGGACAGGAAGAAAGACATAAAACTCAGTCCTGTCCTGACTTCTGATGACACAAATGCAACCAGCATGCTTTTCAAGGTCATGTGACTTGTTTATAATACGATATCATATCATCTAGTGTTTGGAAAGTGACTGTGGATGCTTGTGGTGGGTTTTCAGGGGCAGAAGTGGATGTGTGTGAAGAGCTGGGTTCCTGGCTCTGGCCAGAGCAATGCCCCAAGTCACTCGGTGCTGATCCCAGTCTGCTCCATGGCTGGCTACTGAAAGGACCAGTTCGTTTTTGACCCACAAAGTAATTTGATGGTGGGGCAAACTCAGGATCTCGCTCAGCCCGGAGTTCTGACTGCTTCTTCGACCAGTAGCCAAAGGAAAATTCTAGTGAAAATAAGAAAGAGTATTATTAGAAACAATTATGAACCAGTTTAATTTACTATAATTATTTTTCAGCTCTTATATGCATTTAAAAGCTACCACAGATTCTCCAAGAACAAGGATAGCAACAAGAAACCCAGCTAAGAAATGGAGTAGCTTTACAACAAGGAAAGGTTAGAGGAAGGTTCTGTGGAGAGGCTGACAGGCTCTGGACCACACTGCCTAAAGGGTACTACAATTACAGAGAAATGAAACAATTATTTGTTGGTGTTGACATGGTAGGTGTTTCACATCAAAGCAGTCTGTCATTTGTTGAGTTCTGGAGGACACAAGGGACTCATCCACTTTGAACAGTGGCTCTTAGATGTCTCTTGTCAGCTCCAACAGCAGGAGCTAATGTTCCACTGAGTATCTTTGAAAGAGGCATAAACAAAGTCTGGGGCAGTGAAGATGGTGGTGGGCACCTTGGTGGAAAATTACAGAAAGATGTGCACGCACAGTGAAGCTCAGGTAAACTTTCAAACAAACAGAAAGGATGGCTAAAGACAGAGTACTTCAGAACACCAAACCTCCATCACACTTGAAAAACAGTTCCTGAAAAGTTACATTCCAAAATGTAAAACCACACCTAAAAGTATGGATTTAAACTTTCTAAGTACTTTTTAGAAATTTACTCTGTGGACAGGATGTCTTTGTAGATTCTGGTCTTTTGTCATCATATTTCCTCATTTCCCTGTTTATAAACTAGTGTCCAGTATGGAGAAGAAACAAGTTCGGAGTCCTGGAGACTTCCTTAAGCCTCAGGAGCACCAAGACTTACTATAGGGCTGATGGTGTAAGGCTCTGGATTCCATCTCTACACCATAAAAATAAAACAAAAAACAATATCTCACCAGAATCTCACTTTGATTTAAAACAAAAACCACCTTTACAAGGGCCTCACTAGGAAATTTTCAAACCTAAAAGCCCCTCCCTACCTTTTCCTCGGTCCCACTCTCGGATGTGTGGCACTCCAGGCTTGGTATCCTTCCTCTCCTGGATGATGACTTCTACCTTGCTGTTCTGGACCACAGGGGTTGGAGCAGGTACAGCCTTTGGTTCTGATGGCGAAAGCTCAGTAACATCTCCATCTGGTTTTGTAAGGAAACAAGACCTTATTACCATGGCTTAAAAATTTAACATACTAAACCAGGAGGTGGTGGTACACGCCTTTAATGCCAGCACTCAAGAGGCGGAGGTAGGCAGATCTCCAAGTTTGAGGCTAGCCTGGTCTATAGAGCAAGTTCCAGGACAGCTAAGAATATACAGAGAAACCCTATCTTGAAAAACCAAAAATAAAAAATAAAAATTTAGCCGGGAGGTGGTAGCACACGCCTTTAATCCCAGGACTTGGGAGGCAGAGGCAGGCAGATCTCTTATGAGTTCAAGGCCCGCCTGGGCCACAGAGTGAGTTCCAGGAAAGGCACAAAGCTACACAAAGAAACCCTGTCTCAAAAAAACAATAAATAAATAAATAAATAAATAAATAAATAAATAAATAAATAAATAAATAAATAAATAAAAATTTAACACACTACTTTTGAAGTAAAACTAATCACTAGTGCTAATAGGAATAGCAAGTATGTCTTACTAGACAGGAGTGAAGTAGTTTGACACTACTTATTTCTCTATGTGAGTGGGTGTAAATGCCATAGCACATGTAGAGGTCAGAGGACAACTTTGTGCAGTTGGCCACACCTTTACCTTGGATTTTTATCACATAATATATGCAGTTATCAAAACATCACATGGCACCCCCCAAATATGAGTAGTTTCTATGTTTCTGTAAATATTTTTAAATTTAAATTTTAAAACCTTATTTCTTATATATGTATACAGCCAAACTTTTAAGTCTTGGTTTATTAAACTGTCATTATAAGAAGCAACTCAATGTGTTATTTATTAATATCCTTGTCTATTGCCTAAAAACATGAGACTGTCATTCTGAAACATTCTGATGACCTGAATCTGAACCAGGGATCTCACAGAGAAAGCAAAAAAACAAATGATTGAAAATTGTCCTCTGACCTCCATACCTGTGCTATGGCAGATACTCATCCACACTGATTCATAAGCCACATACAATAATAAATAACTAAATGGATATATCTAACAGCAATAATAAAAAACTGCTCCTGGTGGTACTTCAAAGGCACATGCTATTTAGAGATAAACTAAGTTGCTGATTCCTACACTGCAACCCTATTGGTGACACGTCGATAGATTTAAGATTTCCCTGTTCAAGTCAGAAATTTAAGTCATGATATACCTCTGTTTTCTTCTTCAGTCCCATCTTCCTTTGATTTTTTCATTTTTTTTTGTCGAAGTTTGGCAAGTCTTGCTTCTAACATAGCCTTTCGCTTTTCTTTTATGTTTTCTCGTTTTATTCTCTGATCTGTTGTCTGCACAGAACAAAAAGTCAAAAAATTATTTACTCGAAGTCAAATACATAACATTTCTGTTTAAAATAATGAAATAATTCTCTTTAAAAATTGCTAATTAATTTTTACAGCACCTCTAAGCAGTTCTCCCCAAGTGCCTTATGAAGAATGTCACAGACCTCTGATGCCTTAGGAAGCTTAGTGAGAACTCACAGAGCACTACTGAAGCCTCCACATGGAAGAAAACAGTCCAGTTCTCTTCTACTCCTCAATCCCTTAACACAACTTCCTATTTCCTCACCCAGATCATCTAAAAATGCCATGTTTGAAACTAAATTTAAAACAGCAGGGCTGAGGGCTGGAATCAGTGGTTAAGCATACTTGCTGCTCTTGCAGAGGACCCAGGTCCAGTTGCCTACACCCACATGGTGGCTTAAAAACCATCCATAATTCCAGTTCTTGGGGATCGAATGTCCTCTGCAGGAACCATGCATGCATATGATACACATACATAGATGCAGGAAGAGCTTACACACAAAAAAATGATAAAAGGAATAATAAAATACAACAGCAGGGCTAGCAAGATGGCTCAGTGAGTAAAGATGCTTGCTGCAATGACGCAAACCTGGCAACTTGAGTTCAATCCCTGGAATCAACTCCATAAAGTTGTCCTCTGGCCACCACACATACCATGACACATTATACACACATATACTACTAATAAGGACAAAACAAAACCCAGCAAAGTACAGGTTACTTTCAAAACAGTTACAATTTTAGAGTTTGACAACCCACAATAATTTGATAGTTACCTATATGCAACCAACAATGGCATTCTGAATATCAATTTTCATTTTATTTACTACATCTTTTTATTCTTCTCTCATACAAATTCATCCTGACTGCAGTTTGCCCTCTTTCCACTCCTCCCAGCCCCAAGCCCAACTCCCTTTTCCCCCAGATCCACTCCTCCTGTTTCCCTTCAAAAAAGAGCAGGCCTCTTATGGGTAAGACTAGGCACAAACCCTCGTATCAGGGCTGGGCAAGGCAACCTAGTGAGAGGAAAAGGGTCCCAAGAGCTGGCAAAAGAGTCAGGGACACCCCCCACTCTCACTGTTTAAGAGTCCCACAAAAACACCAAGCTAACAACCATAATCTATACGCTGAGGACATAGTTCGGACCCACACAGGCTCTGTGATTGTTGCTTCTGTCTCTATAAGCCCCTACAAGTCTTGCTTAGTTGATTCTGTGAGCTGTGTTCTCCTGGTACCCTCAACCTCTCTAGTTCCCATTCTTCCTAACTGTTCTTCCCCCTCTTCCAAGGGGCTTCCCAAGCTCCAAGGGGAGGAATCTGATGGATATCTCCAATTTGGGCTCTCTCTCTACCCAATGTTTGGCAATGGGTTTCTGGATTTACTACAGTTTTTAAAGCATGGCCCATCAATAAAAAAATCATTCAAATCCATAACAAAAACTTTAAATTTAACTTTTACCTGTTCACGAAGCATCTCTAAAGTTTTCATTTGCTTGTTTCTCAACTCTTTGTCTCGAGCAAAGGCAAAATACCCAACACCAAGTTGCCGGGCCTCTGAAATAATCAAAAGTATCAAAAGATTAGATTTCTCTGATTAGCAAACCACAAATACAGTAAGTTCCCTAACAAACCAAAAGAGACACACAGTGATATTTGCACAATTAAAAAAAAAGATAAAAAACAAAAAAGTCAAACAGCTTTACTAAGTGACAAACACATAGACAGGCTACTCGGCCCTGGCTGTCTCTCTTCTCTCTGGGAACGAATTCTTGGGCTAATAGACATGTTAGGAAGAAGTTCCTTAGGCTATGGACAAAGAGGATGGTTTCACCCTCTAAAGCAATCTGACCACGTCAGAGCTGCTGCTCTGTCAGCACCTGGCTTTGTGCCTGCCATTGGCTAGAGCCTTTTAAAAAAGATTTTAAAAGTTGCAAAAACAAAACAAAACAAAAACCACACACACACAAATAAAAAAAACCCTTTCCCCCAAAAACCACAATACCATTTTCCCGAATGTCTTCATAATGGATGGGCCCCATTGGCTTTTTCAGGGCCTCTCTTTCTTCTTCCTCCCATTGCTGGCGCTGAAGTTCTTTCCTCATGTCTTCAGATAATAAAGTTTTTTCATTAGCAGGACTAACGAAACTAGTAGAGGAATAGAAACCTATGTTCAGGTGAGTGCCATGAGACAGTTAACACTTAGTACAGTGGGCAGACCATGGGTAAGTAACACCATTTGGAGCAACAACAGCTCCTACAAAGGTTTGTGACTAAGAAGTCAATACAACTGTTTTAATTTTTTTTTAACATTCATTTATATACTGTGTATATATATACACAGGGGCATCCATGCACACATGTACATATGTCACAGCATGCAAGTAGAGGTAAGGAAACAACTTTTAACTTTCAGGAGTCTATTTTCTCCTTCAAACATTTTGGGTTCCCAGAATTGAACTCAGGTCATTAGGAATTAGCAGCAAGTACTTAAGCCTGATGAGTCATCTTGCTGACCCTATTTTATCATTTCTAAATACTCATACTTACATATGAGTATGATAGGATCTTGCCTCAGTGTTCAAGATAAATGACTTTCCTTCCTACACTTGTCCTGGTTGACATATGGGAGGTGGCCTAGCCAGGAAGGATAAGCCACTGGACTTCTCTGAATGGCCTCTTGTCTGGAGAAACGGATATTGCTAGGGTTCCTCCTGTCCCAGTAGGTGGCCATGGTTTGTGTTGTGGCCTCTATGTGCTTACTCCAGGCCTACCCACAGGATGCCTAAGATGGGAGGGCTCACACAGATGGAGCTTCACCAATACTTCTCCAATAAAGGCTGACTATATAGAATTTTAATCACCAAGATACTTTTGAATGTTATTCCATTAGAAATGCAGTCATGAAGCCTTTGCTTCAATATACAAAGACATATAAATAAAAAGTGAATAAAAGCAAGTGAGCCTTCTCAAATCCCTCTGTCCATAAAGGCTAGTTTGTTAGCTAGGTTTGGGCTCATTCTACATTTGCAATCTAGATCAGACATCCTTCCACTCAACAGTCTACTCGTCCCTTTCAACAGTTACAATGCACATGACCAGAACAGAGTGCCTGCCTGGGAAGCTAAGTCAGAAGAATCACTTAAAGCTAGTTCAAGGCTAGCCCAGGGAATAATGTGATTCATTCTCCCCACTCCCCCAAAAAATGGGTTTCAGAAAAAGAAAATCAATAAATAAATGATAATGACATTCAGGTTGTTTCCTGAGCACAAGTTATGAGCGTCTGGACATATTAACCGCTACAGGCTTCAGTGTATAGTCTTACACATTAAAGATCTTTTTTTTTTTTGTTTTTTTTTTTTTGTTTTTCGAGATACGGTTTCTCCGTGTAGCTTTGCACCTTTCCTGGGACTCACTTGGTAGTCCAGGCTGGCCTTGAACTCACAGAGATCCGCCTGGCTCTGCCACCCGAGTGCTGGGATTAAAGGCATGCGCCACCACCGCTTAACAGAACAACAAATAGTCATTAAGCAGCCTCTCTAAGACAATCCCTGTGGCTGCGTTCCAAACAAAGGTCACATTTCACACTTACAGTCTTCCCTGAAGATTTTTATCCATCTCCAATAGATCTGGCAAATCCTTTCTCATGCAGCGCCGGGATCGGCCCAAAGAGTCCACATAATCCACCCTGAAAGTGAGAAGTTGGGAAGTCAGTACAATGGGCAGATCCCTATGTCAGGAAGTTGGCACTTAAAGAAGTAATGCCATTACAGACCTTGTTACCAAGAAGCTGAGGGACCATTAACACAGAGAAAAAGCTTCTTAATTAGCAGATGACATCCAATAAACTTATTGTGCCCTCCACAAAAACTTCAGTTTTAGAAACTGAAGGAAGAAATTGATCATTTATGTCTCTGATTTCAAAGACAAATTACCAATACAGAAATTGCTGTGACATGGAAGAACTTACTTAAATATAATTGAGACAACTCTAATGTTGTATCTGCATTTGTCCACTGGACTATGTACCCTAGATTTTCATTACTCCCCTCCTCACAGTGCACTGAGGTCTTACTTTCTATTACTGCTCTACTTCTAATTGACATATTCTTTCCAGCAATCTTAGGAGTTTCTTAATGTAAGTCTTGGTATTTTTTGGACCCACTTTAAGAAGAAGACAAACAATATACACTTTTTTTCATCTTTGCCCAAAGCAGACAGTAGGGACAGGGCAAGCTGGGCACCCAGTAAGGTTAAACAAAACACTGAGACTTCCTAACAACACAAAGTATGGGCAGGTTTTCACAGAAAATATCTCCTTTGCACTATGGTACAATAGATTTTTCATATTTGTTATCACAGGCAATGAATCTCCTATAGTCAGGAGCAGAGTCTACAACATACAATTAAGGCTGTGAAACAAGTTAGCAAAGCAACTGAAGGTCAGACTCAGCTAGCTCTGCTATTGCTTGCAATTTCTTTCCTCTCAAGGGATGCCGATTTCCTTTTTAGCCCATGTTTTAAAAACAAATGCTTGGGAATCCACTGCTATAGTCCTACAGATGGCTGTCACAAGAAATCAAACCTGTAACTATATAAAACAGCATCTTTTTTTTTTCTTTCTTCTTTTTTTTTTTTTTAAATGAATGGGAGAAAAAACCATCTAGCCAGATGGTCCATGTAATTATTTACAGTATTTTTGCAGAAAGATTTTCCACCACCTGGAATTTAATTACCAAAAGGATTTATAAGCAGTCACAATTCTGGAGCTTAATTCAAAAACAAAAAAAGTGTGGGAATTGCTTGCTGTTCGTCTTACTGCACCATATGGTGTCATGCAACACCTTCAATTGCCCTCCAAACTCCTCAAATTGCTGACAAATTGCTTGTAATCATACAGGCATTAATAAGAAAAAAAATTAAGACATTAGACCATTCAAAAGAGATGAGAGTTCTGCCTTGAAAAGCAATCACAGCTATTCTGTTCTGGAGCAAGCTTCCAAAACACACAGAACACCGGCAAAGATTTACAGTAGTCAGCAATGGCTCTAGCTCATCAGCAACTGCTTACTGAGCAGTTCCAGCCAGCACAAACCTGGAGAAACTGGGTGATCCAAGGAGGGCTAAGTATCCTAGCTCTACAAGGCTCTAGGGGTATAGGTGGGGTATATGCCAGAAAACACAATTTAGGCAGATTATAAAAACAAGCAATCCGGGCAGTGATAGTGCACACCTTTAATCCCAGCCACTTGGGAGGAAGAGGCAGTACGTTCAAGGCCAGTCTGGTCTACAGAGAGAGCTCCAGGACAGTAATAAGGCCTAGAGTGGATCAACTATAAATAAAGGGTAAGACACAAAAAATAGTTCAGATGAGGAAATAAATATTTAGACTACAAATGATATAGAAAGGCACAGAGAGGCTGTGTTCTTTTCTGTGGTTCCATGTGGCATACAGCCACGTGCCTACCCTTACAAGAGTCTCTAACTTTAGATATAAGTTATTTAAAAGGTAAGAAAGCGGGCTGGAAAGATATAGCTCAGAGGTTAAGAGCACTGGCTGCTCTTCCAGAGGTCCTGAGTTCAATTCCCAGCAACCACATGGTGGCTCTATAATGAGATCTGGTGCCCTCTTCTGGCCTGCAGGCAGAATACTGTATACATAATAAATAAATTCTTAAAAAAAATAAAATAAAATAAAATAAAATAAAAGGTAAGAAAGCATGGACCACAGTAGACACCTTCTATATTATGAAGACAAAGGTTCTCCGCCATCTACAGTAGCAAAATCTTCTCTCTTTATGCATAAATACCTGTCCAAAGGTGCTAGCAAAGGCTAAGAAATCCACAAACAGACCTAAGCAGCTTCTAAGAAATCCCTCAGAACAAGAGTACATGGTCAGGACATCAGTGATATCTAAGCAATGGCAAGCTCTGCTGAATGAGTGTCTAAGTGACATAGAAGACACTGTAAAGGAATTTGCACTCTGATCTGTATAAGGCTGGGTTCTTTCATCCTTTATGTACATACAGGTAAAATTCAGGAAAATGTCAATAATGGAGCTCTGTAAAGTATCTGCTTGTGCTCCCAGAATGAAACACACTTGCTTCTAGGAGAGAATTTAAGGGACATAGTTGTGGCACTGAAGCACTGCATCTCTACTTTTCATGGAAGGAAGCTAGGCCTCAGAGAGACTGCAAATTTATTAGGTCCACACTAGCAGAAGGCAGTACTGGAACCCACACCTCAATACCAAAAAACAATTTAGTTAGAATACAACTTACTGTGCCTACTCTGCCAGTTTCTTTTGCAGGACTCAAAAGGGACCACTGCTGTGGGATGGTCTGTATGTCAAGTGTGTTGCTGATTGGTCAATAAATAAATCACTGATTGGCCAGTGGCCAGGCAGGAAGTATAGGCGGGACAAGGAGGAGAATAAAGCTGGGAAGTGGAAGGCTGAGTCAGAGACACTGCCAGCCACCACGATGACAAACAGGATGACAAACAGCATGTGAAGATGCCGGTAAGCCACGAGCCATGTGGCAAGGTATAGATTTATAGAAATGGATTAATTTAAGCTGTAAGAACAGTTAGCAAGAAGCCTTCCACGGCCATACAGTTTGTAACCAATATAAGTGTCTGTGTTTACTTGGTCCAGTCTGAGCGGCTGTGGGACTGGCAGGTGAGAGAGATTTGTCCTGACTGTGGGCCAGGCAGGAAAACTCTAGCTACAGACCACTTCCTAGGACCTGACATCAGTGCACACAGGTAAAGCAGTAGCATGGTAATAGGGGAGCAGGACATTGACGCACTTCCCAAATATTCTTGGGCCTGGTACCACACTGGGCACAGCAGATGCTCAGTTCTTACCTGCAGTCACTGATGTTACCTTTCCACTGGTGCACTTAAATCTATACAACTGATACACTAGCTTATCCCAACTTAAAGGAGTGTGGTTCTTGGGAGACAGAAAACTCAGGCAGAATAAGAAAAATGATGTGAAAACCATGAAGAAGAATGATTCTCAAAAAGTCAATGCAAGTCTGAGGGGATCACTCTGATCTAATCCCCAATATTACCCACCATTCCTCGCTGGGGTCTTGGGGAGGAGGTATGTCTTTTTCAGAAAACTCTTCTTCATCATCTCTCTCTTCTGCATTTCGAGAATCTCTAGTGGCACCGAGCACCTCCATTTCTTTTCGCTTGTCTATGATCTTCTGTGTGAAATCCACAAGGTACATATCCTCCACTTCCTCATCTAGGGCACAAAAATCAATTTACAGATTCTTTACATTAAAGAAGAAAACTATAGCTGGAACTAAGAAGTGGCCTCACTGCCTGACTGTTCACCTGAGACAATTTACAAAGACACAGCCACCAAAGCACCTGATAGGAAGCTTTAAATAGGTCATCTAAAACACAGACCACAATACACTTTAAAAAGCCTTGAGTTTCCTGCTATGTCATCAACACATTGTGTAAGTAATAAGACCATTTAAGACAACACAGCCATCCGATTTTGAGCAACTCACAGCTAACAACATATAAGAGAAGCAGAACAGCATTTCTCCCAATCAAGATAGTGGACCTTTCTTGCTTTGGTGTAACAGGCCTTTCTAAACACATGAGTTGCATCATTTAACTCTTACACTGGTGTGTGATAGGAAGTGCTTGAAAGGTCCTAACACAGGTAAAGAATGTCCTCTGAAGCTGAGGCATGGTGTGCACACCTTTAATCACAGTGCTTAGGAGGCAGAGGCAGGTAGATCTCTGAATCAAGATCAGCCTGGTCTATAGTGTGCCCAGACTCACACATACTAACATACACAGCCACACACATCATACACATAAACACACACATGCATAAAAATGCGATAAAGTGCCGGGCAGTGGTGGCGCACGCCTTTAAACCCAGCACTCGGGAGGCAGAGGCAAGCGGATCTCTGTAGGTTCAAGGCCAGCCTGGGCTACAGAGTGAGTTCCAAGAAAGGTGCAAAGCTCTGTCTCGAAAAACAAAAAACAAAAACAAAAACAAAATGCAATAAAGCAAAAACATGAAGTTACAAAAAAAAAAAAAAAAAAAAAAAAAAAGCCCATCACAGAAATAAAACTGAAAATACACAGACAACAGGAAAAGGGGCAGTATAACCCCAAGTGCCTACATGGGACCACAATTCCACATACCTTACCTTTTCCATACACATGGCTGTCCCTACATGCAAGGCTGGTCTATTTAAACTGTTTCCTGGTGCCGTGCCTCCTCCTCCAGATGAGATCTGCTGTGAGGGCAGCAGAGCTGGTTCCCTATACTCTCCTGGCCCTTCCTGGCACCTAACAAGCTGCCTGGCACCCAGTGGACCATCAGAATATTACTGAATATTTTCTTGTCTCTATGTAGCCACTGAAAGTTTTGACTTGATTTTTTAATTTTTAATTCCTCCCTCTTAGAATCATTCAAAGAAGTAATCTAATACTGAGGAAATGTATGAAATTATAGACAATAAAGAAATATAAATAAACTTTTGTTTACCTGGAAAATCTCCTTTAGTCATCTTTTCATATAATTTGGCCTTTTCTTCCAATTTCTCCCTAGAGAAAAACAAACAAGTATTAGAAATGGTTTTACAGCTGTCTCTTCTGCCACCAAACTATCAGCCTGACAGTTGCCACCTCCCCTGAAGCCAGTCATGAAAAGATGGGCACAGCATGTGCTGATTGCCCTGCCCTGAAGAGACCTCAGACCCACTTTATCTACTTCATTAGGGCAAGCAGGACCTAAAGCCATACCTGGTACTGAGTAACTGCTCAATAAATATCTGATGAGTGAATAAATGGGATGCACTGAGTTAAGGCTCCAACAATCTAGCTGCTAAATGCAATTTAAGTTACATGTGAAAAGAGAGATGTACCCAAACAACATTTTTCTATTAAAATCTTCCAAAAGGATCACCAGATTCAAGGCAAGCCCCTTTGCCATAGTGTTTTTAGACCAGAATCCTGGTCATTTGTGGCTTATTACACCTTTTTATACCAACATATTTGTTAAAAACATGACAATATCTATTTAAATGTCACAAATAATATACTCACATACTAATATAAGACAACAACCTTGGCATGTCAACAAAGCAGCCTCTCTGCTCACAAAATGTTGGTGGCATTTAGTATGTAGTGACAAGCTAAAAGGGCCAGAAATTCTCTAATTGCCTAAAAAGAAAAGTCCCAAAGAGGCTATCTGTGTCATGATCTCATTAATCACAATAGGAAATTTAACTCCTAATGGGACAAAGAGACTACAAAGTCACATGATTATGACAAGTTACTTAACCTTTCTGTGTCTTAGTTCCTATAAGACTGATGGAAAAGCAAATTCTTTTTATTGCTTCTATGGGTTGTCACAAAAATTAACTTGATAACACAAAGTAATGTCGTCTTCTCATCTTCACTGTTATGTAAGTTAGCAAGGTGGTTCTGTGCGTGTGCGTGTGTCCCTTTAGGTGCCCATGTATGAGTATGCATGTAAAGGCCAGAGGTTGACCTCAAGTATCATTCCTTAGGAGTTAACCACCTTGTTTTTGAGACAGGGTCTCTTAGTGGGACCTGGAGCTCCCTAAAAAAGTTAAGCTGGCTGGAGAGTGAGCCCCAGAGATCTGCCTGTCTCTGCTCCCCAGCAGTGGGATTATAAATCTACAACAACATGCCTCTAACTCAGGTCCTCATGCTCAGCAATCACTTGACCAACTGAGCCATCTCCTCAGTCCAATGAATCTGCAGAGTTCTTATATGTACAAAAGCAGATGGCTATCACGGAAGATGTTACAACATGGAATTCTCCAAGCACAGAAGAAGACTGCTGCTGCCTTTTCTTTACAAAAGAATGCTAGCTAATAAACAGAGGAAACCCACTGATAAATCAGCAGCAGCAAGGCTTACCAACAATACAAACCACATATGGAAATATATTAATGACCAAGATACTTAGTCTCAAAGTTTCCCATCCCAAGTTACTATTAACCACATAAGAGAACGGGCATCTTCATAGTAGAGAACTCTACCAGACTTTTTCTAACCAGTGATCAAACTCATCATCAATAATGACTCAAACTGACAATTATGAGCCTCTAGATAAGATGCACTGTAAGACACAAAGACTACACAGTATTCTTAACAAAGAACTTTAATGTAACCTCACTCAGATATGGGACATGGCAGAAAAAAAACTCACCTGGACCCTTTAAAATGTCAGCAGGATAACTGACAACAAAAGGGAAAAGAATTGGAGAGACTTGAGAACTAAAGGCATGAATGGAATTTAATCTTTGAATCCTGATTTTTCAAGATAGGGTTTCTCTGTTATATCAGCACTGGCTGTCCTGGAACTCACTTTGTGAATCCTGAATTTTTACAAAACCTATTCAGGACATAGTTTGTGCTGGGACAAGTGGTAAAAATCTGAACTATGAGCCACACAGTAGTATTAAATATTATAGTATAATATCCTTGTTCAGATAGATATATACTAAAGTATTCACAGGTAAGTTATCATGACACTTGAAGTCTTCCTCTACAGTTGTGGGGGAAGAACAGAGGAAAGCAAATATGACAATATGCTAATTAGTGAATTTAGGAGACGGGTAGTGTAATGTTCCTTTTACTCTTCTTTTAATTATACTCTTGGTTTAGGAGGAAAAGTCTGGGGTCTCTAAATAATAATATCCTACCATTTAGCCTAGAACACACCACAGGACACTTCTTTTATTTAAAAAAATAAATAATTTTTTAAAATTTACTTTACATTCTGGTTGCAGTTTCCCTTCCCTCCTCTCCTCCTAGTCCCTGTCCCCTTCTCCCCCTCTGTTCCCATCCCCCAATCCACTCTTTTTCTGTTTCTGTTTAGGAAAGTGCAGGTCTCCCATGAGTATCAACAAAACATGGTATATCAAGTTGCAGTAAGACTATGAACCTCCCTATGTATTGAGGCTCGGCAAGGCAACCCAGTATGGGAGTAGGGTCCATGGGCACTTCTTAAGAATGTGTTAAGTTGAAGATGTGGCTCAGTGGACAAAACCATGGGATTCCTTCCCTAGAAATACAAGTTTTAAAAAATTTTGATATAGGCCAGGTGGTGGTAGCCCAAGCCTTTAATCCCAGCACTCAATAGGCAGAAGCATGTGGATCTCTGAGTTCAAGACCAGCCTGATTTACAGAGTGAGTTCCAGGACAAGCAGGGCTATGTAGAGAAAAAACAAACAAGCAACAACAAAAAAATTGTTGCTATAGCTTTTTCTTTTTCTCAGGCTGCTGGAAAGATGGTAGACATTCAGACTGAGTGTGCTTACCAAAAGCAGCCCATGGTCTTTTAAAACAAGAAGTAGGGTCTACTGGCAAGGAAAGAATCCCTTAGTACTACAAGAACATCAGTCTAGGCTTCAAGATGCTCAAAGAGGCCATCGAGGGCACCCAAACAGACAAGAATTGCCTCTTTACTGGTAACATCTCCATCCAAGAGAAGATCCTGTCTGGTGTTGTGACCAAGATGAAGGTACAGAGGACCACTGTCATCTGCTAGAACTAGATCCTCTATATCCACAAGTACAATCGCTTTGAGAAGGACCACAAGAACATATCTGTACACCTGTCCCCTTTTCGGGAATGTACAGACTGGTGACATTGTCACCATGGGAGGGTGCAGGCCCGAGTAATGCAGTATAGTTCAATGTGCTCAAAGTCACCAAGGCTGCCAGCACCAAGAAGCAGAACCACAAGTTTTGAGAGGATGCTGGTCAACTCCCAGAACAAATAAAGTTATTTTCCAAATTAAAAAAAAAATTTTGTTGATATATTTAGTGTGTGCTAAAAGCATAAAACAGGACCCTATTTCATCTTCTAAACTGAAATTGTTCTTTTCTTTTTGTAAGACAACAGATACGTGTAAATTATAGCATTTTTAGAAGACAGCTGGCCCTCCATATCTAGAGTCCACATCTCCAGACTCAACTAAAGAAAAACAATATTCCAAAACAATGTTATATTGTTGCTAATGTATACTGTGTACCTGTCTGTACAGCTTTTCCTTCTTGGCATTATTCCCTAAACAATACAGAATGACTATTTACAAAGCATTTACACCATATTAGGCATAGCAAGTAATCCAGAAATGACCTGAAAGTAAACTGAATGTTTTCACAGACCACACACTATTTTATCTATTTTGAGCATCCTTGAGCTTTGGTATCTGAGGAAGAGTAGGATCCTAGAACCAACCAACGCCCCTCAGATATCAAGGGACACTGTATTTACATTTATAGAGCATTTGGCTAGAAGGATGTCTATCAGATCTGTACATCAGGAAGAGTAACAGCTGGATGTCTATTTCTTGGTTTGGTAACTCCCCTTCCAGGTGTAATACCTTGCTTTGTCTAAAGTCTTCTGCTCCTCAAGCTTTTGTTCAGCATCCTTCTCTGCTCGACTGGAAACGCCGGAATTCTGCTTGGTCCAGATACTTGGCTTCTGGAGAATGATTAAAAAGAACAAAATAAAACCACATGATCACAAAGCAATCTCAACTTGTGCACATCAAAAAGGAGAGAAAGTCCTTAGATCTCAGGAATCATCGAAGAACTACTTATTCTGACAGCTAACTTACAGCCTACGACAGATGTGACATGCACATGACACAGCTGAAGCTGAAGAAAGTCCTAAATCACGTAAAGAATTTCTTCCTGAACTTCACAGAGTTGCTTTCTCAAATGACTTTATCCATGACTGATTACAGCATCATTCAATATTCTAAAGAACATGAGCAGAATACAAAGAAATAGATTACTACCTATAAAAAATTTAAAACTCTTAAAGTCTTTCATATTCTAAGTCTATTTCTACATTTTACAATTGTTTATCTCTGTTTGGACACAAAATACATGCTAATCTTTCATGAGAATGTAAACAATCCACTTATTGATAGCATGTTAAAAAAGAATTTGGGGTCTGGAGAGATGGCTTAGCATTCATTATGAGGGCTTACTGCTCATGCAGAGGACCTTAGTTCAGTTCCCAGCATCCACATTGCTTGGCTCACAACCACATATAACTCTAGTTCCAGGAAATTCAACACCCTTTTCTGGTCTCTGAGGGCATACACACATGACATATGTACGCACACAAGCACACACACAACACACATATGTAAAGTAAATCTTTTTTTAAAGAGTATAAAATAATATTACTAATTTTAATAGTTAACAAAGTTTATGCAAATGTTTATGCAAAAGTCAGGGATTGTTTTTAACATTTACTTATTTAGAGATAACCACTGACACTTTTCAAAAACTTAAAATATAATGTAATTCTTCCATGTTTGGAATCAGTAGAGATATTTTTACCTTATTAGTTGTCTTTGGTTTTCCAAGAACTCCAGAATCTTTTAGAAGTTTTTCTTGTTTGAATTCTTCTTGTTTTCGGAAGAGCTCAGCCTTAAGATCTACCAACTAGAATAAAACAAGAAAGTAAACAAAGATTTCAGCTTCCTGAATATGGACAAGAAACACAAGTCTAAATCTAGAACACCATACAAAATTAAACAGCATTGGGTTTCATTGTAGTTTTGCTACAAATAGAGTTCTACTCCAACTTTCATCACTCAAAGCTTTTTTCTGCCAAGGGGAGAAGGACATAATAGACAAATGAAATCTCCATGTTCAGATTCAATTAATTTCTGAAGCACTTTCTGTTGGTGGGACACACAACCAGAAGTACAGGGTCAAGTTTTACTTGTTAGGTTGTTTTTTTTTTTTTTTTTTTTTGGTGGTGGTTGTTGTTGTTGTTATTTTTGTTTTGTTTTGTTTTGAGACAGGGTTTCTCTATGTAGTCCTGGATGCCCTGGAACTTACTCTGTAGACCAGGCTGGCCTCAAACTCACAGAGATCCACTGCCTCTGCCTACCAAGTGCTGAGGAGATTAAAGGCAAGTGCCACCACTGCCCGGTGACTTAGTTTGTTTTAAAAAGGTTAAGTTTAACTTTAACTGAATCACAGGGTTTGAAAATAGGATAGGGGAACACAGGTGAAGAGAATGGGACAGCTGGGTAAATACATGCACCTACTTCTCAGCTGTATTAGTCTTAACAGTACAAGTGGGGGAAAAATGATATAATGGCAAGTGGTTATATGTACAGGCATTTGTAAATCAGACACTAGTGGCTGACAAGGAAAATAAAAATGACTGAGCTCAGGGGCTAAAGAGATTAGTTAGCAGTTAAGAGCACTTGGTGCTCTTGCAGAAGAATCAGGTTAGGTTCCCAGAACCCACATGTGGCGTACAACCATCCATACATAACACCAGTTCAGGGGATCCAATGCTCTCTTCTGGCTTTTGAGGGCACTGGCACACTTGTGTTGCACATACGAAGGTACAGGCAAAACAGTTATACACAAAATAAATCTTTTTTACGATTCCTTTTATTTATTTATTTATTTATTTATTTATTTTTTGGTTTTTCGAGACAGGGTTTCTCTGTGTAGCTTTGCTCCTTTCCTGGATCTCTTGTAGACCAGGCTGGCCTCGAACTCACAAAGATCCGCCTGGCTCTGCCTCCCAAGTGCTGGGATTAAAGGCGTGCGCCACCTTTATTTTTTATGTGCATTGGTGTTTTGCTTGCACGTGTGTGTGTGTGTGTGTGTGTGTGTGTGTGTGTATCTGTATGAGGGTGTCAGATTCTCTGGAACTGGAGTTACAGACAGTGTGAACTGCCATGTGGGTACTGGGAATAAACCAGGGTCCTCTGGAAGAGCAGCCAATGTTCTTAACCTCTGAGCCATCTTTCCAGCCCCATAAATCTTTATTTTATTTAGCCAAAGGTTAGGCAATTTGTTCTGAGGTAATAGAAAAACAAGCCTTTTGCAGTCAATCAAACTAAATAACCTGGGTTCTCACCCGACAAACCAGTACGTAAACTGGGGAAACCAGGATTCAACTTTGGGTGTCAACTTCTTCATCCGTGAAGAGTGACCATTAATAGCATCTACATCTTAAGGCACTTCTGAGGACTCAATGGCAGCATGCATGTGAAGCCCTGGTACAAAAATGTGTACAGTAGTTACACGTTTTCTGCTCAAAGTGGTTAACAAAACTCCTTACATCCTGTCATCCCACACGGCCCCGGGCAGCCCATCCCACAAGGCACTAACTAACTTGTCTGGGTCCTGCTAGGGGGACCCGCGGTACTCTGGAGTCCCGGGGAATCGAATCACACCTCAATGTTCTAGAAGGCCTTTGCTGATCTCTGGACTGGAGAAGCCAGGAAGGGCACATGTCCTTCCTCCAGGTCCCCGCAGGCAGCGAGGCCTGGCTGAGCTGTGGCGGCTGACCCGCAGGCTGCACCCTGAGATCTCTGGGAGGACGGCTTCCGGGGCCTGTCTGTGGGGGTGAGCCTAGTCCAGGTGCCTGATGAAGCCGGGTTCAGGATCCTGTGAATAAGGAAGCTGTCGAGGGTCCCCGCGGGGAGAAAGCCAGTCAGAGTCCCTGTCAGGCCGAGAGTCCAGGCCCCCCTGACCTGGGTAAGGCTGCAACAGTTGGGTCGCCATTCTGACTGAGAAGAGCGGGGGAAACGGGGAGCACGTAGCTAAGCCACACTCGAACTCACCGAGGAGGCTGTAACGTCCAAAGGCTTTTTCTTTCGGTCCATTGTCTCGCCAGGCCGCCCGGTCCGAAGACCTAACCTCCCAAAGGTCTCTGTCAGGCCTTATGAGCCCGCCCCGCGGCGGAACCGGAAGTGTCTTCGTAGCGACGCTGAGTTTGCGTAATTTCGCGACACAGATTTACGATCTCGGCGCCATCTTGAAAGCGTCAATATGAGGTACGGATCCGCTTCGTCGCCATTTTGAGAAGGTCAGAGGGTGCCCTAGGGTTGAAGTTGATGGTTGTGGTCGTCTTGAAAAGTGCAGAAAGTGAGGCGAGAATGGCTAGTGTTGTCGTCGTCTTGAGACGGACGGAAAATAGCTTTCATTGCAACAGATATCATATTGAGTGGAGGGTCCCGAGTGAGGGTCCCGAAAAGAATGGCGCCATCTTGAGGAGGGCTAAGTAAACTCAAGTGTCTTCATGAAAACAAAGGGGATTTAGTAAAACTGGGAAAAAAATATATTATTTGAAAACGGGCTGTGAAAAAAAAAAGCTGTCATTTTATTTTCGTTTTCTTTGGTGGTTTTTTGTTGTTGTTTTGTTTTTTGGTTGTTGTTGTGTTTTTGTTTTTGTTTTTTTTTTTTTTTTGAGACATGGTTTTACTACATAGCCAGCTGGCTATGTAGACTTGGCTGGCCTCAAATTTGCAACAATTCTGCCTTTGCTTCCTAAATGCTAGGATTACAGGTGTGAGCCACCATGCTCAACAAAATATTCGATTTTTAAATATCTACCTATCTGTCAGTCTGTCCGTCCAGCCATCTGTTTATGAGACAGAGTCTCACTGTGTATTCCTGGCAGGCCTAGAACTTGTTTTGTAGACTAGCTAGGCTGGCCTTGAACTCACAGATACCTGCCTACCTCTTTCTCCCTAGTGCTGAGATTAAAGCTGTGTGCCACCACAACCAGCCTCCAGAATACTCTTATTTTTGAAATTGCTGTTTGAACTGCTAACTTATTAAAAGAATTTTGACCTGGGATTAGAACAGAATTTCCAACGATTTCTAAAATGGCCCTAAACATGCTTTTGCTGTATCTCTGCAAAGCAGTGTTCTCAGCATTTATGATGATGATAAAGTCAAAACAATCTACTCTGAAAAACACTGAAGATGCTCTGTGTCCTGTAGTATCAAATATTTAGCCAATATTTAATTCTTTATGTTAAAAATAAACATATCCACCAGGTGGTGGTGGCACATGCTTTTAATCCCAGCACTCGGGAGGCAGAGCCAGGCAGATCTCTGTGAGTTTGAGGCCAGTGGTCTACAGAGTGAGATCCAGGACAGGCACCAAAACCACAAAGAAAAACCCTGTCTCGAAAAATAACAACAAAAAAAGAAAGAAAAAAAAAAAGAAAAGAAAAGAAAAAGAAAAAAAGAAAGAAAAATAAACACATCCACCTCATTAGGATGCAAATTCAAATTGGTTTTCATCTTTAATAAATGGTGAAAATATACATATACCAAAGAATTGTCTTAAAATAAATTTTGCTATGACTTGTACACCTATTTTATATATCTATATACCTGGAGTCATGAAAAAAATATTGGATAAAAAGGAGTTGTGAGGGCTGGAGGGATGGCTCAGAGGTTAAGAGCACCAACTGCTCTCCCAGAGGTCCTGAGTTCAATTCTCAGCAACCACATGGTGGCTCACACCATCTATAATGAGATCTGGCGCCCTCTTCTGTCTACATAGTAAATAAATAAATAAATAAATAAATAAATAAATAAATAAATAAATAAATCTCAAAAAAAAAAAAAAAAAAAAAGGAGTTGTGAGTGGAAAATTTTTAAGAAGTTCTGCCCTAGAAGACTGCCTGTGGGGAATCTCTGGTTAACTCCTGGTTAGCTATGCAAGCTTACACCTTCGAAATTCTCACTAAGATTGGCACACCACTAATGGGAATACCTCCCAAGACAAAGACAGTACTAGGAAAGGATGGGATGTAGTTCAGTGTTGTAGCACTTCCTTAGCATGTACAAGAGCCTGGGTTCCATCCCTAGCAGGGGGGACGCAATAGAAATAAGCTACTGAATCTCCTTTGTTCTCCCAGCTATCATACAAAATGTGTGACATTGGCCAGAATGCTGCCCTGGCAGGCCCACAAGTTCTCATACATCCTGTTTCCAAAAGCTCCTTCTTCCATTTGATGCCTTCCCAGCAGCTGGGTCTGGCTGGAACTGCTTTCCCCTATCGAGTCCCAACAACGCAACAGCAGTCCAGTGCCCTTTTCCAGAGTGCTATTTTCTAGGCCAGACCTTGGACCAGAGTCTCTCGAAGGGATCCAAGTTTGCTGCAGAAGACAGAGGAAGAAAGGGACTAGGACTGGTGAGAGGGACCTGGGTACATCTCACACCCTCTGAACTTCAATTCACCTGCCTGACTGGGCACATGGGAGCTTTGACACCATGAAATGAAAATGGCCCTGTATTAATTATTTTTCTTGTTATGACAAATACCCGACAAGAGCAACTGAAGGGAGGAAGGCTTATCTTGGCTCGTAGTTTGAAGGGACACAGTCTATCACAGAAGGGAAGGTATGGTGGGAGGTTACTCCATTTCACAACTCCAAGCTCTATCCAAGCTTCACTTCCTTGGCACCCTTCACTTCCTTGAATTTTGACCAGCCTGGAAGGAATGAAGCTATTCTAGAGACACTGTCTTCACTTTGGCTGTCAACTGAAACAATGGATCCCAAGAAATTGTAATTTCCCCCATGCAGCTCATGCTGGCAGAAGACTGGCTGTGCTTCCAGAGGACCTGGCTTTGATTCCCAGCACCCATGTAGCAGCTCCCAACCATTCATCTGTAACCCCAGTTCCAGAGAATCTGGTATGTTCTTTTGACCTCTGCTGGCGCCAGGCATGCATGTGGTATGTGGACATACATACAGGTGAAATATCCATAGACATAAAGTTTTTAAAAAATTAAAGAAAATGAAAAGATTTAAAGCTTGGGCTAGCTAAAACAGAAACTTTTCTCCTGGAAAAAAAGGTTTGCAGGCTATCCTGCAAGAGAGTGCAACCAAAACAGTGATAGGAGGACCACACCTTGATCAGGATTGCTTAGCAATGCATAACCTGGGCCCTCTACTTAACACTTAGCCTTGCCTTAAGACTCCTAAGAGGCACTTAAGTGGGGAGGGATCACTGTATTGCTGTCTCTCTTCCCAATGTGGCCATATTGAATAAATCTCCTATTTCTTTTTTTCACTATTAATTTGGCTCTTTTAATTGGCTTTTCAAGGATGGGTGGTTGAACCTGGCTTATTGGGGCACAGGGTGTGACCCTAAACCCAGTAATAATGTCTACATGGAACAGAAAGTTAAAAAGTGGAGAGGGAGTAGATCCCAGATTAGAATATAATGCCTTAAAGATTTCTTCACAGTGATCCACTTCCTCCAGTGAGGCTCCACATCTAAAACACACCATTCGCCAGGGACCAAGTGTTCAAATGCATGAGAGCACAGGGGACATTTCATATTCAAGCTACAGCCACGTAGAAACAGCTGTGTGCACACCCCTCGCAGACTCAGAGCTGAGGGTGACAACAGTCTGTATGATGACGCTGCATACTTGACAGTGTGTCTCACGCCTGCTGGGCCCCAGGGGTGTGCAGCGGGTGGCAGGTAGATTCTCTTCTTCCTGCTCATCCCTATGGGATGTGCACTGTCCATGAAATCTCCTATTGGCTTTAAATCAAAGTGGAGAAAGGAGACCTTCCAAAACAGTCAGCAGTCATCTCCCCCAGGAGCTTGGCTACAGCCAGGCTCCTTTTCAATGACCTGCAGGGGGTTTCCAGAAAGGGGGCGCCCAAGAGCCAGCCTCACCCACTACAGGGCTGCCAAGGCTGCCGTATATGAGATTCTAATCAGCTGTGAAGTCTACGGGCTTAATTGAGTCCAGGAAGCCTTTTAGCATGTGAATAACAATTTTTTTTAACATACCCTGTTTCCTCAAAGGAAAACTGTGTTTCCCCTCACTTGCCCAGCCCACAGAGCCCTCTACGAAGAAATTGCTCAGCAATGGATGAATGAACTGAGTCCAATGTGTGCAAAAAGATTAGGTTGGGTGGAAGAAAATTGGGTTTTCAGTAAGGGCACGGGATGAGGCAGGAGGCACAAAGATAAGCAGAGTGGGACCCTGGATGACAATGCAGCTGACCTTCCTGAGGATCAGGCAAGACTGTCTGAGGTGTTACGGCACTTCATTTCTCCAGCAACCTCCGGGGGCAGGTGCTAGCATTCATTGTTCTTATAAGGAGCAAACAGAAACACAGAGAAGGCAAGCATGTATCCAAGGTCACACAGCTTGGAGTCAAACCCTACTGGGGAAAGGAAAAAAATTCAGCCTTTTGTCCCAAATTGTTTCTGCAGAAGGGATCTGTCACTGGGTCACTCCAGTGCTGATGGGGTGACAGTCCTCAGCTTTCCTGGGCTTTCAGCCATCTCTTTACTCCTATCAACACACCTCCCTGTGTGTCTGTCTTTGCGTGAGTCTTCAAGTAAAGACACTGGCGCTGTGAGACAAAGGACCTTCTGGAATCCAGGGTGACCTCACTTTAACTAATGACCTCTACAGTGACACTATTTCCAAAGAAGGTCGCAATCTGACTGCATTTTGGGACTTACATACATGTTTTTTCTTTTTTCTAGTACCTGTCTTGGAAAGAATCACTTGAGATCCACAGCACTGGTGGGAAGAGGAGGGGACCTGAGACCCATGACTGAGAAACAGGGCCTGCCAGCATTAAGAAATGGCAGCACTGAGTGGCAGAGAGACCAGACAAGGAGACCAGAGATGGACAAAGCAAATGCCTACGCCACTCAGGTCAGGCTGCTGGGAAGCAGGCCTCCCCTTCTGGGCTGGTCAGTGCATGCTATCACCCCTCCCCAGCAGCAGGGTATGTCCACCAGCTTGTCACTGTCACGAATGGTGAAGTACCAACTTACAACGAGGAAAGGTCATTCAGGCTCGTGGCTGCAAAGACTTGAGTCCACGTTTGGTTGGCTCCATGGTGGTAGGCCCATGGTGAGAAGCACAGCTTTGCAGGAGCAGATGGTGGCGCTAAGTGGCCAGGGAGGGAAGGGAGGAGGAAAGGGAAGAGAAAGAGAGTGCACATGCATGTTAGGGATCAAGGATCCCACCGTTCCCTTTAAAGGCACACCCTCTCCACTTAAGGACCTCCCTATAAGCTCAGCTACTTCCCCACCACACCACCCTTGGTAATAAGCCTTCAGTGCATGAGCCTCTGGGAGATTCCAGATCCAAGCATTAGCAAGGAACAAGGAAACCCACGTTGGTGAGAGCCACATCTGGCAGCAGGTAGGAGGTGAAACGGTGACAAGGAGAACACTGGACGCTGGGGAAGGCCATGGTGTTGAATAGGACTCTGAGGAGATGCTTGACTGTGGGGCTGGGGTGTCCAGGCAGATGAGGGACAGACAGGCAGGCAGGTGTCCAACAGCCACTACAACAGGGAGGAGGTGCTTGTATCTCCTGGTGCTTCACAGAGCCCCTCAAGCCACTTTGGTGTCTGTCCCGTGTAAGGCAGGAGCCATAGAGGGTGCTGGGCAGAGGAGGGATGTGGTGGTCCAACTTAGGGCTTAACAAGATCCCTGTGCTACTGGGCTGGCAAAGACTGTTTTCTAATAATGAGGCTAGCTCCCTGCTCCCTGCTTTCACAGAAATCAGAAAAGGCTCCAACACGTCTGTGTTTTAAGGTAGACGTATGCCTAAGAGGCCAAGAAGAACACCTGCGAGTCCACTAGCTGTGAGCCCATGGGAGTGCCTTCTACATGCCAGGCTAAGTTAAGTGTATTTTAAAATAAACTTTTCTATTTTAAGTTTTTAGATTTATACAAGTATTCAAAGATAGCATGGGGAGTTCCTACATGGCCCTTGACCACTTCCCTCTGTTGACATGTCACTGCAGGACTTTTGTTACATGCAAGAACCAACTTTCATGCATGCTGTCCAGGAGTCTGCTCTTCCTTCCCAGTGTCGTCCATCCAGGCTGCCACAGTACATTTAACGGTCAGTTTTCTCCCTCCAGTAAAAGTTTCACAGACTGTATTAGTCTACTTTCTGTGGCTGTGATACCTGAGCTAATCAACTTAGGAGGAGGAAGGTGTGTTTGGCTCACAGTTTCAGAGGTTCCAACACATCTCTCTTGGCTCCATGGCTCTCTGACTATGATGGGGTGGTTCATCATGGTGGGAACAGATGTTGAAGCAGAGCTGCTCTCTCGTGGCTAGGAAGCAGAGGAAGACGGCGAGGGAAGGAGGGGAGAGAGGGAGACTCAACCTAATCCTAACCCCATACCCTCTTCTAGGGCATATCCCCAGTGACCTAACTTCTCCCTCTGTGCCCCTCCCCTTTAGGCTCCTCCACTTCCCATGCACGTGGATCTTTGGGGGCCATTCAAGCTTCAAACCACAGTACAGATTGTCCTTGCTTCTGGTGACCTTGGCAGTTTTCCGCAAACCTGGTCAGGATGTATGTGTGTGTGTGTGTGTGTGTGTGTGTGTACTCCTGCTTGAATGTATTTATAGCATATACCTGCAATACTCGGGGAGGCCAGAAGAGGGCATTGGATTCCCTGGAACTAGAATTACAGGTGGTTGTCATTACAGATAGTAATAAACTGCCATATATGTGCTGGGAACTGAACCTGGGCCCTCTGCAAGAACAAGTGCTCTTAAATGCTCAGCCATTTCTCCAGCCTTTGATTTTTTTTTTTTTGTTTGTTTAATAGTAGATTCCTCAATTTGGATTTGCCTGACTTTCTCAGAACCCGAATGGGATGAGTTGAAGGGAGGCGATCTTAGGGCATTCGCCTAATAAAGTGCATGCTGTTAAAATTACTTAGGAGTGGGAACCTCAGTCCCCTGGCATGAAGTGGTCCTTGTCATGTGGCTCCATTGAAAGCTACTTCCCCACTTGCTCTTTCTTCAGAAGCAGCTTACCATTACAGCAGCCCACTGTCAAGTGGTGCTTCCTGAATTTTTTTCTTATGTGTTTATTTTTATTTATGTGTATATGTTTGCCTGCTTGTCAGTATGTACACTGTGTGCATGCAAGATCTACAAGAGGATGTCAGATGCCCTGGAACTGGAGTTCCAAGGGGCTGTGAGCCACCACATGGGTGCTGGGAATCAGCCCAGGATCCTCTGCAACAATAGTAAGCACTTTTAATGGTTAAGTCATCTCTCCAGCCCAAATTTTTTTAATTTTAAATTGACAAATAATCACATATTTATAGGATATGTGATGTTTTGATATATTTATACAATGTGTGATGATTTTATCAGGCTCATTAACAAATCTGTCAGCTTGTTTTTTTGCTCTTTTGTCATTGGGATGTTTAAAATCTCTTTCAGCAAATTTGAAGAGAATGCTGCATTATTTTTAGTTCAGTCACCACTTTGCAGTACAGTGCTGAACTGTGTCCTTCTTGCCCAGCTTACACTTTGTGGCCTTTGATAAATACCTCTCCCATCTCACCCTACCACCCCTTCTGTAACTATCACTCTTCCCACTCTTTGATTTTATGATTCAGCTCTAGAGTCCACCTAAGAGTGAGATCATGTGGTCCTTGTCTTTCTGGGCCGTTTGTTTCCCTTCATGTCATGTCCTCCAGGCTCACCCAGCACATCCCCAACAGCATCCTTTTAAAGGCTGTTGTATATCTGCACAACACTGTTTGTTCAATACCTCTTGCAAGGTAGCCCAGGATGGCTTTGAAGTTGTAGTCTCCTTGACTTTACCTCACAATTTCCGGGACTGCAGGCGTGTGCCACTGCTCCTCATGTGACAACGTTCTCTGTCCGTGTGTTGGCTGATGGATGCCTAGGATCCTTACATCTCTTAGCTAATTCGAAAAGCTCAGCAATGAACAGAAGGGAAATTTACAGCTGGACATGTCTACATCAAAACAGGGGGTGGAAAAGAAGATCTTAAATAGACAATATTCTGGTGCAGGCATGGTGGCGCACGCCTTTAATCCCAACACTCGGGGGGGCAGAGGCAGGTGGATCTCTGTGAGTTCAAAGCTGGTCTGGACTACAAAGCAAGTTTCAGGCCAGCTAGGACCACACAATGAGAGCCTGTCTCAAAAATAAAATAAAATAAAGTACATTCTACCCCAAGGAACTAGAAGAAAATATAAAAGCAAAATAAAGCCGGAATCAGTAAAGAAAGACCAGGGCACTGATGGATTTGATTTATTTAAATTTTTTTGTTTTCTTATTTTGGCTGTTTTTTGTTTGTTTGTTTGTTTTTGAGTAAGGGTTTCTCTGCGTAACCCTGGCTGCCCTATAATTCACTTTGTAGACCAGGCTGGCCTTGAACTCACAGAGATCCACCTGTCTCTGCCTCCCAAGTGCTGGGATTAAAGGCATGTGTCACCATTGCCCAGCTTATTTTTTGTTTTTAGAGACAGGATCTCTCTTTGTAGCCCTGGTTTTTCTGGACCTTTCTGTGTAGACCAGGCTAGCCTTGAACTTGCAGAGATCTGCCTGCCTTCACCTCCCCTCCTGAGTGCTGTATTAAAGGGGTGCTTCACCATGCCCGGATTGACTCATTTAATTTTAACAAGGGCCGCCTGGCAGGCTCGTCACTGTCCCTACTTTAGAGATTAGGGAGCTGAGGCTCCTCAAAGAGGCCTGGAACTTCACTCAAGGCCATCGGGGAGCTGTTCACCCATGCTCTCCAAAGGCATGGGCTCCTGGACAGATCTCTCTTTCTCTTTCTCTACTTCCTCCCCGCTGAGGGGAGATAGAAGTAGTCTGAGTTCCCCTGTGGCCCCAGTGCCTGACATGTGGCTGATTTGAAAAAAGGTCCCAGATCACATTCCTTTTTGCAGACAGGAGCCTCAGGGCTGAGCTATTTATTGCCAAGGTCCTGGTGCCCACTTTAATTTCCTGCCTGGTCTAGATGGATACAGATAGAGACAGCAAGCTGGGAGGTATGGCTGGGGCGGGGGTGGGGGAGACTGTGGTTGTCACAAGGACCACAAGGACAACTGCCTCCCTCCTGGATTCCTCCTGAGAGACTATCCATAGCAGAGAGGGTATCCGTGCCTGGGACCATGACTCCGGCAGGAAGGCAGCCAGGGTCACAGCGCTAAAGAAAGACTGGGGATTTGCTAGCCCCATGGTGCTATAAGAGGGAGACCTGGCACCCTCAAAAGTGACAGCACCAGGACTTGACAGCACCACTGGAACCCATGCATGGGTGACCTTATCTGCCTAATGCTCACTTGTGAGTGGCAGTGCCCATCCTGGAAATCAGGCCCAATGCCCTTCCTCCATGGCTTCACACACATTGGCCCTCACTCTATGCTGGCACCATGCTCTCGGGCTTCCCAGTCCCCAGAACCTGAGCAGAGTAAACTTCCAGTGTCAGATATTTTGTTGTATCAATGGAAAGCAGATGAAGACAGGGAGCCAATCTCCTACACACTTCCTCTAGCCGAGGGTCCCCATAACAGTTAGTGGCAGGCTGGAGCCTGTGGACGCTTTGCCACTGCACCTGCTTGTGTGGACCTGTCCCTGGGATTTGTGATGTGTCACCTGAGAGTATGAAGCTGACATCCAGGAAAAGACTAAATGCCTTTTCTATCAGGGCAGAGAGGTCCCAGCATGCCACCCTTAACTACCATGCTTTAATGATGAGATGTTTATTTCTTTGTGTGTATGCATGCGCATACAGTTGCGTGGACACATGCGCATAAGTGTTTGGAGGTCAGAGGTCAGGAGGTCAACCTCAGCTCAGGCATCATTCTTCAAAAACTATCCAGTTGTTTTTGTTTGGTTGGTTGAGTTTTTTGTTTGGTTGGTTTTAGACCAGAGAGAGATCTCCCTGTCTCTGCCTCCCATGTGCCACCACATTGGGCTTCACCTTTTGGTTTGTTTTTGTTGTTGTTTGTTTATTTGTTTAAGACAGGATCTCTCATTAGCTTGAAACTCATCCATTAGGCAGGCTGGCCAACCAGTGAGTCCCAGAGATCTGCCCATCTCTGTCCCTGGAGTACCCCAGCATGATTGAGTTTTCATTTTTTATTTTTAATTTTTTAGATTTAAAAAAAGTTATGTTTACATGTGGGGTGTGTGTGTGTGTGTGTGTGTGCGTGTGTGTGTGTCTGTCTGTCTGTCTGTCTGTCTGTCTGTGTACCACATGCATGCCTGCTGCCTATGGAGGTCAAAAGAGGGCATTTGATTCCTTGAAAGTGGAATTAAGGATGGTTGTGAGCCACCATGTGGGTGCTGGGATCTGAACTCAGGTTCTCTGCAAGAGTAGCCAGTGCTTTTAGCTGCTGAACTCTTTCTCCAGCTTCTGAATTTTCTTGATATCCATCTACACATGGGTTCTGGGGATCCATCTCAGGGCCTCTTGTTTGCAAGACAAGCACTTTACTGACTGAGCATCTCCACAGCCCTGAAATGCTCATCTCTTTATGGTCCAGCTTGGGGACTGGTTAAACTTGTCTTTACCACAACCCTAACAGGGAAATTCCTCTGAGAGCCCCATTTGACAGATGAGAGGCTCAGAGACCCCAAGTGAGTAACCCACCATTCCACAGCTTACTAAATTGTAGAGTTAGAACTTCAACCTGGTGTATCTGACTCCATAGCCCAGGTTTGTTCTATTTGTTTTTTATATAAGTTCCAACATCTTCCCGGTTTTGTTTTAAAAGGTAAAGTCTTGGCCTGGGGAGAAGGCTACTGGTACAGTGACTTTCATGAAAGAGTGAGACCTCAGCTTGGATCCCCACCCAGCACCCATGTAAGCAGCCAAGGAGTCGCCGTGCTTCTGTGACACCAGCGCTGGAGGTTGGAGGGCAGAGACAGGGAGATCTCCGAAGTTAACTGATCAGTCAACATAGCCAAACTGAGGAGCTTCAGGTTCACTGGTGGATGCTGTCTCCAAAAATAAACACATAAAAGTGGGAAATGATCAGGGGAAGAAACCTATCGAACTTGGTCTCTACATGTGTGTGCACCCACATGCATTTGCACACATGTGTACACAACACCTACACAACTCAAGCACACACACACACACACACACACACACACACACACAAAGATAAAGCTTATTGGTTGCAGTGGCATATACCTATCATTCCAGCACCTGTTGTTCCCATCCTTCAGAGGCTGAGGCAGGAGGATTATCTGAGCATTGTGAGTTTTTCCACTATTGTGTGTTATAAGCAAGGGATATCTACACTAAGTGTCAGTAGTGGGACTGTGCCTGGGAGTAGCCACCACACTCTACCCTAGACAACATACCAAGACCCTGCTCTTAAAGATAAAAGGGGGCAGGAATACAGCTTGATTGACAGAGAACTTTCTTAGCATGCACAGAAGACTGGCACCACATAAACTAGGCACGAGGATTAGGAGTTCAAGGTCATCCTCAGCTACATAGAGTCTAAGGTCAGCCTGTGCCACATGAGATCAAAGAAAAGGAAAAGGAAGAAAGAAAAAGAGAGAGAAAAGTTAAAAACCCATCCCTCTCCTCCTCCCCCAGATCTGTGTTGGGTAACACACGCCTTCTATAGCAAGCACATATTTAAGCATTCCCAGGGCACACAACATCTGCTGCTGTATGCGCGCCTTCCCTCTGCAGGTGCGTGGTTCCGAGTGGGTGAGACAGAGTGTGTCAAAGACACTATAAATGCCAATGCGATATTCACACTCAACTGTCTAAGAATTAACAAGCTTTGCAGAACTGTGAGGGGCAGACGCGCCTCCTTCAGGCACTGTCGTCTATGCAGCTGGCCTGGGGAACCCTGAGGCCATGTTGAGCCCTGTGTGAATGTGTGGTCTGTGGATGTGATGGCACACTCATCTGTAACTGACTCGCAGTGAGAACACAGGGGCTTTGCCTGGTGGAGCTGAGGAGTGAGTCATGAACAAGAAGCATAATGGTGGCATTGATGGACTAATGACTTTCCTTCAGATGGGATGCTGCTTCCCATTACTAAAAGAAAAAAGTCCTTTTGGTAATTTAGAGAAGAAAACCAAAACCAAATCAAACTCCACCTCTTCCATGCTATAGGGAGACTCGTTAGTGGAGAAGTTATTTCATTAGAGAAAACAGGCTCTCTCTGCATGGAATCAACACAGAAAACTAATTCACACCATCAATCCTGGACAACTGTCACAGTCCCAAAGCCTGGGTTCCTCAAATTCATGTACTGAAATTCTTACCCGCTGTGTGACTGTTCTAATGACTCCTGGGCTGTGATTAGTTTCTAAGTCACTATGTTTATGGTGTTCTTCTACAGAAGCCCAAAGGCTCTCACCCAGCATAGGGCCCTATGCCTTCCTCCCCCGGCCCTTTGGAAGAGGCAGCTCTGATGTCCTCATTGGAGGGTCTCAGCTACCCACTACCTAACAAAAAATGAGTGTCTTCTGGGCACAGATTAGGGACAAGCCCCTGATGGCCAGATGAAGGGATTCTGCGGAAGTTCCCATCCTCCTTTCTGGTCATAGTGCCCTGATGTATTATGGGAGCCATCACCTCCTCCTTAGATTACAAGGCTAGGCAAGAGAAAACTTGCATTATAAAAGCTGAGGTCAGGAACTGAAAAAGAAAAGGAATGCCAGGATTTGTGGACTGAGGAAGGTCCTGCACTTTCTAGCTCCCTCGAGGCAGTGCTCTAGAGATTCCCGTGTGTGTACTGTGTGTGCACTGACCCCACGGAACACTCACAGCTGCCACTGTCTGGCTCTTCCTGGCAAACGCTGTGGTTCTGCCTGTTCATGCTGTTCAGCTGCAGGAACACTTAACGACACAATCCAACCCGTGAGGGAGGGGAAGCATGTGTGGAATGTTACTGTGGTAGACCCTGTATTACTCAAAGCTCAGTGGCAGAGCACCTGCCCAGCACACATGAGAAGGCCCTAGGTTCATTATCCGATGCTTCAGACAAAACCAGTCACCCCTCAAAGCCAATGTGGACGGGACAGAGACATCTGGATGTAGCTACCATGTGGCTCCATGACAGTTCTTCTCACCTGCCTGCTGAGAGACAGGACGCCTCCTTTGCTCCACTTCTTGAGATGCACCTGTGCTCATGGACTGGGGGAAGGCAGAGGAAAGAAGATCTAGATCGTTCCTAGTTTTACCTTTAGAATGAGACTTCATTAATATTTTGTCATAGCAGCTTCTCACAGTCATGTGGCACACACACCCTTCAGCAGACTGAATGAGCAAGGTCCCCATGTGGTGATTTGAAATAAAATGGCCCCCAGAGGGAGTGGCACTATTAGGAGGTGTGGCTTTGTTGGAATAGGTATGGCCTTGCTGGAGGAAGTGTGTCACTGTGGAGGTGGGCTTCGATGTTTTATATATGCTTGAGCCATGTCCAGTCTCAGACCACACTTCCTGCTGCCTGAATATCAAGATGAAAAGCTCTCAGCTCCTTCTCCAGCACCATGTCTGCCTGCATAGTGATAATGGACTAAACCTTTGAACTGTAAGCCATCCCAATTAAATGTTTTCCTTTATAAGAGTTGCTGTGGGCATGGTGTCTCTTCACAGCAATAGAAACCCTAACTTAGACACCTCACAAATAAGAATGGGACAGATGGCCACCCCCTGAGCTCTCACAAGTCCTACAAGCTACTGTGTTCACTTGTTCACACCCAGCACTCTCAGAAGGATCATCCTGGGTATGGAAACATATAGCCAGAGAGTCTGTTTCTTGGCACACATGCAATGTGCCCCACAAACCCAGAGGGCACCCTCCATGTTACAATGCCTGGGGCACTTCCTCATCATAGTCAAGTACTTGGCTCTCAGGTTCCAGGTAACTCACATCAGTTTTGAGTTGGGGGTCTGAGACAATGTCAAGGACTATCTAGTTAGTCAAACAATTGATTCATATTTGGGGAGGCATTTACCACAGGCTGGTGTATCGTCCCTGAATGAGTCCATGGAGCATTGTCTGGAAGTTGCTGTCCATGCCCAGTCTGCACGGGACATCCATACGGTAGATTTGGGACAGTGAAGAAATACAGACTCTGAACACTGGTCTTCCTTCCTCGCCATTCTTCCTCTTCTCTCTGTTCAGAAGCACTTTGGAAATCAGCTAAGAGTAATGGCATCAGAGACTGGCTGGCCACTTCCGTATGTTCCCCACTGTGCTGGAGCCATTGCATCTGTGGCTTCTCTGGGCTCACTACCCTGTGCAGTGTGACTTCATGGCTCTACCTGTTGACAGAGGCAACATTCCTCTCCACCTGAATGTTACCTAGCCTCATGATTTACTTTGGAGGAAACAAGAGTGTCTGGTTCTAAAGGACAGGCACATGCTTCCTATAACCTTCCATGACCTCACCTGCTAGGAGATGTTGGGGAGACCCAGGAAGCCCCATTTACATCCTGAAGAGGTGGGTCCAGCTTGCAACAGCCAAGCTCTGTCTCCAGCCTGGGACGGCACCGTACACTTAGAGTGGTTCCATGTGGATGTCCATTGAACCACTGTTTCTCCCCTTGGTGAATCTAAACATTTTATCCTGATTCTGTTAAAAGCAGTGAGAACTAGCTAACCTGATCTGTCTCCCAGCTCTCAGGAGGCTCTGGCTCCAGCTCCAGGTACATTCATAAAAGACAGAGGGAAACAGCAGGGGAGAAAACACAGTTAGTCCTGGCCCTGCCAGCCTCGCCTGCCATGTGGCTCCTCGGGCCTTGAAGCTACCATAGGCCTCATGGCCTCTGCCTCTGGAATCCACCAATACTAAGCACTTAGGATGGCCTGATTTTCAGTATCATGCCCTCCTTTCCTACAGAGATTGGTTCGCCCGAAGCTTGGGAGGAAAGCCCTCTCCAGCCTCTGCCCACCCACCATTAGACCCCCTCACCCTCGGCGGGCCACAGAGGCCCGTCCATCTGGCAGCGCCTGAGGCTTCCTTCTCACTGCTAGACTTGCTGGCAAATCACCACCCCTGTGGAGCAGCTCCAACCAATGGCTGACAACAGTCAAGGCACATGCATGCCAGCTCCCTCAGCATTCAAGTAGGACAACTCATGAGTGCTTCTGCCCTGGGTCTCCAAGTCCCCGGCCTTCTGCTCCAGTTGTTCAGACAGCATGTGGGCTCAGTGCTCTGCACTGGCTGCTTGCTCTCTGTTCTCAAGGCCTCTCAGTACACTGTCCCCTCCAAACCACAGCTGGACCTCCCACCTCTTGGGTCCACCTCTGAGGAGAGCCAAACTAAGAGGTACACTTCCACAAGGTCCCAAAGGGGTGTAGTAGTATAAATGAGAATGTCCCTCATATGCTGAGACGCTTGAGTACTTGGTCTCTAGTGGATGGCACTGTTTGGGTATATTGAGGAGGTGTGCCCTTGCTAGAGGAAGTATGTCACGGGCGGTGGACTTTGAAGTTTCAAAGCCTGGTATCATTCCCAGCTTGCTCCCTCTGTTTGGTGCTTGCAGTTCAAGATGTGAGCTCTCAACATCTAGTTGCTGGAACCATGTCTGCTACTTGCTGCCACACTTCCCAACCATGACAGACTCTTATCCCTCTGGAACTGGAAGCCAAAGAAACCTTACCTTTTAAAATCACCTTGGTCATGGTGTTTTATCACAGCAATAAAAAAAATAACTAATACAAGGTATTGTAGATCTTTCCTCCTTGACCCTTGAAATTGAGAACCCCCGCCCCCTTAGCAAGCCATCAGAAAGTCCCAGAACACCAGCCTCCCTACCCAACAGCACAGGGCTTCAGAGAAGGGATTAAGATTCTGCTGGGATAAAAGCCTTGAAGTCCCTGGACATTGTTTTCCTCACTCATCCAGATAGAAGTCCTACCCTGTAGCATGAATTGTTAGAAGGTCTTATCAATAAAAACAAACCTGGAGCCAGGTATTGGGGTGAATGCTGAAAGATCAGAGAAGCAGAACAAGCCACAGCCACCTCACCTCACCAATTCCTCAGCTGATCCTGTTTCCTCAGACTGGAAGCCTCTGAGTCCTCATCCAGAATGAATCTCAGCTGAACTGTTGCTCAAAAGCCTAAAAGCTTAACCAGCTCTAGTTCCTGGTTTTCACGCCTTATATACCTTTCTGCTTTCTGCCATTACTTCTTGGGATTAAAGGTGTAAGTCACCATGCCTGGCTGTTTCCAGTGTGGCTTTGAACTCACAGAGATCAGGATGGATCTCTGCCTCCCAAGTGATAGGATTAAAGGTGTGTATGCCACCATTTTCTGGCTTCTATGTCTATCTAGTGGCTGTTCTGTTCTCTGACCCCAGATAAGTTTATTAGGATGCACAATATATTGGGGGACACAATATATCACCACACTACCCACCCCCATCCACCCTCCCATGCAAGATGTGCAGAGTCTGTGAAACACACAGGTGCTCTCGCACTGACACAGACGCTGAGCCAGCCTCAGCCGGTGACCCTCCAAATGTCAGGACACATTCCTTAATACACGTTGTCACACAGAAAGATCTCTTGTCACATTCTGCTCCGATTTGCTCCCTAGGTGACCTACATAGCAAGTCATTTGCATCAAAAGTAGTTGATGGTCATTTACGAAACTCCTCATCCCCTTATCTGGAATGATATTCTGGAATGACACACTGGAAAGACATGCTCCCTGCATAGCTGGAGGAGAAACAGACACTAGCCACAGTCATGGGAAAGTTGTCTAAGTAACTTCCCTGGTGGCACCTGTGGGCCTTGGCTTCCAGAACTTGACCTCCACTTAGAATCCCTCTGGCCCCAGTAGTAGCCATGTGAGCTGAGCTGGGCCAGTGAGGGCTGTTGATTTTCCTAGTCACAGCAATTGGCATAAACATCAGCACATGACCCAGAGTGGACCAAAGATACTCAATTCTGGCATTTTGCTGGGCTGCTGGGGAAGTGAGGACGTCTGAACTTGAATCAGACTTCCCTGTTGTATATTAATTCTCCCTTGTTTTGGTCCTAAGCTTATTGCTCCAGAGCACATGCCTTATGTATGGTGAGTTCAAGACAAGTACATGATGAGGTTAGCCCTTGTAGCTAAGGGGCTTGAAGACTTGTGAAGTAGAAGGTCTGATCCAGATTCTGAGGGATGGAGGGAAGCTGGTTCTGTAGGGATCACAGCAGGGAACAACAGCACTTGAGGCTATTACTGTTGGACCTGAAGCATCCCTCTAAGAGACTCATGTCCTGGAAGCTTGGTTCTCAGACAGTGGATCTAATCATTGAGAGGTAGTAGGATCATGGGGTTCTCATGATCAATGAATCAATGCATCAATGGGTTCACGACCTGTGACATTACCAGGAGGTGGAGGGAACTGTTGGAGGAAGTGGGTTACTTGGGAGGGGGGCACGAAGGATATATATTGTGCCTAGCCCCTGTGTGATCTCTGCTTCCTGGCTACAGGGAGGGGACCACTTCTGCTCTAGCACACCCTCTCTGCCACGATAGTCTGCTTTACTTCAGTCCCAAAGCAATGGAACCAGAGACTGTAGCCTTAAATCAAGAGTCAAAAAAAATCTCTCCTTCCTCAGGTGTTTTGTTATGGTGACAGAAAGCTGACCAACATAGAGACAGGACAGATAACCTAGAGGTGGGATCTGGAAGTCCTTCAGCTCAGCTGGAACCCTGAAGATAAAGCAAGGGCATTCGAAGGGGCCAGGCCCTGGTTGGGTAAATGCCAGGCTATGTGGGTGGGCAATAGGCAGGTGCTTGTTCATGGTAAGCGAGAGAGCAAGGTTAGCTTTGCTGGGGCCCCAGAGAATTAATAAATAGGTGCCCCCCCCCCCCGCCAGGTAGATATTTGTAGACTTAGAATGGAAGATTTCAGTGGAAACAGGCAGTGAGCATAGACTGCAGCTGAGGTTAGCAAGCTAGTTATATGACCCACCATAGTTGCTAGCCTAGTTAGCTTTGATCGTCAACTTGACACAGCCTAGAATCATCTGAGAGGAAAACCTCTACTGAGCAGTTGCCTAGATCAGATCGGCATGTCTATGGGGCATTGTCTTGACTGTTAATGGATGTAGATGGACCCAATCCACCATAGGCAGCATCATTCCCCAGGCAGGTAGTCATGAGTTGTGTAAGAAGGCTAGCTAAGCATGAATCTGAGTAAGCCAGCAAAGCAGTGTTCCTCCATGGTTTCTGCTTCAAGTTCCTGCCCTGATTTCCCTCAGTGGTGAACTGTGACCTGGAAGTATAAGTCAGATAAACCCTTTCCTTCCCAAGTTGCTTTTGGTCAGAGTGTTTTATCACAGCAACAGAAAGGAAACAGAAGCAATAGCCAACCTAATTAAACATGTACCGAGCATTCACATGGGTGCTGCAGGAGGAAGGGTGAGGAAGGTGGGGGTCAGCGTGTGCATCTACAGCACATTCTGAGCAATCCTCTGAGGCAAGCTTGAGTCCTGTAGTGCTTGGATCTCACTTCTCGGCAGTTCCTGGGGCCACACTCCTAGGAAACTCCCTCTGGAACAGTCTCCCACAGGTCCCCTGCTTTAGTGGCCTCACAAGATTGCCCTTCCAAAGCCACCCAATTCTCCCAGTGGCACTGCAGTGGTACTTAGACACCCGCTGACTCTGGCCCTTTAACTCAACTAGAGATTAACAGGACCTCCCTAAAAACCAGGATTCACAGGGTCAGACAAAAGCCCTGAGTGGTTGCCTGAGGCCACACAGCCTGGCATTGGTCAGGCTGGGCCTGGCTCACTCTGAGCTCTGAAACCACCTAGCACACCTTGAAGCATATCAGATATCTGCAATCCCAGTGACATCCAGACCCACTGAGCCACGAGTTGCATTTAAATAAATCCCTGGGGACCTGTGTGCACATCCACATTTGCAAAGCGGCACTGCGCTCACACTGCTTGGAAGCAGCCCAACAGAAAAGTACCACAAACCTGACTGCAGTGGGGTTAGAATAAGAACATTATAAAGAGTTACAATTCTCTTTTGCACATTCCAAAAAGGAGTTTTACGACTTTCATAATGAAAAAACAAACACTTAAAACTGAAGAAAGTCGAAACCACAAAATTATATGATGTTATAAAGCTAGTAAATTATGAAATGCTTATTTGTATTTAAAAAGTAGGTCCATTTACAGTTTGTTATTGCTTTTTGTTTTAATTGTTCTTTCTCTGTCCCCACCCCCATTCTTTTCTTTCCCTCCCTCTCTCTTTTTTCCTGCCTCCACAGCCTGAAGCTTGGGTGCTTTTTGAAGGCCGCTTGGGCCTTGCTCTCCTGAGACTGGTCAGAACAGAAAGACCATCTTCTGCCCACACAGGGAATACATTAGAGCATAGGTCTTACCATAGTTGGATACAGATGACCGTTTCCATGTTTACTGAAACTGAACGCAGAGACTGACATGAGCAGTGGGTGTAATTGTGACTGGCCTACCCCCACGGTGACTCTGGCCACAAAGAATGAATTCAGATATTCCTGAATATCTCACGATTTTCAGATCCCCAAACTACTGAGTTCACACATGTCTCTTATCTCCTTCTCTTTTCCTTGCCCTTCAGTGCTCAGCGTGAATGTCCTGTCTCGGGGTAGCCTTCCTCGACCCTTTAGTCCCCTAGATTCAGACTAAGCTCTCATTGCAATTGATGGGTAAGCAAACCTAGCGAGACTCAAGTCAGAAAGGGTGATCGCTGGTTCTGATAACAGAAAAGCCTGGGGGACGTCTGGCTTTGGGTAATGCTGCATCTAGGATCTCAAAGGGCACTGCCAGAGTCTGCCAATGACAGGTCTCTCACCTCCCCTCATGGGCTCCGGGCTTTGGTGAACTCTCCCTTAGGGCCCCAGAGTGGCTCCAGATTTTTGACCTTCCACTTTAGAACTTCCAGCTGAGTAGGATCTTCATTTTCTCTCAGTTGTCTTTACAAAAACCAGATTTAGTTCCCAACTACATCTCTGACCAATCATCAGATAGGTCATGGAGTGGAGTGCTCTGATTTGTTAAAGTCTGTGCTTACCCAAAGTGGCCCTAACTTCATCGTGCCTGGGTCATGAGGGTGGATGGAAGGCAGAAGTGTCCCCAGAGGAAGATCCAAAAGGTAAGAACATGAAGCTAGGTTGGTGACAACAATAGCAGTTGCTGGGCTTTGGAGCACCCGCAATGTGCCTTGTAAGGTTGGCTGACTTTGAAAGATGTGTACTAATTCAAGCGGTTACTTCATCAACATCTGTCTCTCTAGCTAGACCAAAACTCAGCACAAAGATTCTGTGTGCCCACAGATAATGGCTGCCATGCAGTAGGTGTTCATCAAATATTGAGCTCTCTCCAACTGCCTTCCCTATAGCTCTGTTCACCGGCCTTTGCCTGAGGCAAGCTGGGAATGCTGGTGAACAAGCTTCCCGTTCTGAATCAGATATTTCTTGGATCCAGAGCCTCTGCCGAGCTGTGCCCAGGGACAATCTATGCCACAGCATTCTGTCCTGCAGACAGAAACATCTGTCTAATGGCCAACGGCAACTAGGAACTCCTGTCACATGGCAGCCTTGGGGTAGCTAGAAGAAGACAGACTAGGGGCCTGGGGGTTATAAATTCTGCCACACTGTAGGCTGGGCATCCAAAACTGGGCAAACTCCAGCCTTATCATCCTCAAAGGACAGTTAGGTCTGCCTATTTCAGGAGAGAGTCTGAGGTTTTCACGGCGGTGCTCAAAGTCTCCAGGCTCCCACACAACAAAGCCAGTTCAAGTTGAGCTTTTACTGAGCTATCTGGTCAACCCCCAAATCAAGTCTTGCTAGTCAGAGAGAGAGAGAGGGTGGGGGGAGAACCTCTTTCCTCTTTTCTGGAGTCACACTCATCCCAACATGTGTTTGGCAGGGAAGAATAAAGAGCAGGAATGTAGGTGGTAGTAGGGGAGGGAAGCCTGGAGGGTTTTTGTTTGTTTGTGTTTAGAATTACTTATTTTGTGTATGTGTGTGGGTGTGGATATACTGCAGCATGTGGAGGTCAGTGAACAGTTTTCTGGAGCTGATTCTTTCTTCCCATCATGTGTGTTTGGGGATCAAATTCAGGTCATGAGGTTTGGCAAAAAGCACCCTTACCCACTGAGCCATCTTGCCAGCCCTGGAATCTCAAAGGCTGGATTTTTCAGATTTCAATGATTTTCAAATTATAGGACTTTAAGAACCAAGGCCAGGTTTTGTGGATAAGATGCCATTTGATTTTCCTGAGTCTGGCCTTCTGGGTTTTGGAATTTGAAGCCCTGGATCTGCCCAGAGGCTCCTGTACTAGGCAGTGGGCTCAGCCAGAACAGAGAAGAGCCATGCAGAATATAGAACAATTTTCTAGACTGAGGAAGCATGAGGCGGGGAGGCCAGGTCAGTAGATTTAGACAAGGTTCTTAGTGAGGACCACTGCTCACAAGTAACAGGAAAGACACTGTGCTCTGGGACATTTATTCTTCAGCTCCACGACTTTCCCTAATGACATTCCAGAGCCCCCTCCTACTCCCTGACTGCCTCTGAGGTCAGAGTGCATGGTGGTTTTCAAGTATGCTGGGCTCCTGCACTAAGGAGGTTCTGAGCAGTAGGGAGCCCAGTCACTCTGATTGGACCTCCACATGCAGAACATGAGGGCCAAAGGAGCCTGGGGGGGGGGGACACACAGATTTGGAGGCAGTACAGTCAATGCCTGAACTCAGTTTCCCCATTTTGGTGGGGCACAGTCACTAATTCATTCAACAAACAGACTCCTTGAGCCCAATTGGGTGCCAGGTTGCCACAATCGCATTTTGTCACTTCTTGGGGTAAATTGCCTCAACCTTTTATCATTTAGTTTTGTCATCCTTAAAATCAAAATGAAAGAGCCATGCAGTGGTGGCCCATGCCTTTAATCCCAGCACTTGGGAGGCAGAAGCAGGTAAATCTCTGTGAGTTCGAGGCCAGCCTGGTCTACAGAGCAAGTTCCAGGATATCCAGAGCTGTTACACAAAGAAACCCTGTCTCAATCCCCACCTCCAAAAATAAATCGGAATGAAAGGAAACCTACTTCTTAGAGTTATTTTGATGCTTAGAAGAATTAGCCCATGTTATATGTCCCTGCTTCTTGTCAGACCAGGGACAACAGGGGATGAATCCATTAGCCCCACAGAGGCTGTACCACAGTAACAGAAGCAAGGAAGGAAGGAAGGAAGGAAGGAAGGAAGGAAGAAAAGGAGGAAGGAAGGAAGGGAGGGAGGAAAGAAGGAAAGAAGGAAGGAAGGAAGCAAGGAAGGAAGGAAGGAAGGAAGGAAGGAAGGAAGGAAAGTGAAGCAAGATAAAGCTTCACTCTGGGAGCATTGGTCTGTAATCGGTCTTTCTCTTTCCCACCTGCAGCTCCCAAATAACCACACAGAGACTTCTTATTAATTATGAAAGCTCGGCCAATAGCTTAGGCTTGTTTCTAGCTAGCTCTTAATATATATAACTTAATTTAACCCATTTCGATTAATTTACTTTCTGCCTTGTGGGGTTTTTTTTTGTTTTGTTTTGTTTTGTTTTTGTTTTTGTTTTTGTTTTTTTGTTTTTCGAGACAGGGTTTTTCTGTGTAGCTTTGCGCCTTTCCTGGATCTCGCTCTCTAGACCAGGCTAGCCTCAAACTCACAAAGATCCACCTGCCTCTGCCTCCCGAGTGCTGGGATTAAAGGCGTGTGCCACCACTGCCCGGCCATCTTGTGGTTTTATTACCTCATCTCCATAGTGTCCATCCTGCTTGCTCTGCATTCCTGGCGTCTCCACTTTTTTCTTCCCAGTCCTCTCTGCCCCCAAAATCCTGCCTAGCTATTGTCCATTCATCTTTTTATTAAACCAATCCAAGTAACACATCTTCACAGTGTACAAAAAGATTATTCCACAACATTGGTCCCTGGGTGATAGGAGGTCCATGGTGCTGTGTCCAGCACTGACCTGACACTTGGCTGGCACTCACTGAATTGCTCTCCCCAGTATGCTGTCATGGGACATGGGACATGGCATTTCTAGATGTTCCCTTGGAATTCTTTGTGAGAGGTGAGCTACAACAAGCAATGAAAGTAAAGAAGTAGCATGTCACCAAGGGACTGGTGGCAGGCCCAGGGTCAGCAAAGGGGACACAGGGCCAGTGGGGGAGGTGGGAATAGCCACTCCTAACTCATACCTCTTCCCATTCCCTTTCTTTATCTTTTAATTTTGCAAGACATGGGGTGTGAGATGTGGGCAGATGGGACATCCTCAGAACCCTAGCATCACTATCTCCTGGTCCTCCCAGTGGAGGATGTGAGCCACACAGAGCCATCCTAGACCAGCAGTCATCCACCCCATCCCACCCCACGCCCAGCCACAGGCCTGAGCATGGGGGTGTGATGACCTGATGACCAGCTGTGTCCCTGTCTCCTCCTTCCATTCAGATCTCAGCTGAGGGGCCATGGGGCTGATTCCTTTGCCTGGAGCACAGTCTCCTTCCCCAGCCACTCATTTTTCTCAAATGATGTTCAGTTTTCCCCCCATTCTCCTCCCCATGTCCTTGGGAAATGACCAGCTCAGGGGTGTGGAGAGAGCTTAGATATTCTAATTCCTCACCTGTATCAGTCACTTTTCTGTGGCTATGATCAAGGCAATGTATAAAAGAAAGAGTTTATTTGAGCTTACAGCTCCAGAGGGAGAAGAGTCTGCCATGGTGGAGAGGTATGGCAGCAAGCAGCAGGCATGGGAGTGTGAGCAAGCTGAGAGCTCACATCTGGAACCAAAAGCATGAAGCTAAGAGAAGTCATGGGGAAAGACAAAGACAGAGACAGAGAGAGACAGAGACAGAGACTGACAAAGAGACTAGGAACAGAAACACACTGGCAATGGTATAAGGGTTTGAAACATCAAAGCCCACTCCCATTTGTTAGTCTCAGGCTGTCCAATACCCAGAAATGACCTCAACCTGGTCTATGGAGGATTTCTGGTGATTGGATAAAAGCCAGCATTCATCAGGAACTTGTGAAACCTGAATGCCAAAAGGAGTCATTTCCCTGATCACTGGAAGAAGGGATTCATGGCTCTCCATTGCCTACACACCTGTGGCTGCATATCAAAGCCCAGGATGGCCTCCAGGCTCCCTCAATCCCTACTCACAAGTACTTTTATACATTTCAAAGCCCCCATGCCAGTCTCCTGGTCCTTCCTTCTTCCCCACAGCTACTCACTCTCCTTATAACCCACTAGTCTCTCTCTCTCTCTCTCTCTCTCTCTCTCTCTCTCTCTCTCTCTCTCTCTCTCTCTCTCTCTCTCTCTCTCTGTGTGTGTGTGTGTGTTTGTGTGTGTGTGTGTATGTGTGTATTGCTATCCACTTTCTCTTATTCTATTACAGTCCCTCACTATGCTCTATTCTCTATCTCTTGCTATCTCCACTATTCTCTCCCACTCTCCCACTCCCCTAGCCCTGGCTATGTCCAACCAACTGGCCGTGTTCAGTCTACTTCTTTCTCGTTATGCTCTGGACTCTTCAGGCGCCTCTGACTGTTCTCTCCCTCATATCTACAGTACAAACCGTAACCATATCACGGAGCAGTCATGTCAGCAGTTTCTTCACTGCATCCTCTCTCAAACCCCAGTGACATACTTCCTCAAGCCTGTCTCCACTTTCCACCCAAGCTTCCTCAAACAGCACCACCAGCTGGGGACCAAGCGCTCAAGTGTCCTTGAGAGACATTTCTCATTCAAACCTCCACACCACCCTTGGAGCCCCTGTCTCCAAAATCTTATTGGAGACTGACTTTCTCTCCTGCCGCAGAGGACACAGCCTTAACCCTACCCATGCCGTCTGCTGGGAGTGTGGGCTGCCTACGGTGGTGATATTTTGTGTATTTCCCTAACAAATAAAGCTTGCCTGAAGATCAGAGGGCAAAGCCAGCCGCTAGTTAGCCATAGAAGCCAGGCAGTGGTGGCACACATCTTTAATCCCAGAACTCAGGAGGCAGAAACAGATGGATCTCTGTGAGTTCAAGGCCACCCTGGGCTACACAAGATTGATCCAGTCTAAAAGAGAAACAGAGCCAGGCAGTGGTGGCACACACCTTTGATCCCAGCACTTGGGATCTCATGCCTTTAATACCAGCACTAGGGAGTTGGAGACAGAAAGTGATATGGCTGGGTGGAGAGAGGACTATAAGGTGGGAGGAAACAGGAGCTGAGAGCCCTTTTCCACTGAGGATTTCGTAGAGGTGGCTGCTCTGCTTCTCTGATCTTTCAGCTTTCACCCTGATATCTGACTCCGGATTTTTATTAATAAGATCAATTAGGATTTGTGCTCCAGCCCACTGCTCCCAGATGCACTTCACTGGAGGCTGGAGGAAGTCAGAGAAGTGTAGATGAATTTCTGAATGGTCTTATTAAATGAAAAACATGGAGCCAAATATAGGGGTGAAAGCCTTAGAGATCAGGGAAATAAGAAAAGCCATTAGCCAACCTTACCTCACCAACTCAGCAGCTTCCAAATGTGAGCTACTTCCTGTCTACCCATGCCTTTATATGCCTTGTTTTTCTGCCCTCTCATTGGCTCTTAGCCCAGCTACCTCACTTCCTTGTCACTGCCTGTCTGTACAGACCTCCAGGTCTCTATGGTTGGTACTAGGATTAAAGGCATGTGTCACCACTCTTGGCTCTGTTCCCTAGTATGGCCTTGAACACACAGAGACCTTGCCTAAGTGATCTGATTAAGGGTATATGCTGCCTGACTTTGTTTACTTAAAATGGCTGGCCTTTTTCCCTTGATCTCCAGGCAAGCTTTATTTATCCAAGCACAAATAAAATATCACAGAGAAGTGACACTTCTACCATGGGATAGAGGGGGGATCTTTTTAGCATTGTTCCTGTCCCAGAACTCCTTGGGGCTCAAGATGAGGCCAGACTTCTCCTGAGCCCTTGTCCTGGCCCAATTCTGTTTGCCCTGTCATGCCTTGGATGGGGGGGGGGTCAGAGAACACTAGGGAAGATTACTGGGTAGGAAGGTGTTTATTGGAATAGTTATTAATGGACAGATAGACAGAAGAGCAAAAGCGTGGCAGGGCCTCCAAGGCTAGTTCAGGCCCCAGCACCAGTGACAGACAGCATCATGGGATCTAAAGAGCGAAATCGGAGCCTGCGTGGTAGAAGTGGAATCCATTCTTATACTTTCTGGAGATGGGAAGGCTTTGCTGCAGAAACTGCAGGCATGCTCTCTGGTTCCCAGGAAGCCAGGGAAGCGGTTGGAAGCAGGAAGTAAGGCTTCGATGTAAACTCATTTCCCAGGTATGAGATCCTGGCACCAGATAGTCTACTAACTAGGGACTCACAAAAAATGTCTCAGTAGGGTTTCTGTGAGAGGAGGCTGCTGCTGAGACTGCAGCCCGAGCAGAGGCTGGATTCTACCTTTAGTTCTCTGAGCATTCTCCTTTAATAAGCACTTACAGAGGGTCCCTGATGCTTGGCCCCAAGGGCACCTGATCTAAGGCAGTGAGCTTTTAAGCATTCATCTTTTAGGTGATGTTCACTTCCAGGCCTGAACTGTAAACACCCCCAAAGCCATTGGTCTTCTGGCTCCCCTCCTGTCAGCTAACATACGGGTATGTTAAAAGGGTGGCCACAGCATGGAGGAGGTTTGGGCCCTGAGTGGCTTCATGGAAAGGGTGACTTTAGACTTCCCATGAGTAGAAACCAACTTCTGCCACTGTCCAGCCACTTTGTAATTGGGGATCTGTTTGTTACAGCAGCCAGCTATCACCACAGTTAGGCCATGTTAGAATACTGTTTTGTAAAGCACCTCCATTTTGGCTAAACAATGACAATTCTCCCCAAACAAAAGAAATTTGGTTTCCAGAAATAAAGAAACTTGGTTTGTTTTTTATAGGGGATTTTTTTTTTTTTTGAGACAGGGTCTCACTATGTACCCTTGGCTGTCCTGGAACATAGTATGTAGACCAGACTGGCCTCAAACTCACAGAGATCCACCTGCCTCTCCCTCCTGAGTGCCCTCACCACCCTGCCGACCCCTCTATAATGGCTGGCTACAAGAGACACTTACCTTTCATTGACATTCTGTAAGTTACAATTCACCTTCTTTCCTTAGCTGCAGCTAGCAATGGCCCAACTTAGAGGCCAAAAAAGGGAAACTTTAGGCCCCCTTCTCTTTTTCTGCCCTGTAACTACCATACTGTGTAGGTAGGGGGCGATGTTCCAGTACACTACAGATGCCTTCCATGGGTCTCCCCTTCACAAAGCATGTGCTCCCATGGAGTCACTTGTCTGTCCTGGAAAATGACCACATCATACATGGCACCTGTATGTACTTGTTCATCTCCAGCCATCTCCACAGACATCACATGAGCCCCTAATCGGTCCCTTGCTTCTGCTGCTGCTGTTTCCAGTCTAACGTCCCCTAAGCCACAGGATGAGGGCTCCACACCCTCGATCAATTGTGTTATATTCTGTTAGGGTTTGAGTGTGACGTGTCCCTCAAAGGCTCATGTGTTGGAACACTTGGTTCCAAGCTGGGGGTGGGGGTGGGGGGGTCACTGTTCTGTTTTGTTTTTTATCTTTGAGACAGGGTCTTACATAGCCCAGGCTAGCCTCAAAAATCCATATGTAGCTGAGGATGCCCTTTATCGCTTGGTTCTACCTCCCAAGTTCTGGGATCACAGGTGTGTGCCACCACACCAGGCTGATAATGGCAGTGTCTGGAGTGGCTGTGGATCTTTGGGACACGGGGCCTAGCAGGCAGGTGTAGCGCCTTGCGGTCAGGTCTTGAGGCTTATCGTCTGGCTCTGCTTCCCCAGTTTTCAGCTTCTTGATCTGCTAAGATGTGAGCAAGCATCCCCCCCCACACACACTCTTGTTGCCATGTACCCGCCCCTGCAGCCACCATGCCTTCCCCACTGTGATGATTAATCTCCGCTGTCAGTTTAACTGGATGTAGGGTTACTAGGGAGACATACTTCCTGCTACATCAAAAGGTTTCACTGAGGTGGGGACATGGGCTGGAATCCTGGACTGAATCAAAAAGAAGGAAGTGAGCTGAATACCAGTGTTCATCTTTATCTGTTTCCTGACTGTGGGTGCAGTGTGACCAGTCACTTCAAGTTCCCATTTCCATGATTTCCTAACTGTACCCTCAAACTGTGGGCTAATGAACTAGATGAACCCATGTCTCTTAAATATTTGCTTTCATGATTTTGGAGCTTAATATAACCCTAGAGTCTCCACTGTTCTTTTTCCTTCATAATTTGCGTGCATAAATATGTTGTTCAACCACACTCTTCATTCCCCACCACTACTATGTCTTTGTTAGGGTTTCTATTGCGGTGAAGAGACACCATGACTATGGCAACTCTTATAAAGGAAAGCATTTAATTGGGGCTGGCTTACAGTTTCAGAGTTTCAGTGCATTATCGTCATGGTAGGACATGGCAGCATACAGACAGACACGGTGCTGGAGAGGGGCTGAGAGTTCTACATCTTGATCCACAGGCAGCAGGAAGTGAACTGAGACACACTTCCTCCAACAAGGCCACACCTCCTAGTAGTGCCACTCCCTATGAGCCTATGGGGGCCAGTTACATTCAAACCACTACACACTACCGACCAGTCTGTGTTTCCTATGGGCCTGCTTTTCCTCTTGTGAAATCTTGCCTGTCATTAAAAGCTCAACTCAAATGCTATTTTCATCAGGAAGCCTCACTCCAGTGGCAGCAGCATATTACTGAATCTCTGTGTGTGTACGTGTGTGTGTCTCCATTTTTCTGTATGTATTTGGTCTGTGTACATGTGTGTACTGGTTTGCCTGTCCATGCAAGTTCATGTGGAGGCCGAGATTAACACTAGAATGTTAATCTTCCTCAATCACTCTCCACCTTATTTTTTTGTGACAGGGTTTCTCCCTGAACCTAGAGCTCACTAGGCTAGACTAGGAAATATGCCCGTCTCAGCCCTGGCACAGCTGGGGCTACAGGTGCATGTTGCCATGCCAGGTTTTTACATGGGTCCTGGAGATCTCACCTCCAGTCTGGCCTGCATGCTGCCATGTCCCACCATGATGATAATGGACTGAAACTCTGAAACTGTAAGCCAGGCCCAATTAAATGCTTTCCTTTATAACGGCTGCCATGGTCGTGGTGTCTCTTCACCGCAGTGGAAACCCTAACGAAGACACAGCAGACTCTCTATCCATTGAGCCATCTCCCCAACCCCTCTCCTCTTTACATTCTTACTATTCCGCATGGCAGAAGAGAGACTCTGCTCTCATTACCAAGCCCACTCCTGGCTCCAAGTACTTAAACTATTCACTGAACTAATTCCATTTTACACAAACCTGCTTAATATTTGTCGGTCCTGTCTATCTTGCTTGCTTCTTTTCTTTCCTTATCTGAGGGGAATTAAGAAGTAACTGTTACTGCTTCGTGTGTCCTGTGTGAGGATATGGACTACACATTGTCTGCTACCTTAGTTGTTACCTTGCTGTTACAATCTCCCTCTGATTCATTAGAATCCAGTGCAAATTTGTACTTTTCCATGTTTTGAACAATACTGGAGTCCTAGAGTTTCATTTAAACTTTCCCCATTGCTGTCATGAGTTTGAATCCCAGAAAACATGTAACATTTTTTTATTTGTTTGTTTGAGACAGGGTCACCCTGTGTATTCCTGGCTGGCCTAGAATTTGCTATGTAGACCAGGCTGACCTCAAACTCACAGTGACCGGCCTGCCTCTGCCTCCTGAGTTCTGGAATTAAAGGTGTGTGCCATGATTGACATTATTTTTCAAATATACAGTACATTGCTATCTATAGTCACCCTCCTGTGCAATTGAATTCTTAAATTTGTTCCTCTATTTGATTCAAATTTCGTCTCTTAAAAAAAAAAACAACTTTATTTTTATGTGCATGAGTGTTTTGCCTGCATATATGTCTGTGCACTACATGCATGCAATGCCAGAGAAGGCCAGAAGAGGGCATCAGATCCCCTGGAACTGGAGTTACTGATGGCTGTGAGCTGCCTTGTGGATCCTGGGAATTGAACCTAGGTCCTCTGCAAGAGCATACAGTGTTCTTAACTGCCAAGCCATCTCTCCAGCTCCCAATTTGTCTCTTTTAACCAAGATACCCCAGTCCCGACATCCCAGCCCATGGCATCTACCTTTCTTCAAGTCACTGCTCCTGGGACCTTCATTTTGCAGATTCTACACACAAGTAAGATGATGCTTCTTTTGTGCCTACTTTGATTTTGAATTTTAGGAATTTTATTCTTATGTTTTTAAATATGATTTCTCTTCTATTTATCCCACTTAAAAGTTGTTGTCTAGGGGGCTAGAGAGATGGCTCAGAGGTTAAGAGCACTGACTGCTCTTCCAGATGGACTCAGGTTCAATTCCCAGCACCCACATGGCAGCTTACACTTGTCTGTAACTCCAGTTCCAGGGGCTCCAACACTGTCACACAGGCAAAACACCAACACACATAAAATTAAAATAAATAAAAATTTAAAAAGTTGATGTCTATTTTCCTCACTAGTTTTGGAATTTTTTTCGGTCATTATGAAAAATATTGGTTCTGTTCCATTTTATTTCTTCTTCTCTCCTGGGATCAGTCACATGAATAGCAGATGTTTTTCCTGGTCCCCAGGTTTCATTTCTGTGTTTTTCATTAGTTCCTTATATATAAACAGTTCTCTGCATATCTGGTGAAGAACTGTCTCCCCAGTCCACTAATCCTCTGAAGATATGTTTATTAATCTGTAAGCTCAGAGATCAGGTTCTTGATGTCAGGGGATTTGAACATATTTTTGGTTCTTGAATCTGCATTGACGACTTCTGGTTCTCTGTGAAATTCTCCATCATGTCGCAGTCTCTAGAACGTGTCGCTCTCATCCATTTCCAAGCCTGTGCTTGATAACATTATCTATAGCGACAATACTAAGCCTCTTGGTCTATTTCTACTGCTTTTTGTTTGTTTGTTTTTCTCTTCCCATCTTGCCTGTTGACTGGTACAAGCTGTCAAAAACTTGTTTTTAAAATGAAAATCAGATATTGTGCATGGAACACTGAAGAAGCTGGCTATCATCTTTCTCCAGAGAAGGGTGTCATTTCCTGTGACTGTAGACACACCAAGGACATATCACTATTCAAATTAAAAATTGCATTGCATAAAGCATGTTGCTGTATGTCTTTGATCCCGGCACTCTGGCAGCAGAATCAGGGTGGATCTCTATGAGTTCAAGGCCAGCCAGCTCTACATAGCAAGTTAAAGCCGGCTAGAGCTACAAAGTGAGATCCTGTCAAACATAAATTAGTTGATTAATTAAAAACTGAACTGACTTGAGTCTGGGCTGAAACTGCTATCAGTTTGGTCTTCCTTAGATCCCCCCTGATTTCTGGGTCATAAACATCTGGTAGTCCCAACAGAAAGCCTAGACTACTTACTAGTAAGGCCTCACCTCCTTACTGGGGTGCGTCCTCTGCTTTTGTCTCCCAAGTGTAATGAGGTTAAAAATCATTCCCTACTGCTTTTTTAGGGGGTGACAGATGTGCAATCAAACTCAAGGCCTTTCACATGCTAGGAACTTGTACTACTATTGAGTCACACCCTCAGCCCTTGGTTTTCTGAGACAGGGTTTATTTAGCTCAGGTTGGCCTCAAACGTGCAATGCTCCTGCCTCTTCATCTCCAAGATTAGGCTTAGAGGCTTAAACTACCATGCCTGGCATTCCTGCTGCTTTTTTAGAAGATTTTTATTTATTTATTTATTTTGTCCCCTTTTCCTACAAGGCTTCAGAATTGGCAAACATCTGGAAGGAGCAACAGCTCATCCATACATGCCTTCTTCTCTCAGATTCTTCCCAGAGTTCCTATCTATGCCTGGAAGTCCCGCCTATCCTCTCCTGCCTAGCTACTGGACATTCAGCTCTTTATTAAACCAATCAGAAGGCGCCTTAGACACACGAGGTAAAACAGCAACACATCTTCACACGGTGTGATCAAATACCCTGCAGCAGTTCTTTCTGGATCTGAGCACACGGAATGCCTCTGCAAATGTTCCCAACCCCTTACATACTTTCGTCAGAGCCATACTGCAAGGCTGGGAAAGAGGGAGCTATGGTCTCTACTTCCAAGGTGGATCAACTGAGGTTCAAAGAGATGCAGTGATTTGTCTGGGGTTGTGTAGCAGGTGAGCTGATCTGTCGGCATGCTAGCTCATGAGAGCAAACACTTTGGTCCAGTCACTGATGTACTCTAGCATGGAATATGGCGGCTCACACTTAGTAGTGGTGCTCAATAAGCTTCCACATAGTGGATGTATGAGATGATGATATGGGATTTGGACCCTGGTTATGTGACTGCAAAGCCTTGGCTCTTTTGAATGCTCAGCGCTGTCTCCAGTTAGACCAACAGAAAGATGTGGATTATGTTTCAGAAGGCAAAGGGCATATAAGCATGTAGAATACCACCTGTGTGGTGGCAATCATCAGGAAAGAATGAGGAACAGCTAGGAACAATGGGGAGGCCGGGCCACACTCAGTTCCATGTGGTGCCTTGTACAGGAGCTGCAGGGAGAGCACAAAGGCTGCTGGGAGCCTGCTGGGTCCTGCAGTAATTGCAGAGCAACTGTTAGTGCTGACTGCAGGTATCCTCACCCAGAGGGCCGGCCTGTGCTAGGGCGATTGCTTTTACCCAGGCTTCTCTGAACTTCTGGTCTTTTGTGGGCAAAATAGTTTGGAAGGGCACACCCCAAAATATGCACATGGCTATAAATTGAACACATATGCTGTCGTCAATTCGTGTCAAATACAAGGAAGTCTTCCTGTTCGATTTTTACATTAAAAAAGATAACTAGCAACAGTGCCTTCCTCTGTCCCAGTGTTTTGTCTCAGCCCCCTCTGCCCCCCCCCCCCAGGCCCAATTCTGTCTACCCCCACCAAAGGTTGACATATTCCTAAACTGTAGTCAGTGTTTGGAGCTCTAGAGTACCTGCCCCTGATCACCCAGAGCCAAGTCCCTCCCTTGGCTCCCCAGAGAACCCCGGCTAGAAGGCCTGGAAGCCAGACTGGGCCCAGGGTCTGTGCCCTCTTGGAAATGACCTTGGCTGAGTCTGGTCCCTGTCTACAGCAGGTTACGAAGCTGTCACCAGCCTTCCGACAGAGACATGCTGGGACCTACCTGCTCAGAAGCCTAGGTTATGTAGGATGGGGATGTGTACCCTGTAGCAGGCATGCCAGCTGCATGGGCTGGGCACACTGGAGTACCACTGAGGTGGTAACAGCCAGCTAAACAGGCTTTTTGATCAGCTGGTCCCTGGCAGCCTTCTCCCTGCGGCTACTGTTCTTCCGGGTACACTTCCATAGTGCCTTCTCTATGAGGCTGACAGCAGACGCTTTATTCGTGTGAATTCATTCAATCCTCATGCCAACCCCTGCAGGCAGGGATAAGTTTACCCCTCTTTTACAGAGGAGAGGACTGAGGCCAAATTAGAAAGTCACCAGAGGCCATGTCGCAGTTTGGAGGACAGGAACCACATTGCCCCATTCATTACTTGTCCTTGCATTTCTGTTCCTCTGAGTGCAACTTACGTCATGACCCCAAGGACTGAGATGTTTCTGGGTGTCCTGGGCTGCTGTTCTTCCTGTCCCCATTACTCTGCACATTGCAGTGGGGGGGGGTCTATTCACAGAAACCCACTGTATGTCAGAAGTATCCTAGGTTGACAGCTCCTGGAACACCCCGGCCTGTGGCCCATCATAGCCCAGCTGCAGCTTGCTGCAGATCTCACATCATTCCTCTCATGGTCGGGTATGGTGATATTTTATTTGTACTGAAATGTGATTTTATTTGTATGTTAATAAGTAAAGTTGCCCGGGGGTCAGAGCTATTAGAGCCATAGCAAAAGCTGGGCGGTGGTGGTGCATGCCTTTAATCCCAGCACTTGGTAGGCAGAGCTAAGTAGATCTCTGTGTGTTCAAGGATACAGCCAGCATTGGAGACACACGCCTTTAATCTCAATACCAACCATAGAAGACCTGGAGGTCTGTACAGACAAGCAGTGACGAGGCAGTCATGTGGTTGGGTTTACAACCAATGAGAAGGCAGAACAGAAAGTCTATATAAAGACAAAAACACAGGAAGTAGGTCTCTTGGCTGGAGAGGATAGCTGAAGCAAGAAGGGTAAGGCTCTTAGCTCTGACCTCTTGGTCTTACATCTTTACATTGGCTCTGTGTTTCTTATTTAATAAGACGGTTGGTTACTTCTACAGTCGGGACTGACAAGAACTGAGTACTTTATCATGTCTGGTTGTCTAGAGCAAAGAACAAAATAGATTACTTTTTTTTTTTTTCAAGACAAGATTTCTCTGTGTAGCTTTAGAGCCTGTCCTGAACTTACTCTGTAGACCAGGCTGGCCTCAAACTCACAGAGATCCACCTGTCTCTGCCTCCTGAGTGCTGGGATTAAAGGCGTGCATCACCATGCCCAGCATAGATTACTCTTTTTACAGAATAATATATATCGTTTTCACAGCATCACCAAGTCAAGGAGTCCTGAGTCAGCCCATCCTAACTCACAGGCCATCTGTGTATGATCATCCTGCTGTCATTTGGATCTTGAGTGACCCTCCTCCACCCCCAGCCCCACAAAGACTCACATTTTAAAGGTTTGGTCCCCAGGGTGGCATTCATGGGAAGTGGAAAAACTTCAAAGGGGCGGAGTCCAGAGGTCTTCAGATCATTAGAAGCATGCTATCGCAGGGGCTAATCTGGGTCCTGCTTCCCACCTTTCACTCTCTTCCTTCCTAGCCTTGAGAGCTCCTGCTAAGATGTGTACCACCACAGGCCCCAAACAGCCCAGCCAGATGCTCATGGCTGAACCTTCCAAACCTGTGAGTCAAAACCAACATTTTCTCTCGAAAAGTTGAAGACTTCAGCTGTGTTGGCGTAACAGGAAGCTGACTAGTCCATCTCCCAAACGGGGGAGGGAGCAGTCCTTTCTCAAGCCGCCTTCGAGGACCCATTCCAGCAAAAGTTGCAGATGCCAGGAACCAGCAAGGGAAGTCTCCAGGGGACCCCAGCTGTCATCTACTTTGTCCCACCTTTCATATCTCCGTAGAATTGTCATACATCCTTTGGGCCCAAATTCCTACCTACAGAATTCACAACCGTGACGAAATGGCTATTTTATACGACACTCAGTGGCCTATTCAGCACCTATATGTCACTAAAGACCCTCCCCACACAGGCTGCTTCTGCATCCTGATGCTGCCAACTGTGCAGCACCCTAAGTGTCACTGGCCTCTTCTGGGGCCCCTGTCTGAGCATGGCCATTTTTACCTCTTCCATCAGCAAATCTACCCCATCCTCCTTGGCACTTGGGCACTCTAGCCACAGAGACCATCATTCTGGGCACAGATGGGAGACACCGCTGTCCTATTGCAGGGAGACTCATTCCCCTCCTGGGTACACAGCTACCCAGGGGTACTCATTCTCAGGTGGGATACACAGCCATTAGGCCTAGCTCTGGAGTTGACTTTGCGAACTTGAGTTTGCCTCAGGCCTGCTGACTGAAGTGATTAATGGTTCAAAATGAATACCAGGCTGTGATGAGCTCCATCAAGGGTTGTTAGGAGCACAAATAAATGACAAGCGTGTATGTCAGACCTTGTGGGTTGTGCTTAATTGGGGTGCTTTGGGGCTGAGCAGACCTGGATTTAAATGTCAGTTCTGTTAGCTCCTGGCTGTGTGGCCTTGGGCAGTGTGCTTAACCTTTCTGAGCCCTAGTATCTTCATTTGCCAAAAGGGCGATTACAGCAGTCATGCACAAAGGTTGAGGATCAGACATCACACTCTTCTTTCAAAGGCAATACTTTCGAAGGCCAAAGTTTGAATGGCTGGGTTGATAGGATCAAGTTCCTGGTTCTACTGTGCAGTTTCCTTCTAGAACACAAGCTCCTACTCCAGCCTGACTTGACTGCTGGGACATTGTGGTGTTCTCACACAATGATTTGTAGGTTCAGAGAGTGGGGGAGGCTCAGAGAGATTAGCGATTTCCCCACAGACCACACAGTTGAGTTCCAGGGAGAAGGTACTCACCTTCCCATCACTCCCTGGGATAGGCTGCTCTGTGCAGGCCCCCTCTCTACTGACCAGAGAGACCCTCTTGTGTCATCTCCACTGATGACACACACCTGACTACTCTAAACTGTTCCTCAGAGCTGAGATCGGCTGAGCTCAATGGCTGGCAACTTGGCTGGGTGGAACCATCTCCAGGTACAGAGTCAAACCGAGCAGACACCCTTCCACTCCACCCCCCACCCCACCCCAGATCCAGCTTTTGCAAGCTTCTTCAGACAAGCTCTACTCTTCCTGACCTTCTCTGGCCTTACCTGCAAGATGCAAGCCTCAGGCTTCCTTCTAGAACAGGAGGGAGCCTGGCCTCAGGGCTGTGTCCTGGATGACTTTTGTCTGTCACAAGTAAGGCTGGAGGACATTAATTCATTTAGCAGTCGGCCACTTATTCCCTTCATTAATTTCCTCATTGAATATTTTTTTTTACCTCATTCATTTATTCAGTCAGTCACTTATTCACACCCCTTTAGTCTATTATCCACTTGTTCATTTATTCGCCCATCCATTCATTTCTTACTAAACCATTCATTCCTCGTGCATGCATTCATTTATTCACCCTTGCATTCATTCGTTTACTTTTTAACCCATTTATTCATGATGCAATCAGTCATTCATCCTTGCGTTCATCTATTCATTCCTTTACTTACTGATCTAGTCATTCATTCATTCATTTATTCATCCATGCGCCTATGCATACATTCCCCCACGCATTCGTTCATTCATGAATCCTTGAGTGCAGAGCGCTGGGGCGGGAGGCCGGCGCTGGCAGGTTGCGGGTGCGAGGCCCTCCTCCTCCGGGCGCCCCTCCCGCCCGACTCCCGCGCCGCGCCGCCCCGCCCCGCCCCCGCCGGGAAAGCGCGCGCTCTCGGGGAGCCGCTGCTCAGCCGCGGGCGGGCGCGGGAGCTGGAGCGGAGCCGGCGGCATCTACGGAGCCGGCCGCCCATGCCCCGCGCGCTGGGCCCGCGGCCTCCGGAGCGCTGCGCTGCGCCCGGCCCGGCGGGGGCAAGGCCGGGTGGAGCCGCCCGGTGGCTGCGGGGATGCGGGGCTGGCGCAGGAACCTCGCGTTCTGCCTGCAGCGGCTGCCGGACGAAGGTAGGACGCGGGTGCGGAGGGGCCGGACGTCCCTGGGGCCGGAGGGTCACCGCGGGACGCGCGCTTTGCCCAGAGCTCGACAGGACCGCGGTGCGCACAGCCGCAGCGGAGCCGGGCCATTAGCCGCCACGTGCCTCCTCCTCCGCGCCGCCCGCGGGGCCTGGAGCGCAGGGACCCCGATCCCTTAGAGCTCGGCGCCCAACTTTCCTGCGCACACCCGGCTTGCGACGCTGCGCGCACCCGGAGCCCTCAGCCGCCCAAGTTACAAAGAGACTGACGCGGATGAGGGTCCCTGACCGGATTCCCCTGCCGCAGCGCTGCGACGCGGCACCTCCAGGCTGCCCCTCCCCTTACCTGTTGTCTGCACCGCCCGCAGGGTAGGGGATGAGGGTAAAGCGGCAGTGGGAGGACCCGCGCCGGGCTGTCACCGCCAAGCAAAGTTTGGGTTTGATGCTAATTAGGAATTTCTAGGGCCGCGAGTCCCGGACCAAGCGAGTCAGAAGGCAGCTGCCACCCCCCCAGCCCCCATAGCTCACATTTGAGGGCGACACTGGGTGGCACGGGCGCAGCCTCACACCTGCCCCTGCCTTTAACCTTCACAACCACCTCTCGGGGGCGCTGTGGTTCTTTCCACTTTACAGGTGAGCATGGCCTCAGAGAGGTGAAGCCCGGTTCCCAAGGTCACACAGCCCGGAAGTGGGGAGAGTTGAGATGTGAACTTAAAAAACCTCTGAGAACCAAAAGCTTTAGGTGGCTTCCGGCCCCCCAAGTTGAGTCTTGCACAGCTTCGTGGGAAAGGATCCATTTCTGACGCTTGTTGGGGGAGGAGTGGGCCTGGGGAACTGGTCCTGCCCATCTTAGACCCCCTTCAAGCCTGAGTCGGTGCCTTTGATGCTTCCGGGCCTCGCACTGAGAAGCTGAACGGCAGACCTGGCACCTTAGGGACACAGAAGAGGCAGTTTCTTGCCTAAGGCAAAGGAGGTAGGGTGGTCCGCTGGGGGTATGAAGTGCCTTCCGGGGGTCAGGAAACCAAGAAGGAACTCTAGCTCAGCCAAGTGCACAACACCCACCATTAGACAGATAAGGGCTTTCTGGAAACAGTCACTTGGACTAAGTCGCCCTCATTCTAAGGCCTTAGTCCTGACCAGACGCACAGCCCAGATCCAGCTTTGAAGTGGAGGACTGTAATGTCCTGTGGGGAAAGCGACACTCTCCTCTGCTCAACGCGCACACACAGGCCTGTGGCATGAGTCACATGGCAGATGTGCATAGGGTACCATGTGAGGCACAGAACAGGGTATGTACATGTATGTACAGGTCGGTAGCATGTATGAGATACATATGGGGTGCCTATGAGGCCGGTGACACCAGTGAGGGATGGGGGTCAGAGACACTTGTGACAGCTTTGCCTGCCATGGGTGCCATCTGTTGGACGAAGGCCACTCCCTGGTGACAGGCAGAACTCAGCCTTTGCGTATTTCCTGGAAAATCTTAGTTGGGAATTGATCCTTGACCTCAGCGCTCCAACAGAGGGTGGCGGGTGCAGCCATCTTGAGGCAGGAAATTACTATTTTAAATAGACAAAATCTCTGGCTTTCTCTGGAAATTGGTTCCTGTGAGCATGCCACTGATGAGAGGCTCTGAGATGTGGGTCCCACTGGACAAAGGCTGGGTGGTGGGAGGTGGCTAAGCTGAGAACAAAATACAGGGATAGGGCTCCCGTGGTCTCTCAGAGGGGAGCTTTACCCAGACAAAGGGATGTTTTGAACAACACTGACTCCTCTGGGTACCATGCTGGGTAATGTAAGGCCTTGGGGAAGAGGAGCGGGCTTGGGGACCAGACTCAAGTCTAATACCTCTATCCTAGTTTGCTTAACTGTTGCTGTGATAAACACCATAACCAAAAGCACCTGAAGGAGGAAAGAGTTTATTTTGCTTATAGGTCGCAGTCCATTATGGTGGGAAGCCAGGGCAGAGATCAGGGCAGGAGTCTGGAGGCAGGAACTGACAGAGACTGTGAAGGACTGCTGCTTCTTGACTTGTTCCCTGGCTCATGTTTAGTTGGCCCTCTAAAATATAGTCCATGGCTCAGTGGTTAAGAGCATTGGCTGCTCTTCCAGAGGTCCTGAGTTCAATTCCCAGCAATCACATGGTGGCTCACAACCATCTGTTATGGGATCTGATTCCCTCTTCCGGTGTGCATGAAGACAGGTCACTCATATACATAAAATAAATAGAAAAAAAATATACTCTAAGCCTACCTGCCTAGGGCCCTTACTGCTCACAGTGGTCTGGATCCTCCAACATTAGCGGTCAATAAATTCCCCCACAGCATGCCCATAGAGGCAATTACTTCATGGAGGTTCCCTTTTCCAGGTGACTTTAGGTTTGGGTCAAATTGACAGCTGAAGCTAACTATGACAGCTTCTCTAAGTGCCAACTGGGTGACCTTGAGCATGCTAATCTCCCCCCTTCCTTTTTGCATTGCTAAACATTGAACTCATGTATGCTAGGTAAGCTCTTCACTCTGTTTTGGAACTTAAGTTTTTTTATCCCACCCTGCAGGTATCATGAAGAGTCCCTGCTGTCCTGTTTTAGTGTAGGGACTAGCACACAGTAGGAGGTCTTTCTTCCTGATGGTTACAGCTGATCTGACCTTAGGTTTGGGGAAACAACACAATCGGTAGAGAGCTCAGGACCCAGTGTGGATTTTGTGTTGAGTAGTCTGTGCAAGGCAATCCATTGCTACGATTTGGGGGAGTCCACAGGGTAGTGTCTGTGGTGTGGCTGATTGATCTGCTGCCTTGCACTCTGAGGTTGACTTGAAGTGATAGGACTACTCAGCACCAGTTTTGGAACCTGGAGCAGTAACCAGGTTCTTGGAAGAGGGAAACACATGGCCATGCAGTTGCAGGGAGCTTTCTGTGATTCTTGCTTCAAGATACTCTGTCTGTCTGTCTGTCTGTCTGTCTGTCTGTCTGTCTGTCTCTCTCTCTCTCTCTCTCTCTCTCTCTGTGTGTGTGTGTGTGTGTGTGTGTGTGTGTGAGAGAGAGAGAGAGAGAGAGAGAGAGAGAGAGAGAGAGAGAGAGAGAGAGATGTTCCAGTGAACCTTCACCTTGACCTTCATGCTCCTATACAGTGACACATTCTCTTCCATTCATTGCAGCAAATGCTTCATGAAAGACCCTGCCCCCCCCGCCCCCGCCACCACACACACAGACATATACACACATGAACCAGTGACTGTATGGTTAGAAAAATAAAAGCAGGTCTTTAGCTGAAAGTTGCTCCAGTCTGCCAGACAGGCAACAGACATCCAAAGTGCCCAGTGCTTGGAGGACGCTACCGAGAGATAAGAGACTCTGCAATCCAACTGAGATGGTCAACTGTTGGCCGGCAGCATCTTCCCAGGGCTGGCCTGATTTGGGTTGTCCTTTGCCAGTCCTTCCTGCTCTCTGACAGACTTTTGGAATGTTAGCCAGGGGAGTATCAGAAGTCATCATGCTCTATTCTCTCCAAAGAGATGGGGAATGAAGGGGCCGCCGCCAGTATGTCTAGAGCCCTGCTCTGTGTGCGGATGGTCCCACCGTGAACAAAGACAGGGAGAGATAAAGAAGTGTCCAAGTCAGTGTGAAAGGGACAGCTTCAGAATCTTCCCTGAAGTGAGCTGACTCATGGGGGAGATGTACTGCAAAGTCCCAGGGAAAGGTATTTCTTCAGGAAGGGCATATGTGGCCAAGGAAGGTGACTTCAGTTGCCTGAAGAATAAGAAGGCCCAGCAGCACAGCAGTGATTTGGGCCAAGAGCAGCAGGTGCAAAGAAAAGTATGGGTGTTCAGGGGTCGTGTATGTTGGACAGTGTGACTTGAAGACAGAAAAGGAGGCAAGAGGGAGAGGGATGAGCTGTAATGCTGAAGGAGCCCAGATCTTGAGATGCAAGGTATGTAGCCCCTATGGCAGGGACTTTTTGGTGAGCGCCTTGGGAGGACTTAACCCAGGGCTTGGGCTGACTTCACAGATAAGCAGGATCCTGAGTAGTGTGAATAGCAGCCGGGAGAGACATCCCAAACAGAGGTTTGACACAGTACAGGGCAGATGTGGGGAAGCAGTGAGGGTAGAGGCGCCTACCACAGGCCCCAGTCGGCTCCCGGAGCTGTCCAGGGTGCTGACAGGCGCGTGCCAACTGTCTGGAATTACAGGCTGTTAGGATGGCATGCAAGTGTGTGTGCACGCACACGCCTGTGTCCTGTGGTACCCAGTTAGCTGATGTGTCCCTGTGTCGGTTACCTAGGAGACAACGGGAAAGATGATAGGATGGAATGTGATTGGCTACTCACTCCTGCTGCTCATCTCTCTGTCAGACCCGCAGGCAGGGGTTACAAATGGTCCTTGTGGGCATGCCAAATGCCGAAGAGAGCCTCGGATGCTCACAGCCCCAGGCCCTCTGCATGAGTGTGGCTGCCAGTGCGTGCCATGCACTCAGCTTGAACAAAGCGGCATCTGGAGCTGATGGACGTCCTGCTGTGAAACATCTGCTCAGGGCTTTAAATCAGGTAGCGGGGACCCGATAAATTTAAGAAGAACTAGCCAGACTCAGGAAGGGATCTTTTGTTTGGTTTTAATAACTGTAATGTCAACACACAATCTGATTTTAAATGCCTCCTTGGGCCTCCAAAAATGCAAATAAGGCTTTGAACGGCGGAAGTTATTTCCCATGACGAGGCGGGTGATGTCAGTGAGTGGTTGCCCCGCCTCCACCTGGCCCGCTGGGTGGTGTGAAGCTGTGATTGGGCTTTTCCTTCCCTCCCCATCTTTAGAACATTTCATTTTCCTGTACATTGTGAGTGAAGGGACATAAGATCCACATTTTGCTTAGAAAGGTGTTAGGGGAACAAAGCTGCGTGCCACCTTTCCACGGCAGTCAGGGGTGGGGATGGGCAATCATTTAAGCAACCCGAACAGACAAAAGAAAACAAAACAGAAATCAGCTCTGAGACCACAGGTTAGCCCTGTCTGTCTTTTCTCCCAGTGCATGCTTCAGACTTGGCAAGTGATGCAGCCCGGAAGGAAGGCAGCAAAGTCCCCTCGTGTTCCCAGCTTCTCTGTCCTAAGCTCAAGTTTTCGTGTGCCCAGAACAAGACTTCTCAGCCTCTTCCTTATTTTTAGTGAGAACAATAACAAAAAAAATTCTCCCGTAGAACCAGCATGGTTTTATCCACAGCACTTTCATTTCCATGCCTTTATTCCCAGCACTTGGGAGGCAAAAGGAAGCAGGTCTCTGTGGTTTGGAGGCCAGCCTGGCCTACATATGGAGCTCCAGACCAGCCAAGATTCTATAGCATAGCGAGACTGTCCGTCCTCTGCCATCGCCAGTTCCTTCTTCACTACCCATGTCATCCTCTCAGCCTGTCTGATGGGCTCCATTGGAACAGCACATGTGGGTGGCTCCCATTGTTAAAACATCACCCCTGGGGCCCAGGACTTACTCAGAGGTAAGGCAGAGCCCACAAGAGGAGCGAAGGGAGCCCAGGACTTCTGCACTCTCTGTCGCCTCCGTCAGACCGTCCTTCCGTCCAGTGTCCCTTCCCGACCACCCATCTGACACAGCAGCCCTTCACCTCTACAACTTCCTCCCTGCAGCCCCCTAAGGGGCTGACTTCTGTTACCCACCTTTCCTGCTAGTATATGTCATGCCAGCCGCCATCATGTCTGCCATCCACTCTGAGATACTCAGCTGCTCCTTAATGACACACAAGAGGGAAGGCCGAGGAACCACCTCCAGTGAGCTCCTGTGGTGAGCCAGGGCCTGGGCATCCTTCCTTACATTCTTCCTGCCTTCAGGGAGGACAGTGAAGCTGGAGGAGGGAGATCCCCTGGTCTGGGCATCCCCGTTTAGTTGAGTGTTCTTCCCAGCCTTGTGCGGCCCCCTCCCCAGCCCTGCTCTACTCAAACCTCTAGTCTAGACTACCACTTGGTGGGGGGGGGCTTCAGTCCCAGTCGTTGCCCTGAAGCTGAGGGACATTTGATGACTTTGCCTCTGAGCCTTCCCTGTCTTCTCTATAAAATGGGAGCATGAACAGACCCCAGGCAGAAGAGTGGTGAGGAGCCAGAGAGATGAAGGTGGGGGTGGGGTCCTTGTGGGATAGTAGCAGAGAAAGGAATTCAGAGCCTCGTTAGGGAGAGCAGAGCAGGACCAAATGTCCTTCTGTGCCCCAGGGCCACAAGCTTGAGAGACAGAGACCAATCAATGAGTGCTTTTATATTGGAATGGGATAAAATCATGCTCTTCCATCTTTAAAATTTATAATCAATTAAAAAAACTCTGTGTGTGTGTGTGTGTGTGTGTGTGTGTGTGTGTGTGTGTGTGTGTGCATGTGTATCACATGAGTGCTGGTACTCATGGAGGTCAGAGGCCTGGGATGCCCCTAGAGTTGGAGTTGCAGACAGTTGTAAGCTGCCTGATACAGGTTGTGGGACTCAAACTGTGGTCCTCTGCAAGAGCAGCCAGTGCTCTTATCCACTGAGCCATCTCTCCAGCCCCATATACTTTTTTTAAAAAAAGATAATTAAAATAATCTTAAGCAGAAACTCCTTGTTTTTTATGAAAAAAATGAATAAAATATTCTGAAAGAAATAAAAGCATTAAAAAAAGAAGAAGAAAAGAGTGCCTCAGGCCAGACAGCTCCTATGGCTACTTGGTTAGCCCATCTGGGCCTCAGTTTCCTCCTCAGGAATATGAGCAAATAACCCTCCCCAAGGGGGTGACATGTGGATGCAGTGAAATAAAGCAGAAGAGGAAATTGTGTGGAGCCTTTAGGACGGTGGGCAGGGGGTGGTGGTGCTGTCAGGTGACCCTGGAGCAGGGGCCAGGTGAGAGGGGGCTAAGCAGGGGTGGCTCCCGGGTGTGCTGCACACTGTGCTCTGTGTGCTTTACAGATTAATTCGTAATTCGATTTCATAGCAACCCTATGAAGCAAGAACTTGTGCTGGCTTTTTTGGCAGTGCTGGGATGGAAGCCAGGGCTTTGCAGAGGCAGGCAAGTGCGCTACCACTTGGCAACATCCTCAGGCTTTTTGGTACAATGAGACGGGGTCTCATGGTGTAGCTGGCCTTGAAATCTCAATTCTCCTGCCTCAGCCTTCCAAGTGCTGAGATTACAACAAGCATGCAACACCATGCCTGGCTGAGAGAGGCACTGTTTTCACTTCCTGTTTGTCAGATGAGGAAACTGAGGCAGAAAGGCTGAGTGACTTCCAAGGGCGCGTACAATGAGGAGCAGGTCTGGGCCTGAACCCAGGCTGCTGAGCCCAGGGTCTGTTTTGCACCACACCGCCTTCCCCAAGGTGTCCTTTAGATGTGTGCATCCTGTCCTAGAGGGTCTTTCCTGGCTTGGGGATGGACTCCCCTCCCCAGGACTGTGTGGTCTGTAGAGCCTGATCCCAGGACAGGGAGTCCTACCTGTCTGGTTGGACTCTAAAACAAGAGAGTGATTCACCAGGCCAAAAGAACAAAAATGGCGATGCTGACTACAAGGCAGGGCTTGCTTGACTCTCTGTGGCTGGACATACCAGTTACTGACTTTAAATGGGAGGAGAGAGTTCACACCACTTTCCTTCAAAGACGTGGCCCATGTGTTTGAACTTGCACTCCTGCTGTCCTTAGGGAGGTCCTTAAGGAGATATATTACCACACTCCCCACCCAGCCCTATCAGCCACCTCCCACCTGCTCAGCTAACATCACAGTAGAGGAATCTGGACTTCATTCTTGCTCAGACACTTGAAAGGTTTTCAGGTGGGAGAGTGGCATCTTCAGAAGGCTTCCACTGGTTGCTGGAGGGCTGAGAGGCAAGCAGACTTAGGGAGAACACCGAAGTCACATTCTTTCCTCCTCACCACAGCCTTGCCAGACTGAGCTATCAACTTATTATCGGCTGAGGAAATGGAAACTCCAAAGGCCAGTTTCACAAGGGAAACAAACTGAAAAAAACTGGAACCAAAAAAGTAAAAAAAAAAGTGTTTATGACACAAGAAACCACAGACAAGGTTCAGGCTGCTCCCCCACTGCCCCGCCCCCCAGGCCAGGAAGAACTGTTCACGGCACAGGACCCTGGCAGATGATAATATCCTGAGCACAGAAAGATCCCTCCAATGAGAAGAGATAAGAAGTCTAGGCAGTGGTGAAATCTGCGCGGGGAGTTATTAGCAGCAATGGCCGGGGTGAAGAGGAAAGATGGCCGCCGCCACATCATCTTTGGTAGTTGTTACGGTAGCGTGGGGGAGACGCTCACAGAGACAACAGCACAACATCAATTTTCTTAAAGGCTTGGTTTTTTTTTTTTTTTTTTTTAAGGTTTTATTTATGTGTGTGAGTGTTT